>NC_090217.1:14813706-16013706 GCF_033026475.1 Channa argus | reverse complement strand
GGTGGACGGCCATCTGCCTTGACCGGTTGGGGTGAGTGGAAAGTGGAGAGAGAAAAGAATAAGAGCAGCAAAAGCAACAACAAAACATCGGGCAGGTTGGTAGGACCAGTAGCTGCACGCTGGAAGACACACAGCTCCAAAGCCGGGGGACACCTGCAGAGAGGCACAGCGAGAGGGAGACAGAGAATGAGAAAGACAACTACGGGAGAAAACCCACAGAGTTAATGTCATACAGTTCATCTGTTTTGGAATTTCTGATACACTTTTTGCAACAACGAATGGTCACTTCCCGGCTTCATTCGATTAGATATGGTTTTTCCTTTACACACGGAGTCGGGGAAGCCTCACCAGAAGGAAATAACCATCCAGAAATGATGGCCCCTCGCTGGCTTCCAAATTAAAAGTTATGAGCGTCATCACAGAACGAGCAGGTGCATTGCTTCAAAAGGAAAATGGACTTTGGATGAAAAGCCAAAAAGGAGACAAAATGGTACATTTATAGGTCCATGTAGACAAACAGACACCTCGCACATCCTGTCTGACTTTTATTTGTATAGTAAATTCTCCTGTTCCAAACTCCAACAGGCACATTCTGTTCTGGTGCCATCACAGGCTGACAGGATGATACAGCACATGGGCTACACTCATACTACTGTCTTCTCCCTGCTCTGGGTTTGCGTCTATGTTGTCCCTTTGTGTCCTGATAAGGACATGTTGCAACAGTGCCACACGGGGTGGTTTTAAAGCAAGGGGAAATTGCATGTTCCCCACATAACACATAACACAAACCCTTCATTGGTGTTTTCCATAAAATCTCGAGTTTTTTTTGCGTAAAGGAGGGAAAACAGTCTGTGTCTGCTGCCAAACGACAAGTTAAATATGGGTTTAGCGGCAAAGTGATTGACATTTCAAATTCCGTAAGTGGGAAGCTTCGGGACAGATGACATGTAAAGCTGATTTGCGGTCAGGCTTTTGCTACACTGACCCTCTGCCTCTAGTCCAATTGGACCAGGGTATGATGACACGATAAATCCATCTATGTGTATATGTTGTGCGGGCAAAGTTGCTTGAGCTTTTTTCAAGGACAAATAAAGTCATGTTTTTTTCCCCCCATGTGATTTGTTAAATTATTAACCCACTCTTGCATGCGTGGATTTGAACAGCGTGGGTTTTAAGCGTCATAATGAGATAATATTTACCTGAGAAATAGACTGAATCCATGTCATAGAGGGCGGCGTCCTGTCCCTCTGAGGTTTGCTAATCCACTCCGCCAATGGAGTTGACTTAGAGTTCGTCCTCTTGATTTGTTATCTCTACTTTGACGTGTTAAGACCTCATCGACAAATAATCAGTACATTACTCTTATAGAGCCACAGAATGACTAAAACAAGCATCAACCCTAATGCATTGTCTTTGGAGAGGCCTCATCTTGTACGTCTCTGTGACTTAGAACTTGGCCCCGACAAGGCTCAACCTGACCGAACCCAGGGTGAATCTGAGAAAGGTGAAAGTTGTTGATCAAGCAGGCAGAGAATTCCGCTGTGGATTAAGGTCTAAGACCTAAATTCCACCCCTCTACATCTCTTAAAGAGCAGGTTTCTGCTCCACACAGAAAGCCACTCTTTTGTGGAGCTGTGAATGTGCATGTAAAGCATGCAACACAATACAGCAGAGATTAGAGTGGAAGTTTAGGTCAAAGGGCTTAAGGAAAACAAAGATGGAGAAGCAGTTTCTGCGCACATGTAGTTTTTTTTTTTTTTACTTGGCATCCTGTCTGTCAGTCTAATTTGCTGACTCTGACAGGCTGACAGGCCCCGTGCCCATTTTGGCTTACATGAAGTAAATCACACCTTTCTTAGGAAAACATTAAATATTCTGCCGCAGAATAACAAGGATCAGTAGTTCTTGTGAAATAAGCAACCGAACCTGTATTTTGTTCAGTTTTTAGCTAAAGAAGTTGTCTTTGACAGTTTAGGGTTTTGAAGGACTTACCCTATACATGGTTTTGGTTAGGGGTCAGAGTTAGGGAAGGCTTGCATTCTTTTGGGTTAGGGGTTAGGGTTTTAGAAGGGCTTGTGTTCTGCAGGATTCGGGTTGGGGTTTAGGGTTAGGAAGGGTGTTCCCTCTGCAGGTTTCGAGTTGGGGCTTAGGGTTCCCATGGGCGTACCCTTTACAGCATTATCATTGTAAAGGGCTTACTCTCTGAAAGGTTAGGCTTGTGTTTGGGTCACTTTCTGTACAGATTACCGTCTCCAGGTAGGACAACAAACATGTGCCATCAAAACTGGGTGATCGTAGCTTTCATTCCACACCTTAAATGTAGCACTGCAGCCTGCTGTGAGTTTAACACTGAAGAAAACCCAAACAAGGCATCACAAAGGAGTTGGCCTTTTACCAAAACTGTAAAATCCCTAAAATCATCTTCTGTCAAGTGGAATTTATGGTTTAAACCTTTTAAGCTAAGATCATGCAAGAAGTTAAAATTACAGTACGCTGAACAACTAAGGACAAAGTAGTAGGATGTCTTTGATCGGCTTTCCATCACAGTGACCTCCGTTTCTGTTGAGTTGTGGGATTAGGGTCCTAATAAGCAAATTAGCTTGTCTAATGAGATCAGATGTAAGTGAAAGTGAAAAAAGTTCCCTACTGCAGGATTCTTTTATGTTTTTGAAGAGAATGTATGGTAGTCAGAACTCATGAACTGGAGCAGGCTCTGGACAGGCGGACTCAGACCTTGGCCTCAGTTTAGGACGTGCCCTCCATTACATATACTTCATATAGCCAGTAAAATCTAATATTTGGGTGTATATTATTAGGAAGCTGAATAAAGCTGCTTAGAAAGTAAAAAGTGAATTCGGTGGTAATACAATATGCCAGGTATCAAGTGAAATACAAAAGAAAATGCACTGGACAAGACCAAACACATTTACGCACACATTTAAATCATTTTAAATTAAATCATTAGGTCTTGTTTTTCAGGATTCTTCAAGGAAGTATTCTTCTATTGCATTTGGTGATGTAACACAGTAACAGTCACTCTCCCCCAGAAGCCAACTGGTTTCTAGTGAATTGAAGCTGATTAGGATGCAATCCAGCACAGTCCAATCATGTTTTCCAGTATCGCAGAAAGGTAGTCAGGGAGACATCTCGGCTGTTGCATGTGCACCAGGTTTCAATCTATGTGGGGCCTGAAGGCTCAGAGTTTGCTGTGTAAAGATGAGCTGCTTTCGCTCCTGTTTTAAACTTTTGACCTCCAAAATCTAAAAGACCCCACATCACAGATGTGTCCTGTAAGCACGAAGGCAGATTAGAGATCACAGAAAACATCGCTAAGTTATGCAGCTTCCGTTAAAATGTTTGCATTTAGGACTACACAAAATAAGGATTATATTTTGTGTAAAAGAGTTATATACATATATTCCGCACAAGCTGGGCAGTTTGGCACAGGGTCACCACTGATGCCCTGTTACCCATGTGAATTGTTTCCTGTGCAGTCACATGTAATTTTCACTCTGCAGACCAGGTGGGTGTAACTTGGTGATGTGGCATCATGGCACACGGAGCCTATCCTGGAAATAGTGCCTCTGTCGTGGCCTGGGGTTACACAACTATTTATTCAGCCACTGCTGTCTGCGGTGGCTGAATACACAGCAGGTCGTCTACAGACTAGCAAACTTGCTGGCAGGGAGTCGGCAACTGGACGGGCTGAAGAATCCAGACTAAGAGGAGTTGTCTGCTGAGATGTGAGACATCTCAGCAGACACCATAATAACAAACTCAGCAATTCACAAGTGGGGCACACTTTGTATTATAAGATTAGCTGGAGGTTCTGTTTCACCAAACATGGGAAGATTTTTCTTCTGAATCGGAAAAGCAAACATAGCAGATATACAGTATATATATACTGTATATGCTGCAAAAGCAGCGTTTGCATTTTAGATTTAGTGTAAGATTTTCATTCTTTTAATCCACTGTCTGCCAAGTGCAATAGGTGGGTTACTATTTCCTTCTTCTGACCCACATCAGTTTGGAAGTTAACGCTGAGGGATTTCAGTTACAGCTTGCTCTTTAAACAACATGGACATAGTTTAGTGAAGAACTGCAAGGTCAAGTTTTGAGAAGCAAATGTCTTTGTCAAACAATGAACAGATGGTGACTTGGTGACCGCTGTGTTTGCTGAACAGCTCAAACACACTGATCAGCAGCCCTGCAGAACGTGTTCATTTGAACCGGTCATTTAGTCTGACGTGCAGTGTTAGAAAAGACTAAATCATAATGTGTCTGTTTGGCCAAACGACCAAAAATACATCTCATCACTTAACTTTAGTTGATTGTAAGTTATGAGTAAATGCTGAAATCTCAAAGAATAAAACCACAATGTGGGTAAATGCTCACAATACGTGAGCAGCTTCTCTTTCCCTAAACAGGTTTTCATGGACAATCCACAGACCTCACTGTGAGTTTAACAAACATTCCTATTTTGACTCAGATGACCTTACCAACATGTAAGATGATTGGTTTTGACAATGATCGACTTCAAAGACCCCCAGGATGTTAACAGCTCCACTGAGATATTAACTGAGCAAAGTCTAAAAATAATGGTTGATATCAGATGGGAAATAATCTATCTCTCATTTAAACTCCATTCATCTATTTTATTGTTCAACTGAGACTTCGGTGTTCTCCTCTGGAGTCCATCAGCACCACTCAGCCACGGCTGGCCGAGCTAAATCTCCCATAGCTACTGTTTGCTGAAACCCAGCTGGCCTTTAAAATTCAGCGAGGCCCACTCAGAGAACACGCTGTTTTGGGGAACATGTTAAATATTATTAACTTAAACGAGATGCATTAAGAGCTGAGCGTGGCGTCCAAGTGGATGGTCGCCTGTGCACAGTGTGCTCAGACAATAGACAAAAATAATTTGTCAAGGGTACTTTGTAAAGCTGACCACTTTTCTGCAGAATTACCAGTGCACTTACAACATTAGTTGTTATGTTGGCTACTGCTTGCATGTACCAAGGGTGTTCTAATCTCTGATCTTAAACCCATTTACCTTCTGTGGGACATTGGGACACTTTTTCACCATATTTGTCTTCTCTCCTCAGGTTGGACCTCCTCAACAAGCTCATCAACCAGGGAGAAGATAATGGCTCAGGGTCGGGCATCCAGTCTGACATCGCACCTCCCTCTTCAACTTCAAGCCAATCCCCAAAACAGCTGATTGCCTTACTCAGACACCTGCCAGCGTCAAGAAGGAGGACAGTTCTGCTGAGAACGGCATGGGCGCGACCCGCTGAAGGTTCACTGATCAAGGAGAAGATGGCAAGAGTTCGTCGCCATGCTCACACAGGTTTGCGAGGGGGTCACCACCATGCTCATCACCCCCAGGTGAAGAGAGTGGGTTGTCTCTTGGGAACCTGTCAAGTGCAGAACCTCAGTCACCGGCTCTATCAGCTCATCGGTCAGAGTGGCAGGGAAGACTCATCCCCCATCAACCCCAGGAGCCCTCATAGTTATGGATGAATTAGTTCACTCCTCCAAACACCCCCAGCAAGCCTATCTATAAATCTATTTATTTACCGCTTTAATGTAATGCTCATAGTTTTTGCTTTTTGATGTAGTCCATAACTTTTGTTTACCTATGAAAAAACTATACTAAAAAACAATACTCGTCCTAAATGACTGAATTTTGTGCTTTGTTACTTTTTGTGATGACTGATGAATTTGAAGATTCAAATTCAGGATCATGACTGACTGAATGCTTTTTGAAGGCCCTAATTTAAGTTCTGACACTTTCCTGAGAACCGTTGTCTTTTCGAAGGACATTACGTCTCCTGGCGATTCTTGTACCCGAACGCTCAAAAGAAGCCAATGGGCCTCGGTTTGACTTCTTAATCCTGTTAATGTAAGAATGAAAGCTTGTCTTCAACACCAACCATTGGCCTGGTCCTGTCTGCCAACTTATCTCCCCAGTGGTGGTTATCCCGTGGCTCATTGATCAAACACTTAAGCCGCTAATGTGGATTTCAACCTGCACTCTGAGCTGGAGGCTTGTCGAAACCAATGTATTCCCAAAGACCCAAATGGCCCAATGAACCCTTTTACCTCTTTTTTGTGTGCCTCCCCTTTGGAACTCCGATATCATATCTGTGTTTCCAGTTTCAGTACGAAAACCGATATTTCTGGAATAGTTCACAAACTTTCAACTGAACTGGGAATTTGTCACTCCGCAGGACTTTGTGCGCAGGACCATAGTTTACATTCAAGACCAGCCACAGTATTTAGGTTACGCCCAAGTTTAAGAGCATTGTGAGTCAGGACCTATCCAAATAATCTCTTCGCAGACAAAGAGAAAAAAAGAGGTCAGCATCCAGTACTTTGGAAGGAATCTGAGTGTCCAAAGGATCAGATTCTATGTTACATTATAGCACAGTTGGCATCAAAGTGAACCTTGGAATCGTGGATCAGCGCTCTTGTCTGTCTCTTCCGTGTGATTCATAACTTTTCTAAGCGAGTCAGTACTTTGGGTTGACAGGAGTTTAATAAACCTGCCTTAATTACTTAAGTCATATGTACTGCCACAGCAGGAGGGGAGGGGGCCACAGTGAGCTTCCCATAAGCCGTTTTTATAACCGAAACCCCATCATATTGGTGTTCAGCTGGGCCTTCTTTAAGGCGCCTTTGTCAATTTACACTGAGCTGAAAAACACAGGGTTGAGGGGGCTCCAGTGTTTATTTCACACAGGTGCTGGCCCCCCTGTACCAGTGGGGGGCATTTATGCTGACATTTAGCGCACACATTGGATTTTCTCCCTGTTTCCGCTTTAGCTCCTTATCAAAGACATGTTGCTGCAGGAAACTGAATTCATGACCATAGTGTCACCTCTGATGATTTGACTTGAGACAAACCAATTTAGAGTAAGTTGTAAATGTGCAAAAATTACTAAATGTCCATCACAGTTTAACCATCATTATTGTTTTGAAAGCGACGTATATCTCACATGTGTGTTCTATGTCATGTATAGGATGGTGTTTTTCAGCTCAGTATAAACTGACAGAGGTGTCTTTAAGATGGGCCAGCTGACCACCCATTTGTTTAGATGACCCCTCTCTGCTCTGTACTTAAGATTAGTAAAGAGAAAGGCATCCACAGATATGCACGCTTGAAGTCCATGTTATCCATGTTACTGTAGGTTTTCTTTGGAATACTCATTTGACAAAATTTGAATTAATTACATGTAATTATATTATATGTAAAAAAAAAAAAAAAAAAAAAGGTCAACTGCTGGCTGCAACCAGCAGACATCTATGTTAAATGTGTTTAAATTAGTCCTCGAGTGACGGCTCAAACCTCTGCTGTTACGTTATGGGTTTCTGATGAGAGACCACAGTGACCAAAAATGTTAGATGTAAGTGATCCCATGTGCAAATGTGTACAAAAAAAAAAGTGCAGCAACATCTAAAATGCCTGCGCTGACATTCCCTTTTTTCTATTTGTGCCCGACTTTGAAATGGTGGGCGGATAATGGGCTGAGAGTATCTGAGGTCAAGTTGTCCTCGTAACTCCTGCTAAAATTTGACATGCCCTTAACTTTCCCCCCCCAAAAAAAGAAAAAAAAAATCCTACCAAAACCATAACATCCACAAGCCCCAACCCCCACACAATTTTATTCTGGAAATGATTTACATTCTCTTATACTAGTGTTCCTAGATTTACTGCCATATGACAGCATGATCTCTTGTTGGGAGCTTTGAGTGTTTTACAGGAGGTATTCAGGCAGGATCGATTCTTTCACTTTCTTGTTGATGTGCACATTCATTTAGATCATAAAGCGTGTTGCATTTTGCTTATAGATAATAGTTTGGGATGCCTGGGAGCTTTAGTTAAACTCACCAAATACCTGGCAATACTTGAGAAATGAAATTACTTTGCAATATGTGACAACAATGTGTATTTTGTTTTTGTTTCCACTTTCACTTCATGAGCAGTGTCGTTTTATATTTAGTCCTTATCCTCATCCTGGCTGTCTATTAACCACTGGGGCCCGGAGGTCACAGGGTAATAATCAGCAGTTCTTTAGACTTAGGTCTAATCTCTTCAAAGGCTTGCTGAGGTGAAACATGCCATTCACTCTGCTGTAATAGAGCTAATTGATGTCTCATGACAGGTCATTAAAAGGCTTTTCAAATGTCTAAAAAGACCCTGGTGGATCTCTCTACTTTTTACAATGTACCACTTCACACATACATCATATCTGTTCTTGTTTGAGCTGAAGTGTGTGCTACCAAGTCACTTATCTCCTGTGTGTGATCTGTGCTCTGGACTATTGTGCACCCTGTATTTTTTTTAAGCATGTTTTGTGACATCAGGTGTGGCATCATGTAAAGTTTTGTGAGCAACCTGTGCGCAACCGCTAATACCTCCCCATAGAAACATCCAGAGCTTTTCCGCCTGCCTATTGCAAATTCACACAGGGACGAGTGCAGAGTTACTGTTTAAAATAAAAAAAAAATAAAATGTTTCTGTAGATGTCAGTCGGTTTGTTTTTGCTATTTTTCTATTTGAAAGTCACATGATTTCCCCTTAGGGTCACAGGAGAGCACTTTAAGGCAAGCAGGTGTGTTTGATAGTTTGTCACAACTTGAATTTCCCTCATTGTAATGAACTTGTTAAAAGTGGATGAGGTTCCTCTTCCATCAAAATGTTGCATCTAAGATTGTCTGCGAATGTGTCTGAAGATGTCAGCACGCTTCATGTGGCGTCAGGATGACTGTGAACTTAGTGTCTACCTGTGAATCTATACACCAAACTATTTAAAGAAAGTTATGTATTTAAGTTATCTGTGTAAATTAATATCTATATGTCACCAAAGACTATTTATCTTGTTTCCACTGCTCCTTAAACATGGTCTTATGTTAGGAAACTTGTGCATTGACTGTAGTTAAAATGTTACTGTTTGTCCATATGCTTCACTCTGTACAATAAAAAAACTATGCTATAGTGGGATGTAGTATGGACTATGATTACAAAGACTGTGTGTGTGTGTGTGTGTGTGTGTGTGTGTGTGTGTGTGTGTGTGTGTGTGTGTATGTGTTTATTTTTGTTACATGATGGGGATCCAAAATCTTCCATATATTTACACAATATGAAATATGAAACATGAATTTTAGAGGAAATGGTTTCTTTAAAGTTAGAGTAATCCAGGATCCAAAAATAAAATACTGCCAAAAGAAAAAAAAAAAAGAAACAAGAAAGCAAAAGTGTATTAGGTGTGTGCGTGTGTGTGACATCCAAAGCCACCTACAAGTGAGGTACAAAGCAAGTAAATATTTGGTTAGGGCACTAGCCAACCCATAGTTGTATTTAGGATTAAGTTTAGAAAAAGGTTTAAATTGGGATTAGGTATTTAATTTTGATGATCAACAATAAGGCGCCTTATTGTTGACTGTGCGATTTTGGTCCTCAATGGTGGTGATATATTTGGTTTTAGCTCAGAAACGGCGGACCAGAGATTGAATTATAGGACTGCTGCATGGATGGACATTTTTTCTTGTGTCGTAACATGAGATTAAGTAGGTGTTATCATCGTGCAGTTGGCATCCATCTGAGTTTGTTTTGTAATCAGGTTTTTTAGATCCATGTGGCAAAGTGAGGCATTTAATAATCTTATGTTATTATTGAAATCTGTTGTTGCCTTAAGGTTAATTTGTCTGTGCATGTCCGTAAAAGATAAAATCATGTAAAGCTTTTAGAATCTTACATAATTCTGTGTATTTTCAGGACTAATTGATCTATTCCAGTGGCCTTGACCCACTGATCCCTGGAGAAATCAATCATTACACAGCCAAACAAATCTAGCAGAGGCCAAACTGAATGAAAAGCCAGGAAAAATATGATCCGAGTATGATCTGACAGCCGCCACGTTAGCAGTGCAGGTCGTATGACTGGAAAAAGTTAATGTGTAACAAAGGGTTTGGTCGGCAGCAGAAAAGCTATTGGTTGAATTTGAATGTGGTAAAAGAGAGGAGAGAGGGAAGGCAAAGGGGAAAGGAGTAAGGATTTAAAGATTAATATTTCTCAACTTTCTCTTTTTTTGCTTGGAAAGACCAACAGTAAATAATGAAGCTCCAGGCAAAGCTGCTTTGGAAACAAATGTTCCACTCATTTTCTTTTAGGTTCTCTTAAAATAACTTCCACATCACAGTAGCCAACTAATTCTTTCCACACAGTTTGAAATGATCATGACATACTTCAACTTCACTGTTGAAATGGAAAAACAGCTTTGCAAGGGTCTTTGCGAAGTGCTATAACAGCTTCAGTGCTGTTTGTCATGTTTCACTAAGTTTGTTAAAAGTTTCAGGAGGGAAAAATATGCAGTAGGCTTAAAATCTCTGTTTTGCCTGATGATGGATTGTTTTGGAAGTTCAGGTTATTAACAACCCCCCTTGTAGATCTTAGCTTCTCTACCCTTAGTTATTGCTTTGGAAGGAAAAGCTATTATGCCCCAACCTGCCCAGACTCTTCTATTGAAAACGCATCTAGTCTCACTTTCATGTAGTTGCATCTGGTTTTCTGGGCATGACTGTTAGTGTTTTGAATGTGTTTGCATTTGTGCTCCATTTCAGAAAAATAGAGCCTTTTAAAACAGCTGATGGCACAAACTTTCCAATTGGGTGTCTATAAACTATAGCAGAGGAACAGAACAGAACAAGACAATTTTAAAAAGCAATAGTCATAAACTTCAAATGGTGCAATGTAGAAATAAAACATTGAAATAATTTTATTGGTGCATTAAAATGAGGGATTGTAAAAAAAAAAGAAAGAATCACAGGAGAATCCAAAACTGTGGGGACAAAAAGTAGTGGAACCTGTAACTGACAAGCGTTTCTTGTTACCCAGGTGTGTCCTGTGAGAGTGTGACTGTTCAAATGATAAAACGCTCTTAATGACTACTTTTGGTTTTAGCCTTGGGTTTTACTAGTGAAGACTGTATGTCTTGTTAAAACGGATACAGTACACAAACATGAAACCCAGAGAGCTTTTTATGGGAGGAAAAACAAGCCATTTTGAAACTGGGAAAAGAGGGAAAATCAATCAGAGCCACTACACAAACACTGGGTACAGTCAGGACAACAATTTAGAAGGTCCCGAAAAAGAAAGAAACCAATGGTGTACTGAGCATCATGTACATAATGGGTCAGCAGAAAGAAGAAATCGGTGACAGAAGTGTTGTGGCATGAGCAACAGCCTCCACAGAGCAAGTGGGAAGGTATCACAATCCAACCTTTTAAAGGAAACTACATGAGCAGAAATACAGAGGCCATACCACAAGATGTAAAACCCTCATCAGGAAGAGGAAGCAGAAAGCCAGAGATAATTTGCAGAAGTTCTGGAACAAGGTTTTATAGACAGATGAGACCAAGATTAACCTCCACCACAATGGTGGACAGGCCAAAGTGTGGACAAATAAATGGTTTGCTCATGATCCAAACCATATAAGCTAATTGATGAAGCACATCGGAGGCAGTGTCATGGCTTGGACTTGCATGGCTGCTTCAGGCTCGATCATCTTCTGCATATTTACAGAGAAATGTTTCAAAACAAATTAGACAGAGTCTTAATCGTGCAGCAAGACAATGATTGAAGCACCAGATCTTAACCCAAGTAAACATGCACCCCATTCCAGTTCTTTAGGGGGGGGGTTGTATCTATTGGGTAATGCAATCCTCTTTCATTCTCTGATTCAGATTTTCAAAAACTTAGCTTTCAAAACAAGAAGCATTCCTTCTCCATGTTGATATTTCAACACTATGCTGTTCTGTTTGCTCCCACATTTTTATCACATGAACACATACCAAAACGTCCACCAGCATAAGTTATTTCATACTGTCAAGCCTGCTGCTGATGTGAGTCAGCCAAAAGAAGCCGTGTGAATGAGTGAAAGCCAGTGGACAGTCTATCCTCACATTTACAGTTAAAGCTTTTAGCTGACTCTCAAAGCCTTGGCGTCGCATGTAATGAGAGGCCGAAAATTTCATGTAATTTTCCAGCCATGAAAAATAACAGGCATCCTCTAAAATTAAGAGTCAGAAGTGCATTGTGCTACAAACTGCAAACCACCAACTGACCTGTTGGTAAGGTCAAGTGAGTAGAGACGCATGACTTAGTGCCGTGATCTGGTTCTGATTCAACATCTTACACACAGCAGCTCTACATTAACTGCCGATCCGCTGCTCCACAGCAGTCAGTGGAATGCTGACACTAATATTAGAGAGGCAGGCAGAGACGAGGGATACAGGGAAGTACTGTATGTACAAGCTCTGAAGCCTCTGCTACAGATTACACTGAGCTGGTGCAAGTTAGAGATCCAGAGCTTCCAGAGCAGGTTCTCTGTAATAAAGCTCTGGACAGTTTCCATAGAGGTCTAGATATGCATTGTCTAAATTACAGCTACATATTAACTTAGTTTGTACAAAAATGCAATATTTTATGGAATGTTGTGAAGCGTGTTATATAAAAATGATTGCATGCAGAAATACTGTATTCATATATGACATGACATGACGAGCATACTCCATAATGTGGTATGTCAGACTCGCCATGAAAGAAACTCAGAAGGCAGACAGAACTCGACTCATCCACCTGTCCACATTCTTCACTGTCATAACATTTACATTCCAACACACGACACAACTCAGAGACAACATTTATGTAACCGTGGCTCCCATATACTGTATCTCCATCATGTGTCCAGACACATATTTAGGTCTGAAAAACCAACTAAGCTTGAATGCACATGTGTATCTCTTGGACAAGTGATTTGGAAGGTGTGAAATGGCACATCCAGATGTAGTCTAGCACTAAACTAGCCTATAAACATAAAGTCCCTGACTGAAAATTATGAAATTGGTATAAGTTGGTATATATAAATTGGTACATCTCTCCACTCTTCACTAAACCAAGCTGGTCAAGACAAATGGCCACCCATCTCGAGACTGATTCTGTCAGGGCTTTGTTCCATTAGATTTTGTTTTCTCTCCATCGTCACCTAGTGTTTGCTCAGTGAGATTTATTGGGTTTTCTCTAAAAAAATTGTTATAGTCTTGGCTTTATTGCATGAAGTGCGCTTACCATCAGGAAAGGCAAAAAAGGGGAACAAGGGGGGGGGGGGGCAAACTTTTGCCCACTCCTTGACCTTTTTTGTTACGTCTGAAACTGAAAGAACATTTGTACTAGCTGTAATTTGCATTATCATGTCAGGTTTAGGGTTAGGTTTGCATTCCCTTATGTGCCATTTCAATAAAAGATGATGCAAATCTAACCCTAAATCCAACATAATAATATAGCATTGAAATAAATTTGCATCACCTTTTATGAATCAATTTAAAAATTACCTTTAATTAATTTCTGATGAAGGCACATTTGTAAAGTCTTTGTTTTACAGTCTAAAATAAAATAATAAAGTTTTGCACCAACTTTAGCTTCCTGTAACTGACATACATATAGAGTGAGGCCTGTTAATGGTCAGCACAGTGAAACAAACGAACCTACACTTTGTCATCATCAGAGAAAATGAGAAGAGAAGAACAAATTACAGGGGTGTGATGTGGGGGGCCGCGGTGTGAGTCATTGCCCAGAGCCCCTCAGAGTCTAGGATCATCACATAATGGACATGCAACTCAGCATTGTTTTGTAGTTTTTTGGTGCTGATTTTAAATTACGCGGGATTCAAATATACTGTCTTTCCCTGTTTTTGTCAACGACCTGAAAAAACAGAGCTGGATTGAACTGGATTATTTTAAATCCGAAAAAATCTATGTAGAACTAGAAGGGTCAACAATACGAGGATTTGGAATATACCTTCAAGAATCTAGGTGACTGCTTTTTAGGGAGCGATGCCACGCTAATGTTTTGTTGGAGCGCATGAACCAGTCTTTCACATTTTGGGGCCAATAAATCCTGGTGTTGTCACCTTGAAACACATCTGTGCCATTAGGGATGGAAAAAATTGATGGAAATCCTGTATTTTCAGGTATAGTCAGCTACTCATTGCATCAGTTAGTGCTGAAGAACTTGTTGCCAGGTGAGACATTAATCACAGCAGTAAATATCCCACGGCAGGCTCTTACCTATTTGCTTAGTTAAAGCCAGGTGGTGACTTTTGTTTCCGTCCAGACATAGTATGTATCACATGAGAGGCACAAGCTGAGGCTAACCGGTACCACTCATGATGAGTAAGCCGATTACAGTACCCTATGTGGAATATAGAGTCTGCCGTTAAAGGGCGACTCCACCAATTTTTTTTAACTTGCTTTCTATGGCTTTGGTTTAGGTAATGTACAGTTCTTTAATATATAGGGAAGTCAAAGGTGACTTTAACGGCATTTAGGTAGTGCAGTTTCAGATAACTGTGGTTTGATACGCTGTCTCTATCAACTATCACTGTCTAGCTCATTCTTACAATTTATCTCTCGCCTCACAGCAGTTTGGACTGTTACATTAAGATAAGTAAAGAAGGAGAGATTGGTGCCAAGGCTTTGAAAAAAACACAAAAATTCTGTAATCACACTCCATTGCAACAATGTGAGAAATATTTTAGTGTGACGTCATTTGGACTATGCTACCTTGTTTATCTGCTGAGAAATGAGTTCAGAAACCCAAACAGTGCATTGGCACTAACCTTTTTTTTTTCTCTCGCCATGGGATTTTACCAGAGGAGAGAGAGAATGTGTTATCAAGCACTAGTTCACTGACACGACACAAAACATAAATTTTTTTCTTTTATTTTTGTAATGCAAACAGGTCAGCACTTACACTATATCTTTATGAAAGCATTGATATCTCAGTGATTGTCTCAGATGAGACATTTAACCTTGCTTTAAGAGTCGGTTGGGTTTTTTTCTAAATTTGCGTTTGTGTACCGATAGAATAAAAGACGGATAGTGGTCCTATTTTGTGGACAGGCCCAAGCTATAAAGCTATGGTATGTTATTTCTCTATTTTTTCTCTTTTTTTTAAAAGTAAAAATATGCTCCAGAACTTTCCTTATTTGGAAGGATGCTGTTAAAGCCTCCTTCTCTCCAGGCTCACAAGACAGCACACACAGGCTGTTAGTGCTTGTGCTAACTGCTAAGCTACACATATACAGTGCTATTCCCCTCCAGGCTCTATCTTTATACTTTGCACTCAGATAAGAGCATTAAAAAGAGTGATGAAAAAAAGTGTGATGAAAAGGCAAACAAATAAGCATATTTTCAATGTCTTGTTAATCCCACAATTTGTTTCACAATGCAAAAGCTGCTAAATAAGTAAATAAATAATCCTCAGTGTAATTTCATCTTTGTGAACTAACAGGAACCCGTTTTGCCCTTTGACCCAGTTAAATTCTGACTCTGCTTTCAGGAGTCACGTTCTCTAGTTATCTGGTGTCAGGTGGTTTGTGCTGAGACAGGAATATAGCAGTGAGTCACTGTCTTGAGTAAGAGCATGTTACCATACCTAGAAAAGAAGGCAGGGCAGGGATTTGAACAGAGAAAGAGGTCGGTGTTTTTGGTAATCACAGTACAACGGCCCCCATGCAAACCCTCACACACCTACAGAAAACACGTAATTGCCATTTCAAGTATCACGAGAAAAATCCAAAAACTGCTGCGTGTAGAGTCAGTGAAGCAGAAGTGCATGAATGGAAGAATTCCTGTTGTCACTTTAAATTTGCTTTGAATGTATACACAGAGAGAGAACAGGCTGCGGTTGGCAAAATACACAAGCACGACGCATTGCGGTTGCCACACGCTTTCTGCAAATCATCATTTACCTCCAGGGATCATTGGTTTAAATGTGGATGTGTGGGTGGAAACAAACATGGGATGGGCATTCCCAAGGGAATGTTGGAGACTGTTCATGACCGTACAACAGTAGACATGACACGGCAGTTACAGTCGGCAGGTTCTGAGAGTTAACTGCCTGCCCCCCCAGCAGCAAGCGCTTTAAATGTAGATTTGGTAAGTTCAGTTTCAAGGCCAGTTCACAAGCTTCATTGCATATTAAGGAAACAATGAGGGAATGTATAAGTTGGTAACCACACAGGTAATAAATGGAAGAACATCAGGGGCTTTATGGAACAGTTTGGTGTAAATCAACTTTAAAGAGTGATGCTGTTATATACACAGGACGCACTGATAAACAAACTGAGGGAAATATGAGTCACCACTGTACCTAAATTGGTGCTCCTGTCTTTTGTCTTTTGACTTTTGTCTTTTGCGGTTTAGCAAAATAAGGATTACACAACATCCACATTCTGTATGTGCCAGGTGTACTGTACAGAATATCTTAGTCCGGTTAGGAATAATGAAATTGCTCTGCAAAAATAAATGAATAATAAACATTAAAACTATCTCTTGGTGATGGTAATTTAGCTGTTATTCAAGCAGCTCATCAAAAAACCAAACCGAAGAGCAGATGTCAGGGTTTTAATGCCATCCGTGCATTATCTTAACCACTTATCCTGCTCAGGGTCAAGGAGATTCTAGAACCTATCCCAGCTGTTAGCAGGTGAGAGGCGGGGTTGACTATGGACACTGTGCTATTAGTCATTAGTTATGGTCAGCCATAAGTTTTTGGTGGGCAGGTCATCTGCTACTTATTGGAAGTGTTTCCGTTTCAAGAGTTGCAAGTGCAATAAAGATAAGTCCATACTGTAGAAAGTTGTAGAGTTTTCTGAGTGGGATCACTGAGCTTAAGAGTTTTGCTTGGTATCTTATTTGTTGTGATGGGACCAACAGACGTTGTTTGTTGGCCGAGCATAATGGACGGGAGGGGTTGTAGAACTGAATAAGAGAGTTGAGGTAAGCAGGAGCTGTGGAATTGATCACTCTGTAGGCATGAGATAGAGCTTTGAACCCGATGCGAGCAGCTGTGCAGGAAGCCAGTGCAGAGATCTGAAGATTGGTGTGATGTGTGTCCTTTTTGACTTATTAAAAATGAGACATATTTTAGATCACCTCGAGGGGTTTGATTGTCATCAACAAAGCATTGCAGTAATCAGGACGAGATATGACCAGCGCTTGCACAAGGAGTTGAGTTGTACATTCTGAGAGGTAGGGTCTGGTGTTTCTGATGTTGTAGAGGGAATATCTGCATGCTCTACTCAGTCGATCATCGATGATGACAGGCAGAAATGCGTGATCAGACAGCCTAGTCCTCCACGGTAAGGACAGGAAGAGCTGTGTGTCGTAAGCATAGCCACGTGATTGGATGATAGAAGCCAGGGATGTAGTATAGATGGAAAAAGAAGAATCAGACCAAGAATCAGTGGGATGTGGGGAAAATCAGGGACATCTACGTAACATCTTTGGTTATTTCGTTTCGAGTCAACAATGTCTTTGTAGGAAAGGCAGATGGAACGGAAGGGATGGGGACAAAAAGCAGGACTTTGTTGTTTCGAAAGGTATATGAAGCAGAACTACCTCCACTAGTGGTGATGTTTCGTTTAATTTCACTTGGTATAAAGTACAGTTTGCCATGCTGATGATCTCAGCCCTCAGCCGTCTAGCAGAAATTGTTTGACAATTCATTAGAAGGACATCATTCAACAGCATGCAGAACATAAATATAAGTGCAACATTTCCACTGAATACACACATCTTTAAAAACACCTCAGAAGGCAAATGTTTCGGTGTTTTAAAAAAAAAAACTTTTTCCAAAAAAAAAAACAAAAAACAGGTGGTCGCTGTAGTTTTTCCTAAAGCCTACTTATACTGAAAAAAGTATTGCGTGGGTCGGGGACTATTTTCAGTGGTAAATTAATCCACATTTGGTCAGTAGTAATGAGTATTTCTAGCAGCAGGATGGTGAATGTGGGCATGAGTCAAAGTAAACTACAGTGTGCGTGTCCATGGAAAAGAAGAAACATGTGACCTGGAGCCACAGTGTGGCTCATTTATGTGTTTTTAATAAATGTTTGGACAATAGAGCTCTGTGGCATTAAGGAATAATATATGTAGTGTCACAGTTTAGTGTGTGCGCATGATTTCTCTAAACTTGAGACGGAACCTTTTGGCAACACAACAAAAACTAATGTGGAAAAGCTGTCAGACAGTCAGTGATGTAATCTGCAATCTCCATAAAAGAAAGAAAGATAAACGTGACTCCACACACGCACACACACACACACACTCACACACACACACACGTAGGCAGATTCCCACACGAATGGATGCTGCTTTCTTCTTACATGCAAATCTTTTATCAATTAAGTCTAAAACCCCAAGTAATCTATCACTCACATAGGTTTTTTTATTTCACACACCCACATGCTCTGTTCGTCCTGCCCTGCCTAACAGCTGTAAAATGCATACGTGCACCCTCTCACATAGCCTCCTACAGGCCACAACCTTTTTCTCACACTCTAACACAAGACCTGGATTACTGGATTCTCTGTTGGTCTCCAAGGCAACATGTAAAATACAAAGGCCATTTTAATATTTCACGATTATTCTCTCGCTGCATTTCTACTATTGACACATCACAAATTTACAGTAGATCTTTTTGAACTTCTAACTTATTGCCCCCCCACCCCCCAAAATCCTTTTTTTCCTCTATTTTTTGTTTTTGTGTTTTTAGTTTTAACTTCCCAGTTCATTCAGTGTCTATTCTTGATGCCAGTAGGTGTGGTCACAGGTGTAGCAGTGTTTGTGCCTGATTACACCCACGGCTCAAGACACGTGGATGATTACAGTAAATCAACCTGCTCGTACATCCAGGTCATCCAACCCTCATATCACAGAGACAAGCACTCCTCACTGATGGTCTCTATTTTTTAAATGTACAAATCTTTACACACCTGTGACACTCCGAATGGTGGGACCCTGGCAACCCCCCCATGAATAGTACCTGGTGGAACAACAAGGTGACCATTAAAGTGTTAATTTAATGACCTACAGTACCTCTCTGAGCCAGTTAGGCCGAATTCATGAAGCCTGCCGAATGAGAGGAGAAAGTTCCCTGAAGTACACTGAGTGTGAAGATAGATGACTGCTGGAAAGTTCAGGTGTTAAAGGCCGGTACAAAAAAAAAAACATTTAAATATGAATCAATGAATACATTTATTAGTGTTATGCCTCAATGTGGCCCATTCACCTACAGATATGAGAATAGTTTTGATCTTAACTCCTTGCGAGAAAACAAATGTGTGTCTCTGAGGTGTCCAACTAACGCTTTAGAACTAACTGGGCCTTATCTAAATGCCGCAGTTACTTAACGTTTGTCTTGGCCAGAAGACAATTCACAAATCAAGTTTTGATAGTGTGAAATATCAGATGTTGGTGAAGTACAGTAAACCTAATATTAATACTGTCAGTTACTTGATCAGATGCACAATTACATTTTTTGGACAGTCACAGAGCAGATGTTTAGCTGGAGTCTGATCAGTTTCCTTTAGGATGTTGTATGTCAGAGCATTCATAACTTTCAGACTCTGGCATGTTGCCAAAGTTGTAAGTACTGATCTAACAAAGGTCCAACAACTCCACAACAACCCGGACTTGAACTGTGACATGTTGATGACGTCAAACAGCACGCACCACCACCCCTGAATCATTTGATGCCAGCACTCAATGTCCAAAAACCCAAAACAGATTCCAAGAAGACTGAAGGGGAGTCACACTTTAAACTCCCCTCCCCACACCCTACACACAGACACACAGACACAAAGTACCTGTGACCTCAACCCTGTATGTTCTGACATGTGCTACTTCTAACCAGTTTGCTCGTGACCCAGCACTTGAATAACATTACTCCTCTTGTACTAAACATAATGAGAGAAAATCAGCGGCTCATTTGTCTGCATGTTGATTTGGTGCAGTTTTTACTCCAGATGCTCTTCCTGTCGCAACCCTCCTCAATTTCTAGCTGGGAATGGAGATGGGCTGTCGGGGTTCAGTGTCTTGACCCGGGACACTTCAACATGTGGGAAGAGCGGGACGTGAACCTCCGAACCCTATGGTCAGGGATAGCCACTCTACCAAAGCATACAGAAAATCTAAATTATGGAAAGAAGAAGGCAAAACACTAGAGCACATACTTGGCTGATGGTTATTAAGACCATAATCTCTAAAACAACAGTTTCTTGAACTGGCAGAAGATAAGGGACAGCGTGTTCCCTTTAATTAAAATTTGAACCAAGCCAAATTTTAATAGTATGGCAAAACTCATTGAACTCATGAACTCATTTTGTCGACGAACCTTTTATTTGACAGGTTTTACTCCTGGCTGCTTCTATTTCTAAAAAAACAAAAATGAAACTGTGAACTCACACCAAAACAATATTACTATTAACTTAAAATCAGCAAATGATTGATTGAGGCGAAACCGAACAAACAAAAAAAGCCGTTACAAAGAGAGACTTGACTTGGCTGCAGCTGTGTTGTCATTAGTTACATTCAGTTTCATTTGCTGTAAATCGTGTTACTATAATCGTACTGTTACTCCAACTGTTCCCGATAGTGCTCGGGGGTTATACCCGTTAGTATGGTGCATTTTGAGAATTTCACGGCCCACACCTTTCAGGAAATGAACAATAAACATCATGTGCCCCCACAATAGGCTTTAGGGTTTGTAGAGCTGAGGGGTTTCCGAACTATGATAACTGTGTTGCAACATTTGTACTAGATCCTGAAGGTCAGGGGCTAAAAGTTTTGTTGTTGTTGTTGTTGTAATTTCGGACTTTACCACAAGTTAAACGCATTTTTATATTCCCGCTATTACAAAGTAGGTTAGAATTATATTGACTAGTTGAACTCCATCAACCAGAGGGTCCAGCTCAGGATTGGTTTCACTGCAGATGTGTGTCAACATTTAACTGAAAGTGAGTAGTGACTGTATTTTTTTACAGTTCCATTGTTAAAATATAATAAAACATATTGTAGATTTTTTTTTTAACTTTAACTTATGTTAAATTAAACATAAAGGGCAATTATTATTTATGGCAAACATGTTTGAAAACCATATTATTTACTGAAAAAAAATAAAAAATAAAACTGGGAATATTCTGATAGGAGCAGAAAAATATCAACAAAACCCTCACACTTAAGGTTCTGCTTCTGATTTCAGAACACAGAAGCTGTTCTTCCACTACTGCAGCTAATATCGGCTCCTGTTATGCTTTAGACTTTTAGGACTATCATGACCTCTGGTGGCCGTGCTGAAGGTTCTCAGCTCATGGAATCAGTGGATGAGACTTAGCAGTTTTTACAATGTGACCATAATGTACCTTCACATCAGTGGGGAGGTTCCACACTTGAATTGAAACTGGGATTGATCACCTGCAGGAGCAAGTGATTCGATTCGGCTTAATTCAGATTAATTAGTTGTGTGTGCGAAATGTTCCAAAAACAGCAAGAGATCTCATTCGTTTTGTAGTGAAAAAATAAGAATTATGATCAATGGCCTGCTGATCAATATATAACTGGGCACGTTCAATTTGATGTTGCCATTTTTTAAAGAATGGAATAAGATATCGAATGAAAATCATGAATGTCATAATAATTAAGTTAATCATAACAAATTACTTCTAATTTAATTTCAAGACACATTCATATTTGTACTTTTGTAACTGTTGCAAATTGGAGACCACATGGTATCACCTCCAACTGCAATAATGTGATACTATTTGTGTATGACTATTTGAAGTTACAAACAGTAGGTATTTATTGTTATTATTCTTATTTTGGAAGAATACAGGAACTTGGCATCTCTTGAATTGAACACTTTCATTAATCAACAATTCAATTCAAAAGACAGAAATGATTATTGACATAAAACACTGTACAAAATGTCTCTGGAAAACATGCACTGGCTGATTTATTTTGAGATATTTAGATTTGCACCAAAGTCATCAAAAAAAATATTAATGGAGGTTTAAGGTTTGACATGTTAACCATTAAAAGTCAAATGTGCTGGTTTAGAAATTGTAATCATGATTTTATTTCCTGACAAAACAATGTCCAGGAGCCGGAAATCCTGAATTTATTTTCATTTTTCTTGTCATTCTTCTTGTCAGTATAGAAACGTCTCACTTTGAATATATTGGCCCAAGTTGGTATCTGTACGGACACAGTATCTGTCACCAAAGCACAAATGACTCATAACAATTTAGTCACATTTTTGGTATTGTCCACTGTCCATTCTCCAAGTCCTGAGCTTTGCATACTTCATGTTGTGGCTCAGTTTTTGCTGTCAGGTCGTACCAAGGAGAATTTTCCGGAGGGGTCTGGGATGAACCACCTCTCCCACAGATCCAAGTGAACAGCAGGGTAATTCCATGGTTTAAATGGACCATTCCAGTGCAGCAGACGTGCATCCTGCAGGAAGCTCTCTGGATAGTGGGCATCTGGACTCCAGCCTGGACACACAGGAATGAATTTTGAAATAGACCTGAGTGTAGCACTACATTATTATAGGTTCCTAAGTGTGTGTAGCAAGAATCGTGAAGTTGCAATAAAAACTCAAACCTGTGATGTCACTTAGCCGGAACCTTAATTAGGCTTTTAGTTTTTTCAGTGACCAACTTAATTGTATTTTATGAAGATAAGCATACATATAGTTTAAGCTGCAACCACCTCAAAAAATAAAAAAAATAAACAGTAAATGTGGCTCTGACCAAGTATCATAGATGCGACAGACAGGCTTTGGTCTCCTCTGATTGATTAGTATCTTAACATTGATGTCACTGTTTCTTTACTGTGTGTGTCCTCTCCACAATACGACAAGTCAAGTGTCAAAAAAAATATTCGAAAACGTGACATATTATAGCTTCGAGTTACACCAGTGTTCCAAAATGCTCCTAAACCCATGTGGTGTTGCAGGCATCAAACTCTAAATTTGTTTAGATGTATAAAATGCAATAAAGTTATTGAGTGAAATCATCTCACCAAGGTGTCTGACGTGCCACAGTGGCTCCAGTGCCGTGTATTTGTCATGAAAAACTATTAACATGGGTGGAGTTGCTACACCTCCCGCCATGGCGCTGCTGTATATGTTCTGCCTGGTCAAAGCAAAGAGAAAAGTTTCCGATCAGAGAGATGTGTCTACTGGGACACAACTTTTAAAAATGCTAAAAATTTGCTAACTATATAAGAGCATTCATTTATAATATGCAGGAACACAATGTCCTCATGGTGTCAGGAAATCTTTCTTACAAGAAAATATACTTTCATGCCTGATCTTACCTGAAATTCTCTTCCATCCAGTTCTCCAGCTGTTTAGTGATCTTTTGCCTTTTCCACTCACCAACATCTGCCACAAAGACGCCAGGATTAAAGGAGCAGTCTCTGGGGTTAATGCCCAGTTCTCTAACTTCCTCTTTCCTATAGTCCAGGAAGCCCATGTAGGTTGTCTATGGGATGAGCTCAGAAGACAGGAAACTATATTTCAGTTACTGTAGCTGAGACTTTATAACAGATTACTAAATACAGTCAACTGATAATAGTGGCTCCAGCTCCTATGACGGCTGGAATAGGCTCCAGATTCCCCACGACCCACGTAGGATAAGCAGTGACAGATAATGAATGGAAGCGTCTACTTTTTGTACTTGAGTAAATATTTAGAAGGGGTATTTCTACCTGAAGTGCAGTATTTCTTTGGCAAATACTTTTCTTATACTCTTTCTTATAAATACTTTCTTTTACTTCAGTATTTAGTTTGTGTTTGTGTATCTACCAACTTCTGGCTGTTAGAAGCTAACTGCACAAAGTGGGCCACTACAGATAAGGAAGGAATAAAAATCCACCTGCATGCCCACGCTGCCCACCACCTCATGTGTGGAGGGCAGGTCGCAGTCAGAGGCGAAAGCAGCAGCGTGTCCTGGCTTCAGTTTGACATTAAACAGATCCTTGATGTCTCCTGGTAAATACAAAAAACTGTTTCACATACATACATACATCATAATAATACACTATTTTTGGTGGAGCAACTTTGCCAGAGCTAAATTAATATTCCAAAAAAAAAGTATTTTACATGTTCTTACATACCCTGGACAATGACATCATCATCTAAGTATATCACCTTCTTATGGTTAATGCCAAGCATAGGTAGGTAAAAGCGCACGAAGTTTAGCTGCAAAACAAACAAACAAACAAACAAAAATGTCCCCATTCCACACCGACATGAAATATGTTTGAATTTCTGCTTGAACCAAGGGAAAGCTTGAACTTACTGGATGCAACAGATCAGGCCGAGAAGAATCCGGCTTCACTTTCCCTCGCAGAACCATGGGGTTAAATTCTAATATCTTGTACTTGATGTCTTTCAGTGAAGTCTTCTCAATGTACGGCCTAGATGAGGTCAACAAACAGGCAATTAATTATGATATACTATGATATTTGAATGTCGGGTCCCTCCACACTGGAAACAACCGC
This sequence comes from Channa argus, assembly GCF_033026475.1. NCBI lineage: Eukaryota > Metazoa > Chordata > Actinopteri > Anabantiformes > Channidae > Channa > Channa argus. The sequence goes on along the minus strand of NC_090217.1, from coordinate 15,989,292 downwards.
AGATGACTAATACATTTACGGAGCAATAGCACAAATCACCTGTAACATGAAGTCATTAGTTACTGCATTTTGGTTCACTGTGTAGACAAAGGACAAACCTTATCAGTCTGACTGCATCTCGAAGGGTTACAATATAGAAGAAGACACTGGCATCTGTGTTGCTGTTGATGCTGTTGATAGTTGCCATGGTTGCACCCACACGCTCCTCCGATGCGCAAATGATGACAGGGATGAGATTATCTGTCTCTGACGCTGCAGGAATTTCAGCTGTTCTGCCAGGAGTCTTCCTTTGACCTGTGAAGGTTACAAACTGATCTTTAAAAATGACCACCACACAAAATGATGACACTGACTGATGTGTCAGATGAAACTACCGTAACTCTGTATTTAGTGTGTAAAATTGTAATAAAATACTAAATCAAGCAAATAAAAGTTTCAAATAAAATTTAGCTGGATGTACCTGAGGGCGTGGGCTGCGTGGAGGCTCTGAGAAACGTGCTGTGCAGGAGGAGACACAACATCAGCACCAGCAGCACCAGGAGGACACGATTAACTGAAACACACACACACACAATATAAAAATAGGAGCAGGACTGCATATAATGACTACTTTTATTGTCAGTCCAACTTTTGCTGTTTCGTATTGCAATAAAAAATTAAAGGAATATTTTTGGATTATGTTTCTTTCTTATTGAGATAATTCATGGCAACGCTGTGTGTATAATGTCATTATTATTAATATAATAAATTACTCTTGAATAAAACTAAATTTGCCTCATTGTCCTTTGTTTGTTTGCAGTTCTGGCTTTTGTGGGAAACAAACAAAGTCTCAGTAATAAGTCAATTTGCACAAGGAACACATTGCAGTGGATCATGCACAACATAATGGAGGGTGGAGCTGCTGTTCATCAGAATGTCCCCATTAAAGCTGCAGTATCAGTGGCAGCATCTGACCAACCTGTGAGCTCTCACTCAGTCACATACAGTACTTTCTATTCTGCTGTGTTTTACCTGCTTATGTTTTTACATTTTCTTTGGTTTGGACATGATGTGTAATAATGCTCGTGTGTTACATGAGCATTGTAAACTATTGTTACTCTGGCTATGCATACATGTCATTTTGTGGGGCATATTACTGGAGTGTGTACTGGAATTTGTTTGGCTGCTGGGTTTACTAGCAGCTGATCTCCAGCTCCACATGGCTGTCTGACAATTTTAGCATGTCCTTAACTCTCGGGCCAAAAATATGAGCAAAAGGCCCAAGAAAACTATCAAAATATGATGAGAAGTTTCTTCTTTGAAAAACTGGTAATAGTCCAACAAGACCCTGGCTCAGTATCTGGCAGCTTTATCTGGATGCCAAGGAGATGCTGGAGTTAATCCTTCTACAGTCCAAAGAAGCTCGATGAAAACTGTTTTATTGCGAAAGGATAGCAGCCCAAAAAAAAAAAAAAAACCCAAAAACCAACCCTTTTCTAGAAGGCGAACAGGGAGAAAAGGCTGTAATATGCAAAATCTCACACAGATTGGAAAAAGAGTATTATAGAGTGATGATTTATTGCTTCCAAATGCTGACAACATGTGAGAAGATGACTAAGAGGGACATGGAAGAATGAGTGCTTGCAGTCTTTGGTAAAATATGGTGGAGGTTCTATTGTGGTTTGGATTAAATTATGCTTAGAGTGAACTCGGCACCATTATTATGGTTACAGAAATTATTATGAAAACATACAAGAATTGTTATTATTTCGCACAGAAACGGGAGTTTATTAAATACTACAAAATACTTAAATCTGTGTCACTTTAATTACAAAATAAAATGAACTGGATAACTTAGATAATTTGATTAAATTGGAGAAATCTGCCTCTAAAATTTGAAATAAAAAATGACATTTTTAAATTTAATTATATCACCTATTTACTGCGGTGGCAGTAAGCTTAGCCTAATTTAGCTCAGCTTAGTTTATCTTAGTTTAAAAACCTAACTGTTTTTAAACTAGGTTAAAGAATTAACTCTCAGCCTGTTTTACAAAATAAGTGGATTGTCTCCCGCCATTAGTTCCATACGAAGAGATGTTAACAATCTTCTGAAGCTCACAGCAAGATATGTCAAAATATTTCTTGAGTATTCAATTAAGTTGTTAGTTAAACCGATTAGATTTTAGCACAAACGTGTGCAAATGCAATTGTTACTTTACAGTAATCTTCCCATCCATGGCTCCTTATTTTTTATTTATTTTTTTTGCAGTAGTTACAATTTCACAGACGTTTTGGGCACATACAGAACCAGATCAAGGATTGCACGCGTACTTTTTTAAAATATTTCATCATCACTCTAATATAAAGGTGTTTTAGTTCTTCTAATCTCACACATTTAAAGTATGCGTCTACATCTGTGAAGGTTTCACTTACTTTAGGTTATTAGTTAGATCAGGTCAAGTTATTCTGGCTTTTACATTCAGTCCAAACTGTACCTCACACACACCCGATAGAGTCATGAGATTACATCAGCCATTCATCTGGTTACCTCATCACATCCTTAACCACTAGTATTTTGCTGACACACCAGCTACACCTCAAAGCATGAGTCAACATGAGTTTTAAACTGCAAGTAAAGCAAACGAGTCGGTCATTTGTTACTGCACAACTAAAGGAAAGGTATGAACATTTATGTCACACAACACCATGAATCAGTGAAATTACACTTACTTTTTCTCAGTAGAGCCATATCTCATGTTTTCAGCAACATCTGCAAACCCACACAAAGAGAAAAGCTTGAGGTCACTCACAAGTGAACTTTTAGAGAAACAAAGGAAGAAATATTCCTTGGCTGTAAAATTTTGGGTGTTCCCTCGATTGAGTTTTAACCATTTACAGTCTTTTTGTGTTAAAATTGACGGGCCTCAAATGATTTTATCAAACGTCCAAGAATGATGCTACTCATTTCTACCCACCAACTCTTGAGGAAAATGTCCTTGGGATTCCGATTGACCCCACATCTGTCAAATATTGTAAAATATTTTTTAGAAAATCCATCATTTTAAACAATCCTTACAGATTATTGAGTTGAGTGTTGGTCTTCCAGAACATGTACAGTTATAGTTTCATTTTATTTATGTTTAATTTTCTAATCTTGAAACAATTAAACAGTGAGCAATTTAATTTGTAATGTACACCGTAATATTATATAATATGTATAAAATAGTAGGTTGATTGATTGATGCAACATTCTGCTGTTGGTAGATTAGATGCAGTATTTCCAAAAATAATTGAATAAGTTACATAGTAATTTAATACGTAGAAATACACTAAACAAGTAATAATCTGCCACTGACAAACACACTGTTTCTTCTTGATCAAATAACAGTTGCTAAAAATGACAGTTCCAAGCTATTTTACTGAGGCATTTCAAAATTTAATTATATACAGTATTGTGATCCGAAACCTTCAGCACTTTAACAGAAGCTTTCAGAAAATTCGGATATGTTTTTGAGTTCTTAGTGAATCCTGTGACTGTGGTCCAAAAGTTCAAAAGAGGACATGCTTCTGCGTGGAACTGGAAGATGATGGGGCCAGTGTTAATGTCATGAGCGCCTGCCAACAATTCACTGAGGCCACCGAGTGACATGCGGCTGCATTTGGTCTAAAATCATCCACCACTTCCTTCCTTCCTGATGCCAGGGCTTCATCAAAGAATCTATTTGCCTGCAAGCCATTTAAGCTTTTACACAACTGCATTTATTGAAATAGAACAAATGACATATGTGCCTCAAATTCCAAACTGTGATCAACCTTCAATGTGAATTAACAGGATCAGTAAAAGTAAGAGTTCATCAGCTGTTCAGTGCTGAGGCGTGAAAACTTGAAAACTACAGAATTTGATGTCCTTTTTAGATGAAGTCTTGACACTTCGGGTCATCGCGTTTCGGCACTTCTTCACAAATCTGCAGACCCAACCCGAACCTCGACAGTCAGCTGAAATGAAACGGTGCATGCAGTTTGTGCGATGCATTTGTTTTTGGTTGTTTGTCACTGTTTAGAGCAGACCAAAACATCTGGAACCAGTTAGCTTCAGATACACTAGTGGGAGAAGGCCGAGCTGCCCAACATACTGTCTCTGCCCTGCATTCGAAAAACTGGTCATTCAGCCAAGATTCTCCAACTTTTAATGTCTTACAGTAATATATACACCAATTTCAGTCCATTTGTCAGTGCTTTGAAAATCTCTTCCACTACAAATGAACTCACATTATTTTATTTTTAAGGAATTATCTAATAAATTATGTCACTGTAAAGGGGGCTCACTCTTTCATTTTTTTTTTCCTTAAATGGTATTTTCAAGACATGCTTAAGGACTAAGGCTACACGTTTTTTTAATCTATCTAAGAACTGACTGTGAATCAGTTTGGATAGTCTGAGTATGAGTCTTACCCTGGTGGAGTGTGTGTGTGGTGGATGGGGGTTGGGGGTCCAGACCAAACCAAACCGCAAAACTTAGCACAATGTAAAACATGACTTACCTAAAAAAAAGGACTAAAAATCACACACACACACACGCACACACACACACACACAAAAAAAAAACCTATCTTCCCTAATCTTCAGAATAGAGATGAATGAAATCTGTTTCATGCATTGCACTTTTGCTGAATTAAAATGGCTATATTTTCTTATCATTCAGTACAAAAAGTAACTTGTAGCTGTACAACAGGCGTTGCTTGCATACCACACAATATTCACACAATAGAAAACTGTTCAAACCTTGTTCAGGAAACCAGAACCAGAGTGAGCAGAGATGTGTCACTGTTGACTTAATGTAAACATTCTCAATACCAATTTATATCTAACATTCATATCTGATATGGCTGAACTGTACTCACCAGAAAGAGAAGGTGGTGATTATGGTCACTCTCATTGCTGGAGTACATGGTCCATGTTGTAAAACCTCTGAGGACCGAGACTCAGCCTCACCAACAATCCCACTTTTCTTCCCTCCCACCTTTTTTCTCCTTCCTCGCTCCAGATGGGACTCGTCTTGTTCACCAGGGCTCTGATTCCTCATTTGTGCCATTTAGCCAGAAACTGAATTAACTCGACCCCATCTGACAGAGTGATAGCAGAGATTTGGAAACAGTAATGTGTGTGTGTGAAAACAGATTTGCTCTTCATTTGCTTCTTTATCAATAATGAAAAGACATTCATTTAAACAATTATTACAACACTAATTACATCAAATATACTTAATTATGCTGCTTATGTGCTAATACGAGATAATAACTATTAGGTCTGCCAATCCTGTCACAAAATACTAATCTAAAACAGTTTTAGGGTCTTTTATCGTTGTTTTTACCAATAACTACACTTCCCATAATGCTAAGCGCGTCTTTTTGCTAGGAAAGACAGCTAATGTTTTTCCGGTGTTAAGTTTGGGTCGTTTGGACCCCGGTTGGTTAAACGAACTCCTGTTTTAGGTCTATGTGGATATTTGTGATCATGGGTCAATACTAAAATCTAACGCACCATCTTTAAATATTTATTAAGGTAATTAGGAATATTAATATATTATTAAAGTTCAGTAAATAGGGAATATTATAACGTATTTGAAACTTGCAGTTAAGTTAAACTCGTACCTGTGGGTACCCAGTTAATACGACCGTTTATTATACTATTAGGAAAACGATAATAATTTAGATATTAAAACTTTTCATTTGCATTGCTCAGCACGGTGTAAGGTCATGGTAGGCCATTCTTTTTTTGCAACTCTGCGAAAACAAAACTGCTACACTCGTGTCCAGCGTGTCTTCACACAGTTCACAGTAATGATTCTCGGGCTGTTTGCAGGACCCCTGTGTTTTGCAGAAGCGGCGTCTAACCACCAGCCAGCATGGATGAAGACAGTTTGAAAGTGCTGCTGAAGCTCACTCAGGAGGGACAGTTACGCTCTCTGGAGAAACGGATAAGTTTAGGCGGCTCGGAGGCGGTGCAGACGGTCAAAGGGAGACACTTTGGCCGGTCAGGAGACACCTTGCTGCACTACGCTGCCAGACACGGGCACCTGGACATTGTGGAGTATCTCACCCAGCGGGTGGGCATGGATGTGGAGGTGTACAACAACGACTACAAGAGGCCGCTACATGAAGCTGCATCCATGGGTCATCAGGCTTGTGTTAGCTACCTGCTGCAGAGGGGGGCCAAGGTAGACAGTCTGAAGAAGGCTGACTGGTGAGCATGACGGTGTCATCGTGATCGCAATTCATTTTTCTGAACGTTTTTCGCAGTGTGTTAGCTTGAAAAGGCAACTGTCAGGCGCGGTATGCAAGCACCCTTCGATAGCTCAGTTGGTAGAGCGGAGGACTGTAGTGGCTAAATGCTGAGATCCTTAGGTCGCTGGTTCGAATCCGGCTCGAAGGAGAAAATTTTTTCTTCCTTTTTTTTTCGAACGCTATGGAAAAGGGCTGATGTAAAGCCTAGTTTACATAAAAGCTTAATAATAATAATAATAATAAATGTGATAATAATGTTTAATACATCTGCTTGTTCCAGTTCTTTGTTTCTGTAATTATACTGTTTTTGTGGAGTCATATTTACCTATTTAAAAATACAAACTATTAATAAACAACTCACTACTCATGAGTATAAACTACTCATTGGATGGTGTCAAATTTAAAGGTTTAAAGAAAAATTAAACCATTTCTTACAATGTCACAGTGTCATGACTTTAATTTGATTGTACAGTATAAAAGCAATGTTTTTCCCATAGAATTGTGTTTTCGCTTGTAACATGGGCGGCTGTAGCACAGTTGGTAAGGCAGTTGAGCACAGGGTCAGTGGTTCAATCCCCATCCCCATACATGTCGAAGTGTCCTTGAGCAAGACACTGAACCCCAAGTTGCTGCCGGTGGGTCAGGTGAGCACCTTGCATGGCAGCCAGTGTGTGAATGGGAATCAACAATGTAAAGTGCTTTGGATAAAAGCGCTATATAAGTGACTATTGAACATAACTGTACATAACATAACTGATTTCACTTGTTTGAATTAAGTTGTTGACTTATCTTTCTTAGGACTCCTCTGATGATGGCCTGCACTCGGAGGAACCTCAATGTGATCCAGGAGCTGCTGCGTCATGGTGCTGATCCTGGGCTGAGAAACAAGGATGGCTGGAACTCATTCCACATCGCTTGCAGGGAGGGCGATCCTCTGGTCATACAGGAGTTGCTTTATGTCACACCAGATGTCTGGAAGACAGAAAGCAATACGTGCAGGACGCCACTGCACACTGCAGGTGAAACACTAAAATATCTTAGTAAACTAAGCTTTCACACGTGGCAAAGAGGATACCTGCAAAATATGTCCTGATGTCAGGCTGGTTTGATTGATATGCCAGAAGATCCCATGAGATCTCAGATTCTTAGGGCTTTGAAAGCTCGTCAGATCTATTATGAGTGTGAGCTTTGATAATGGAATGATATGATGAGGAGTTCAATTATATCCTGCTTTCTCTGTTGATCATTCAGCGATGCACGGTTGTGAGGAGGTTACAAAGATCTTGCTGGAGAGGTAGGTTGACCTGTTTTTCAGGGAATAGTCCTAACAAAAGCAGCTAGAAACTATGATATGTGTAAGTTGTGCATCTGTTTGCCGAGTTAGCTGACTCCGCAAATAAAAAGTGTACTTGAACTGGACTGACCCACACCTTTACTGGGCTTCCTCCAGATGTGGCTACACCCCAGACAGCACAGACAGCTGTGGAGTCACACCCTTTATGGATGCAGTCAGGAACGGGCACATCTCTGTGGCCAGGCTGCTTTTAGAGAGGCACAAGGTAGACTAAATCTTAAAAGAGAATTGTTTCAGCAATTAAATATATATGTTCTGTTGCGGGCTAACTTGCGTCCACTGCAGGCATCCCCAACAGCAGGTGACATCCTTGGGGCTCAGCCAGTGCACCAGGTTGCTGTCACTGGCCAGGATGAAGCCCTGCGGTTCCTGGTGCAAGACCTTGGTGTAGAGGTGAACCAGAGAGCAACTGGCATCCAGCTCACTGCTCTGCATTACGCTGCAAAGGTTAGATCAGTGATTTCCAAACAATCATTCAGTACAAAAAGTAACTTGTAGCTGTACAACAGGCGTTGCTTGCATACCACACAATATTCACACAATAGAAAACTGTTCAAACCTTGTTCAGGAAACCAGAACCAGAGTGAGCAGAGATGTGTCACTGTTGACTTAATGTAAACATTCTCAATACCAATTTATATCTAACATTCATATCTGATATGGCTGAACTGTACTCACCAGAAAGAGAAGGTGGTGATTATGGTCACTCTCATTGCTGGAGTACATGGTCCATGTTGTAAAACCTCTGAGGACCGAGACTCAGCCTCACCAACAATCCCACTTTTCTTCCCTCCCACCTTTTTTCTCCTTCCTCGCTCCAGATGGGACTCGTCTTGTTCACCAGGGCTCTGATTCCTCATTTGTGCCATTTAGCCAGAAACTGAATTGACTCGACCCCATCTGACAGAGTGATAGCAGAGATTTGGAAACAGTAATGTGTGTGTGTGAAAACAGATTTGCTCTTCATTTGCTTCTTTATCAATAATGAAAAGACATTCATTTAAACAATTATTACAACACTAATTACATCAAATATACTTAATTATGCTGCTTATGTGCTAATACGAGATAATAACTATTAGGTCTGCCAATCCTGTCACAAAATACTAATCTAAAACAGTTTTAGGGTCTTTTATCGTTGTTTTTACCAATAACTACACTTCCCATAATGCTAAGCGCGTCTTTTTGCTAGGAAAGACAGCTAATGTTTTTCCGGTGTTAAGTTTGGGTCGTTTGGACCCCGGTTGGTTAAACGAACTCCTGTTTTAGGTCTATGTGGATATTTGTGATCATGGGTCAATACTAAAATCTAACGCACCATCTTTAAATATTTATTAAGGTAATTAGGAATATTAATATATTATTAAAGTTCAGTAAATAGGGAATATTATAACGTATTTGAAACTTGCAGTTAAGTTAAACTCGTACCTGTGGGTACCCAGTTAATACGACCGTTTATTATACTATTAGGAAAACGATAATAATTTAGATATTAAAACTTTTCATTTGCATTGCTCAGCACGGTGTAAGGTCATGGTAGGCCATTCTTTTTTTGCAACTCTGCGAAAACAAAACTGCTACACTCGTGTCCAGCGTGTCTTCACACAGTTCACAGTAATGATTCTCGGGCTGTTTGCAGGACCCCTGTGTTTTGCAGAAGCGGCGTCTAACCACCAGCCAGCATGGATGAAGACAGTTTGAAAGTGCTGCTGAAGCTCACTCAGGAGGGACAGTTACGCTCTCTGGAGAAACGGATAAGTTTAGGCGGCTCGGAGGCGGTGCAGACGGTCAAAGGGAGACACTTTGGCCGGTCAGGAGACACCTTGCTGCACTACGCTGCCAGACACGGGCACCTGGACATTGTGGAGTATCTCACCCAGCGGGTGGGCATGGATGTGGAGGTGTACAACAACGACTACAAGAGGCCGCTACATGAAGCTGCATCCATGGGTCATCAGGCTTGTGTTAGCTACCTGCTGCAGAGGGGGGCCAAGGTAGACAGTCTGAAGAAGGCTGACTGGTGAGCATGACGGTGTCATCGTGATCGCAATTCATTTTTCTGAACGTTTTTCGCAGTGTGTTAGCTTGAAAAGGCAACTGTCAGGCGCGGTATGCAAGCACCCTTCGATAGCTCAGTTGGTAGAGCGGAGGACTGTAGTGGCTAAATGCTGAGATCCTTAGGTCGCTGGTTCGAATCCGGCTCGAAGGAGAAAATTTTTTCTTCCTTTTTTTTTCGAACGCTATGGAAAAGGGCTGATGTAAAGCCTAGTTTACATAAAAGCTTAATAATAATAATAATAATAAATGTGATAATAATGTTTAATACATCTGCTTGTTCCAGTTCTTTGTTTCTGTAATTATACTGTTTTTGTGGAGTCATATTTACCTATTTAAAAATACAAACTATTAATAAACAACTCACTACTCATGAGTATAAACTACTCATTGGATGGTGTCAAATTTAAAGGTTTAAAGAAAAATTAAACCATTTCTTACAATGTCACAGTGTCATGACTTTAATTTGATTGTACAGTATAAAAGCAATGTTTTTCCCATAGAATTGTGTTTTCGCTTGTAACATGGGCGGCTGTAGCACAGTTGGTAAGGCAGTTGAGCACAGGGTCAGTGGTTCAATCCCCATCCCCATACATGTCGAAGTGTCCTTGAGCAAGACACTGAACCCCAAGTTGCTGCCGGTGGGTCAGGTGAGCACCTTGCATGGCAGCCAGTGTGTGAATGGGAATCAACAATGTAAAGTGCTTTGGATAAAAGCGCTATATAAGTGACTATTGAACATAACTGTACATAACATAACTGATTTCACTTGTTTGAATTAAGTTGTTGACTTATCTTTCTTAGGACTCCTCTGATGATGGCCTGCACTCGGAGGAACCTCAATGTGATCCAGGAGCTGCTGCGTCATGGTGCTGATCCTGGGCTGAGAAACAAGGATGGCTGGAACTCATTCCACATCGCTTGCAGGGAGGGCGATCCTCTGGTCATACAGGAGTTGCTTTATGTCACACCAGATGTCTGGAAGACAGAAAGCAATACGTGCAGGACGCCACTGCACACTGCAGGTGAAACACTAAAATATCTTAGTAAACTAAGCTTTCACACGTGGCAAAGAGGATACCTGCAAAATATGTCCTGATGTCAGGCTGGTTTGATTGATATGCCAGAAGATCCCATGAGATCTCAGATTCTTAGGGCTTTGAAAGCTCGTCAGATCTATTATGAGTGTGAGCTTTGATAATGGAATGATATGATGAGGAGTTCAATTATATCCTGCTTTCTCTGTTGATCATTCAGCGATGCACGGTTGTGAGGAGGTTACAAAGATCTTGCTGGAGAGGTAGGTTGACCTGTTTTTCAGGGAATAGTCCTAACAAAAGCAGCTAGAAACTATGATATGTGTAAGTTGTGCATCTGTTTGCCGAGTTAGCTGACTCCGCAAATAAAAAGTGTACTTGAACTGGACTGACCCACACCTTTACTGGGCTTCCTCCAGATGTGGCTACACCCCAGACAGCACAGACAGCTGTGGAGTCACACCCTTTATGGATGCAGTCAGGAACGGGCACATCTCTGTGGCCAGGCTGCTTTTAGAGAGGCACAAGGTAGACTAAATCTTAAAAGAGAATTGTTTCAGCAATTAAATATATATGTTCTGTTGCGGGCTAACTTGCGTCCACTGCAGGCATCCCCAACAGCAGGTGACATCCTTGGGGCTCAGCCAGTGCACCAGGTTGCTGTCACTGGCCAGGATGAAGCCCTGCGGTTCCTGGTGCAAGACCTTGGTGTAGAGGTGAACCAGAGAGCAACTGGCATCCAGCTCACTGCTCTGCATTACGCTGCAAAGGTTAGATCAGTGATTTCCAAACAAATCATCCTAGGTGCAATTGATTCTTATTAAAAAAGGCATCAGCATCTCATTCTAGAAAAAAATCACTGTAGTCTTAATGATTTAGTTCACTAATATATGTCTAAAATATTATTAGCAGAGAATGTGAATTCAAATTATGGCTTTTGGTGTAGTTTCATTATATATTCACACATCAGATATATTCAAATGTGAGATACATTTAATTATTCTCATTTCAACCTGTGTTTTTCAGGAGGGCCACACGTCCACTATAAGATCCCTGCTAGACTTGGGGGCAGATCTTTATGCTCGGGATAAAAAAGGCAGAACTGGTAGGTGATTTCCTTTTGCTTTGGTTTCGCATTAGTGCCCTGAGACTCTATTCCCCTTTAGGAAATGTATCTAGTGTATGTGTGAGTGTATGTGTGAGCTCTTCACACATACACTTTAGAGATGTCCCAATCCAATACTACATTTCTACAGCACAGTTTCTGTGCTGATCTGGGCCGTCTGCATCATCATGCCCCACCAACTATCTAGTTTAGGCTCTGAGGGTTTCCGAACAGGACTGACCTACACTCTATGCAGTCCCTTCCTTCCAAACATGCTGACAGCCTGATCACACTATGTTTTTACTGCAAGTCTATAACAAAGGCAAGTGAGAGGTCCATTTATGACAAGGTGAAAGGAAATAGCTGATATCTGGGTTATTATTAAGATTTGCTAGTGTTATGGAGATGCCATAGATTTGTTGCAGGCCACCTGAACTTCCAAAACAGGTTGAAAGTGTGTGATCAGCACGTTTCTGTTGTCAAAATTCCTAGTTATTGCCATTTTACGTAGTTTTTAGACCCATGGTTGTGCCAACTAAACATAAACACAGCTATGGATGACATGGGGGTGTCAACAACAGCTTCTTCTGTTCAGCCAGAGGGTGAGGTTTAGGGTTAGACGCTGCATTTACTGCTAACCTTGTCTCGGCTCAAAATCACTCTAAAGGATACAGTCTTGTCGGTTTCGGAGTAACATTCTCCAACTTATTCTTTCATTTATATATCACACCAATTATTTAAGCTGATAAACTTTATACTTGAATCAGGATCATCAGTATTTGGATCAAAAAGCTCCTGAAAAACACCGTGTCAGATAGATTTCAATTTTAGTATGTTATGTACATATTTAATGGACAATTACTGTAGGTAGATCTAAGTATTGAAACTGAATTAGTGTTGGCTGACACTAAATATTGAAGGTATCACATTCGACTGGGACCAAATAAACTGATTTGGGACCCCCCCAATACACAAGATAATGTGATAAAACAGCTAAATGAATGTAGATTATTTCTACTTTGAATGCACAGTAAAGCTTTCAGATTAGTCTCCATTTTCAAATGCCTTGCCACATGAAGATAATAGAAGTCTGAACGACAACAAATAAAGCAGGCTAAATGTTCTCCCTCTGTTTTTCTTTTTTCAAGCTCTTCATATGGCTTGCATCGGGCAACATGCAGAAGCAGCCAGGACGCTTCTGCAGCTTGGACTCAATGATTCAGAGGATGCATCCGGCACAACAGCACAGCAGCTCACTAAGAAACCAGATATAATGCAACTGTTTAAATGTGGTGAACCACATCCATCATCACTTTAGGTTCTGTGTATTATAATAAAAATACATGTATACTGATATGCGCATAAATTATATGCGAATACATTTTTTGAGTGTAGATAAAATAAAGTTACAACTTTAAACTTTTTAGAGAGATTTGTTTTATAAATGTTAAGTTTCTTCTTTGCCTTGAATGAATTGGGTTCTGAAATTATGTTATTTTTAAGCCCTTTACCACTATTGTCTTATGTTTTGTAGCTTGCTGACTATAACTAGTAAAGACTTACTTGGGATTTGAGTAACACAGAGGCTACTTTCCTCACTGTCTTTAGGTTTAATAAACAGGTGTGACAACCGTGAGGCAAGTCCACTCCAGCAACACAAAGAAAGAAGCAACATGATGATACATTATACAGAATTACTCGTGAGTTATGGGATGATGATAGGTCGATCTTCAGGGAATCGCAAATGATTGGGACATCTGGGATTTATTTAAAGTGCATGGTGAGAGTCAAAACATGCAAGGAACACTGACAGAATTCAAGGTTAATGAATGTCCAAGAATTAAAAACAGAACAAATACCTGTAAGATCTACATGTGGTTACAGGTAATATGGTGGCGATTTATAAATACAATTTGTTTTGATATTAAACCGTATTCTAAGATAATGTGAACTAATTAAAATGGAACAACTTAAAAGGTTATGGTTTCTATAACATCCCAAATGGAAGAGCCGGACCTCTCAGTATTTTGACTCTCCTGGCCTCCCGCTACATACTCGCAGTTGTCAGACACTTTGCGCCTCGTCTCCGAACTGATTGACAGCTGAGAAACCCCTCCCACGAGTCTCCTGACGCTTCACCGCAACCCCATCTCATTTCCAGCCCCGCAGGTCTCCATTTTCTCACCCGATTTTGCAGCAACTGAGGAGTAAAAATTTGGAAAAAATGAATGAAGAATACGACGTTATCGTTCTGGGCACCGGGCTTACGGTGAGAATCAGTCAAAGAATCCGGTCCGCAGCGTGAAAGTCATTTGCAACCTGTTAACAACGCAGATAGCTATTGCCAGTTTGGCTTTGAGCTAACTGGGCCTAATCAACAGGGCTAGAGCTAAGTAGCTAGCTGAGTAGCTCTCGCTGACTGAGAGCGGGGGTTGTTTAGTAGGAACGGAGCGAAATAGCTAACGCTAGCTGTTAGCACGTCGCTAACTACCTGCTATCGGTGTCTAAAAAGATTACCGATACCGACTGTTAACGTACAAAAGAGACTTTCAGAGCGCTCTCCTTTTGTGGTTAGCGAGTATTCTATCGGGTCGGAATGCGGCTAACTAACTAATTTAACAGCTTATATGGAAGTGTAACGCAAATTCGGGTAGTTTTTCTCAGTGTGGATAAGATTATAACGCGGATTATTAACGGTAGCCTGTTCACATTAGCTGATCTAAATTAAGCTAACTAATTAGCCTGCTAACGAAAGAGTAACGACATGCCACTGCTTCGTCGACTGATTTTTGGTGCCTATTACATTAACTTTATGTCGATTTGGTTGCAGTTTTAGCAAAGGTAGCCAGTGTTCAGCAAAGCAAACGAACACGGGTTGTGTCTAAAGTTGTCGTACAGTGGACTCGACAGGCTGTTTCTAAAATGCAGTGGTCTAACTTAACTTACAGCCTGAATAAGATGAGTTTGAAAGTTTAAGATCATTCGCCTCTTTCACTTCTAAAACCAAGCAAACGGAGGAATGTGAATATGGAGCAAACGTTAACTCATGACGTTTAAAGTTCACCAGAAGTTATTTCTGATACAATATATAGCTGATCAGTTATAATCTCTTGTGAGGCAGTGGCGTATGAGCTATTCCTGTATATGTACATGTACATGCGGGGTTTGTTTGCTCTGAAATTAACTTTGTGAGCACTAACCTCAAAGACAAAATTACACTCCCTGACAGGCCTTGCTGTCAATTCTACATGGCCGAAGCATGTCTTGAAAACCCCCCACCCCCGGGCACATGATTTCCTTACAGTATCTGGACTGTTCTTAATTTATTACTGGGTACTTCTTCAGTAAAGTATTATCTTTGGCCGAACGTAGCCATGCGCAGTTTCTAAGTGTTAATTTCTGTGTTACAGCAAACGTAGACTTCCACGTTTAATTATTGAAGCTCAGAGGAGACGGAGGTAGTAACAGGGCCAGCAGAAAGAGGGTTGGTTTAAATTTGGTGGGCAGGGTGTTGATTTAGCTCACATTTGGGTGTGGTCCCACCAAAACTAAGGAACTGAAAGTAAGTACGTTCAGAGTGTAGACTGACTGCCAGCCACCTTTTTAAAGTGCTGCAGATGGAGGCTGAGGGAGTCCAGTGTAGTTTCCCATGGGTTTTTAGAGTTCCCTTATTCAAATCACAGCTTCTCCTTTTCTGCTGCTAACTCTAGTAAACACCTCTCTAGAGTACACAGAACTCTGATAGGCTTATAAATACATTTCTAAACATTGTTGTTTCCTGTTACTGTGTGTATGTAATTGTACTTGCATTACATTGCACCACAAAAAGTAGTCACAGATTGTTTGCTGTTTTTTTTTTTTTTGTAATGTAAGTGTTAGTAGGAAAAAGCTCTTTGTGCAGTGCTGAATTTCAGTATACTCAAGAAAATGTAAGTGATTTCTGTGTAGTTAGCCCTACTATTTATAGTCTAATTTTGTAGACATACATTGAATATGATCTGCAATCAGTGGCACCTTTTATTACTCAATGTAATAATGATCAAAATCACATTTATTTATACTTTGTGCTAATACAAAACACATTATCAGCGAGGCTCTTGTTTGTATTCCTCTTATTTATCGTATTTGATAAGTTATGTGACTTGGGGATGAGACGAGAGGTAATTAGGGCTGCATTTCAGTGGATAAAGCAATTGAGGGTTGAGGAAAATCTAGAGATCGCTTTGACAACAAAGACTGATGGTGGGGAACAGCCCGGACTATAGGTTAGACCTTTTTGCCTTCACGAAATTATGATGATGACACAAATGTCTTAAAGTCCAGGATGTTTTTTCAATGCTTGGATACTTTAGCAGCTGCTACTGGCATTTAGCCCTTTAAAACGAGGAAATGGTGTTAAATGAAACAAAATGGATACATTGGTTGTCTTCAAACACATGATAAAGGTCAGCACATGTGGACATAAAAACCTAGAAAACAAAGATTTCTAGTACTACTACCAAGTATATCTGATACTGCTGCAAACTACAGTACAGTTATAAAAAATCAGTTGTGCTGAAGCCAGCTCGTTCCTATCTAAGTTTATAAGCTTTTCACATGTTGTGCATGTAAAACTTTAATCTGCTCTGAAACAAAAACAGTGAAAGAAGAAATGCAGTAAACTACAGTTTAGTTTTATGCTGCATAGTACAGTGGAAAACCTGAAAATATAAATTTTAATTAAACCTAGTAACTCAGTGAGCAAACTTGGTCATGACTGCAACAAACACTTATTTCCACAATCACATAATGTGACAGAATGTTTTATTATTAATCAGCACAGAAAAGCAACAAGTCCTTCAGTGACTAATCTGGAACAGCCAGTGCCCTTTTAGGTTGGTAAATGATGCCTCATTAATACTGGACTCAACAGATTGTTGTGACTTGTAAGAAATTGTAGTCTAGTAAAATCAAACCTGCTATCTTTCTGCTTTATCATGTGATTCAGTTCTGCCAATTTGATCATGTGATTATATCTTTATGACCTGTAGAGACCCACCCAGTTCCTGCCCTTTCTTAGACTTTACTGCATGACACCCTCTCACTCTAATTTTAATGGGTAATATATGTAATATATTTTCAATTGGCCTAAGTTTCTGCCTGACATTACAGTACATTAGTGTCATGGTTTACCTGGCTGCTGCACTACTTCTGCTTCTGCTCCTGCTCCAATAAGTATGGATGTGGTGCTCCCAGCTTCGAGATGATTCGAGATAAAATAAGCTGTGGGAATTAATATAGACCGAGATTTTGGGATAAATATTACCAGCTGGCCATTCAGTATAGCCTGACTAATTATTATTTAGTAGTGTAAGGTAATGTATGAGCAAACGCAAACTCCACACAAACTGCTGGTGTCGCTTTTTTGCAGTGGAAGTGTAGGTGACATCACCATCAGAAAATATAATGCATTGTTGTTGTTTTTTTACATACGTGTGAACTGTGAGTAGTAGCTGTCATTCAGTAGTCCACATTCTATTTTGTTGCATCTACATACACGCTGCTTTAATCGTGTTAAGGTCTTTGAGGATTCCAGATTCTGGCAAAGACTCACATTTACTCTCATCATTACCAAGCCATTGGAACATAAATCCCTGTGAAAGCTGTCATCATCCTCCAGCTTTACAGATATGTTTCTGTTATTATTTTAATAATATATAACATAGTTTTGTCTTCTTTTTGAAAGAAAGAAAAATGAACACGATGATGCTTACTGCAGAAAAATAGATCACTAAGACATGAAAATGATGACCGCATTGTTTCCCGTCACTGTTTTTTTTCTATCTATCTATCCTAGTTTCTAAATGCTCTGAAACACAGCTTGTATAGTGGTACTAGTGGATAACTTGTTAGGCAAAACGTCTCCGTGCAGCATGTGTGTGTTTTTCCACAAGTCACAGCAGACTTGTTGCTGCACCTGCACTTCACGCTTTTCCGTGTGGTTTGGTTATAACACTGCCTTCCTCTTCCTCATTGCTTTTAGTGTCAGATTACATTTGTATTGTTATTAACATGCTCTTGTCAATGCCAGAGAAATCACATTCTCAGGTGCTTTTTTGACATCTACTATACTTTTGGTAAAGGGGGACTGGTGGGTCAGTGGTAGAGCCTTAGGATGCGATCCCACCCCACCAGGCGTGGCCCCGTCCAGCCACCAAGGCCAACCCTGGTGCCGGGCCTGACCCTGGTTTAAAGAAAAAGAAACGGGAGGGTTACTGTAGGAAGGGCATCCGGCATAAAATCAGATGCCACATCAACGTGCGGCACACATTCCACCGTGGCAACCCCTAAAGGGACAAGCCGAAAGCCTTCGATCTTTGACTATGGTACTTTTGGTGCCATCTTTTCCATAGAAAACAAGTATCTCTTAAGTATTCAGAATTTTAGTATTGCCTTGCTACTGAAGTACTACTTCTTGTGACATCCCTAATGTCAAAGGTCAATCACTAAGCTAAGTTGCTGACTAAAGCAAGTATTATGTGTCACTATGACTGTTGTGGAGGACTTTGCACAACTAAACCTGTCAACTGTGGCCAGAACAATTTGGTCAGAGGATTAAATGCCACAGCCATGCCCAGCACGGATCACACTACCTATTTATTTGTAAATGGCTGATTGTGTACCACAAAATGTTTAATGTGCTCTTGTGTTTTTTCCCAAAAGGAATGCATCTTATCAGGGATCATGTCAGTGAAGGGGAAAAAGGTTCTGCACATGGACCGAAACTCCTACTATGGAGCCGAGAGTGCATCCATCACACCGCTTGAAGATGTGAGTCATCTCTGAATCCTGTGGTTTGACTTTGTGATAGTAGGGAGTTCAGATCGAAATTCAAAAGCAAAGAAACTCGAACTGTGGAATTGCGATAAGTAATTATCTAAATATATGTATGTGAAAATAGTATTTCCTGAAATTAAAGTGGATTTACGCAAGCAAGCGCAGCTTTAAGGGGTACCTTGATTTACGGAATGCTGCTTTGGCATAAGGGCACATTTTTGACTATAACCTGAATCAAGTCTTATTCTGTCTCCCCCACAGCTCTACAAGCGCTTTAGCCTTCCCGGCAAACCTCCTGAGTCAATGGGCAAAGGCCGGGACTGGAATGTCGACCTCATCCCTAAATTCCTCATGGCCAATGGTATGATTAAACCACTCACCAGTGTATCACATGCAGCTTAAGGTTGGGACTTAGACTTCAATTGTTAAACTGAAGGGTGTGCAATGTGTCAACAAATTATCTGCAGTGTTTCTGTTTAAGGTTCACATACTACAGATGTTTAAGTCTTGGTTTACTTGCTCCTTTAGAACTCAACCACCAAAGTTATCTAATCTTAAGGTGTCATCTGGAGGGATAACACATGGAAGATATATGGCAGTTAATTGAAACTTGAGAGCTGCACTCTCTAAACTAGAAACCTTACTTCCTCCTTACCTGATGACATGTTGGTGTAACAAAGGAATTTCCTCCTAGGTTTATCAATAAAGTGATGGCTTACCTTATTCTAACCTGTCATATTAAGCAAGTAGAATATTTGAGTTGCTCTTTAAAGCTCAATATACGACAATGCTCTATTTGATAAGTGTTTGAATGACCCATTTACATTGTGATTTTAGTAACACTAATGTGTTCATGTGCTTCTCAGGTCAGCTGGTCCGCATGCTGCTGATTACGCAGGTGACTCGCTACCTGGACTTCAAAGTGATTGAGGGGAGCTATGTCTACAAGGCGGGCAAAATCTATAAAGTCCCATCTACTGAGACTGAGGCTCTGGCATCTAGTAAGTCATTAGAATACAGGGGGGAAATGACTGCACTTACAATGACGGTGTAATGCCCACTTTTCACTCACTGTATGTTGTTTAAGTCGAAGCTTTGTGCATTTTAAAGGTCTCATGGGGCTCTTTGAAAAACGACGCTTCAGAAAGTTCTTGATCTTCATTGCCAACTTTGATGAGAATGATCCCAAAACCATGGAAGGCGTTGATCCCAACAAAACACCGATGAGGGCCATTTTCCAAAAGTTTAGCCTTGGCCAGGAAGTCATTGACTTCACTGGTCACTCCCTCGCCCTCTACCGAACAGACGAGTCAGTAATCTTTTTATTTGTTTCACTAGTGTAAATTTTACGATACCACGATGTATATTGTGAAAGTGTGTCCCTCTGCTGTGAGATTTTGTACACTCACTAGGGTTTTAAATGTTTACCATATCTCTCCACTCAGCTACCTGGATCAACCTTGCATTGAAACAATTAATAGGATAAAGCTTTACAGTGAGTCTCTGGCCAGATATGGCAAGAGCCCATACCTCTACCCACTGTATGGTCTGGGGGAACTGCCACAAGGCTTTGCCAGGTAGGACGTACTTCCTTCTGTTTGTATTTCCTTTTCAGTGCTCAAAGAACTTGGGTAGCTTGAGCTGCCTTCTCAAATGTGCAAGTTAATCATGTCGTGCGCACTAATGCACACACTTTTGAACTGCGCACTGATAGGTCAGATGGTCCCTCTCCTTTTCACAGTCATGAAGAAGTTAGTACCCCCTTACATATTTTTTTTAATCTCATCAACATAATATTAATTGCGAGATTAGCTAAATAATTTATCCAGGAATACTTTTTTTTTATATTACTTTACTATACAGCCTCTATGATTTACCAAAACAATTTCAAATTTTATGTCATCCAACAAAAAGACAGTTTTGCCCTTCAGTTCAGTCCATTTTAAATAATCTTGGGCTCAGAGAAAGCAGGGTTTCTGGCTCTTGTTCATATGTGGCTTTGCATGGGGGAGTTTTAACTTTTATTTTTACTTTTAGTGTCAATGCTATCAAGTTTTCTCCAGTGTGATAATTTGCATAATCTCCCACAGTATAATTTAAACCCTGACCTTTGTCACAATCTAACTGAGATTAGGCTGCTTTAGTTTTAGGAAAGGTAGAGATCGTACTAGTTCCGCTCAATTCAAGTCCCACACTAAACTACAACTGTTTGTCTACTTTAAAAACAGGGCCCTGAAACTCAAGCAGCTGCAATTTATTAGTGTTACTTTCCCACGTGCGTTGTGTACAAAATGCTCCTTATGAAATACCTGTATAAGGCTCCTGGAAGTGGTAAATCTAAATGGCAGTGGGTAGTTGTTATTAATGTTATCTGTGCTTTATAAACTTTAGAAATTTGTTTACTGTGTGCTTTGCTTCTTGGACCATATCAGTTCAAAATGTAGTCATTTTTTAACATTATCTTGTCAGACATTAACAATACTTGTATTATCATATACCTCACTACCATCATTCAGCTTTTGTCTTTCGATAGTAGGAAGTAACATCTTGATATTGTTATTCTGTTCAAGGCTGAGTGCTATCTATGGTGGCACATACATGTTGAACAAGCCCATTGAAGAGATTGTGATGGAGAACGGGAAGGTCGTGGGAGTCAAATCTGAGGGAGAGGTGAGCAGTTATCTCTCAAAAGATTGCATTCCTGTTTTAAACATGTCATTAGTGACTTATAGAGCCAAAGAATACGGGCTTGTTATGAACGGCATGTACTTCTTTAGTGGATTTGTCTTGCTACAAAAGTCAGAAATAATTAACCATGATATTGTATTTTCTAAGAAAGTTGTTAGATGTTTGTTAAAGTTATTGTTTAATCTAGACACACAGGCATTGTAAAATAAAGACTTTTCATTTACATTATTATTAAAATGTCTGTGCATTCACCTGTTACGTTCAGCTCCAGGATCTAAACCTGTTCTTCGACCCTCGGCTTTGTTTGCCCACCACAGATTGCCAGGTGCAAGCAGCTGATCTGCGACCCCAGCTACGTCATGGATCGAGCGAATAAAGTGGGTCAGGTGATCAGAGTCATCTGCGTCTTGAGTCACCCCATTGCCAATACTGGTGACATCAACTCTTGCCAGATCATCATCCCCCAGAATCAAGTCAACAGAAAGCACGGTGAGAACAAATAAAGTCTTCACAGTGATTATGATTCTGTGTAATGTAAAATAGAAAAAATACATTTAGAAGACAAAATATTTTAAAAACACGAGTGTTGTATGGAAGTTCGGCACAGTGGGCACTCACAATTGGTGCAAACACAGCAAGCCAAATGAAATAATGTGCACAATTAACAATTAAGTCTCACAATTACAAATGACAACTTAACTTTGACTGTCAACCCAACACACATAATGTGACTATACCTTTTTCCTCTTACCAGACATCTACGTTTGTATGATCTCCTTTGCTCACAATGTGGCAGCACAGGGTAAATACATCGCTATTGCCAGCACCACAGTGGAGACTAATGACCCTGAGAAAGAGGTCAAGCCCGCCTTGGACCTACTGGAGCCCATCGAGCAGAAGTTTGTCAGCATTAGTGACCTGTATGCACCCACTGATCTGGGTACCGAGAGCCAGGTATCATCAGTCAGATGGGATGAAAGTTTAGGTTTTGTACAGTTGTGGTAAATGGCCTGCACTTATATAGTGCTTCACACATTTGGGCATGCAACACGAGGAGCCGGGGAAAAAAACAGCTATATTTCCTGTTTATCTCCATTAAAAAAATAAAAAATAATAATAATAATATTAGTTGCTATCATAGAGTATTTATTTTGCATGGAACCCTGTATTTTTTAAAAGACAGTTTGACCTTTTTCTCTCCCCTCTAGATTTTCATCTCCCGCTCATATGACGCCACAACTCACTTTGAAACCACCTGTGATGACATCAAGGACATCTATCGGAGGATGACTGGCTCAGACTTTGACTTTGCCGAGATGGAGCGCAAGAAGCAGGACATCTTCGGCGATGCCGCAGAGTAGTGGCAAAGTGTCTGCAACACTCCTGATTATGAAAGACAACACTCTGGGCAACTGAAATCTTACAAACATATAGAAAACCTACACAGAATGTACACGACAATGGGCAGGCTGCTTTTTCCAGATAAAGGTTTGCCCAATAAGGAAGTTCAACATATATAGAGATAGTTTTGTTGGATATGGTTCAGGGAGGTAGCTGTGCTTTTTCATATTTACATCCAGATGGGTGTCGGCCCAAACACTGGTTATGCCCTAAAATACATTAACATCCTAGATTTTTCTGCTTCATCATAGTGAGATGATGCATTGTCCAAAGATGCCAAAATAAAAATAAAACATAATTCATAATCAGTATCTTACAAAGTGGACCGGGGTGAGGGGTATTTTTGTGTCATTGTAAAATAGGTGTTTGGAAGATGTATAATATCTACACGCCACTTATTTTGTCTTTGCAGGTATTTTTCATGTCGGGGTGTGAGAGAGAGAGAGAGATGGCTGAGTATTGTGTGTCTGAATAAAATCATGTGAGTAGCTGAGAATTCTCTAAATTCAGGCGGATCACCAGCAGACAGCTGTGTGAGATGCCACCTCAGACCTTGTGCATCATCGCATCTCATGAAACAAAATGGTTTAGGGGAGTGTTTGTGCGATTCTTTTATATAGTTGTACTCACTATGTTGTCTAATCTCCAGCACAGCCAGACAGTTAACTGTAAGCCAAACCACAGGGAATCTGTAGTCCAGCATAAACTACCTGAACCTGAATTCAACAGCTTGAGAAAATATAACGCATCAGCAGGGACGTATTATAACTTGTATTATGCAAAACGGTGGCAACCCTGAGCATTAACGGCAGATTGATGGGAAGTGCGGTTGACTAATTGCTTAAGAAGGACCAAATGTGTACTGCTGTAGTATTGAATTGATAAGAGCCGTGTGTTATCTTCTGTTTTGAACAACTGTTTAAAAAAAACAAAACATCTTGGGCTCAAATGATTTCTGTACTGCAAAGTAAAAAAAAAAAAAAAAAACAACCTCAAAAACCCAAACTGTTTTTCTTTTTTACTTCACACTTCAGTACTGGTTTGTGTGGATCCAAAACCTTTTTCTGTCATTCTTGCAGATACGCTTTTATAACCGCTCTCTCCGGACACACTTCTCCATCCTCTCCACCCTGCAGCACTCTTCTTTATTTCTATGACACATTCCCCTTTTCTTTTTAACAGGTATTTGATCGTCCACTTTCTGATGCCGATGACCTTGGATATTATTGTTCCTCACTCTTCTGTCTGTCTTTCCCTCATGTCTGCTAATGTTTCTGCCCTTCATCATGGTTCTTCCCCGTACTCTCATTCAGACGTAGATTATCTCCGTCCCATCTGGTCCTCTGTGCCCGTGTCCCTTCACCTTCCTCGTGACCCTGCAACGCAATCTGAAATACTCCAAAAATCTGATTCTCCAGCCACAGGTGTCTTAATTTCATAATCAAGTAAAGGAAGTAATTGTCGAAGGGATATTGTCGAAACAGAAGCATAAGATTTAGACATATTAAGATAATGCCATGAAAGATTCAAATATACAGAACAGCTACTACGTGTTAATACAAGCTCAGTTAAAATATGTTTACACATGCAATAAAATACCTTCACGTGAATTTTATTTTACTTTATTTGTTTGTAATCCTGTACTACCCAGCCTAGCATTTCTGGGTCAACCTGCCTTGGACTCCTCAGTCTCATTTACTTTGGTTCTCAT
This sequence comes from Channa argus, assembly GCF_033026475.1. Taxonomy (NCBI): domain Eukaryota; kingdom Metazoa; phylum Chordata; class Actinopteri; order Anabantiformes; family Channidae; genus Channa; species Channa argus. The sequence continues at coordinate 15,964,862 of NC_090217.1, read as the reverse complement.
CTTGTGGCCCTGCTCAGCCCCCCCCCCAGCTTTTAGGAGGGACATTTCACATCTGTTTTGTTTTTTTAATTGGACATTCATTTGTTTGTGAATTTACAAAATACTTTTAGAGGGTTTGATTATTGAAATATAGATCTTTAATTGTCGTTCTGCTTGTTTAAACCTCAAAATGTTAATAAGAGACAAGGCAAGTAGAGGACCAGGAGACTCCTCTCTAACCCATCTCATAAGGAAAGCTCTCCTTAATTTGGACCTTTCCATCCAAAGACTGACCCACTCATTCACAATCTTCAAGCTTTATAATCATCAGGACTGTTTGTTCAGACCCAGCTCTGACAGATAAGACAACGACTCCCCAGGGTCCACACAAAGTATTCAACAAACTCTCCATCAGCTTGTTTAAACCTATTGCTTTCATCACTGGCAGGTTTAACTGACAATCCACACATTGTTGGCTTTGCCTGCTTCTTCTCAGCTGAACATTTCATTTTATCTGCGTAGGTCTTTCAGTTTGACATTCTTCTTCTTGCATGTCAGAGTCCACCATTGGCTGGTCTACTGAGCTGGGGTGATACGAACTTCACTGTCCTCCTTTCTTTTCTTACAACTTTCAGCCTGTCCTTCATTTGTGACCTGACTGTCATTGGCGGATCAGCAGTGTTGTGGACTCTTGACTCTCCCTGCAGCTAATGTTACAGGTCATGTCATTCCTCAATTTAAGTAGAATCGGAAACGTGTATGTGTTTAAAAATCTGTTTCATTCTATTTAAAGAGGGCTCTTGTCTAAAAGGTTCCTTGCAGCTCCCTCGTATTTTGACTATATCAGACACAGGTCAGCACAAAGAAATAGAACGTGCAAAATCTTCAACTTGTAACTGTCACAAACTATATACATGTTTACGTTACTAAACCCTCAGACAACATGTTCGATGGTGCAGCATGTCTTTATGGGCCCTGGTGTTGCACCCAGGCTGCTGTTCTCTTCCTCTGATGTCTTCCTTTTCCACAGTCTCAGCGTCTTGGTGAGCTGAACCGACTCGGTGGTGGTGAACTGACGCAGGACTGGTCTGCCTTGTAGTCAGTCACCCTCCAGCAGTTGTTATGAATGACACGTCATATAAATATTCCTCAGCTGGGTGTTTCTGATTCTGTTATAAAATGTTAAAGGCTGTTTCCAAAGTGATGAAAAAACATAAGTTAATGATTATTTCTAATTGATTATTTCAAATGAGCTCCTCCTATATTTAATTGAAATGCATTAAAATGAACTTTTTATAAACAGAAGCTGTATTGAGTGAATTACACGGTAGTAGAGATACGTCTGAGCTTAGCAGCACTGAACTACAGCCGACTTTGAAAGGGGCATTAGCGACGCACACTAAATCACGCGTGGCTCCATCCCACAGGTTAAACCCAATCACTTACGTTACACCCACACACCCTCAGGGGGGGGGAACTCTGTGCACCTGAGTGCACGTTGTGTGTAACAAACAGTGTTTATCAGAGATAGTTTTTTTTAACATTTGCTAAATATGACAAACACCTACTCTTGTTTGAAACCATGAATGGGAAGGGAAATACTGTAACTAACCAAAAAACTGTTAGGTAACAGTGTTTAGTTTATTCTCAGCAGTTTGCCGTACTAATCATTTAACCTTACATTTTTAAACATCCATAAGTTGGATCTATTGTGTTTGTTAAATAGTTAATTTTCATAATCTGTGTAGTTTAATGTTAATGAGCTATAGAATTGATTTTGCTCCTCATAATAAAGACAACTAACTACTCATGTCAGCATTTTAAAAGAGATGAAAACTAGGCATTTTTTAAAAAATTGCACTTCCATAATATTTGGACAAATGTATAATTGATGAATAATTGACCAAGGAAACTTCCTTAGTAGGCTGTTTAAATCGTTTGATTATGAAAATGATGTGAATCATAGGCTCTGGCATTGTAAGCCAGAGCTTCTGATTTCCTTTGGAATAATGTTGTTCATCTCCACCACAGTACAGAGACGTTAAGAGAATTTAGCACAGCTGAAGTTGTTGTGGGGGCTTAGTATCTGATAGTATCACAAGATATACTGTGTTTAAAGTGAGATTGTGTGGAGATGGCAGATGGATTGTTGAATCGGACTAGACTAACTGCTTCTCCCCGTTTCAAGTCTTTGTGCTAAGCCAAGTTTAAATAAGCAAAGCTGCTTCTTCTTTTCTCTCTTGGCTTCATATTTCTCAGGCACATAACTTTATGCAAAAAAACAAAATTTCCAAAAATGGGAAACTTTTGCTTCAACTCACTATACCAATCTCCAAAGAAACATTATATTTTGACCACACGTTAAAACAGTTACGTATATTACTAGTAGCAAGTACCCTTGTACAGTAGGTCGCTCGGTAATACTAATAGCTGGCCATGAATAATTTTAGAATTTATAGTTATGACAAAAAGGGTGCTAACACAGTCTGTAGTTAACATAGATGTGCTACTGGTCTGCTGGCTATAGCAGCTGTAAAAACGATTGCAGTAGTTCCACAAGAGTATTAGCAAATTGCAGCAAGAGTACTACGTTTGTTTCAAGTTATTTTAGTTGAATCAGTACTACTAATCAGAGTACTCTGAATAGGTCTAATGGTGATTGAAAGTCTGTGGGCCCATTCATTTTTTTTTAATTTCAATTTCTGTATAAATGTGACCTAAAATGTTCACACAAAATTCACACAAGTCATAAAACTAGTTAAAAGGAAGTGAGCAAATTAAACAAATGGGGGGAAAAATACACAAACATTCTGAGCACCACTGTATATTTGATAGCTAATTATTTGTTTTGCCTGTTGAACAGCAGCGGGTTTTCATTGAAGTGGCTTTTGGCCACAGCAGATGCTCGGCCAAACTATCTGCCTATATAAAGTTAACTGTCCCATCTGATGAGTTTTAGTGTTAGAAATACCTCGCTGGGGCCAAACATCCACTGGCAGCTCCCTCCGCTCATTTTTACTGCTGATATAAAAGCTTTCATGAGACTTTTTTGTGTTTTTAATATCAGGCTGATCTGACCACACTTAAAACTGTACACTGAAATCAGAGTAAATTACACATATTGTGATGCTGATCATCAGCTCAACCTTATGTTCGAGTGTTTTGTGGGTATGTAACTGGACAAAGCCGTAACAGTAAATCTGTTACGGATAAACTGTGTGCATAGTTCACTTCCATCTGCTAAGTTGCTCTCATTTGGACTGAATTATTGATGGAGACTGCAAATGTGTAAATGGAGCCATCTGTAAATGTACCAACATTTGAATCTAAAATGGACTGACAGACATTTGGTGACCTAAAACCTGAAATACTGTCAGAAATTCCTCAAACTGAGGTGTTCACATAACAAATGTGGTCAGCGTAGTCTGTGTTTTATTAAAGTTCATTGCATTCATCCAGAGAAATACCAGAATGGAACATCGCTGCAGAGACAGAGAGTCCCGTAAATGTCAGACACATCCGCGGATACAAATACTAACAATGGAAGTGCAATTATTATTTTTCAAAAAAAAAAAAAAAAAGCAACATTTTAACTTCTGCATGTAAAATCTAAATGACACTATGAACACAATATACAAAAATAATTACTGAAAACTGTACATTAATAACTACACATCCACTGATCAGAGTGGATAATCTGTGCACCCTTTGGTGTGACATAGCTAAGCTCCCCTGAAAGGTTCACGTACAAAGCACCAATAGTTTTGTCTGAATCGTCTGGAAGCCAGTTAGAGGATTTATCATCAGAATATCATCAGTACTCCCCAGACAACCTGAGACCATCTGATGATAAAAATAGCTTTCTTCCCTCAACAGGGCACCTTATTTGAGGCACTTAACCCCCTTACTGCACCCGTCAGCAGATTATGCTCATACTGTGTGTAGGAATGTGAAATGGTGTTGCCCAAAAAAAAAGAAAGCCTTTAAGCTCAGTCTAGCTTCCCCTGGATAAATTAACAATAAAATTCTTTACAGTACTCTGATATCTCTAAGTTTTAAAGTACCTGAGAGCATCATCCCATGTCACATTGTCCTTTAGCCGTCAGTAACAAGAGCTAAAGGGTTTGGCATTATTTAACCATAAAGCAGTATGGTTTCAAATTGTCAAAGAAAAAAAACAAAACAAATAACAGCACCAGTAACCCGTGTCTTCGTAATGAATAAATGAATGCATCAAGAAGTCACAGTTTCCTTGAGATACTTGGCTGGTTGTAAACATGTAAGGCTTCAGGGATTCACTCCTCACAGTAATGTCTGAAATGAGCAAAGACAGGATTGTCTGCTACTGGTGATCAGCAGCTACTACATTTCCTATTATATCTTAATAATGTAACAAAATAGGGGCCAACTGAAAGACAATCACTTCCAAATTAGATGTACATTCATCATATATTTAGTGCTAAAAAAAAAATAATGTTCCATTACAGTCCCTGTAATAGACATATATTAGCTAAAATATAAATAGCAATTGGGATATAATACACAAGTAAAGGGGGATTAGGTAGCGTGATCATGTCTGGGAGGGAAAATAAAGGCTGAAATACCAAATACAGCTGTGGCCACCTCCCACCACTGGAGGGCACTGTTACACTGGCAATACTGCTTCACTCCTGCACCATGAAATCTAGTGTCCCATAATTGAGCCACAAGGCACATTTGAACTTTACATGTCAACTTTACATGTCAACAAATAGCTAAAGAGTTTCATTAAAAAAAAATAAAATTTTGAATCCTAACACTTTGTAAAAATTTACAGTCATCAGTAAAAATGTGAGACTCATGTTCCTGCTTTTTGGAAAAAAATACAAAAAATCATTTATAAGTTCATAACATTTAAAAAAAAACAAGTAACCAGTGGTTTGAAACCATATTTTTCACTTTTCAGACTAACACCTGAGCGTAACAACAGCATGTTAGCCACCTGTATTCTATCCATTGTGCATCCTCAGGTGTCTAACTGGTTGGTGGGTGGCTGACGTCCAGTCTCCTCTGCACTGAGCCTCTTTTACGAGCAGCTGACACAGCGCAGACTACACTTCCCTGTGTACCTGGGGTCTGGAAGAAAGCCTTAGATGCAGATGCTGTGGTTTCCTTTGGAGTATGTGGGGTCTGTGGAAGGAGAGGAATTGCAAACGTTCAGACAACACCCTGTTGCTTTCCATCAATCATTTTATTATTTTATTTTAGTATGAAATCAATCAATCTGCTTGAAAGAATAATGACAGAAAACATAACAAAACACCTAATTATATAATAGTACTTAGTTCAAAGGACTATATATTAGTTTTAATAGCTATTAGCATTAGGTTATTAGGAGTTGAGTGGTAATTTCACCAATTTCATTTCTATGGTTTTAGTTTAGGGAGAGCAAGTACATGAATTGTATTAAAATTCGCTCTCCCTGTTCAAGCTGCTTGCTTTGGTCGTACAGTGCAAAACCCCAAAGATAATCAATTTACTAATCACACGAATAATAACATTCACAGTCCATCGGCCAAATCATCCTAAACTAATCATTGTTACTGCTAATCAGCGAATCCACTAATTCATTAATATTCTCAGCTTTACAGGATTAAATGTTTATTTGTCCAAGAAATGTGGAGAAAAAGAGGAATCGTTACAGCAGCTAACAGCAAGCTCTGCTTCTCCCTTTTAGCCCTGTTCATGAAGGCATCATTAGTCCCATATTAAATGTGAACATGTGTTGGAGTTAGAGAGACAACCCTGATTTATACCTTACTAGAACGCAGGCGCCGACTTGTTCTATTGTTTATAGTGCTGCATTAATTTACCACAGTGTCATGGCGGGTCGTCTAAAAACAACTCAGTATGAGAAGAGCAGAGCCGACAAGTACATTAATCCCCATTTAATAACTTGGAGATTAATCAATTTAAACACAAAACATGTCTGGACGACTAAATGAGGGGAAACCTTCTACATAACAGATGCTGCACTTGCTCTCATGTCAAGCTGTGTAGTGGCATTTTGCAAGTGCCTGATACCAGAAAGGTCATCGCTGTGAAGGCAAATTATGTCAGGAGTAATGTGTTTTTCAGAGCAGGAATCTTCTGTTGTGTGAGGAGGACTGAAAAAGTACCACAAATTCTGGAGTGTTTTGCATCACATATGCCTATTATTAGTATTATTATTATTAGCTGTATGGAGAGCAAAGGTAAAATTCTTACCAGTGGTTCTGGTGTGTTGATGTTGACAGTCTGATGTGGTCCGGAGGGGGAATGTGGAGTGGCTACTGCGGATGTGTACAGCCTACTCGGTTCCGGAGTGGCCGGTGATTGGACCGGTGACCAGCTGATCTCTGATGCAGCTGCCAGGCTGTAAGGTGTAGCCCCCACCGTAAAGTGGGCAGGCGACATCACAGCAGGCAAGCTGAAGCTGAGTTTGGCGTGAGTGTCGGAGCCTTGCTGTTGCAACCCGCCGGCCACCAGGGGGTAGTGGGAGAGAGCAGCAGAGGGCACCAGGATGTAGGGCATGGCCAGCGTAGGAACGCTGCCAGCAGGGACTGCTAGACCGGCTGGTGCCCGGCCAGCAGGGAAGAGAAAGTTGAGGCTGTTCAGACCTGGAGAAAAAGAAAGTTGATTTTTATAATATTTTCTCTTACAATAATTAAATTTCATAATTAGACATCACTTGAGCTGCACAGATGGCGGAGATAAAAAGGAAGATCCCCCTCCTTCATACAGGTGTCTTAATTAGCTGTCTTAGTCTGGTTGAGTCCTAGGAAGTGATTTTTAAAACATTTTTTTAATCTAAATGCATTATGATCAACGGTCCCTTCAGGGGTCGCTACAGCTGAACATGATATACATCATTTGGTTAAACAGCAGCAAGAGTCACCGCATGCAATGAATTCTACAATCATGCACCTTTAGATTATTCCTGGGACCCCCGGAGGGAGTGGGTCCTGAACCCCAGATTGGGAGTAATTTTGTTCTTTATATTGTTAATTGGGGAAGCCTTTTTGCCATTAGCATAAAAAATATTCACATAATTCTTTTCAGTTTCAAAATATTCCCAAAGTGGACTAGAATTTAATTTCCAATTTTTCAATAATCTTCCTTACTGGGTTTCCATTGCCCCAAGAACCAATTTCCACAACCAATCATTTGTTATTATGTCCGTCCTGATAAAGACTTTTGTCATACATAGACTCCAAATATGTGAGGATATACCTGCACTGTTGGGTACGTAGAGGTAGTGCGACGGCTGGGTGGGCTCACTGTTGCTGTTGGCACCCAGACTCCCATCGACCGCTGTGCTGGGGCCTGCTGGCGGATTTGGAGAACACTTGGTGGTCTGTGAACAGTCCCCTGCTTCTTTTTGAGGGGCAGCTCTTGTCTGGGAAGAAAAACAACAAATCAATTAACCTGAAGTGGACAATGAAAACTTCCAATACAAGTACAAATACAGGATTAAAGAATTTTATTGGGATTTTTGCCTCAAAAACATCCAATTCTGCAAACATCTTAAAACAATACTTCCTATCAAAATGAATTCATGGCTCAACACTCTCCTACATAATAACACTGAAACAAACTCCGGCCAAGTAACTTTGTTGATATAAAAGTGCAGCTGTTAGAAACCTCTTTAAAAGACCATCTTATCATGAGAAACAGGGCTTTTCCAATAACTTCGATAGTGTTTAAAAACATATGTAAAAAGTCGGAACAATATCACTGAACAGAACAACTCCGACATCACCTCACCTTGTCACTTTCCTTCAACACAGATGTTCCCTTCTTCTTCACCGCTATCTCCTCCTCTTCCCTTTCCTCCCTTCTCCTTTTCCTCCCCTCCTCAGACCCCAGCATTGGGGACCTCTGACCCTCAGGGCTCTGCTCGGGCTTGTCTGGCGCTCTGTAGAGCATCACTACCGTGGGCTGGGACAGGCTGGGCAGGTAGGCCAAGCAGTGTGGAGAAGGGGGAGCAGTGAAGAAGTGCTCGGGGAGGAGTGGAGGTGCTAGCAGCGTGGACTGGGTGGAGGATGGCAATAGTGGGCTGCTGCTGCGGGAAGGAGTCTGCAGTGCTGCACTGGCACAGTTACTGAAGAGGAACCAGAAAAGGCAACAAATTACTTTTCAGTTTTAAGTGTAATAGAATGAAGGCTTTAATTTGTTATTCATTCAGAGACACTAAATTTAGTATGCTTCCTTTGGAAAGGTTCCTGTAATAGATTTCCCTTTAATTTGTCTTGCTGATGTGCAGATTTCTAACTCCCAGCCATAAACCTCCAACAATTGTCTTGCGGGCTACCACTGCCCCTGGTGGATTTTTTTTTTTACACAGCTCTACATGTAAAATATCCCTTTTCGACGCATACTACCGTCTCTTTTTATCTCACTTAACAGCCGCAGCCTTGCGGGCAGCTGCGGTTTGGCTACAAGTGCAACATGAACATTGTGTCCTGTGTGTGAGGCAGCCAATGCATACATTCAGGAGACAATAACTCTTCCCATCTACAGCAATAGCTCCTGTTACGTGTAGCCTAAAGCTAAAGGCATGAGCCAAAGCAAACGCTGGCTAATGTGGAAAGTCTTCAGTGATACTGATAGTCTGTGCTGGCAGAGGTGAGCGAAAAAAAAAAGCCACTGTGTGCAGTAAAGTCTTTGGCAGTAAATCTGTGATGGGCGACTACAGATAAATCTAAACCAAGAGAATGTGTGTATCTATTGGTGTGTGTGTGTGTCTGTTAGTCTTAACTCACTCAGTGCTGTTTCCAAACTGCAACCGACACACTGCACTACTGCTTGTCGTCCGTCTGGAATAATCCACCGGCTGATTTGGCAGCACTGAGGTTTGAGGAGTAAAATAGAGGAATAACTGTTGAGTCAAACAAGACAGAAACCAAATGATATACTGTAGATTGTATACTTCCTACCTGTTAGTTGTCTTCGTGGGGTGCTGGGGGCGGAGCTGACCTGCCGCTGGGCAGCCACAGACGTTGGCGTGACACTGAAGGAGGCGTGGCGTACCAGCTTGGATTTTCGGAGGTCCTGACGCACGCCTGGCTGTGTGGCCTCTGACAGAGCAACAGCTGCCACATTTACAGTGTTTCCTAAAGGTGATGGTGACAGTGGTACTTGAGCAGTAAATCAGATGTTACACAGCAAGGTGACTGATGTGAAGAGCAGGGTCGTGTCTTCACTCTAAGATGTGCAGACAGTCTTGTCTTTCATTCTTACCGGCATTTCCAGAGTTCTTGAATTCAACGGGGCCGAGCCACTTAAAGGCCGGCTTTCTGCCTCTCTCCTCACGGACGTGCACCTTCTTTATGAGGTCCAGGCTGGTCAGGACATTGGCGATATCATACAGACGCCGCACCTTAGCTGGAGACGCACAGAATACATTTAGTTTCGCTAAACAGAGGAAACAGTTTTTTTAATTTGTGGTTCTGCCTGCATACAATGCATCCGAAGCTGTGTCCGATTTCTTACTTTTGTACTTGCTGTGACTAGATGTGTCCTGGCTCTCCTCGATGAGAACCTTCGCCGCAGCATCCAGAGTAACCGTCTGGGTTTTGGAGACCAGGAACAGCATGACAAACTTCTGGCTCATTATGCGCAGAGATTTGTCCTTCCTGTTGACACCAGCTGCAAACAACATGGGTAAATGCAGTTTTGAGTAACAAGTAAAGTTATCACTCACAGAAATCAGTGCATTTTATTTATATAGTAAACATGTATCCCACCATGAGAAACTGATCGATGCGATTGTTGCTTGTGAACCAAAGCCCTTCTCGTTAATATTAAACTGCCATCTTATATACCTGCTATTCTTCTAACCTGGTATCTATTTTTGTTTTACATCTTGCAAAATAAGAAGAAGAGCATTACATTGTTGTGCTGGTGTTAGACATTAGCATTTACATTGTGTGTGCTGTTAACTGATACAAGTCTTGATTTTCCTGTTTTACGGGCAAACCAACACAGGAGATGTACTAATGACAACTTGGTGTCATGAATACAAATGGTAAGCAGCTCCCTGCGATTGCTCACAACTTCCACTTGTATTTTTCATTGATTAGATGTGTGTTGGGATTAATGAATCCTTGCGTACGGGTCAGTTTGTATTATTGAGCATTAATACATACAGCATGTTCAATGTGGGGTCATTAAGCATGTTATTTTTAATCATCCACTGTGAGATTATTTGTGCTTAATTGCGCAGTAACACCTTCTTTGTTGTAGGTGATTGTTGATGTGCAGCTCAATCATTACATAATGTTATTATATCGCCTGAGGTCATCGCATTCATGCAACCACAACAATACCAGCACACATTTAATGAACATCAAATCTTTGTTAACCCTGTTGTCATGTGGTATTATTATCATCCAGCTACATCACCAAGTTAACACACACACACACACACACACACCTTAATAATGAAAACCTTTGTGTGTTTGTACGGTCCCTATGGAAACCAGGCTTGTCTTGCCTGAGGTGAAATGTAATAATTAAATGATCTTATCCTGTAAGCACAACAATAAAACTTTAGCCTGTTTATTAAATCAATTAAAGCAGAACATATTTAAAACTTATAAAGAGTTAGAAGAAAATGAGACAACAGGAGCTAGTTAGAAAGGTTGAGTGATTTTTCCTCTTTGTCAAAACTCTAAATTCATTCATTTATTACCACTGCTAGCGTCTCCTTCCGCTCCATCATCCTCACGCCCGAGTCCGCTCTCCTTGCCCTCGTTGGCCAGCTCCATCTGGAGGTGGTAGCCCTGTTGTCGTCCCTTTTGTTGGAGTTCCTCCAGGGTGGCCGCCAACTGTTGGCGACCATACCAGGTGTAGCTGTTCTTGGCTATGCGACCCACAATCGTGAGAGACTCCAGCACGTTGACGATGTCATAGATGCGCCGCCGCTCCACTCCTAGCAAGAGAGGAGAAGTAAAGCTTAAATATATGAAATAGACATTAGCAGCTTTCATTTATCATTTTGCACCCATGGGATGCTCACAATCATCATTGGTTCTTACCCAGATTGTTTGCCACCTCATCCAGTGAGATCCAGATGGGGCTGTGTGGTGGTGGGTAATCAGGGTAGAGGGCCAGAAACTTTTGGCACAGTAGACCCAGACTTTTCTGCTTCCTGCTCGGCTTTTTCTCTGTGTCATCCTCCTCATCCACAGCTTCCAACTAGCCAGACAAATACACAAATGACCATAAAGACATATATATCACCTAAGGGGGCAGAGCAGAGTTCAGGCTCCATCCCCCTCTTATACACAAGCTTTTTTTTCCAACATAAATGAGGGATTTCATGTGTACTTTGGAAAATCAACTCTTGAGAGTACACTTGCTAATGTGGGTGGTGGAAAAAAGTGCATACTCTGTGGACTTGTTAGACTGTGGAAATTTGGGCTTCTGTGAAAAACAATTCTCTAATCAATGAGGCCACGTTTCCCCCCCCCCCCCACATACCTGAAAAGAGTCTTCCACCTCCTCTACCAAAGTGTCTGGACTTGGTGGCTTGTCCTTCTCATTCTCAATGGGTCTAAACAGCACCTTTTTCATCTCTCTGTCTCGGATGTCTGGGCTTGCTGCGCTGATTAGCATCTTCAGATTGGCTGTGGGTGTTAAGGGCTCAGCCAGGACAGCGTGCTTAATGGGAGTGCTGTGAGCTAGGTCAGGGGTGCTGCCTTTTCTGCTTATCAGCAAACCAGGGATGCTGGACTCGCCACATTTGAGTGGTGTGGACCTTCTCCTCTCTGTGCAAATGTTTTCCTGTGATTGAGACATTTGGGTGGTTGTTATAGTGAGTTTATGGCTGATTCTGCAATAAAGTATTATAAATACTTAATTAACATTTCAAACATTTGACTATTAAAAACTGGCATTTAAAACGGGTAATTCTGGAAAGAAACAGGACCTGATGCATACTGATAATTTAAATATGACATCAAGTACTTTTAAGCACTGATTTGTAAAATATTTTAAGGCCATGTCTGGTCCACTGACACCACAGATTATTTGCTAATGGAAAGCAAAAGCCCACCCTATAGCCCAGCCCCTTGTCTTTGAACTTTATCTTACTCTTAAGATGCCACACCACACTATTCAGCCTGATTCTGCAGCTCTGCTTACATTGCATAACAGCAAACCTGAATGCACAGACCACACCTAGCATCAAGCATTAGTCACTCTTACCTTCTGATCACACTGACCCCCATCCTCATCTAGTCCCACCGTGAAACTTTTCCTTGGACTTGTGAGATCTTTCAGTGCAAGACATTCAGCTTCCATCTGTACAAACTGCAGTCCAAAAGGGAGCAAAGTTGCATAGAGAAGACTGAAATTAATTACCTGCCAGGTATCTCGGCGGGAAACATGGTGAAGTTGGAAAAAAAAAAGTTGCAGCCAGTTCAGAAAAATCCGACAAGGGGTCAGTAGAATTTGGCGCAAACAACATCAGCTAGGGTTAACTAGCCTCTATGCCAGAGGCTAGTTAATAAAGCTAACAGCTATAACTTTACTATCAGCCTCGCTACTAAACAGCTTGATTTATTGCCAACACAAATTTAACTAGGGTCTAGGTTAACGGTACTTACTTGCTGCAGATTTAGCAAGTTAAGGGGTAAGTGACGTTCTAAGATATAACACGGAGCATAAATGTTATTAACTTAATAAAGACTGAGTTCGCTTTGTAATCGGCGCCATCGTTAAGATGTGGCTTAACCTGAGACAGTTTTTAAATATATTACACTTACAGTTACAACTGATAAGGCTAATTTAGTTGTAATTAGCTGCTGGGCTAACATTATTAGCTCAGCTGACCAGCGTACCCCGAGTAAGAGCAAGAAAGTACTGGAGGGAAAACACAGTTCCTCACCTTCCTCTACGGTTGAATAAATGGAATATTCCAGTGTGGCTCAGTGTCCGGAATTGTCAGCGAGTAGATTCTTCAAACTAACATAGCAGCTAATTTTCCTCTTCGAAATAAGCGGGCAGTCCTTCCCGGTCTGTAGCTCCAAACTTCTGACGCTCCCGTCCGATCAGCAGACACTCTGTACAGTACCGAGGAGACTTCAACATCACCCGCTCAAGCTTCTTTTCTGGCGCTCTCAGACGTCGGGTTTACTCTAGCCAATCAGTGCCCTCGGTACCTTAGAGCGTCATTCAGCTCCAGCCAGTCAGCGCCATTGTGCTCGGTTACGCGCCTCAGCACGTAGCAGTGGGCATGGAAACGACCACGCCTCCAGGGTGATGTTGGCGGGGCAACCGGCGCGCTCAGTCCAAGCCTGTGGGGGAGCAACCGAAAAAAAAAAGAGAGGGAGAGAGAGAGTGAGAGAGAGAGGTGTCAATCCTGTAGCTATTTTCGGGTACACAACCAGTAATGGCGGCGGGGAAAGTTAGTCAGCAGTTTATGGAAGTTGATTTGGAACAGCTGACAAAAAAAAAACAGCTTAAAACCACTGGGTGAGAAAAATGTGCATGTAACTTACTATGTTTTAAGCGCTGTTAAAGGATATCTGGGCTTGGTCCTGCCCAGAACTGTCTTGTGCTGTTGCTTTCAGTCTATATAAAATAACTCTAATCTAAATCTTTTTTTTTTTAAATGAGTGACTTGTGATCTTTGTGATCTTTGTGGGTTTTTTATGCTGCCGCTGTGACACCAGTCACGTGTAGCTTCTAGCAAAGCCCCTCACCTATTAATACTTTTAACTTAATCACTCTGGCTTTTGCCTCCGCCGCTGGCTGTAATTAGCCCTGCAACTCAAACAGATGGGGGGGGGGGGGGGGGACGGAGGGCGACATCAGTGGCGCTAATATTATCTGGGCCACAGCGCGAAAACTGGAAGTGGTAAGAGAGAGGTCTCCCGCAGTCAGGGCCCCGCCCGCCCCGCATGCTACCGCCCAGTCTGAGGACTCTGTCCCACTGTTTGCATAACAGCTCTGCCGCCAAGCCTGTTCTAGGTGGTAACCTTCATTTGAAACAGGAATCAGAATAAACCCATCATTTGTAAAACAATGAGTGCAATAGAGTGCAAACCTGCTTCTTCCGTGCTCATCCATATTTACTCTATGATAGTGGTTCTCAATCTGTGGCCCAAAACCCCAAAGAGGCTTCAAGAGAAAGTCAGGGGGTGCGAGGGAATGAATGAAACAATTCAGAGGAGGGAGAATCTTTGAGCTATGGAATCAGATTTGTAATATAGGCTTAAGCTATCACTGGTGCCACAAAAGAGTCTCGTAGCAAACCATAGCATGGTCTATAAACTCACTGTGACAACATAATTCTCTGAAATCTGACTAAATGTGATTTTATCAATCCAGCATATTTGTGGTAGAAGCTGGATTGAATGGTGCAGAGCACGAGTGTCTTGTCTCCACGACAGAAAAAGCTTTTCTAATGTTGTCACATTTTAAAACATTTAGAAATGAATGTGATGATGGCCATCTGCCAACCACTGCGAAACAACAGGTTCCAGGTATTTTAATAACTGTTGATCAGATTTTGCGAGTGGCTTTATTGTGGTGGAGAGAGGAGCAGAGAGATGCAGGCTGATGGCTTTTCTATACATGACCCAATGTCATAACCAGCACATACCGACATTTATGAATGAGCTTCAATCCAAGCGGGGCAACAAATTAGCCATAGCCATAGATTTACCAGCACAAATGTAGAGAAAACTCCCAGCTGAATAAAGCGTTAATGTAATTGTTTGTTGTCTACAGTAAAGGACAGAGATGCCGTGTGTGTTAACATGTAATAATCTTCATGTGTATTCTAAGCAGTGCAGCACAGGGATTTACCAGCTCACTCTTCCTTTTACTCGTCACGTGCTGCTCCCAATAGAAAGCAAGCTGCAGCTATAGCTAATAGAAGTGTTAACGTTTTAATTTCGGGAACCAATGTCTGCACACGCATTTCTGCATCACCATGCAATATTGGGATGTAAATATCACTTACATTATATGCCACTCCCTGCAGAAAATGATGAAGACCATTTCATAATGAAATGCAAAAATGAGCAATGTTATGAAGCCCATAGAAACTTACCTAATTTGACACAGATGTTCTATCTAATATCTTAAGATTTTTAGAACCATTCAGAGCGTAATATTTGTCTCTATAGCACGAGAGATTTGATTTAACAGTAATTAATTGTTCCTGCTTGACATTACCTTGCCAACTCAAGCCTAATGGTGTTTGCAGTAAGTTGAGTGTGTGTTGCAGTGGGGGTTGTTGATGCAGCCAAAGGCACGACCTATAGAGTGGATACAAATTAACTTTTGGAGGGCACTGATCCAAACAGCTTGATAGTGTATTAGTGTTCAATAGAGGGTGGCAATTTTGTTTGATGCTTAGGGCTTAATTCTGTTTCTGTTTTGGCCTCACTTTTCCCACCTCCCCCCACATGGAATGACCTTTTCAATAAAGACTAAACACGAAGGCCAGAGCTTTCTATATGAAAAAATAAATTCAGTTGGAATCTTACAAATGAGGGCTTAACAGTCAGAGTCACTGCACTGGGCAATGCCAGTACAATAAATTGGAAAATCATGAAAAAGAAAGAAACCACTGAGTGACATCAGCAACAACCTCCACAGATCAGGGGTAAGGGTGTGACAATCCACGATTTAAAAAAATACAGAGGCCATACCACAAGATGCTCATTAGCAGGAAAAAAGCCAGGTTGAAATGTACTAAAAATTATAAAATGGATTGATGGGACTAAGATGAATCTCTACCAAAGTGATGTAAAGGCCAAAGTTTGATTCAGATGAAAATATCTCCTCATTATCCAAAACCATACAAGCTCATCTGTGAAGCACAGTGAAGGTAGGCATGACTTGGTCTGCACAGCTGCTTCTGGATTAGACTCAATAATCTTTATTGGTGATATAACTCATGGTGATGGAATAAGAATACAGAGGGGGTAAAGAAACACTTTGTGTATTTATTGAGAAATGCATCAAAACTTATTGGGAACAGCTTCATCATGGGGCAAGACAATTATTGAAAGCACACAGTAGTTCTTTGTTGAGCTGGCAGAGGATAAAAGCACCAGACCTTAACCCCAGTAATTACTTTACCTGCTAAAAGGGGTTGAAGCGAGGACCCCAGACCACAACCACTTGTGTTTTTTCATTAAGTATCTAAACTCAAAGCTTTACCAGACTGTAGCAATTGGGGACCAACCTCGCTGAGGCTCACGATAAACTGAGCTGGACTGGCTCATCGGATGTGAATTAATGTCGTCCATCTTGGCCAAAGACCCAGCAGCCTTTAAGAGAAATCAATTCTAATTGAAAAGGATGATACATTGGATTGCTGAATGATCATCTCTGCATTTTAGTCATTTAGCTAATGTTCTGATCACCCAGAACCACTTCAGTGCTCCCAGAGCTAAAATTAAATTTTATAGGAAAAATTGTAGATTGAGATTGGAAACATTACAGGTCAGGAAGAAGAGAAAATTATTGCAGTTTCCTTTAGGAGGTGTCTATAAAACACAGGAGAAATAAAAGCTAAGAAGAGTATATTATCAAAATGAAATTTAGGATTAAAAGAAGTTACTTATCCAGTCCAGTTTATTTCATCCGTCTCTTTCACTATCTTGCTTCGAAAGCTGTGTCACTTCCCCAAGTTTCCTGACCTGGCATTCTCCATCTGTCAACCTAATGCTTTTTCTCCATCACTCCTTTCAGCCATCTGCCTTGGAGCAACCACAGTTTTGCCGCCTTTCACTGCCACCCCAGCTTCACCACGCACTTACACACCTGTTCCTACTCCCTCATTAACCCCTATACAATCTATACCAGCTCTCGTTCACCTGCTTATTCAAAGTAATTTCTAGATGACACACATTTGCCGTCTGGATTATGTTCAGTGCAAAATCACAGTCCTGGATGTTGCTTGTAAAAATGATCCAGCTCATAATTAACTCAATTTTTAACCTCACCTGTAAAACAGTCAAATGATCTAGAGTTCCAAAGCACAGCAACAGTTAAATAATAAATCCAGTGGCAAATAAAAGCCTGTCTATGTGTTATTAGAAAAATAACAAGAAATATCTAAGTGGGACTGCTTAACAAGTGGCATTTGACTCCAAGGAAGAGTGGAAGCATAACAATGAATGTGAACAAAAAGCAGCAGCTACAACACAAAGACGGACGACACACACACAGAGCAAAGCTTTTTTTGAACAATCTCCAACTCTTATTAGCACTTAATTATCACCGTTTTAATATGAAAATGCTTTGTATTGACTGTGATCTATAAATGAAAGCGATAGAACGAAGAATTTATTCTGCAGGCTCGACACAGACTTCACTGAATCTGCAGTCCCAACTGGTTAGAACAGCATGAATAAAAGTGAGAAAGAGAAGAGTGTGTGCTGAGGGTTGGGAATACAGTCTGTGAACCTACTGTATTTGTATTCGAAATCAGGGTCATTGGGGGTTTTGTGTGTCTTTGTACTGGGATGAGTAATTTGTATTCATGTGTAGGGCTGCAGGGTTGAGTTTGTGTGTGTGTGTGTGTGTGTGTCTCTGTCTGTGTGTGTGAGCTCTTGTTCAGACAGGTTGTGACTTGTCCTTATCAGGGTTGTTGTCAGATGAAGCTGCTTGGGCCCCAACAGTCAAATGTGACTCCCCTACCTCCTCCGGAACATACAGCCAAGTTAAGCAGCAGGGCATTCAACGCTGTGACCATCAATAAATGCATGCAGTGTTTTTGAGGTTAAAGGTCATCATGTGACCTTTAACCTATGCAACTCCACATATCAAATATTTGATATGTGTAGTTGCATGGACTAGCCGTACAAGACAAGAGAACGATAAGGCTAAATAAAGGTAGAGATAGTTGTCAAAACTGTAGCACCAACTCCTCTGTCAAACACAGTGATGGCTGAAAGTATAGCTATTGATGAAACTGGCACGCCGGCATCGACTGATGATCTCTCTCCTCTCTTGGAAGCGGTTGTGTCACCAAAGTAAATTGTTCACACCCTCTTCTCATTGGTTGGTTAAAAGCAACACAGCTCTCCTTAGCCCTCCACACCTTTACTCTTTTGATGTGTTACTTAAATTCAATGCAAATCGACATTTTAATGGAATCACTTTTAAATTGTTCTATTACTGTGGATGTCATTGGAGTGGGAGGAAAAACCCGCTCGCCTCTTTGTCCCTTCCCTCCCTTCCTCTCTGTCAGTTGGCAGGTCTCTCCTATGAGCTATTAACCGATGACACATTATGTCAGCTGGCGAAATATACGGTATTTTTGCATCCACGCTGATTCTATTAGCAACCATGGGTTTTGCTTTTTTTAAATCTGAATAGTGTTGCGAAACGATTCGCCTTGGTGTCAACACACTGCACTGCGCTACAAGGCTGGAAGATATGCTGTCGATGTGGAGAGGGCGAAAAATAAGGTCTGTCTCTGTCCTCTCTGTTCTTGATTGATGATAAGCCAGAGTAATTTAATCTCTTTTCAATCAATATTGTTATTTCAACCACAAGGGGCTTGGACACAAGCTCCAACAATACATCATATCATCAGATAGATATTATAAGAAATTGTCTTTATTTCTGAGGCTCTGAACACAAGGGGTACATGACAAAAAAGCTTTTTTTGCTTTGCAGATGTGTACTTCCCACCATAAGGTCATTATGCAAACTTCCAGCTCAAAATACCTAATTAACAACACAACTATTTGTGTTCTTGTTTGTTCTTGCAGACTTGGTCCTGAGTATGTAAGTCTGTGGTATAAAATGGAGGAATTTACATTCAGGGGCCCTGCTACACCCCAAAGCCTTAGATGTCACATAAACACACACACAATACAAATTGGTAGAGGCCACAAATGTTACAGTTATTGCCATCTTGGCACTAGATGCATTTTCAAATCCATTTTTCTCTGCTAAAATGAAAACACAAGGGGGCCACGGGCTGGATTACTGAGAGATGATGCATTGCACAATAGGAATGATCACGGATAAATAGTATGACTGGAAAATAAACCTGCTGATCTGAGAGCTGTTATCTATCAGACAATCCCCAGTAGCTTGGAATGGACCGACCGCCTCACATTATCATCTGCAGCATGATATAATTTGATATAAGAAGAAAACCATTTGGTGCAATTTGGCAGTGAATCAGCCAGGCAGCTGTTTGTTAGGGTTCAAATGTGTGATGTGTGGGTGGCGGAGAGAGCTGGAAGGCCCCATTTTTCAATATATTTACCTGAATCCCAAAAACCAGCATCTGCCGCAAGGTGGTGTGGTGATGCTTCCAATTTGTGTTGCCGATGTGTTTTATCATTCATAAAAATGCCTGTGTTTTTGGGCAAAGTATATCTACAGCCTTTCAGGGAATTTCCTAAGGTGTGATCACCAGTTTTTGTACTCACATCCATAAATCCACTCAGACTATTCTTCATTGTTGGTTTAGGCCTTAGACATACTAGTTAGAATCTATTCAAATCCAAATACTTCAAACTGTTTAACTAGTAACTATAGAGATAAAAGAGAGAGTGGATCCAGAGTGGATTCAGGACCCCACCTCCATTCCACTACAGTTAGTCAAGTTAAGAAGCAGAACAGGTGGGCAGAAGCCTACAGTGAAGTAGTCAGTGTTTACTTATTGTGATAAGGCTGTGGCCCAGATGTTTATTATTTTCTCCAGCAGGATTATCAGAATTTATAATAAATTAAGTTTGTGATTACTGTAAACTAAAGAATTCTATGACAAAAAGATCCAGTGAAGGGAAAAAAATGTCTTGTGCTGTATTTTTGTTAAATGCATTACAGAAGCTTTTGACCTTGAGTGTTAAAAATTGCTCAAGACCATAAAAAGTTGCCAACTAAAAATAGACTAAAATGAGCAAAAAAGACACAAAATCCCCAAAAGGAGACACAAAGATACCACAAACTAAACTGGGTTCAAGCTTTTTTGTCCTCCCATGCATTATCTGTAACTGCTTATCCTAGTTGGGGACAGGTCTCTAGCCTATCAGGGCTGGACACAGAGAGACGTACACAGACACACAACAACTCACACTTGCATTTACACCTACAGGCAAACAACCCGACTTCTGGAGAATGGAATTGAAAAAGGGAATGTATAAGTGGTGTGGTTGAGCGACTCTCTCCTTCATGTTGCCATGGATGGTCACCTGGGTGCTGCTGACTCGCCTTCGGTTTTGCAGGTAAGATCTGAAGCAGACTTCATTAAACACAGCTGGACTTTAATTCAAGTTGAAGAGAGATTTAACCACAGCTGATGCTGGATCAGCTACAAAGACAGAACATCTCTCCAGGTCATCAAAGGATTCTCTGGTTGATTAAACAGATTAGAAGCTACTCCCTGAGAATTTATGGAAAGACATTTAATGAAGTGCCCCATAAATACATTGAGTTTTGATATTCATCATGAAAATTCAGTCGAATGCAGAAAGCAGTACTTCAGCACTGTGAGGTGTGGGATTATCTGCTGATATAAGCACGAAGATTCAGGCCTTGTATCTCGTTTGTTCACACCTGTCACACATGCAAATGCATGTTCTAAATGTTAAAATATAAGAAAAGCAGTACTATGAAGTGCAATAAATAAAAACATTAAAACAAATAGCTTGTGACTTCATGACATGAAAGACACAATTAATCATGTGGTTCTGTGATTTTTTTAAATTTTGTTATTTGCTTTTCTGTTTTTCTTTAGAGTTGTAGTTATTTCATCCTATTTCCTCACCCAGTTCATAAACCTGGACAAAGCCGACAGCTTAGCTTCAAGAGAAAACTCCAACATTTATGCACATATTGGTTTGTGTGTCTC
This sequence comes from Channa argus, assembly GCF_033026475.1. Classification (NCBI taxonomy): domain Eukaryota; kingdom Metazoa; phylum Chordata; class Actinopteri; order Anabantiformes; family Channidae; genus Channa; species Channa argus. The sequence goes on along the minus strand of NC_090217.1, from coordinate 15,944,020 downwards.
TGTTTTTGGTCCAAATATGACATGATAGTCTAACGTTGAGTGTAGTTGTTGGACGTCTCATACATCTGTTTTGACTGTTTCTGGTTCCTTTTGTTTTTGAGTTTGTTCCAAATATACTGCTTCTCCCATGGCTGTGCACCACTGATGTAATAGGACATATTTAATAAACCTAGAGAATGAAGCCTCAAAACGAAAGTCTCCTGTGGCCATTTAATGCCATAAACTACATAACTGATTGGGAAGTAGATACCTGCAAACCCGCTGTTTTACATAAGGCAGTTTTATGTCTGTCTCTTGGCCGCATCTAATTGTGTTTTGGTTATTGGAACAGCCTTTCCTCTTCCTTCCACTATGGGACAAAAATGTTAATGAATAGCACAAAATCCAAGTGCTTTTAAATTTACATATTCTCTACTTTCATCACTCATTAACATCACTCACTTTAGAAATGCTCTCAGGTTTTGGCTCACTGTCTCCCAATCTGAAATCTCGCTGGTAGATGTCTCTGATGCTCCACTGGGGGGCTGTGTTACCCTCCTACTGCCACACAGTGAATTAAACAGACTGATAACACAAATGCAAAAACTACTGGAAACTTCATTATCTTCTTCAAGGTTAAATGACAATAGAAATGTTCAGTTTTCAGAAATTATCTGTTTATAGTGATGTGATATTGTTCATAAGATGCTATAGTATTGACAATTTCCTTATAACCATATTGTGCAGTTCTGCACAGACGTTTCCATCCTGCATTCGATAGACTTGATTTTACGCTAAGATTGTGGTGACCTTTCTCTATGCCATAGGTGCCATAAATCGGAGCTGAGTGCAACTCTGTGAATAATCTCTTAGAGAGCAGAGGAGATAAGCTAAAGGCTTAAAAAAGTAGTTTGGCCTATGAAATGATAATAGCAAGTAAAGATTTTGGAGACTATCAGCGATTATTCCAGTTTGCCTCCTGCATGTAAATGTACATAAGAAGGGAAGGAGAGAATAGAGAACATAGTTTTCCTTTATGATTATTGGACAGGTGACAGATTATTTTAATATAGGATGGAGTATGGATGGACTAAATTCTGTATGACCTAAGAATTGGGATCTTTTCAGGGTGGATCTCGCCTCTCGCCCGATGGCAGCTGGGATAGACTCAGGCCTCCTGCGATAACGGATGGATGGATGTTAGCCAGGTACTGTATGTGTTAGCCACTAGGCCACTTTGTCTGGCTCACACCGGTTGATGGTGAGCAGCATACAACTTATCAGTGGAAACAACACTGATAAGTTAAAAAAATAAGGGCTGGAAAACTGTGCAATCTTTCACATTATACATAGTTTGATTTTTTACTATAATGTCAGTTACTGTAGCTTCAAAAGTTAAATGTGTAGAGTAAAGGAGGATTGAATTAGCTTGATAAGGAAATCTTCCATGGACCACAGGGTCACTGGTTCAATCCCCTAACAGCCCATTCCCATCCTCAGCTTTGTAGTGCCAGTCCAAGCCCGGTAGGATCCATTGCATCAGGAAGGGCATCTAGTGTAAAAACTGTGTTTCTCCTCAACTCTTTTGCTTTAGTCTAAAATATATATGTGTGTAATTGTATGTGTAGTTAATAAAAACAACTCAATATCTAAAAAAAAATTATGTTTAATTAATACAGACAGATTAGATAAACTAGAAACACCCCAACCCTTTATATTACATAGATTTTTATTGATGTATTTTTTTTTTAACATGATTCACCTGGTAGCTATGTTTTATGTGCGTCTACATTGTTGCCGTCTCCACTGACACATGTTTTCACCCCTATGCAGGAGAATCAGACCGTTTTTACCAGTTTTTCTGTGATTGGTCCATTTTGAGAGCAGATTAATGTCCAATTAATCACAAATAGTTGCATGACATATGTATCTTTGTCTTTATATTGTTGCCTGTTGTGTGTTGTGCTTCTCAGGTGTCCAAACCTGGAGATTTCTGCTCTCAATGAGCAGAAAGTACAATATTTACACAGAAGCTCTACAGTACACTTTCTTTTAATTTACGATCTCATTAAAATGCAGGACATCACAGTGGAGGATTTATGATTTACACCTGATACTTCATAGTGGAGTGTGTTTACCCATAAAGACGTAGCTCTGCCCTGGGCAAGATGATGTAGGGTCAAGGTAGAGGGACAGGAGGAAAACAGGAGTGTCATTTATAGAGATAAAAGAGTCGAAAGGGAAAAAAAAGGGGGTGGGGGGGTGGGGGGGTGTACAAATTAGCAATAGAAAACTGTTGACAGATATGCCCCCTGGTTTATAACAGACCTTAGCAAGCATAAGGTCATGAGCCATCCTTTGGAGAGACTGTATGAAAAGAATGGCCTTGTTATGGCTTGTTATGTACAAAGAAATGTATTTCGACTGTATATTGCAGTACTAAACGCTGTTTCTGTGGCTGAAAGAAAAGGCAAATTAAATCTCTTTTTACTTCTGAAAATAAGCCATTTTAAACCACTGAGTACCACGATGATCTCCCTGATGACTATTGCATTTTGTCTTTGGAGTTTTTTTTTTTTATTCCAAAAATGCAGCTGGCTCCTTTGCAACATACCAGTCACACTCAGGTTTACTGGACCTCATCTCTAAGAAATGTGTATCTAAAATTGGATCCTGTGTCACTGCAATAGTAACTGCACCCTTAGACTTAAATTCGAATACTTTAAGACTTATCTCCAACTTACTGTTTGCCTGTTTGAAAACAATGACCTCTTTTAATTTGATTTCCACTCGAATAACACATGATCTTCTTTGTATGTCTGACATTGGTCTATTGTCTATTCTTGTTTTGCTGGCCCTTAGTGCAGCATTTGATATAGTACGCTTTTCTATTCTTTCAGGTCGTTTACGTAATATTGGAGTTTGTGGCATCAATGGTTTGCTTATCCTAATGGCAGGACTCAGTTTGTTCAGATATGTGATCTAAGAGCATTAGATCACTGGGACTGCTTCTTTTTATTAGAAAAAAAATCCCAAATCAAGAAGTCTTACAAAGCATAACAATATGCTGCTATGCAATGTGGTTTCCAGATGGTGTAACAACTCCGCTTTGACAAACAAGGTCATTCAATTACGTTATTGTTTTTTCTTGAACACAAGTAAATCATTTCAGGATGGCCAACTGCAGCAAAGAGCTTCTATGCCTTTTCCCATGGGCACTCTCATTCTGACTGTCACCCATTAGATGACTGGGCAATGCGGCATTTTTCAGATGGCATCATGCTGCATTATAGAAAAATACATTACAGAAAAGAAAAGTTTTGATTTGACGGCCGAGACACATCACTAAACATCAATAAACATGGGTGACCAAGTTGTCCAGCAGACCACTTGGGTCCAGATTTACTGTTACTGCCACTTCCCTTTCAGCCACGTACCCCAGGCTGCAAGCTGGCTGCATGTAGACTGCTTACGTGTTGGTGGAGGTCAGGAGGGCTTTTATTTTAGCCCTTGTCATCAGCTTGCTGTCTCATGGCCCTTTTACTGTCTGAGGCTACAGTTTTTTTAGTAAAGGAAAAATGCATCAAACATAGTTTTTATTTTAAACATGTCCAACGAAGCCTTGAAGTTGTGTTAGCATTTAGATTTCGGGAGTGGATGCTCTGTGATTTTATATAATTTTGATTGATTCCAAAAATGTTTGGTGAAATTGTGCACATCCAACACTTGTAAGTACATTGAAAAGTGTAAACATTAGTTTACAAAGGAACGTGATATAACCCAAAGATGTTTTTGTGTCTCCTCAATGTGTTTGCTTAGTGTTGGACTTCAGTATGTATGTCTCCAACTCCTCCAGTCCACCTTCTTCTGTAACTCAATAGTGTCAGATCTCATAGTATTAGGCACAGTGCCACACCAGGTGCTCCTCATGTTTCCTACTATGTAAAAGGGAAAAGGTGTATTTAATTTATTATAAGTATAATATAACCATTATAACCATTACTTTTGATGTTTGTGTCCAAATATCTTCTTTTCCTGTTATAGAACTTAAACTAGACTACATGGATTGACTATGTAGTTAGAAACAGGAAGAAAGCAGTTGTTAACTGATGTTAAACTTAACATCTTTAAAGAGCCGTACAAGAAACTTGACTGGTGACTCTAAATAGCTTGTAGGTGTGAATGTGCGTGTGAATGCTTGTCTGTCTCCATATGTCATTAAATAGCAGCCATAAGATAAACTGACCTGACATGTCCGGGGTCCATCAGTATACACTCAATAGCTCATAATGACAAATCAATTACATGTTTTTAGAAGTTTTCTCACTGGCCGTTACATCACAAATATTCAAAAACAGACAATGTGAGGATAAGAGGTAACTAACACTGGGTCTGGAGGGCAGCCGAGGGACGAGGCTTGACAGACAGACACTGACAGCTCAGACACAAAGACGTGGACAGGACGGGAGACGTCAGCTAATGGTAGAAAGCCATCGTTGGCAATGTCGCTAATTGCGATTTTAAAATCAACTTAATACTGAAAACATGCTATTAACATCCCTGCTATTTGTTGTTATGTATGCAACACATGTAAAAGTCTCCAAAATCAGGTCAGGAGGCTTTGGTTGAACAAAACTTTCAGACAAAAAACTTTAAAAACAAAGAGGGAGGTTCTAACTTCAAGATAATGAAACACAGCGGCCATTTGACTCATTGTGTAAGTGACATGTTAAGCTAAATATACCTATATTTTTATTGTTTGGATCAGCTATAGCTCCTGCATATTGAAGATGTACAGTAGATTGCATGAAATCACACTGTTACTCTTGCTGTTACAAACGCTGCATATAACGCTGCATCTCACGGTCTGCATGTCAGTAAGTATTAAATTTCATATAATATAATTTAATATATCAGGATGTACTGTGAAACTTGATCTAATTCATATTTATTTTCATTATTTGGAACCTGGCACTGGGCTGTATCCTCTTAACTTGGAACCTCTACCTGCCATATGTTTACTTTATTATTTTGATATGCTGGGCAATTTCCTTCTAACTTAACAGTAGAGTTCAACAAAAAACAAAAATGTAATTTTGGGGAGAGGCTTTTTATTTAATTTTTTTAAATAATACACCGATTCTCTCTAACCATTACACATTACAACCACAGCACTGACTGAACAATTTTTTTTTGTGATGTTTGCTTTGTCTTTCATGGAGTGTTTTACAGGTGTTTAATACCAGTGCTGATTCCGACTGCCTGAAAAACCTGTTCTGGCTGTAATGGATCTCATAGTCCAAACCCGTGGGTCCAGTCTATAAAAGTCACACACACATATGTGTCAGTGGGCAGTAGCTCACCAGAGATCCAGAGGTGCATCCACTGGTTCATAGTAGAGTAGAGTCAGGCAACATGAGAGCTGTTGCAGTCTTCGTACCTGTGCTGTGTTACCTCGCCGTTGCTCATGGTAGGTCCACTTTTTTAACATATTACCTTACTGTACAAAACTATTTCTTTAGCTTGCTAAAGTAGTCCAATACCTTTTTATTACAATGAATATAACATTTCTCATAGCTTGGACCTGCAGGGAGGCGCCACAGCACTACTTTGCTGTACAGATTGATGCTGGGCTGGGGCAAGTTGTCATGACGGACAGGGACAATCTGGCTTATTCCCTGAGTGGATCCACTTGGTACAGACTGGGCACAGCCAGACTCAAGCATGTCTCAGTGGGATCTGCAGGAATCTGGGGAGTTGACGCTTCCAACAGGGTCTACAAATATGTATCGGGCAACTTTGTTCTTTCTGATGGTAGTTACACTTTTCCACAACTACGGTTTAACCATTGCAAAGATACAATGGCTTACTAGCTAAAGTGCCTGCACCTTCTTTAGGTCTCTCTTTGCGGCAGGTGGATGCTGGAGGCAGTGGTCAAGTTGTGGGAATCAGTACCTCCAACACAGCCTACTGTCTGAAAAGTACCATCGTCTCGACCTACGCGCAAGTCAGCGTCCTGAGCTGGGATTCACTGTCGAGGAATCTCATATATTACAGCTGTGGCCCACTGTTTGGATGTTGGGGAACTGATGCAGCTAATCGGATCTATGTGACACAGGTTGAGCCCTGCAGAACCAAAAAACACCTCGTGTTTTTTTAGCTTTTGTATTGTTACACACCTTAACGATAATGAAATTTCACCATTTATGCTTTTTATGACAGAGAATTATACCAAACACCTGTGAAACCAGTGGCTGGGTGGTCACGGATGGTGCTGCAAAAATGGCTGAAGTTGGGAGCGACGGAACCGTCTTTGTACTGAATGCACAGGGCAGCGTCTTCCAAAGGTAAACCTGTGATGTTTACGCATTTTTATTTTATTTATTCTGTCAATAGGAATATTACAATGAAACAAAAAGTCCTTAAGTTATTCAGTAACATGATTAATCAGTGGGTTTAACTGAAATCAGTTGTGCATTTAAGGTCGAAACATTCATGATAATGTTGAAATGTTCATAATATGGGCTTCCTCCTGTAGGAAAATGATTGATCATAGTAACAATTTTATCCCCTTTCTCAACAGAATTGGCATCACCAGTAGTGCTCCACAAGGCACACAGTGGGTTCACATCCCAGTATGCATGCCCATAAATCATCTGACCTATGACCTGGGCACACTCTGGCTTGTGACCAGTGGGGGCACTCTCATGCAGTGCACTCAATAAAGTGTTCTCTGTCTTAAATATAATCTTTTATCTTTCAGATGACTCTGATTACACCAATGTGAACCAAGCATCTCATGCATGCCAATTTAAATAATCTCAAATAATAATCACAAATTAGGGTGGGGGAACTGTATCGTGATTCACGCTTGAATTACTCAGCAATGTAGTATTGAAGCATATAAAATCTAACTTGTATCTTTTCTGTTGCATTAAAAAGATAAAAAAAAAACTAATTTCATGGGACTTTTTATTAATAGATTAAATACGTTGTCTTTGAATATAATAAAGACGTTTACACATATTTGCATGTCCTGAAAAAACTCTAATGCTATAACACCTGCATTTACACTTACACTATGCAGCTCAAATGAACACAAAAAATCTCAGGTCTCAATAAGAAAGAATTAAAAATCCAACTTTAAAGGGCAACTTCACTCATTTTTAACTTGCATCCTATAGCTGCATGGGAGATAAATGTAAATGAATGCCACAAAACATTTGTCTGCATTCCCGAGATTAAAGTACGTGAAGCTAAGTTGGACATTTGGGTCAGGATGGATTGGTAATGGGATAATTGATAGTTTGTGACATAAGCAGCTGCTGTATCTTGTTCTGCAGAGTTCTTTCTACTCAAGAAAATCTTTTTTTTTTTTTAAATGACTACAGTCGTCCTTAAAATTTCCATTTGTGTAGATTTTGGACGATCCTCTTAACATAATTTAAAGTGTGACATAATGTAGAAATAACAACACGAACATTTCATCTGCATTACAACTTAACATTACTTACTATTTCATGTTATGAAGAAAGTAATTTAAAAAAAAAAGGAGAATAATGTAAAGATTAGCAAACCTATAGGGCATATACACAATGAGTTACAGCAACCGGGACAATGAAAACACTTTACTGAAGAACAAATAAATCAGTCACAATAGGTCAGAGAAATTAAAATGATTAAAATTCGCTGCCAGTAAAAGTGCCACTGTCCTTGATCCTGTGGTCTGCATGAATTATGAAATACCTGTCACTCACTGAAGATGAATGGAGGCTGATGCCACCATGTCTAGGGTGTAAACATTTAGTCCATTTCGTGTTACGTGTTTTGCATGTTACTGTGTTTGTTTGACTATTTGGTGCTGTTGCTGTTCAAGGTTCCACAGGAAAATAAAACTATATGTTCTAAGCTGTCTTTAACAATATTTTTCTCATCTTTATTGTAAAACATATGGAGGGTTTTAATATCAGGACAAAATACTACCTCTCTAAACTGCTCTTACAAATGGAGAATAATTATAATTATATTAGTTCTGGTGCATAATAAACAGTTAAACATGTCAAAATAAGAAACCTGATCTAATCCATATTTATCTGTGCTCTTTGGGAACAAGGCTGTGCCGAGAATTGCATTCTATAAACGATGTGCTGACCCATTATTTGATGGCTTTAAAATTTAACTACATTCAGTTCAACTTTATATAGCTCCAATTCACAACACAGTCATCTCAAGGCACTTTACACAATAAAGTCAAGACTATACAGATGTGAAAACCCAACAAATCCCCCTTGAACTAGGAGAGAGAGAGACAAAACTCCCTTTTATGGAAGAAACCTTCTGCAGAACCAGGCTCAGGGTGGGCGGCCATCTGCCTTGACCGGTTGGTGATTGGAAAGTGGAGAGAAAAAAGAACAGAGCAACAAATACAACAACAAAACATCGGGCAGGTTGGTAGGACCTGGTGGTAGTGGTCAGGTTGTGGGAGTCACCAGCTCCAGCACCACCTACTGTCTGAAAAGTACTTCTGCCTCCCCCTACAGTAAAGAAGGCTCTTTGACCTGGGATTCACTGTCAAAGTGAAGTCTCTGTAACCCCTTTGACCCTATTTAAATGATTATATAATATCATTTTAATTGCTAAAATAAACAATTTAAGCAACATTTATGTAAAAAAAAAATGTATTTTTCCCTGCCTCATATATTGATACTCAACATTATTTTGGATGGTATTTAGGAAAATGCATTATAATGTTTGGCAAAATTATGGATTTTTCATGACTAGTAAAATGCAATAAAAAATGGATGATAATGATACAGCTTAACAATGATAAAACTGAAGTTCTTAATAGTGCCCCTGCCATCCTTGGCCCAAACGGCATCTAGTGAGGTCCTTTTGGCACCGGGCACCAAATTGGCAGATACCACTGGATGGACCCCTCCATACACCCCAAGCCCCTTCTGGCAACGTCCCACTGTGATGCATTGATGTTGTTGTTTTTTTTGTTTTTTTTTTTGCCTTCTTGTACAAGCCCTCAGATAGGAAGTCTCATCATCAAATTGAGTTAATTCAGAGCATAAACTATTGTAACAAGTGCTACTTTGTCCAGTCCCTTTGCATTACAAGCTGATGCTGAGGGCACCTGTTTGCGTCAGTGATCGATGCTCAGAGCCTTCAGTGGAGTACAATGAAAACCCAAAGCCTAAATGAATTATATAAAGTGAAGAAGTCTCATACGGAGGTGAATTGGGGGGTGGATGGTACAACAAGACACTGGACTTTTCTACAGGAGACTGGAGTTCAAATCCAGTGTGCACACATGTATTCTGTCTTACTGCGGCTAAGCTTCATTCCTCTGTTTTCCCACCTGCTCCCTGCTCTCACTACAAATCACAATGTTTCCACTACTTCCACTACTCTTTCACACAACTTCATTGTTTGGCTCATCAGCTTTATTCCTGTGTAGTTACCACAGCTCTGCACATCTCCCTTGTTCTTAAAAATTGGCACCAGTACACTTCTCCTCCAGTCGTCAGCATCCTCTCACTCTCCACGATCTTGTTAAACAAACTAGTCAGAAACTCTACTGCCACCTCTCCTAGACACTTCCATACCTCCACCCTCACAATCCTGTTTCCCCCAGCTTCACTTCCTGTTCCAAGCTTTTATTTTGTAGCCACTAAACCTACATCCGGTCTTTAAGTTCTCTTTATACGTCATCAGCCGTGGTTGTCACCTGTGACCCTGTCTACTTAGCCCGGTCTCCTGTTCGGACCCCGTAGGGCTTTCGCCGCAGCTGGCTTCCTGTCTGCCCCCGCAGGGGTCCCGCCGCAGCCGCCGGCTCCCTGTCCCGCCTCTGAAGGCGCTTTTTTTGCTCCGTTTTTTACACCCGAACCGCCCGCAGGACTTCAACCCTAGAGCTGCCCATTCCAATCCGGTGCGGAAGTCAGGATTAGCATGTTTAGTTTGCCATGTGTTTTTCGTCGGATGCCCTTCCCGACACAATCCTCTGCATTTACTTAATTTACAGTTATAAAGTACTTTTTTGTTTAATTTTTTTTAACAAATGTGTTCAGTAGACCAATAAGAGGAGAGCAATGATTTCTGCTTTAGTAGTAAGTTTATTATACCTTCTTATTTATTGTAATTTAATAACTACGTGAGTAACAAGTGAAGTGAGGGGGAGCTGGCCAGAAGCAGGGAGGAAGGATTCCGAGTCTCACATTTTTTGTTGCACACTTTAGCTTTAAATTCTGCTTTTCTTTAAGCCATTCGATCTCTGCATAACTTAAAAATAAATCACATTTAAAAAAAAAATGCGTATCATGCCAAGATGCATTGTTACACCCCTAAATGTTCTGATCTCATGTCTGCACGTCAGCAAGTACTTTTTTTTTACTGATTATAAAACAACGTTCTCAATTTAATGTTGAGCTGATAATGATTTGAGCTTTAAGTGAGTGGTGTATAATAAACAGTCATACATTTTTTCTTAACATATTGCATTTTATAAAGAGTTTACTTGGTGTCTGTAATAAGTAATAATTTTGTTATGTTTGATATATATGTAGCTTATAATTTAATACAAGGTTTTTGTCTAAAGGCTGGTGTGTTTTCTGAACAAGAATAATACATTTAGCCATCTGAACAATTCTCACAGTGTAACTAAACACCTGCACAGGATGTTGTTTTGTCATGTTTGCTTGGCTTTGGTATATAGGTGCTTTGCATGTGTGTTTAATTATTACGCTACATTTTCTGCAGCTGCTCAGCAGAATAATTGACCTGCGATACCTGCAGTGGGACCCGCTGGAATCTGGGGAGCTGACACTTCAGGCAGAGTCTACAAATATGTTGCTGGCGACTTTGTTCTTTCTGAGGGTAACTATTATTACAGAGAACTATTCCACTTCTACATTTGTTAGACTGGACCTTTTTCTTCTCAACCTAACAGAAATCCACTGGTCACCACTCAGCTTCCATAAAAGCTCACCTGAATATTCATCACTATATTATCTCCATGTCTGTTTTCTAGCAACTCATAATTATCTACTACATAGCACTCAATTGATTCAACCCAGAATTATTCAGGGTTACCTCAGTGTCTCCTTTATGTCTGTCTTCAGGTCAGTCTATGCAGCAGGTGGATGCTGGTGGTAGTGGTCAGGTTGTGGGAGTCACCAGCTCCAGCACCACCTACTGTCTGAAAAATACTTCTGCCTCCCCCTACAGTAAAGAAGGCTCTTTGACCTGGGATTCAGTGTCAAAGTCTCTGATATACTACAGCTGTGGCTCACTGTACGGATGCTGGGGAACTGATGCAGCTAATCTCATCTACATCACACAGGTTGGACTTTGCAGCACTAGTTTGTTTTTATTTCCTTTTGTGATCATTAAATCTTGATCATGATCATTTATTGTTTGCTTGTCATGACAGAAAATGATACCAGCTACATGTGAAGCCAGTGGCTGGTCGAATGTGTCTGGACTTGCAAAAATGGTCGAAGTTGGGACTGATGGAAGTGTCTTTGTGTTAAATTCACAGGGCAACATCTACCAAAGGTACAGTAAGCTTGAGAGTCATGTCTTATTGTTTTTGTCTAAACTTTAACACAGTTACTTGTTTCCATAAGCGGGCGACAATATGCAAAGCTGTGGTGACTTGGCTTATCAAATTTTATGGAAGAATGTAATGTTTGTGAGAAGTCTAGTATTAAGAAACACATGTCATGTCATCCTTCCACAGCTGCTATCCTGTCAGCTACACCAAAACAATGTGTGTGATATTCCTTTAATACCAGAAGCAATTTGCCACTTTCAAAGACGGACAGCCAAAACGACAATTTTCATTTCAAAATAAAAAACAAAATTAAAAAAAATCAAGATTAAACTTTTCAGAAAAATCACTGAACGAAAATAATTGCTGGAGTTCTGCAGGGAGATTGTGGAGGCCGGGTTCTGCTCTGCAGTCTTACTGCTAGTCCTCCCACTTCGGGCTCCTAGCCCTAGGACCTGAATTAATTTTGCATCCTGTATCACTCTGAAGTCCCCTTTTCTGCTTGCTGCACACTGCTTCAGTTTTAAACCAGTGTCAATCACCACAAGTCAGTCCCAAGGACTTTGAATCAACTATTAAAACGCCAGCTCTCTGTCCTACCCAAGCACCAGTTTGTGAACCGTAACAGGCTGATGCTTAAAGTACCTGTTTGTGTCAGTAATTGACACACAAGGCTTTCAGTCAAGAGCCATGGAAACCTGGCTCTTTTAATTCCTGATGCCTGATTTCTGTGCACGTTAATGGTGATTGTTGCACAGCATTGCATGCATAGTTACTATAGTAACAAATAGGTGTGGGATGTTGTCACTGTATGTAGAGTCTTGTGTTTAAGTACTTTATCTTGTATCTTTTTTGTCTCTTGATATAACCTTAGCCTGAAATTGTTGTTTCTTACCCTAATGCAGTTGTGTGTATACGTAAAGTTGTTCCTGTGGCGGCACGTAGTGGCTGTATTGGAGCATGCAACAGTGATTATTAGCGACTATTCAACAGAGAACAAGTCCATTTTGATGAGCAACCGAAAATCTAATAGGCATTTGTACAAAAGTCTTCGGATGAATATGTCAAAGTATTTGCAATTTGAGCTAATAAATGAGAAATTACTCATATGATGTGCACAATTGATGATGTGGACGAATAAGTAGTTTTGAGAATTACATTACTAATCTAAGAAATGTACTAAAAAACTGAGAAAAAAACAGAAAAAAAAGAAGATGATCAACTAGTAACTGATTCTAACTAGTTCTCTAAGACTTAGAAGTTGCTATGTGACACAGTTACATGAATTACAACATTTTTAATTAAAATAATTCAAAAATAAGTCAAATTAATAAAACTGGTTTTTAATGAAATCAAAAGTGCAACACTGAAAATGTTTTCTTGTCCCCGTTTTCGTCAGAATGTAAATAAAAATAATAACCTGCCACTGCGTAAATCATTTGATTAGAATAAAGGAAATAGAGGAAAGACAATTGAGCAGACTGAAAGTTTCACAGACATATCCATCTCCTCTCTTAACAGAACTGACATCTCCAGTAGTGCTCCTGAAGGCACAGGTTGGACCTTCATCCCAATGAACATGCCCATCAAGCATCGGCCATCTCTGGGTCGTGAGCAACACTGGCATAATTTTGGATTGCTCTCAGTAATGTTTCATTTCTTCAATGTAATGTTTTCTCTTATGTGGTAAAATTTAAAAAAAAAAGTTTTAATAATGCTAATTTAGAGGCTCTGGTTTAACCAATTATATGGGCAGTGGCTACAAGTCATAGTGGGACGATAACCGATTGATTGTATCAGGATTCTTTATTGAATGACATAGCAAAAGTAATATCTGAAAGAAAGTGGTGACCATCCACAGGTTAATGAAGCGTGTTATTAGTAATCTACATATAAATTGTACTTGGTATCTTTTCTGTTGCATTAAAAAAAAGACAAGAAAAATATAATGATATAACAAATTTCTTGTGGCTTAAGATATCACTTTATTGATCCCCAAGGGGCCAATCTGATTCTGGGCTGGCTTGCTTTTTATTATTGTTTATTAATAGACGTTTAAATGGTATATAAGTTATGTATTTACACATTTAGGGCAACTCTCGTTTACATTTATATGTAAATGCAAAAAACTGAAAATAGAGGAAGTTTCACAATAGAACAATGAAGTGTGGTAAAGTTATGTTTGATATAATTTCTTAATAAGTACAGCAAAAAAAAAAAGCTAGATTTTATGACAGTTGTGAATATTAAACAAGAACAAACATTGTTTTGTTCTGCTGTGGATGATTTATGGTTTATAATGATATGATTATCAGTATAGTCTTATATACTTATCTCTGATAGATGTAAACTTTAAAAATAAGTAAATATAAGTAAAGGTATGTCTCATATGGTATCAAAGAAAAAGCTATTATTCTTATTTAGGTAAAAGGATTTAGGGCATAATATGCCCAATGATATGGAGCATAGTGCAGATTATAGACATCACTCATACCTGATTTTAGTAGAGATTTTTGCCTTTCTTGTGCCAAAGAGAGCAGCCCTATCTGCAGTTTGGAAGCGTATTGGGTTAAAAACGTCTGATTAGGAACGTATTTGTTTTCGTGATGAATCAAACATTTGCTTTAGTGCAAAAAGATGCTTTAGTGTCAGGATCACTAACTTCACTTCCTCTTTCAGGCTGTTTCTTGTTCCCTTCACATTCACTCCACTTCTCACCACTCTGCTTTTATACCTCCTCAGTTCCCTCACCAAGCTGCCAGATCGTTTGCATTCTAGACGCGAGTTTCCAGCCTTCGTCAAGTTCATCATCGCTATCCACATTTCGGACCACACTACGTTTACTGACCTGACTCTGCCTGCCACTCTGGTTTTGTGAGTAACTGCTTCCTATTGACTCTCTGTTGCCAACCACAAGAATGACTAAGTATTTTGAGTACTGTTATCTGCCCATAAAGAACCAAGATTATCATGAGCCCTTTTAACCACATCATTACAAGGAGAAGATTTGCCTTAGATCAAACCTTAAAACCAGTGCCTTACCTCTGTATTATGACACTTTTTAACAGTTGCACAGCTTTTACAGCTAATAAAATGTTAAACATGCATTAAAAGCTAATTTAACTCTCAAACAACACAATTTGTGATGAAACTCTTACATTCTTTTAATCAGTCATAACTCAATGGACAACAACATATCAATATCTCAACCTGTGGATTTTTTTTGTTTTGAGATAAATCAAACTTTTTTTTTTTATTGTACTGCATTGGATATTCATTCGTTTTCAACACAGTTCCTTTTTTCTGAGTTTGAACAAAATGAAGATTTGAAATTCCATAATAACTAAATACTGTATTTAGGCAATTTGCTCCTGTTCATTAGGCCACAGGCTGTTTTTCCTTGTCTCTTTTAAGCATGTTGTTGCACACAAACATTAGGGGCTCATCATTTTGCAAGTAACTTCTATCAGCTGGGAACATGGGTTTTCCTTTAGTTTGACACGGTTCAATTGTTCAACAGCTTTTGATACATAGTTCAATAAATGTTTGGGCCACTGAATGAAATTTTAAAAAAAGCTCACTTCCTAAAATGACATTTTGTTTGTGAAATGTTTTCACACTAACAAAACATTCAAACTTGCAACAAAAGCAAACAACACAATTTGTCAAACATTTACAGTCACTACACAGACAACAAAATACAAAATCATCAATATCCTAATATCCTATGGTAATTTTACTAGAGATAATAAACCCTGTGGCACTTATGCACAACTGCACTTTTCTGAGATGGCCGGTTTTCTTGATTCATTCCTGTGTGCTTGTCTTCCTGCACACTGCTGGGAACGTGTGATTTCCTTTTGTTTCATAATGAATGCAACAATTTTAAAAAATGTGGGAAACCAATGAAAACGTTTTAACAGCTTTGCAATAGAAGATTTGTTAAAGAAGTGGTTGTTGGCTAAATTACAGGCATGAGAAACATGTTTTTCTCAGTTACCTTGGAACATTTTAATATTAGGAATGATTCATTCCTAATGTTTTAACTCAAAACAATTCATACAAATGACACCATACAATGGATTCTGCAAAATTTATTAAAAATTATTTTTTTAACTCAATGAACATATCAGTGCCATCAAAAGATTTCTTTGCAGAAATCTATGAATGTGAAATGGCTGAACATCTATCATGGATCTTCTGAACCTTTAATTGCGTGACAAAATGACATGTTCAGCAATTTTTCATGTACTCACTAATGCCTAGATGTTTTGGAAGATAAGACTATTCGACAGAGAACCAGTTTACCACATTTAGATCACATGACAACATTTGGAAATAGAGGAAACATCAGACAATTGTACATAATCATTTGTATGATTGTGCCAAAGCATTGGTAATTTAGATTTAGATTTGAGAATTGTATTTCTAATCTACAAAATGTAGAAAATTTCTAATTAAGAATTTTCCCAGTAGAATCGTGAAATATCTTCCCTCTCATTTTATTTTGGTGAGTTTATAAAAGAAAACTTATGATCTTGTGAAAATGCAGGACAACATCCTGCAAACACCTATGATTTTATACCTGTCACTCAGTAGTTTGTAAGAACTGAGGCTCAGTGCTGTTCACTCCAGTTAAACAGAGAAGAGAAAAACAGAGCACTCCAAGGAAAACATGAGAACTGAGGAGACCTACAGTGGTTCGATCCCCGGTCCCTCCAGGCTACATGTCAAAGTGTCCTTGGGCAAGACACTGAACCCCATGTTGCTCCCGGTGAGCCAGGTGAGCACCTTGCATTGCAGCCATTGCCACTGATGTGTGTGTGTGTAAATGTGTAAATAAGAAGCAACATTGTAAAGTGCTTTGGTTAAAAAGTGCTATATAAAACAGGTAGTAAGTCTACTGTGTGTTTATTATTGATGCCATAGTGGTTGAACATCCCCAAAACAAGCAGGAAGTGAGCAGTATGTTAGTAAGGGCTGGGCATGACTTCACTGGGAAAGAAACCCAAAAACTGTGTGGATGGATGTACCAACGTACCATAGCTTCAACTAAGTTGGGTATAAAAGGGTGGAGTTTAAATGAAAAACATGGCACAGAGTAGCTGGGTCTGGTAAAAGGCTGTGGGTTTGAAGAAAGGTGAGTGACCGCGGGAAAGAAAACTTGTTGCGTGAGGACAATATTTAGAATACTGGTTGGTGGCCTGTGGCAGCAAGCTTGTAGTTTGATTGTTTGCTTGCAGTAAGTGACTCAGTAGTAAGTGCTCAGCATATTAATGGTGGCTGATGATGACACATCATGGAGGTTTGCGCGTGCTACTAAAAAGGGATTGATTCTGCGATGCCAAGACACACTGTTTAGTCTTCCACTTGCTGTAAGCCCAAGTCCATGAAGCACCAGGCCTTAGTCCTTTACTGTAAAAAATAATAAGTGATTTAAAAATACGTAACACAATAATCTACAGAACCACAGATAAATGCTTGATCTGCTAAAAGGAAATAAAAAACTATTTAACAACCAATTTTAAACTAATACATCTATAAAATAACTGAGCTACCAGGTCTAAATACAAAAACGTACCATTAAAATACTGTAGGACACAAAAGAAGACACAAACCAAAGAAGAAATAGAAAAACCTAAGTAGGTAAATGCATAAATAAATAGTGTGTCTTACTGCTCCACTAAATGAAACTCCTGTGTAAAAAAAGTGTGTTTTGGGTTCCTGATTTAAAAGACCGGGGCCAAAAGCAGTTTTAGTGGAACATTGTTCCAGACAGTACATGCTACTACAGAGAAAGTACGGTCACCCCATCTCTGTCGTATCTGGTGCGACTGACTGCCAGTAGACTCTGCTCCTGTGAGCGCAATGATCTAAATTGCCTATATGGCTTCAGGAGGTCGGATAAATAAGGTTGAGCAAGAGCTTTCGGCGCCTTAAAAACAAAAGTTAAAATCATAAAATCGGGCCTGGATTTGACTGGTAGCCAATGGAGAGAAAATAAAACCGGGGTGATATGTTCATGCCTTGGAGCATGAACACTGGCTGCATCATTCTGTACCAGCTAATGATTATTTGGAAAGTCCACTATATAATGCATTACAGTCATCCAAGCCTTAGCTGGACTTGACACCGGCGTTGATGTGATTTTTCAAGCTTAGATTGCTGTCCAGGAAGACCCCAGGATTCCTCAGAGGTTGCTTAATTTGTGGGGAAAATTGAGGGTCAGTAGAAATGTTTTGACCAAATAAAATATATTCAGTTTTTGTTTCATTTAGAAAAAGGAAATTTTGTGCCAGTTTGTTCAAACAAAGAAAAAAGGGATTGCAATGAGCCACTTTTTGCGCCAAGTTGGAGATAGATTTAGTGCTAGATAGTAGTGAGAGATAGGAATAGTGAGAATAGCATTGGACCTTAAATATATCCTGATGGATATGAGTAAGATGGGAGGTCAAACCTTTCTGATGTACCGTATCAAATCCTGCAGTGAGGTCCAGGTTTACTGAAAGAACTGAATTATTGTTGTCCAAGGAAGGCAAGTTGTCTTCATGCACTTTCAAGTGGACAGATTCAGTGCTATGTCTTGATCCAAATCCTGGAACTTTTCCGGAATATTATTTTTTTCCAAAAAAGTTTGTGTCTGATCGAGTACAACCCTCTCAAGGACCTTAGACAGAGATTAGACAGATTAGACACAGGTCTAAAAAAAATGCCATTTCCGTAGGCTTGAGATTAGGTTTTTTGAGAAGTGGACGAATACTTGCATGTTTAAAAGAAACCAGACTTTCCTTCGAGCTGAGGCAAGAGTTAATAAATATGATTAGCCAAGGGACAATAGCACTAAACACTTTAATGCAGGTGTGTTGTTCTGATCGAGTAAGACTAATGGAATCAGACAGTGATGGTGGTTGCATAGAGTGGGCCTGACTCTACTGAAAGTGTCTACGCACTCCAGTTGGGGCTCTGTAGCATCGACTGACCAGATAAAAAAAAACAGAAGTAGTCTAATCTAGTAAAACCAGCTATGTTGAAATAATAGTTAAACTATTGACCATGAATGCTCGTCCAACTTTAGCACATTTAGCTGTGCTTTATAACTGTGTTAGTCCACGGTTCAATGCTTTCTGACCTTTCCACCCTGTCTGTGGCAACCAGCCATAAAACCCCAAACAACAAAAAAACTACAGCAGAAGTAAAATATGAATCTCTTACAGTGAGAATTTGAAGTTGCATATTCCACAGTATCATCTTCATCCCAGAGTTATTAAGTGAACTGATGATAAATATTTCATTTGCCTATATTTTCCACAATTTTTAGGTATTGACTGGGATATTTTTACTAATTATGAGTGGACTGGATATTGATGTCCTGATGTACAGTACTTGATGGTATTCCATCCCTATATATATATATATATATTTACTCTCACTTATATGTAAAAGTGGCCTCTTGTTATGACAAAGCCGCAGAAATATCACCCTATACTCTGCAGATCTTCGTACAGAACCTCTACAGAGTTCTGTTGGGAGTGTCAGTTTTTCAACAATAAAGGCTTTTAGAAACCGTGCACTAACTGCCTAGCACTAAACTGTAGACAGACAAAGGTAATGACTAGTGAAGATGGCAGAGCATGGAGCCACTAAATGGTCACTTCGATTTCAGGGGTTTGTTTGTGTAAGTCGAAGTTACTACAATGACCTGGGTGATCTTTAATCAACTGATTCTGTATTTACTCCCCCCACTCCTGGATTTTGTTTCCCTCACCACTCAGTTCAAACAGTTGTGAAAGTGTGATGAGAATTTAAATATAGAAAAGCGTTCTGCACAATGCTTTTGATTGGCCGACGGAGAGACAAAGGCTGCTGTGATTGGTTTCTTTACGGATAGACAAGGAGAGATGACAAGGGAGTTGCCAGGCAATCAGTGAAATTTAGAAATCATGCGCTGCCTTGATGATGGGAATGTTAATTGCCCCCCTCCCCTACCACTAATGCACACACTTTTTTAGCACCCATTATCCACAAATTAGAGCCATCAGGCATGTTTGAGAGAGAGGCCTCATTAGTGACCACTCGTTTTTTGTTCCCTCTAGTGGTGTGTTCTAGTCAGGGCAACACAGACAGGAAAGCTAGAGCACATTGTGTGTGTGTGTATCGGTTTCCGCGCATGCGTGATTGTGTGTGTCCTTTGTGTTCAGGTGTTGATTTGGGAAAAATCCTGTCATGCTGAAAAAGACTGAGACCACATGTACACAAATGTATTGAATTATCACTTATCACTTTTACTTCCCAAAGTATTTTGAATACTAAATGGACAGAAGAAGCAAAGCAATTCTGAGTTCTTTTGTCCTTTTTTTCCTTTTAGGGAAAACTTGATTCTCTTATCACTGCCTTGCTTGCAGTATTAATCACACAGTGCTGTACTTCTACAGCTTTTGCCCTTTTCGTGTCTAAATCAAATGGTTGTAGAAACCTCGAGCACAAGATGAGACTCAATAAATTAACAGATATGAGCTTTTTTTGCAGGTCATTATTTTCATTTACAAAATAGGCTAGAAATGAACATTTCAATGGCTTTTAGACTGTGTGGTGGTGGTGTTCAGCCTGAAAGTCAAGAGCTTAAATTATTATTATTATTATTGTTATTATCATTATTATTAATGTGATTGTTGGTATTGTTGGTGCGGCTCTTTCAAATAGGTGTTTCAGTAATAATCATTAGCCATGCAATTAACATCGAAACAGCTTTAAATGAATAAACCAGCAGTTTTTCTTACAATCATGTTTAGTGCTCAAATGGCAAATTCCATTTAAAAAAAAAAATCAAATGTCACTTTTTCAAATGTCGCTGGTATTTTATCAGTTAAAAAAACTCATTAAAAAGATTCAGTGATTTTGATGACAAAATCTGAACTATATTTGTTTACTACTATTGTTGTATTCCCCTGATCATGTATCATCACTTAAGTATATGATAAGTAACTCTCTTTATTTTCAGCGGTTCTCAATAATCCGCTTGTTCACATCTTGTCATATTTGTGTTTACATTTATTCAAAGTAAATCTGTATAACAATGTGAATAACAAACCTTTAAACAAATTGTAACAAGACAAATATTCTTCTTGTGTGATCAGTAATAAAAGAAATCACGGATCTCACTTTATATCACTTTATGTGGATTCGCCTCAGGTTTCGGCCATTGTGGAAAGATTCTGAAAGTTTCTGGAGAGATTTGGGGGTGTTGGGTGGATGAAGTACTCAAAAACTTAAGTAAAAGTACAAATAAACAATGATGTACTGTAGCAAATATATAGGTAACCGCGGAAATTTCTACTTCAGTAAAAGCATGTAAGTAAGAATACGTTGGTATTTTTCCGTGTTGTTTTCTGTGGACCAGTGCTGCTTCATTGTTGGGGGGACAGTAACACAGTACTTGTATTAACTAACTTTCCACCACTGTTCATATGATATATATATATATATATATACCAGTTTTTAGCTGGCAAATCACCTCTCAGGTTTCTCTCTGAGCATCCGTAGCTGGCTCCCACACAGAACAGCAGGCCACATGGTGCAATCCTCCTCCCAGCTTTCCATTACCGGCGATGTGATGTACAACACCGCCACCCAGTGTCCGGCCGAGCAGCTGCACTCCCCCCGCTGAGCGCTCCGCTCACTCGGGCTTGGCGCTCTAAGGTCTGCAGGGCTGCCGCCGCTTTCTTCCTGCCTCAACAGAGCTTTTTTATTCAGCCCGCACACACCCGGGATGACAGCCGGTCCCCTTCCTCTCTACAGGAACATCTTTTGGGGAGACGAAGCAGCTTTTTCCGCCGCTGTGCGTCCTGGTAAAACCCGCCTTGTTTTTTGGTTTGTGTGATTAAAGAGCTGCGGTAAAGAGACAGAACCTCCCTTCATCAGCCGCTGGAGACCAGGTAAGACAATTTACCATCAATTTGTTTGGAGAAACGCGTAATTTGTATTTCGCCACTTGGTCATGTGTTGGTGGCTTGTTCAGCGTCCAGAGAGGCTTGTGGGAATGAACAAAAGAGAACGCACAACACGGATTGTTCCAGATAGACTGCACCTGTTCTAAATGAGCGTGTCTGGCTGTTGGCTGTAAAGACACACACAGCACTTCTTCAAGGTGCTGTCAGCTCAGCGACTGCTCGTTATTGACGAGGCCGTGCTTAAACGCGTCTCGGCATCAGCAGGTGAGCCAGTTGCGAGTTAAAGCGCAGACTGGCAAGGAGTTACCGTAACGCAAACACCAGGGAACATGCGCTGATCTATCGTTTCTGTTTTACATAGGCTACAACCTAACGGCACCTGATATGCAAAGTACTTGTATTACCTGTAAAAGAGAGAGAGAGGAAAGGCGCAACATTATCATGTAAAGAAGTAAAGCTGGTGTAAAGTGAGTCAAACTGGATTTTTACCCTCCACCTGACTACATCCATCCTGCTGTCAATTTGTGTGATTTGTTTTTTTTTTTTGGTGTCTTCCTCTCTTGATAATGACAAACTTTATGACAAGCTGTAGACATGCACCCCTGGACTTCCAGACATCACAGCAGCGCATCCATCACACTGCCCTCTGTTCCCTTTATAATGTCTGAAAGACTCCTCTAGGCTTCAGGATGCGCTTGCGTTTTGCCATTTATGTCAAAGAAATTTAACCTTGGGGAAGAGCCATTGTCTAAGGTCTGTTTTTTTTTTTTATATGAGATTAAGACATGGATTAGAGCTCATCTTAATCTATTTAGTATTACTCAGCCTGCTTTCATGAATGCCTGGAACAGTTTTAATAATACATGGCTGAATAGATTCACTGGCTGGCAGCATTGATTTAGCTTTTTTATTTTGTCTGTATAAGGCTATAAAATAGGTGTCATCATAAAAAAAGTAATAGTTATAATATGGATTGCCAGGTGTAGTAATACCATAACATATTTTTATAAATGACAAAATAATTATAAACTAGGCAGTTAATGAGGAAATGTTTTTTTTCTCTTAGCCAGAACGAAATAAATCGACATTTTAATAAAGCTTCGCTTAAGCTTTCACAGGTTGCACGAAACTGTAGCTCTTGTCATTTGTATTTCATCCAGGGAATAATAACTGCTTCTTTATTGCCCTAATTAAATTACACGCCCAAGTCAGACCCACCAATTATTTCCCTGATTGTGTAACAAGTGAGATGCCGTGGCATCTGGTGTCCCCTATCCCACAGGAGGCCACGGCTGGCTGTGGGCCCACTGATGGTGTTAACCTCCTCATTCATTCAACCAGGAGCTTCAGAATTGAGAGGGGTAAGGATTTCATCCCCAGGGAATACTAATAACCTTACCAGAGAGATTTGTCTAAGCCTCGCTCAGCACCAAGCCAGTTGGCAGGCATGATGCCGTGCCAGGGCTCTGCAGTGATGTTGGGGTTATATATAGTGTGGAAGGGTGGATGGATCCACTTAAGAAAGCACTTTGAATAGCCCAATAAAAGCCACTCATTGGTAAAGTCTGCTCCGAAGATTAGCACGGAGGCTGTGCGCCGATTCAGGTCTCTGCAAACAACATGCTTCATTGATCAACATTATTGTCAAAAGCCTCACGTGTTTAAATGTATTTAAACATAAGTTTCAGTCATTCATTTGGATTTAAGCTACCTAAGAACTTTCTAATTCTAAAATGTATTTAAAAAGGCATTGTGGAACTAATATGTACAGCCAGAGGCGGTCCGTGCCAGCAAGCAAGGCAGGCGGCCGCTTGGGGCCCCAAGACCAGTAGGGGCCCCCTGAGGGCTGACAAAATTAAACTATGTATGTGCCAAGTTTGCAATGACATCACCAGTCGGAGACCTCCCTAAGAGGACCCCGACTGTCACAAAAGCCACGATGTGACACATGTCTGAATGTCCCCTGGAACACTAAAAAGTTTCAGGTTTGGAAATCAATTTCTCTTGTGTTGACTTTTGCAGCATGTTTTGCAGCTCATTTTTTAATGCTACGCCTGTGTTGTCAAATTGGTGAAGTTTTTGTATTTTTTCCTTGTGTTGCAGTGCTTTCAGCTTTCAGGGCCATTGTACTAATGTGTCACCAGAAGTCGACTTGGTATATTAGCTAGCAGGCTAGCAGCCTTGGAATATACTTTTTCCGTGGTAAACTGATGAAATCTGTGTCCAGTAAGTTATGTAATTTAGATGTGAAGAAATTTGGACAAGTGGACTATAAATCACTGATACATTACTGTTAGTTATTGTGCTAAGTGCAGTGGGGTGTGGTGGTTTTTTTTTTTGTGTCTTCCATATCTTAAGCATAGTGGTTTTATGTTGTATACATTTTTGCCTAGGTCCCCAACAGACTCTAGGATGGCCACTGTGTACAGCACCTATAAAGGGACCCTCCCCCCTTCCGAATTTGTCCCCTATTACTTTACGAGATTCAAGATAAAAGAAGCGACTGCAGAAGTATTCACCCCCTCCCTGGTTTTAGAAGTCACACAGTTGGATAAATGGTCATCTGAGTGCAATGATTATAATGTATCAGGAAAGTTGAAAAATTGCAACATTGAGAGCAAAGATTAGTGCGTGAACCGACTTTGTGAAAAGGTTATTGAAAAGCTGGAAACCGGGTTTGGAAAAAATAATAATAATCTTTATTAAGAAATTACAGGAATTAAGGCAGATTTGTAAATCCCTTAAAAACTGCCCTTAAAAACTAAGTGACCATGCAAGAAAGAGACTTAGTGAGATCACAAAGAAACCAACATTATGACTCCTTTGAAGGAGCAAAAAGCTTCAATGGCTTTGATTAAATAGACTGAATTCAACAGATGTTGTCTGGGGTTTTTCAGCTGTCGTAGTTTTATGAAAGAGTGGCAGAGAAAGGCAAACTTCACATTAAACCCACATGCCAGAAGACATGTGGGAAACTGCACATCATCAACAAACACATCATACCCACCATGAAGCATGGTGGTGGCATCATCTACCTGTGCGGATGCTTTACTGCATCAATAAGTTAAGTTTTCTATCAAGATGGCTGAATGCTGTCGGTTTTTTTTTTTTTTTTTGAGTGACACAGTCAGAGTCAAGACCTTAAACCAAATGAGAATTTTTGGCTGGACTTGAAAAAAGCTCTAGTCTCTAAAGATTCATTCCTTCTCCCAGCATTACGCAGTTTGATTTCCAAATAAAAAGTAATTTTGTAAACTAAAGTTTTGGGCTGGCTTGTCTTTACATTTAGAGAAGCACAGATTCTTTATTAGCTTTGTCGGTTTTGTGTCAGATTTGCTCTGGTTTCTATCTTGACTTTGTCTCGACCCTATTTGGATGTGGTTTTGGCTCCAAACTCCAGCAGAGCTGCTTGTTGAATTGACTTGGATTTGACCAAGGCCATCTTCTCTATTGCTCCATCTTTAAATTTTCTCTCTGAGCACTAAGACTGGATAATGAACATGTTTCCTGGTACTGACCGAAATCTCTCCAAAGATCTGTTGGCTGAAGGTTGGCTACAAATGCCTGGTCACAGAGTTATCTTTACTTATTCTTTCATCAGATACTTCCATATTAAAGGGGGAAAAAATGAATGCATTTCTTTATTCATTTGTGGCGTACACGGCTTTTACCGAATAAGAACTCTGGCTTCTTCATTGAAATCTAAAAAGACTTAATATACTTAGAGTAATGTCGAAAATAAAGTTTTGTACTATTGTTAAAACTGAAATATTTGTTTCTCCATATTCTCAGGTGCACAGTGCCTCCTCAAAGACCTTGTTTATGAGTAGATGGATGAAGTGAGAAACTGGGTAGTCAACTCACTGTGAACTTTCAGGGGAGGGGAGGGGAGGGTGGGGGGCATGTATGTGTCAGGGTTTTAGAGTTTATTGAGGTTGATTGCAAGCAGTCGGTTGCGATGCATGAATCCGGTGACAGGGAACCCAAGAGACTCGACCCCCATCTCCAGCCTTGGTACTTTCACTCAGGCCTCCATTTTCACTGTTACTCCCATCAAACTGCTGCTTCCACTCCTTTTTATATGGCTGTGATCACAGTTCTGTTCAACCTCTTCCATTTTCATCCTCTTCTTTTTCCTTCTTTTTCTTTCTGTACTATCAACCTCCTTTACATTCTTTGCAACCTGGATGTGTTGAATGTAACTCCTATCTCCTACAGTCTGTCACGGGTTCCTTTCCTTCCTTTCCTTTCATGTCACCTCTTTCATTTTACAACTTCTTTCCATGCCCTTGGGTCATGTCTGCGTTGGATCATGAGGGCAGCGTTTCACTGAGATCAATGACTGCCGAAGATTTCTCATTTAAAGTGTCAGATTAAATTAGGACAGACCCCTGCAGATGAGCTTTTAATGGCCGTGATAGAGAGCAGTGACATGCTCGTTCCCATCAGCACCGATAAGCTGTATTGTCACTTTAGGGGGGAGAGTCATTTGATTAATCTGCCCCTAAGTAGTACCTGGAGCAACGCCGTCTGATGCCCTCATGGATTAATAATTAGTTTTTCTCAAAACTGACTAATCAATAGTTGAATATTCTTCTGCCCCGTCATTCTTTGTCTGCCTAAGAGTGAATCTGGGCTAAGCATAGACTGCTAAGCATTTTCGACACTAGCAAAGACTTAAAGAGTATTAAAGGTTGTTACAAAGGAGGAGGATGGAAGACGAAAGCTGTGTGTAACCAAAACACAGTGATGAGAGCACAGGAAACAAACGGTACTTTTTTTGGGGGGGGGAGAGGGATAAGACTTGGTGTGTCTCCAGACACAGAGAATAGGGAATAATGTGAGACACCAGTAAGTGTTCAGGGCACTGAGTGGCACGACACTGATGGCCTGTGAAGCCGTGTTTGAGGATGCTGGATAAACTTGTCATGACAGACTGAGTCCCTTTAAAGCTGTGGAGAAACACTCAGCTGCAATGACACACCGTAAAATTGGGGCTGAAAATGAAGATTGAGGGTGTTTTTTTAAACCTGTAGCTCTTGTTCTTAATCAGTCGACCACTTTATAATTGTTTTTCCTCTTTTAGTTTGATTTCCTTTCACATGTAGAGCAATTCAATTTAAACAGAACATATCACAGGAAGTCACACGAGAATGGTCTTTATTGCTGATTCGATAAATTGATCTGTGGCATCAACACAAAAGCAAAAACAGGTAGTAGATTGTGTTGCGTAAGGTTGTTCACAATTATGGCAATTATTTGGGCAGTAAACCAAGTGAAGGTGTGTAGCAGAATGATAAATGAACATCTAAAAACATTTAAATATGTGTTCTATGTGTTGTTCTGCTCTGCACACAGTTGTGATTGCTGTGTCCAGAAAATGGGGGAAATGAACCAGAGTTTGAGTCGACCAGACTAAAAAAAAGTAGGTTAAAAAATAATATAGAGTTCATTTCAATTGGGCCAGTTAGTAAACTTAGCCCATTTCCCCCTTGGTTAAGTTTCCTTTCACGCATTCAAACATCCAAATGAACCCAAAGTCCCGTCAGAATTGTCTTGTCTACTCACTGATTAAAAGGATCTGGGGTGGGAACATAAAAATAAATACACTAGATCCTGTTGTGTACCAGTGACTATTCCTATGAATGCAAAATTGCTATAAAACATGGAACAACTGCACGATTGAAATTTGTTCGTAACCATGGTGATTATCCGGGCAACAAAGGAAACACAATGCTGCAGCAGATCCTGAATGCACTTCGAACCAAACTTACAAAAAACTAAAACATGCCGTTTTGGGCAAGATCGAGGTTTGATCACATCCTCACCACAACGGACCAAGACCAAATTGAGTGAAGGGTGTTGGTGCACCTGGATGTAATTGCTGTGCGTACACCTGAGCAAATGAACCAGAGTTTAATGTGAGACTAAGTTGAAACCAAACCAAACTTCTCAAGCACTTTGTTGACACATTTTGTCTCTGTATTACTGTCAGCATGTTCTTAGAGGTGCTTGATGCAGAAGACGCCACTTTAGTAAATACTTTAATGTCTCATTGAAACAGAAACACACACTTTTTAGAAGACAATTAAAAATGGAAGATGATGAGTGAAGGTGAAATCATCATTGACAATTCAATGACTTTGTGAAGGCCATGATCATATAGACGTTTTTGCAGAGGCTAGAAGTGTGGCTCTGGGAATGGACATGTCCGTAGCAATAACTCAACAACTATTAAATGGATTGTAATTAAATTGTGTCCAGTCATTCAGTTTTTTCCCCCCAGTAAACACATCCTGTGACTAGCAATCTTTTGACAGTGCCCTCAGGGACCCGCCATCATGCGGTCAACATTTATGGTTTTGAGTTCCGACTATTGGCTGCATTGCTTTTAAATGTTTCCTTCAAGTGGAATTGTAATAACTCTGGGGTCCCAGATGTTTCAAGCAAGATCATCAGGACAGATTTTTAGTTTGTCCAATGCTTGCAAACCTATGACATTGTAATGAGAACTGCTTACTGATATATATAATACTTTATAAGTGAAGCTACATGACAGCATCAGGTAAACACTTAAAATTAATTGGTCAGTGATAGTGGTGCCTGTATCTCATCAACGAATCAGAGCTGCTGGGTAGAAAGATTATGGGATATGTTGAGAGGGGCTGTGAATTTTGTTGAAAGGCACCTGGTTTTACCAATAGAATAACCCTGTAGACTGATATTGGTTCCTCAGACTGAGATTAATATGCAGTGATACTAACCTTTATAACTGCTGCTCCAACTACTGCACCAGTTCCTTGTTAACAACCCTGACAATCCTATTTCCTTGCTTAGCCTCCATTTCCCAATGTCTCTTTTAACCTTTTAATGGTCCAGAGAAGACAGCAGAATAAGTGTTTTCTTCACCAGTATCATCTCATGTAAGAGTTCATTCAATCCCACACTTTGACAGTCTCTTCAGTACAGAGCTGCTGAGTGTAAATGTGCTCTGTAACTGTTGGTCAGCTCCACAAGGTCTTTTCATTTATGTAACTACATTTTCTCACGCAATAGGAGTTCAAACTGCCAGCCCACAATTCACTTTACTCCTTCTTAAAACAAGAAATGTGGGTTAGAGTTTGGGCCTCTGTGGCTGGCAAATTGGTTGTACGTTTTAGATTTCATTGCTTGTAGGTTTACAATATTATTGTGTCGAGTAATTGCTGAATACACTTCCATCGTTCCATAGCAAAATACATTTTTTTTTTATCCAAAGCAATAAATCTGAGTCTACAGGCTGGAACTGTGCACTGTGTTACTGCTTCTGATTGGCAGAGCTGACACCAGGATCTTTGCTTACAAGTATACAGTGTCAGGAAAGTGGCAGGCACAAGCTACAGTTAGACAGCTACAAGAAACAAAAAGATGAAAATAGACTTGAAGATCCAGGAGAGGAAGGGATAACAGAACCTGCACCTATGTCCTTTTAGCTGTGGTGAGTGTATCAGCGTGCCAAATGGGCCTGTTTCTCTCCTGCCTCATAACGTGTTAATATGAAACATTGCTGCTGTGCATTGCACAAATGGCACGAATCTGCATTTGTATGTCATTTGCTGCGAGATTGATGGCCCGTCAGTGTGAATGTGGCAGACTGAGTGCAAAGGCAGGGAGAAGTGTCTGCGCTTGGTTTTTATTTACACCAGGCTCGTTCATCTCCGCACTCACTGGAAGCTGAATTTGACATTGAAATGGGTTTGTATTAAACACTTGAGAAAGGAGACTTGGAAATGAATTGTACCTGGGTTTTATTTATTTATTTATTTATTTTTTTAGGAATGATGAATGGCATAGTGGTTTAATGATGTTGTAGTGGAGAGACGAGATGCTGAAGCAGCCGTATTACATGCTAACTGCAGGGAGATGAAGATTGACTTCTAGCAGTCACAGGAAAAGCCCCTACCTCAATTAAAGAAGTGAAAACAGAAGTCACGCTTACACGGTTGTTGTCTGCACACATGGAAAAGAACCCAAACTTTCCCTCATGACTACATCTATCATAATTTTTATCCCAAAGATGCACAAGCAGCAGAATTCAACACATTCATAGTGACTCCCTTAGGGTTTGTCACTCCTGAGCACACCTGCATCTATCCACCTATTCTAGAAAACGAAGGAGATCCATTCCCCTTTTACATGGTTCTCTTTGTTACCCATGTCTGCACAAAGCATTATGCTGTTTTCTCCAGGCACAACTACTGCACATCACAGACTCCTATTACAAGTCAGCTGGGAGCTTCAGTCCCAATTAGAATTACATCTCCATTTGGATCTTGAACTTGTTGCCTCCTTGTGCTTCTCAGTATTGTATGCAAATGTAGAAAACCCGAAGACGTTGTGGAGCACTAATCTGCAACCCCCCCACCCCCCGCATTTGTCTTTTGCACAATGGAACATGTAATTATGAAAGTATTAAATCCTCTTGGTGTCCCGGAGGAGCCAGGGTTTGGGATTGTTTGTACGTGCAAGTTTGTATATGACATTAGTGTTTGCATTCAGTTCTGCTTACGGAACTGGCTGCATGTGAGTGTGTGTGTCATCCAGTAGTGGTGTATGCGTGTCTTGGGGAACATTTGGCTGCAACCTGGCCAGGGAATGTTGCTGACACAAAGGGAAGGGAACTACTTTTTCTCTTCATACAACAATCAGCATGGTATCCATCATACCATCAAAGCAGTGGTGGGTTAGCCGCGGGTAAACCAATGGGCCTTGCATGGGTAGTGAGGTTTTAAGGGGGTTATGTGAGTTCACTTTAGCTTAGCAACGCCACATGTTCATGTTTCAATGTACGTTTCGAACCGCGAGCTGTGCTGGAGGTGCCGGAGGACGCAAACCTCTCAACCAGCCTTAGAATTAAACAGCTGGAGGCTACATAAAAAAAAAAAACGAAATCTGATCTCAGTGCGTGTTTGTCTCACTGCCTTGTAATACATGCTAAGTTTGTAGTACCGTATTTTGCTATATTCTTTAAGTGTTAAGTAAATGGAGGTAGATGAAATGTAGACTCTCACCCGTGGGACAAGAATTGATCGGAAAATGGCCTTATTTTTAGTGAGGCCCTCTATGAAGGACAACATGCACTCCTCAGTAATATTAGACATGATGAGCATTTCAGCCTCTAAGGAAAGATGAGTTTTGTTTGTGGTCAGCTACACCAGGGCTTTTTGTGGCAATTTACAGTGGGGCCAGCAGTGGTGTAACAAGTACTTTGTTGTAAATGATCTGAGTATCATTACCAGAGTAAAGTAAAAAAAAAACCCCAAAACATTCAAAAGTCTTTGTGGAAAAGCAGTGATGTATTAGCTCTAAAAAAAACAAACTAGTAGAGATATATATTATGAAGGGAACCTAATGAAATTATTGGATTATGATTCACTTGAAATCAATTTAAGTCTGGAGCTGATACTGATGGAGCCTGTTTTAAGGACCTCATAAGCTGTTTTCATGATCCTTTGTTTTGAATTTCATAATTATAATGTGAATTACTTTACATACTTGTGAATTTCACACCTGGGATCAACAAAGTCTTATGCTTATACTGTGTTTTGTGTTGATAATCTGAATCTAAAAAGTAACTACTAGTAAAAGTACAATATTGGAGAATGAAATGCGGGTAAGGTAAAGTATGAAGTGAGTTGCAAACGTTTTCAGTTCCCTGACATTCCTGCACAACACTGGCTGTGCAACCGGTATCAGCACAACAAACACAAAAGCAGATGAGCGTTGTGACCAGTCTTCTGTAAGTAGGTAATTTTATAAGGGGGAAAATGAGTTTTTTGGACTCACAATGAGGGTACTGTTGATAAAGTAGATGCTTTTGGTCAACCTCATCCTTTCTGTAGTCAAAATAATAATGATTGTTAGTGAACAGGTCAACAATGGTTGTGATTGGTGGTTTGCTGTGCATGCAAAGACTGCACAGCAGTCATTAGTAATAAACTCCATGTATCCATGAACCCTTAAATCATACGAAATTATGGTAAAATAGTTGTATTAGTCGTGGTAAATGACAACTCTGTAAGTTTAGATTTTGTTTCAGGAACAAAAGTTGGTACATGAAGTGCTTGAGCTCATTGGCCTTACGTCATATGATAGTAGTAGTAATAATAATTCTAATAGTAATAATAATAATAAAAATAAAAAGGGGAAATAGTTGTGCACAGGATTATAATCTGGAAAATATTTCAGTAATTTATTGTGCCTTTAAACCCTTACGATGATTTGCCCAACAGAGCTCCACCAGCAACTGATCCATCATGTTTTAGTTGCACTTTGCAGTTGGACAGTTTGTGGCTGTCACAAACTGTCCTTTCCACAGGAAAAGAGACGTCACACCACTACAGTATATACCAGCACAACACGTGTGTGTGTGTGTGTGTGGTAATAAGGAGTTTTATTTACAGAGCAGTGCTGAAAATGCCAAGTGCCAAGGGAGGACACTGACCCAGTACTGAGGTACAGTTTCCAGAGTCAGTTGCATTTTTGTGAAAAACTTCATATTCTTCATTAGCTTGTGCTGTGTTTACTTACCACCTCCACAAAGCAACTTCTGCTCACTATGTGCAGAAATATATTATTTTCCACACTGCTTTTTTGGAACAATTTATACTGCTGTGCCTACAATATTTAATGCTAACTTGGTACACTTGGGTAATGTGACTGTATTTGCTCAATAGTTGTGGAAATGGCACAAAAATGGCATTTCTATGAGAGCCAAGGGCTGCGGCTCATGCATTCAAAATGAACTCGAGTTTGTTTATCATTTCCCCTCTCGTTTCACTAGTGTTGCTGCTAATGTCCTCTGGGCCTAGATGACAGTGCAAACCCTTTAATCACTGACAGATACACACACATGCACGCTCTTCCACGCATATCACACAGCAAAGCATCGTGTCCAATTACTGATTCAGCATAAATTATTTTGCCAGACTCCGTTGCTCATCAGAACATCTCGCTGAAATTAGGCCTCCCCTGCTTTGTTAGAGATCAGATTGACAGGATGTGTTAGCAGTCACTACATTTACAGGATGTTCAGTTTGTACATCCACCTAGTGCCTTATGGTGTTTGAGGTCTTCTTCATCTTGGAACATCCATGTTGTCTTGTGGTCATGTCATCAGTCATTGATCTGAGTGTGATAAGTTCAAATGTCATATAGGTTGCACTTTAATATTTAGATTGATGCAGACTGACACTGGTTTTCTAGGGGAGTATCTAACACATCCTGTTGGTTGACATAATGAAAACCTCTTCTGTTGGTAACTGACAACTCAAATGGAGTTTGCTGGAACACAAAAAGCTGCTTAGGCAGATTTTTTGAATTAATAATGACTCATAAAACCCCATAATGTGGTCTATAGTCTCATTTTCTTATTAGTTCTATAAAAAAACGAAGCAGGATAATGTGCATTTCTCAGGGGTGCAATGACTAAATGCATGAGTCAGTTGTAATGTCATAAATTGTCATGCCCATAAAATTCTCTCTGAAATAACTGAAAAAACACTTTTGTTTTAACTAATATGGCATATTTTAATTGTGCCAATAGATCAAGATGTATTCAAGCTAAATAAGGGCAGCGGGAGTCTAAATATTAGAAGCAAGCTTGTGATCAGAAGGTTATTGGTTCAATCCCCAGATTGATAGGATAACATCTGGGTGGGGAAAGTGAAAAAGCCGAACTTGATCTCAGACTGTGGTGGTAGTGGGCAGCTTTCAGGTGTGAGTGTGTGTGTGTACCTGCGTGAATGTGATCAGTGTTCCTAAAAAAAGAGAGGAGGTCTCTCAAAAAACAAAAAAACTGCTTTTTGAAATCTCTTTCTTATAGATTTTTTATGCATGACAGTATTTTTTCTTGTACTACAGCAGTTTTCCTAAAATTAGTTGACTAAAAATAAACACACAGCAAATAATAATCCCAGTATTGTGATACACATCATGTAAACAGAATTTTGCCAGTACCCACCCTTATTTAATACAGAGCAAATTATCGGGGAAACTCAGAGATCCACTTCAAAATGTAAGGGTCCTGGACAGCATTGGAAATACAGCAGTACTGGCAAGTTTGGTGAAAAACAGTGGGTAACTCTGCACAATGGTATGAAAAGGATCTATATGACCAACCATAGCAGGTAATATTAACTAGCTTTATTGCAATAGAGTCACACTGTTATGTTACAAAGTTGTATAAACATACTTTAACATACGGGACGTAATACAGAAGAAAACATAAAGAATAACATGGGGTCTTTTTTGTTTTTTTTCTCCATTGTTCCGTTGGCATTAGTTTACTTCGTGCTGGTTCTGTGCGTGTTTTTACTGCTAAGGGAAAATGTACTGTGTGGTGACAGTATACTGTAATGAAAAGCCCCAGCAAACAGCAAAATAATAAAATTAAAAAAAAAAAAACGAAGTCAGAACTTAGGAGGCGGGTGAGTGAGTCAAATCAGAACCATAGAGGCCTAGTGGGGGGTATAAGCCACTAAATAACATGAAGCAGTGAGAAGACATTTTCATGTAACGTTTACATTTTTATTGTTTACAAGGTCTGCAGATGATTCAGTGGTCACCTGATTGCCAGTCACATTCCTCTCGGTCGCGTGCATAAAAATGTCTTAAAAATGTTGACTGATCAGAGCATTCAGTTCAACCATCCGTGCAAATGTGTTTGGTCACGCTCCAAAAGAAAACTGAAGAGAGAGAGACTGAAACAGATGTATAGCCAGTAATGTACGTATGTTAAGTCTTTATTAGGTGTTTTTTGATGCTAAGAGAACACAGTACGATACAGAAAACATAGATCCTTGTGTCACTGTCAAGTGAAAACGACCACCAATTAAAACCTTAACTGTAATAAACGTGCAGAGATGTAAAACAGAAGGATACAAAACCACTCACTGAAGCAGCCGGAACCAGAAACCATCTCGTTCCTTTGGATCGACTAATCCATTAGCCTCCTAATGATTTCGGCACTGATTGAAATAACTTAATTACTGGTAGTAAAAGAAACTGAGTGACTTTCAATTAAGTCTGGATACCTAGAGTACAACACATTACCAGTAGTTTGGACTTAAAGGACCGGTTCACAAGTTTTCCAATCTGTTAAAAGATCCACAGTCAGGTGCTCACATAAACGCTGAGACGGGTTCTGCTTGCTGTAACCTTTCCTCCTGTGATGGGGGCTAACGACCACATCCTTGTTCTTCTTGTGCGTCCATAAAGCAAAAATGTAGCTTTAGCAGAAAAACTTTGTTAAATCCAGTGAATATCTTCTTTTTAATGTGAAATTCCCTCTTTGTGTTTCCCTGTTGAGTTGCATTGTACCGAAAGTAAGAAAAAGAAGAAATTTTGCAACTCAAAATGCTGTAACTTAGGAACAGATCCGCTTAATGTGATTTATTTGGGTCGAAGCCTTATACTGCCTTCACACAAACGACATTTTCCCACAGATGGAGAACTGTGAATGTTGGCTCCCATCACTTACACAGGAAGCATCTTTTGGAAAGATCCTGTATCAACAGGAGGAAGTAAAACCCCATTCAGTGTTCATACGAGCACCTAAATTATGTTGTTAGACAGACTTGAAAAATTGTGAACCCGTCCTTTATTCACTCTAAATCGAGTCGCTACCTTTTCTTACCATGCTTTACAACCTGACGCCCCTGCGGCTGCTAAACAACTTTTACCTTCATTTCCATCCTATCAGCAGGGGATGACACTGTATCTAAAAAGCAAATATCATCCTGATATGTTTAACCAGGGCACCAAAAACAGTCTGTCTAACCAGGTCAGTGTCCTCACAATAAATAGGACATAAGTCATATATGAACAGGGGCAAAAAAAAGGAGATTTTTCCCTTTTGTTTATTAACTCCCCAATCAAAGGAACAAATCAGCCCAGTCTGGACAGTGTTGGCATGTGCTCACTTGGCAGAGGCTTTCTCTACATTATCCCCCCCCCCCCCATCACCATCCCTCTGTCCCCTCTCTGCTGTCCTCAGTGTACAGACAAACCAATCTGTGTGTTAACAAATCAGAAAGCTAATAGTTGCTTCATTATCCACTGTCAGAGGTGGTTATAATAAATTAATACTTTTAACTTTTTTGACTATTGAAGAGAAAGGAAAACAAACAACTTTTGGTTTGAGGTTCTATTTCCTTTTACAATTATGACAAATGCTCTTAGGTGCTGGAAGCACAGCAATTAATGCAACAGTTATTTTCTAGTGGGATTTTATACATTACGGCAGCATGTGGTGGAGTGGGTGCTTAGTCCTCCCGCCTCACAGCTAGAAGGTTGATGGTTCGCTGTGGCCCGTTCCGGGCCTGATCCACACAACACCCTGTATGACTTTACTTAGCATAGAAGTGAGCTGTATACTGTAAACCACTATACTATAGTCACTCAGCTGCGATGATTTTTCTATTTATTTTTTGTAGCTTCCATTTGGACTCCAACATAAAATCCTCATGAGGACCAAAAAACATTTTTTAGAGACTATAAAGATAGAAGGTTGATTTCTAAATATTCTATTCTGAATTTGTAATCCAAGGAAAGTTTTCCCGAGCCAGGATAAGTGAGTTTTATTTTTCAGCAGGAGCATGTTCATGAGGCCACTGAGGTACAGTAAACACTAATTTGAATGTGCAGTGGCCCACACAACATGGAGGTGAATCTAAAAGCCGGGAAAATGTCTTCAGATAATTTGCCACTTCAGTAATTTTTATTCAAATGATGACCATATTTGTGTCTGGTATCCAGTTCTTCCCAACACATCCGTTTTTTTTGGGCCCAGTAGTTCTTTGATGTGAGAACTTCTGTGCCCAAGTAAAAGTTTTGAATTTAAGCCACATTAAAGTTAAACTCTACAATGAGTTCAGTCCTCCCTGTCCCTGCTCCGCTCTGCTCTGCTTTGCTGTGCTACACTCTGCCATCACGTTGCGCAGTGTTTCCAGTAGTTTTGATGAAGTTATAGTAAATAGGAAATGCCCCAGTCAACTGGGAATAGTTCAAATTCACTGATTACTTAGAAAAACAATTGCTGTCAGTATTGTTCTGTGAGTTTGTATCTGTATCTATTGTGTCTTTAAACAAGTCACTTGTGGGGCCAGATGTACTGTATACAAATTAACAGTTTTTAATGAAACTACTTTCTTTGAACAAAAGTGTCCCG
This sequence comes from Channa argus, assembly GCF_033026475.1. NCBI lineage: Eukaryota > Metazoa > Chordata > Actinopteri > Anabantiformes > Channidae > Channa > Channa argus. Next base: position 15,907,332 of record NC_090217.1, on the reverse strand, counting down.
ATGAAAAATTATATGTAATGTATAATTTTTTTTTATGTACACTGTTTTTCTGCATATTTGTTGAAATGTCAATTAGTATATCTTCTTTTTGCACAAATTAAATGCCATTCATTTCAGGAAAGTTGTGATGAAGAAAAGAGAGAAATCAAAATGGATGCTTAAACATTGGATTAGATGTCAACATAGCACTAAGCAAAAACCAGTACCAAATTGTTATCTACAGCCGAGGGATATACTGTACAATAATGAGATGCCCCATCTTTGGAAAGTAGATGACGTACCGCTTGTCGTACCGCTTGTACAAAATACTGTAAGTGGACCATCTTTTAGGAAACCCCCTCATTTTGAAATGGAGAACGGATAAGTATCCTGGAAAACTGCATCTGCAGTTACCATATAATTGCACCGTTAATGCCCTTTACTAATGCCAGACTTGGCCAGAGAAGGAGAATATCTGACCCAACATTTGCCTGGACATTTCCCCTCATGACTCATCATCACATGGACGTGCAGTGTGCTGTCTTATCTGCAAAGTTTCACTCGGTAAACCCAATGCTTGGTGCTGTGTTCTACCTCCAGCTCTCCTTGATTTCTACCCTCTGTCCCTCTCTAAGGCAGATAATATATTTATTAGTATTGATCTGTATGTACAAACCAGGAGCTTAGGTTCTTTTGGGAAAAAAAAGGGGGATGGATTGTGTAATGGACAAGCTTGCAGGGCAAGTTGTTGTGCCAAACATGTTGTAAAGATTTTGATCACTGACCCTGCAGGCCTTGTCAGGGACTTTGCTTATTCCTTAACCTCTTATCGAACACAGGGGAAGAACAGCAGGCTACTGGAAGGTCTTTGATGCATAATGTAAAAACTGTCATTCAGGTTAGCAGCAGGCTTCTTGTCCAGCTTTCATGCACCTTTTAATTTTTCATTTATGGCATTTAACTGATGCACTTCTCTGGAGATACAGAGAGCTAGTGGGGGTTCAGGTAATTAATAAGGCTGCTCATGGATACAGGCTGTTGCAACCATTAGATCTGTGACCTTTCACTTGTGTGATGGTCTCCATACCCTTTATGATATCTTGATGCTCATTCAGAAGGGAATTTGTGAGCGATCTTTGACGCAATGGGCCATTTTCTTGTACTTTATGTCTCTATACTTGTATAGTTTCTTCCTCCTACTCAGATGAAGCATAACAAGAGGATTTTAAAAAGATAAGCAATTTGTCCTTCCCAGTCAATAGTAAGATAGCAAAAGATACATTGGGTTGGATTTATGTAGCTGGTTTCATTGTTGACGTTGGAAAAAAACACTGATTGACAGTGATTCTTATTGTAGGTAGAAATGAACAAAAAACCAGTGGCAAATTATCACAATTAACACAATTATTATCATTATAAATTTTAGAATATTTAAATCGTATTCTGTCTGACCAACAGTGCAAACCCCCCAAATATTACATTTACTATTATACAAGAAACCAAAGCAGGAAATCTTCATATCTGAGAAAATAAATCTATAGAAAGTTTTAATTTAGTTAGTTTGTTTGTTTTGTTTCTTAATGCCTGAAATTATTAATCATTATTATCAACAGATTAATAATGACACTCATCCATATTCCCATCAATGTTCATAGATGTTTTATTTTAAGTTCAGCAATGCACAAGTTCTGACTTTGGATGCATTTAAAAAAAAGATACATAAGTTTGATGAGTTGATATTGAACATAGTTGGAGTTAAAATTGGGTTTGGAGAGACTATTACATCACAATTGTTCCCATTATCACAGAAAGTCAGCCTCTCCTTTACTTTGCTCTGCTTTATCATAAATAATTATGGTGAGCTTGGTGGCATTTACCTTATAGAGTGCACACTTTCCATCTGACCTCTTAGCTCACTGCATATTTAGAACTCATATGAGAAATGACAAGATCTGTCTTCCTGCCGATTCCATAATTTTCTCCCCCTGGGCGGTGACCTCTGCCTTCACTTTTCTCTCTCATCATATATGTTAAAAGAGCAGAGCTTTTATTCATTGGCCTCCCCTCCCTGTGCCCACTGTCCATCCTAGCCACAGTACTCATCTGGCAAACACACTTAGTAAGGCAATTTGTCCCGACCTCAGGTCTCCAGCCCTACTTGCCCAGCCACAGTGTGAGGCGGCATGTTCAGCTGAGCACCATATGTGACAGGATGTTTGTAATGGTGGGCTCGGCAAACTTGTCAGCTAACTCTGGGCACTATTTATAAGGCCGCCCTGTCATTTGGATGCATGTAAGGATCAGTTGGCATGAAGGGGAGGAGAAATGTGTCCTTTTTGCTGTTCACTCATCTCGCTCTGCTTTTTTTCTACACTGGAAACTTTGAATAGAAGCCATCTCTTTTTAACAGCCGGTCCGACCTAAGGCCTCGGGATTAGAGTGGTCAAAAGCAAAACCAGTCCACTTATAAGGCATCGTTGTAGTGCCAGAGTGGCATTCAAACAGGTAATCTTCTACCAACAGAGGCTTAAGTGCTTCATTTTGAACAGCTACATATGTTTCGTTGCGTAAAAGTGTCCCCCATGTGTATTAGAACTGACTGGTTCAATACTGGCTCTCTCCCCATAAAGTGCGTCAAAGCTGTAAAGCTTCTACAGCTAATGTGTACTGATTTTCCAATGAAACGTGAGTAATGATGACAATATCACCTGTCAGTCACACTGACGCTGTTGCTCATACTGTGGTTTTTTACAGCTCTTTACATTGTGGAATGATTGAACCTTTCTCTCTTTTTTAGCACTGGCACCACCTGCCACATCAAGTAGATATTTTCTCTGTGTATTTGTGAGCTGATGCCATGAAGGTTGGCCAGCAAGGCATTGCAAATATATATGAAAAAAAAACATTTGTTGGGCATGTTTCTTGTGTGTCTTTCATATTGCTTTCTAAATTACAGTAGTTTTTAAGTGTCCAACTTACTGTTTTGCCCATAAAGATCAGTTCTGCTGTCGTGATTCGTATTACTCAGGGTGTACAAGCAGTCGTATGGGCTTTTTCGTTTGAAAACGTTATCTAAAATAAGAAAAGATAAACTCGAGACTGGAGGGTTTATAATAGGAAACTTACAAATATGTGGCGACTGAGTGACAACAACAAAAAAAATAATGCAATTTATAAGAATCTTTATAATCTTAAACGAAATGATTTAGCATTTTCAAGCCTGTGTACAGGGCCACTTGGAGGTTGTAGCTTTCCATGTCTAATATAGCTAAGTGGGTAGGGTGACTCTAGGTAACATTATCCAATTATCTTTCCATTCCTCCCATAGGGGGAAAAAACATGCACAGTAAGATGCTTTGGATACAGGCACCCACCACATGGCAAGAGAGGAACTGTGTGTGGCCAGCCTCTGATCAGCCTCACGGCAGCCCTCGGTTTTTGCAGCTCATTAATATACAAGTGTTGACAGGGAAGAAAAAAACAAAATCTATCAGCAAAACCAAGGCCACATGGCAAAGCATTATCTTCCGCCCCTTTCCTTGATTTATGATCTGTCTGTCTCAGTGCCTTTTTATTTTAAACATCTGTTCACTGAAACCTTGAAATTCACGTAGAAAGCAACAGGCTTTGCATTTAAGTAGATTTTCACACCTGGCAAAGGGGAAGTGGATTTACAGAGTCATGAAATGGTAATGAGGAAGGATGAGTGTGTGTTGGAGAGAGAGAGAGAGAGAGAGAACCGCTGGTTGCTCCATAGCCCAGGGGTAAGATTTTTAAAAACCTGGTGATGTAATTGCTACAAATGAGTAATTTGCAATGGGAATGACGTCATCTTTATCTTTTTGGATTGGTTTGTGATAGAGCAAACAAAGAGCACAGAGCTTCTTTTATGTTTCTGTACATTATGACATATTTACATGATACTTTTAATGGGAAATACATTTAGTGAAAAACACCCAATCATATGTGCTGTTCTACAAGCAGATGCGGGGACTTGAGCTAGACAAAAGTATAAATCTAGTGGCGATGCATTTAATTAGCTTTACGCTGAGGTAAACACAACTGCTATAAGCAACGGAGGAGATGTTGTGATGGGTGACTTCATAGTTTGGAAGTTTGAAACAGCTACCAGTATATTATGAGCTTGCTTCAAAACATCCTGGTTGTAACAACTGTATTTCATTTTCTTGCTGAAAGGTACAGTAGATGTTGAGATTGAAACAGCTCTTGTATTTGTATGTTGAGTGTTAGAGCGACAAGATGTACCTTCTTTTTCAAAATGTTGTTTTTATCAGATAAGTTATGGAACATAGTATCTTATTGTGAAAAGGCTGTATCAAAGCCTCCTGTGACACCGACTCACAGCGCTGCCAGTTAAAAGGAGGATCTTCCCTTCTAAAGGTTTTTGAGTGAGGCTCCCTTTTCTAACGAGTCAGAGATGATCAAACCCTGTGTGTCACATGCTGACGTGAAATGGTACCTTGTGCATATGTATGAGAAGTCACAGGCTTTGGCCCAGTGTTACTGGATTGATTTCAGGTCTATGCTCTGCTAGACGGATTCCCAAAAGTTGAATATATTGTAGATTTAAAAAGGAGAAAAATACCTTGAGTACAAATTAGTAGAAATTTAGGCTTCACTGTTTGCATGGGGATTGCGCAGTGATACCTAAAATGGTTTTTGTATGCAGCAAATAAACAAGAAATAGACATTTTCCACTTTTTATAAGTTGTTTGTGACAAGCAGCAGCTTGCTGTTTATTTCTCACTCTCTTTACACACACTTCCTGCTGCTGTGAAGCAGCCACAGGAAATGAAATGGCTCCATCACAGTGGTTAACATCAACTGCTATCCTTTAACAGAAATGTCAACAGAACAACACATTAATGTTTTTCGTTTGTTTACCAATTTGCAATCATTACCCAAAGACTTCTGAATGAAATCAACATGGCTTATTTAGATGTGTTTTAAGCAATATAACCATCTTGCTCAGTTTCACATGTGGTTCTCCAGTAGTCAGATGCTCTTCCAAACCATCAAGTCTCACAAACAGTCACAACTCTTAGTTAACTTTAATCTGAAGCTAATTTAGAAACACCAGCATTCCATGTCTGAATAACCCAAGTTCCCCAAGTAACAACAGTTTTCTTGTAAAAAAAAAACCAAAACAACAAAAACCACCACACGAAAAAAAAACCCACAATTATTTATAATGAGCATAATTAGTTTTAACAAGCATTGCAGTTAAACTGTTTTAGTAGAAAAGCTAAAATGTTTGTTAAATATGTTTTTAGATGAATCCATGCAATTAATAACTGCTGAGTTTTAGAATGTTGAGTGCAGCTTGGTGGTAACACGGTCTACAGACTGTGGAGCTGCCGTGCAGAGGATGACATCACAGCAGCAGCGGAGCTTGTTGCACCGTCATGCTCCACACATGTCATGGGATTATGAGTAATGTGAATCACTTAGCCATGATATTGTGTGCCAGTGCTCCAGCAGCAAGCACTAATTCCCTGTAATTGCATTACGTGTGATTTGCATAACAAAGAACAGAATGGATTACTTTAGCAATGATACATTTTCTTCATGGACTATTTCATATGGATTCATTTCCCTGTGCAGCCATTCAGACCTTATACTGTTAGCATTTCAGAGGATCCCTATGGGAAATTCATTTTATTGGTAACTATCACAAAGGATACTGTATTGTAGCAATGTGTGTGAAGAGCGTAGGTATTGTTAAGCTCTGATGTAAAGAATCGAGCAGCCCTGTAGTTGTCACATGAACACCATTTTCCTTTTTTCAGATACATTTCTGGGGAGTTTGGCATTTAAAAAAACATCTACTAAGTGTAAGCGTAATACAGACCAATATCTGGACAACTCCAGAATGTTAAGTCTTTCATTGTTCAATTTAGTGTGTTGCTTCTGCAGTAATCAAATTGATCAAAGTGCCTGCACCTTTCTTTATTCAACCCACAGTTTATTACCACTATTAAGTGCTTGTATTCCAATCCAGACGTGTGACACACTGCAATGGTTTCTTTCAAAGCAAGCTCGATTCAGGCGTTTCCTTTATTTCCTCGCACATTTTCCCAAGGACGTTCCGAATCCTTTGTGGGCTTTCCATTAAACATATTAGTGATGTCCACGGCCACAGAGGAGCTTTTAATGGATTTCTCAGCAGTGGGAGTGGAGAAGGAGGGAGATTGGAGGCTTGTGTGCTGTTGGTAATGCACCACAAGAGCTCGAACACTGAAATTAAATCCACTGATCAAAGTGAAACACTTTGTTATACAATTAGAAGACGTTATCTTTTAACTGTAACCTGTGGTGTCTAAGCTTGGCTCCTGGTGTAGGGTTTCAAGAAATCATAAATGAGCCTTTCATTGACCCCCACCCTTCCAACACATACACACCAGATTTAGATTATTTTTAGGTTTCTTACATATGTATTGATATTATATTCTATATATGTAAGAAATCCTTCAACTTCTTCTCAGATTTCCCAAACAACTAGCATCCATTGCAATGCAACTGGAAATCCATACAGGCTTTGTGGTTTGAGATACTACACACATCTGAGAACATGAGGATCTACAGTATGTGCTGCACTACAGGCTGACCGCTAATAATCACAATCTGCTATGCAAACGTATTTTTAGAATAGTTAGGCGGCTGTGAAAAATGTTTTTATGTTAATAGTACAAGAACAACACATGAAACTGAGTTTCAATTAATTGCTTTCATCCTTTGACGTCAACAATACATTTCAAAGTTAGAACTGGGGCCTAAGTAGCACTTGGACCCTTTTACTATTGAGGCATGCTGAAGAAATATGCACAAACTGTGGTTTGCTTCACTGGTTTGCGTGACTTCAACCACTGCTCTTCAGACAATATGATTCTTTACTAAGTAACTTTTCTCCTTTGTGTACTCTATGTTAAATTGACTCTTGTCTGTCTTTGTTTTAATATACTGCTGCACAACTAATTGCCCTGTGGGGGCAATAAAGTCAATTTTTAATCTGAGCTTTCTTTTAGCCAAGCACAGCTATATGCGCAAATATTAGGATATGCACGCGTGTGCTCCGTCCTCCTGAAGGGATGAGGGGGGCAGCTCTCCAAAGTGTGATAACTTGCCAAAGGCTGTGACTTTGAACAAGGGCACCTCCCCAGCTACCGAAGTAAGCTCATTCATCATAACACATGCTGGACTGCAACAGATAAACAGGCACCCAAACACAGACAGTAAGACATATTGACGAACATGAGCTGATGAGGATGAAGCGTCATGCCTGGCAGTGAGCGGATCTGCCTATTTGTGGATTTGACATGTTCATTTTGTCCCAGAGCTACTGGTCCCCACTGGAGAGCTGTCCTCACACTGACACACATTTATCCACTCCACATCAGGACAATTGACTGGAGAATTAGGCCAGACACTGTCTCAGATGCTGGCTGAGGCATTGCTAAGTTTAGACACAAATAAAATAACAGTTCTGTTCTTTAAATGTGTTAAGGTCTGCTGTTTGGGGACCACTTAGATCTTTCTTTATCTGGATGTATTAAGAAATTACATTTAAGCAGAGTTTGTATATATATTTTTTAAGCAAGCTGAAGGAAGGACATCTATTCTTAGAAGGAAGAAACCTCATTTTCCTAAGAAGCCATTAAAACAAGTCAGTCAAGCATGGACAGTGAATTGAAGATGGGTTTCAAAAATGTGACAGGCAACGTTCTACAAGCAAATGTCCTTCTTTGGAAAGCAAATGCTTTTGTCTCATGTTTGCAAGGCTTGGAAGACATACAGGAAAGCAACCGATTATTAAATCCCTCGACTGAGGCTCGGAGAACATTCTCTGATCCTGTTTCACTCTGGAGATTGATGTGTGTAGACCCAGAGCTCCCTCGCAGTGCTGGCAAGATTTACTTCTTTTTGTTTTTGCAGTAATAAAAAACATCTTCGGTATGGTTTTTGCAGACTACTGAGCCAATCACCAAGACTTTAGGTTGCACTTATAAATGTCAGAGCTTGAAATTAAGTTTTGGACAAGCCTCTGTGCTGTACAACGAGACGAAATGAAAAAGGTGATACGTACAAGCCTATGTATAAGCAATCAAATATTAATTTTATCTTAGTAATTACTGGCTTTAGAAGATATTTCTGGCAGTGACCAAATGTGTGTCCCATATGAACCTGGATCTTGCATCTTTCCTTGCATTTTAAGCACTTTTACTCTGATACTGAAACAGTTGGCCAGCTTCTCTGGAGCGAAGACGATGGGTGGAGGAGGAGAGTTTGGAAAGAAAAGCTGTAGCAGAATCACCATGGTTACCGCCAATCTCCATAATCTTTTTTGTTTCTTTCTCTCTTGATTCCTGTTTGTCTCTCTCTCTCTCTCTGCCTGTTTGTCTGACTCGTTCTCCCCATGCTAAGTGGGTGTGATGTTAGGGGCTCATCAAGCATTGCCAAAGATTTACGCCGTGACACGTTGGCGCTGATTGGTAGCCTCATCACTGCCAGAGGTGTCATGCAAGATGAACGGCGAGCGGTGTCAGTTAACGTATAGCGTTTGGGTGTTGTGGGGTGTGTGTTAGGGGGGGGATTGGGGGGGATGTTATGTTTTAGAATGAAATAGTATGATGCATGCTCGGGTTGGATGTTGCATCCGTAAGAAATAGGGGCTAAGTAGGGATAGAGAGCTGTCATCTCTTCCACAGCGTACCTCCACTTTGGCTTGGAGAGAGATGTCGAACTGCAGGCAGGCAGAATTTCTTGATCACGCAGTCACTGGGACACGTGGAAATAACCTACTTAGATGCTGGCTCTAACCCTTTCTGTGTCAGAGTGCTACCAAGTGCAGCCGTCTATATATGTGGAATGTGCACAATCATTCATCTGCTATCAAAAGAAATTCTAGGCTACAACTATCCAAATAAAGGAGCAGGTATTAAATTTTGATATAGTGTGAGATTGACTGCACAGCCACTCAATTTCCAATCAGAGGTCTGGAAATTAAATCACAAACTGAATTAGAAACAGTTTTACTGCACCGGATCAGTCAATGCAAATTTGTCAGTGTTTATCCCAAGTAGGTCATTAAATTGTATAACTCAAATGCAAATAAGCTCTGCTGAAAATTCGGGTTGTTATTTTTGTGAAACTGTATTGATTACTGCATTTTGTAGTAAATTTCCTCTGCCACCATCCACAGGTGCACTGATTTCAGCTGGAAACCGTTAATGCGGAAATGTGTAAACTCTGAGGCATCAGCAGACCTGAGGATTGCTGCCACAGGGGCTTGTAACCCTCATTTTAACTTGAAGGATGCTGAGTCTGATCTCCACGCCACCCTGCTGCTCTCTGTTTTGACGAGACGCCAAACGCGGCTCCTCTGGTGACTGCATTGACTTTTGACCCGCCTCCTGAACACACGCCTCCCATCACACATTCTGATGCTCATTTCTGACATGCCTCTGAGGTCGCCACTCGCAAGGTCAGAGGTCATTAATCACATGTGTGAAGTGGGGGTGGGGAAAAGCGTTCTGAGAGGGTAGCTGGAATTAACATTGATCCAGCTCGTTCATGAGCTCACATGTGTGGATATTAGTTTCAGCAGGGCCTGACAGATTGGATGTGGATTGAGGGCTTTTAAGGCAATGTGTAATTTGGAAGAAAATGCAAAGCAATGTGTCCCCGGGAGACTGAGGACTACTAATGTTGTTGTTGTTGTTTTGTTGCACTGCTAATCAGTGGTGTTGTCTAAGCTCTGGCACGGTACTGAATGGTTCCACTTTGCCATTAGCACCTGATGCTATGCAACAAACCAGGAAGTCATTGCTAACTTTGTTACAACCTGGTCAAAACTAGTTAAAACGGATAGCTGCAAAAGGGATATAAGACTTAGGGGGTTAAATGAGCCTTGTTTTTGGAGTGTTTGTTCCATTAATGACCGGTCGGTGTTGGGGGATTTTATCTGTCTCAGTGCCTCCCTCCTGTAAAATCAGCTTGCTGCTGAGCCTGCTGCCCTGCCAGCTCACACTGAGATTGGATTCTGCTCCAAACAAACACCTCAGATAAGACGGAGGTCTTGAAATGCTTCCCTTAACGGATAGACTCGGTTTGTTCATGGTTGAAGAAATGTTTTGGAGGAGTGGGGCAATAGATAAGAGAGAGTGAGAGTAGGCTTTGTTTCAACATGTTCTTCATAAGCAGCATCTGGACAAATAGTAAGTAAAATGTGCAACGTTTCCTTATCTGGCACACAGTACAAGCATAGACAATGTGTTTGGCACTGACTGATGCCCATTTGCACCCAGAAAAGCTCCATTGTAGACAAGAAAACCAGTTGGCGCCTTGACAATCGTTCCTGTTTTTCTTGTATAAATGCAGCTGATCCGTTGATTTTTTCGATAAAGTGACAAAATCCTTTTTGGCTCACAGAGGCCTAGATGTGCTCTCGAGGTCTGGCTCTGTCCCACACAATATTTTGGTCACAGTCCCTTTTCAGATCCCTCTGAGTGCGGCTGGAGTTTTGCCAGGAAACGTCAATATTACACTGGTACATTCATAGATTGCTCTCATTGCACTCGAACTCATTGATTACAGTAGCTTCACAGCTGCCACACCCCTGCATCTGTGCACAGATCATTGTCAAAATGTAAAAATAATGCAAGCGGGCTGAAAAAAAAGGGGGTAAAAGCTGTCAAATGGGCTCTGCTATGTTTGGCTCGTTTCTCTGTGTGTGCATGTTGGCTTAAAGAGATTATGCTGGAGCCCAGAGCGAGACAAAGTATTATGGATAAGCGCAGACTTTTTGTTGATTACATTTCATGGATGAAGTCACTGTGGTGTACTCGATGAGGATTTCGCATCTCTCACGAGGACACGTGGCTCTTTCGGGAACTTACATTGGTCATTTTGGACATCAAACCAGTGCACTTCCAACGACAATGTTCAGTGCCAATAAAGGATATAGTGTGTCTTCTGTGAATGTCAACATGGTTGTCTTTTTATTCAAAAAGCCTTTTCCACGTTTTTACATTTCCTTCATCCACACTCCTTAGACACAGACCTAGCCTAAGCATGGCTTTACCATACCTCCCTTCACCTTTCTGCAATCGCTTTTAGCCTTCAACATAACATGTGCCATATATTAAGATAGCATAGTATACAGACATTGAGAAAAGTAGACATGTTTTCACCTTTTGTTAAAAGCAGCCTAGTAGCTCAATGGTAGCAGCAGCAGGATGGGATGCAAAAGTCTACACGATCAAATCCCAGCCTACCCACCAGGTGTGTCCCTGAGCGAGACGCTCAGCGGCTGGGTCCTCCCCTGTGGCTTCCCACTGCTCCCCCTGGAGGGATGGGTTAAATGCAGGTAAAGAATTCCATTGTAACATGTATGTGCAATATGTATGTGTGCTCAATGACGGCAATAAGATTCAACCAATTCTTCTTCTAAAAGTAAATCTGCATGAATAATTTAAAAAAACAATTAGTCATTTAGCAGACGCTTTTATCCAAAGGGACTTACAATTAAGTAGCAGACGACAGTTCCACTTGTTGGTTGAATTTGCATTAATGTTTGCAATTGAAACATCGCAAAATCCTGGAGGGATTGAATAGTTTTGTTGGACATAGTTGCCACTTTGAATTTGGTTCTTTAGAAGTGTCAACAAAGATTTTTGCTGCACTTGAGGCAACGTGATGCAACCATCTTTGCACCTGCAATGAACTATGGTGGGATCTTCAGAATTCTCACAATTTCTGAGCCACACGAATGGATTTTTCTTAGTTCAGTCTGTGACTTGTTTTCTTCCTTAGCTGTCTACATGTAAGGAGACATCTCAGACCAGTAACAGTGATTTACTGTATATCCAACATGCAGTTGAATTGCCCGCCACACCTTAATGCCTGGAAATGTCAAGGTTGGATCCTTGCCACTGTTCTATTTGATCTTTCAGGTTTGACACTTAGTTTACAGCCGTGAATTCTCTTCAATGCAGTGCTAATTGGATTGTCATATCATACACAAGGGAATACAAGCGAGGGAGAAAAAGACCTTGTTTGACTCCCTTTTTTCTCCTCCTCAATCTTGTTCTTGGCCCGATGAGATTTTTTTTTTCCCATGCAACTAGCCAGAGCTTAAGCCTTAATCTCCTCTATAGTACATGAAAAGAAACCGGGTATCGCTCCTTTGGTTATCTTCTCTCTCCAGTTCCTAGAAGATCAATTCCCTCCCTCATCCTAACACCAAACACCCTTCTGCTTCACACTGTTAGGAGAAGCTACTGTTGCATATTGAACACCACAGTGTCATAAGTCATCTTTTATAGCTGTCTGGAGGGCCAAACATGCACGCACGCACACCCCCACACACACACACACAAACCCACACACAGAACAGTGGACAGTGGAAGGTCAGGTCAGCAAAGCAAGTGCAAAAGAGAAAGGGGTGCTGCCATGATAAAAAAAAACCCATCTGAGTCCTCTGGGACTTGAACTAGGACTGGTGCTCAGTTTAAAGCAACAGTGGCTGCTTAGGTTGATGTGTTGCGTTTACTGCAATTGTCTTTACTGTTGGAGTCTGAAATTTTGGATTAGATGCAAAAGGAAATAATGGAAATCCCACAAGATAACTACACTCATAAATTAATGAAAATGAGACCCAATCCCCGAAAGACCTGAGAATGTTCAGACCTGGTCCTGACCCAGTCTGGGAATAATTAGACCTGACTGAAACCACCCAAACACCAACATTTGCCGCAGCCTGATGTGCTGGCAGTTAACAGGCTGCTGTGCTTGTAAACCATAACATTATATTTTCTTTTTTCTAACCTTCTAACCCTTTTTTATTAACCCCTTAAGGTGTTGCTCAAAATTGTACTTCTCTGTTGTGAAGATTTTAAGCCACAACAGCTAATAGGCAGTGGTCACACACACCCATACCTCAAACAGCAGAATAGTAGCAACAGTACTGAGTTCTACTTTGAGACGAACGGATTAGGCAAAAACACTAAAGTACTTGAAAGAAAAAAAGAATGAGCCAGGAGGGAAAATACCACCAGACGGGGCACAAAGAGCACACAGAAGGGGCGTGGCAACCCAATCATGTTGCCCAGAACACCTTTTTAAGCTACATGAGAATGTAGAGTAAAACGTCCCTTTAGCAACAAAGCTGAACTATTCTGCATCACAATTAAGATGATAATAGCTGGGAGTTAGCACATTTATTCCCCAATGAAGTATATTGGTTGGTATAGGGTATCGCACCGTATTAAGAATGCACTGTTGTAGTCATGTCAGTGACCGAGGTGTCGAGAACACCCACAAAGGTGGGTGTTTGCTCGCTGAGAAAGTCCTCACTACATATTGTGCCTTTTCCATTTAAGGATTATAACCTATCCCCTCATAATAGCGGCACTGTAGGTGGGAGTGTGGTGAGAGGACACCGCATTATAAGGAAGAAAGCCTGGGTCATTCTGTGTCAGCGAAATGAGTCTGGGTAAGCCACATCTGACAGTGACTGCCCAAGGAGGGTCACGGGAGGGAGGGCTGGGTGCACAAGACTGGAGAGCTTACAAGGTGTGGAGTCAGAAAAAGTGGGGGGGGGGGGGGGGGGGGGGGGTGTGATGCCTGCCTCTCCTAAGGCTTATCAGATAGGAACAGGCTGAACTGAGTGCTGGGAGATTAAGATTAGGACACATAAATGCAGAGGACCACCGCTTGAGGCTGGAGAAATCTACCCAGCTTTGGTGTCACTGTTAGCCTTGCTGTGCTGTTGACTTCTTTACTAACCAGTATATGTCGTGGGTTCGGCTTTGTGTTCTAGAGGCATCTAGAACCAAGGATTTTCAGGGACACGACTATGCAACTTGCGATTTATCTTAACCAACAGACCAAAGACAAACACGCTTACAGGATCCAAAAGGAAACATAATCTCATTGTTAAATAATTATGATTTTAAGTGCACATCTCTTCAGGTGCTGAAACAAAAAGGAACAGTAAAACCAGTCACACTAGGAACAAATTTAATTTAAACTGGGTGATGTTTTAATTCAAAATTATTCCAGCATCAGACGATGTTATCCAGCTGTGTTCTGATTGTGTTATTATGTAATGCATGTGTGTGTGCCTCTTCTGCTCTTTGTAATTGACATTGTCTGACTAAGACCATCACCAGATTGAACTGTCGATTAAATCGGTTCAAAATGAATAAAATCAATTTGAACTACCAAATATTTACAGTTTACAGAATTTCAGTAGCAGCTCGTCACATGGAGCATTTTCGTAGCAGAAGGTTGATAACGAGCTGTTTGCAAAAGAAACACATTTGCACTTTTGGGTCCAGTGCGTTTCAAAATGGTGGAATTATGAAGGCAATAAAAAGAAGTCTTTTTTTTTTCTTTTTTTTTTCTCTTATCTGTTAATGAAAAAGAAATACCGCCACATTAGATTCACAGCACTGTAAAATTAGTCTAATCTGAATCGGAGTCAGTAGCTTCGCACAAAGCAAAACACAAAGTTAAAAATCATTAAAGACACATTTGGAAGTGCCGAGGCTTATGGGACTACATCATTACATGTGCAAATTAAGGAAGCTAATTTCAGCAGGCACAAATGAGTCCCAGTTCTTCCTTTAAGTTTAGGGCACCATTCGGAGCAGTGAAACACCTCAGCCTGATAGAGATCAGTCAGTCATCAGACACTGCTCGGATTTGTTATATCCACACATTGTTGTTGCACACTGGGTGAACGTGCGCATGCGTACAAACCCATTGTAAATGGGTGAATTTATGAATCGTGCTCTTTTTTTTTTTTTTTTTGCCTGAGGGTATTAGGTTAGCGTATTATACTGTGTATTTGCTGTGTGTACTGTGGCAAATCAGGTGAACACTGTGTATGGGCACTTGTGAGAGTGCCAACCGTCCTCCAATGTCTACAGGCTATAGACATGGGTCCTGGTGCTGCTCACAGACCAAATCCATGAGCTCATGCCTGGTGGCTAATGAACAGCTAATGTGCTCCTCTCCTGCTGTTGTGAAAAGCCTCCCACTTCGAGAACTGCTGCAATATCTCTTCCATATTACATGAGTCAGGATGTAAACGAATTCGCTCCACCCATTTTGCACCCGTTTTTCTCCCCCCCTGATGTGCTCAGGCATCATTTTTTCCAGCCGAATGTAATTTTTCTCTGTGTTCGTCGCACTGTCTCCATTTCCTTTGGAAGACATGAGCCCCGAGTCTCTGTGCTCAGTATCTTGAAACAAGCTCTTTGGCTGTTTTGACACGTCAGAGCCATTTTCCAGCTGCTGCACTTGTTCAAGCATCACTGCGAACAGACTTAACACTGACTCAGCGGCGCATCAGTGGACGGGGTTTTAAATGTCTTCGCCTCTGAATAAACATATACAACCGCATTGTTTATCCAGCGAGCTAATTAGCTAATAGTTTAACCCCATGCATCTCTGACTGGTGTACTCAGCACTTTCAGCCATTCATTATCTCCGCCTTTGTGCCTTTTCCCCCTTTCTCTAATCCACATTTCTATGTCAGTGCCAGTGCTACGATAATTGCAGAGCGAGATAATTGTTTACATACTGCAGGACACATGAACTGACAATAGACCAGGGCTTGGAGCCTGTGTCACAGAGGGAATAAGTCATTTTCTTGTGGAAGCCAGGTCCCCAGGCGACCTTAGAGGAAGGCAAAGAGTTTGTGTGGCTGCACAGCTTATTGGATTGATGACAGATGATTCATTAATGAATGCAGCGTGTGATGGTTTTGCTCTTTCTGTGTGTGTGTGTGTGTGTGTGTGTGTGTGTGTGTGTGTGTGTGTGTGTGTGTGTGTGTGTGTGTGTGTGCTCGGGCTTTATGTAACAGTCCCAGACAATGTAGAGAAAGTTGTGAGGTTTGCTTTCTGAACAAATTGGCACACGGTGCTGTTTTTTTTTGTGTCACAGGGTTTGTCATGGCTGCTGTGATTCGAAGAGCGCATGTCCCGCATTAAACGAGAGTAGGAAGCATTTTGCCTGATTGGGTTTTGTCCTGATTAGATTATGAATAAAATGAGGTTCCCAGATTGCATCTGCAATATATAGTTGCAGGATTTGATTTGGAAGCTAAGTCAGACTTTTTGCTCGATAATATATTATAACTAGAAAACAATTTCTGAGCAACATTCATTTGGAGGCACTTTCCTCCTTTGTAGCTCTGGTTTAGTCTCAATCATCAAGAGAAATAAATCACCAGCTAGTTGTTTACTTCTTAGTTGTGTGCAGGTTGCATATCGGGTTTTATCAGAGCCTTTGTTGCCTGGTGATAAGTGTGATGCACCTCTGCGCCTAAATTTTAACTGCACCAATACCTATATTTTTGAGCAATTCCATCAGACAGTAGTTAAGAAATAATGGATGTTATGGGTGATAACATGCAGACAATGATCCACCGTGGAAAGTTCAGGCGATAAGCACAAATGACAAAAAAATTTATAAAAAATTGGTGATAACAAATCGATTAGAGGCAAAAAAAAAAGTGTCAAAATGTTTTCACCAATAAAGTTTTTATTTATAATTTTATTTATATTATTTGTTAACAGTCATTTAAGATAAGCAGAGTAAATAAGCAGTAAAATGAGAGTAGTACAAAATATGTATATGGCTGAATAATAGGGAAATTATTATTCAAATCATGATTTTTTTAGAGCAATATTTCCAAAGCAATTTAATATGCAAATCTTTAGTGTATACTACAGTTCTTTTTCCTTTGTATTATTCACTGCCAAAAAAGCTGTAAATGATGGAAAGACTCGTCTAAGGTCAGACACACAAGAAAAAACATCACTTAGACTAACAAAGGGAATTGGTTATTCAACCAATAGAATCCTTTATGATCGTTTTCTCTTTCTCTCCATCCTGAACAAAAACAAAGTTTGCTGCTGTTTAAAAGTACCAGCAGCAAGATGCAAAAGCCCCCTGAGATGACAGGCCCTCGTCTAACTCCTACAGTTCTGCAGGGCACTTACCCAGTGAGCTTCGAGAAGGAACTTTTCACTGAAGAAATAAACTCAGCTACCGCCTGTGTGAGTTCCCAGTGCCGTTTTAATTTCATTTTTCATGTCTTTTTATTAATTATCACCCAAACCCTAGTGGTGCATGTTGTTAGCTATAGTATCTTTAGCACAATGCCAGTTTCTACTGTACTTTTCCTTATCAAAAACCCAAATAGGCCCAGATGACCGGCTCACTCCTCTGCTTGGATAGTAGTGTTGCCTCTTGCTCATTTACAGTCTGTGAGAGAACATTTTCAATGTGCCTAAGAGCACTAAAGTAAAACTTTAGTTTATGTCTTGAACTTTCTTTATCCACTTTTGCTCACTCCTCCACGGGTTTCACGTATTTGTAGCATTGAAGAAAAAAAATTGCTTCATCCTGACCAGTACTGTCAATGTTCACCACATCCAGTAGTGTACAACAGGCACATTGTGATTCTCTATCAAATCTGAAAACTAAACTACATGTCCCAACTTTGTTTCCATTGAACAGATTAGACTGTCATGACTGCTGAATGGTGAATAAGCTGTAACAGTAAACTTTGTTGCATGTGTAATTTCTCTGTTCTGTAGTTTTTGTTCATAAGAAATTAGTTTTCCAGTCAGTTTTCTTCAGCTACAGTCTCAATTATGAATAAAACTTATTTTGCAAGAAATTACACATAAAAAAACCCTTAAAGTCTAATTAAGATGTAATCCTTTCATCTGGTATTTTAAACCTAGAAAGATTTCTTGTAGTCCCATATAAGAAGATACTGCATTTAAGAAACTCTGTCTCCGCCTGTTGTTGTAATGACAGATGTAACATTGTGAATACGTTTAAATCAATTTATTGCAGTCATTGTTTAAATTTTATCAACTATGATTATTATTTTATTGAATGTGGTGGCTTGGAGGTTGCTGGTTCAATTCCTGAACTGACGGGATGAAATCTGAGTGGGACAAGTAAAAGAGGCCGCAGTTGTTTCTTCCTTTTTCTCATCAGCAACCCAAAAAGTGTGACTCAAAACAAAACTTGCTAATATTTGTGGCGGTAACGTGTCTACAAATCCAGCAAAGCCAGTGGGAATGAAAGAAAGGACTTGCTAGGTCTTGAGCAAGTCCCTTAACCCCGAATGCTCAAGTGGAGTTGCTTCAGTAAATTTTTAACTCCATGTAAAGTAAGTTCTCAGGTAGATTTTCCATTTTTCTGCAACATAAAGGGTTTTGTGCGTCATACATACAGAAAATGTTCATCGTAATAATGCATATTGTGTATCCTACCGGCTGTATTTTGCATTCATTTGTTGTGCTAATTAAAATCTCTATGCAGGCCAACATGAATGATTGTGCTGCCCACTTCAGTATAATAACCCACTAATTCACATAGCAGCACGCTGAGTGTTTATTAGTGTGTGATAATGTTTTTCTGCACTCATAACCAAAACTGAGGATGGATCAGTATGAATTTGGGCAAATTAGGTTGAAGGCAGTGTGCGGGCCTGGGATCAGGGGATTTCTAAATGGTGTTTCCATAGGAACAGCAATTTCCCCTATCTGCAGGTGATTATCTTGTGGTGGTCCATCTGGCTGTGGCCTACCTGTGGTAGTGTGGGGGGGGGGGGGGGGGGGGGTTAGTTGGGAAAGTTAGTGTTGTCTGTAGTCATTCATTCCTAAATTAAGAGCGTAGTCCAGGGAGGTCTTTATACACACAGAAACTGAAGCACAGATAATCCATATTTTGTGAGTTTAAAGAATAAAGAAGATTATATTTAAGGAGGCCCGCCTTACTCTGCCTGTGATTGCCTGGCATTCTCGGCTAGACCAACATTAGTCATCATGCCTAACCTGAGCCACAACTGCTGGCCAATCAGAGACAGGTAAGATGTGGCTGTTGCCGAGTAACCGTCTAGAAACAATTACAGAAAAGAGTCGCCAGTCGAGATTTAATCTGCGCCAAAACTGAATAAAAACTTGATGATTAGTCTGTTCTGGCTCAGGATTCGGACAGGATAGAGTCTGCGTGGGGAGCCAGACCCCAGTCCGAATATTAGTGACGTGGATATAGAGCTATAAAAGGGTTTAAAATTAAATTAGGCATCAGACAGACACAGGCAAAAGATTAATATTTTAAAATGCATCCCTACAATACATTGAAGGGGCTTCAATTAAAGCTGTATTTTCAGTTAAAGCTCATTAGTTTTAGTCCATCACAATGTGTGATCAGGTTCTGCCCTCAGTAAATTCACCTTTTACCTTAACACTTTGAGGGAAACCTCCTTTGTCTTTATTGACCTGATAGTGGGAGGAAGCATGTTTATAGATTAGTCTGTTCATTATACTTTGGCTCAGAGCCACAGCTGATAAATTACTCACAAACAAGGATGTTTAAAGAACTAGATTTTGGGCAGAGGAAGTGCACAGGACACCTGAAATACTCCACACAGCGTGTAGTTATTAGACTGCCAATGCCTGTCAGGGGCAGCTGAGTGATTGGCTTTGCCTCCTTGTAAACAACACTGCAGATTGGCCCAGTTTCTGATTGCAGAGCAGTGGGACTGCCAGCAGGACTGAATGCATCTCCAGCGTTCTACAGGATGTCTTACCTCTCTGGGTTTGATCCAGATTGCCATGTGAACAACAAGCTGTAAATGTGCTAAATGAGATGATTCCGTTGTTTATTGTAGTTGGCTTTTTTTTTTTTAGCATAAAATTTAGAGTGCAAATTGCAGGCATGCTTAAAATTAGTAGCTGAAAAGAAGCTGAATACTGTAGCTCTAATATTTAGTGCAGTGTCCAGTTCTCTAACATCAGTATGAAGGTGATTACCAATAAACAACACCTCAGATTGTCACTGGAAATAGGAAACTGGCCTGTCTTTGTGTGAGTTTTCCTTAGTCAGCTACTCTCCAGTCCATCCCAACCATTTCCCATGAAGTCCAGCAGTATTTTCCCACTAAAGCAGGACTCCTTCCGTGGCCACATCGGAACCCTCGTGTTGCTAACGCTAAAGTCCCAGGCAAGGGATGTAAAGTTTGCATGCTGCCTCCAGGAGCTGCTGAGACCTCCTTTATATTGAGGTCCATTCCTCACTGGCTGTCTGTTACTGTCCTGAACAGGGGACGGTCAGCTGCTTGCACTCTTACTGCAACAAAGACTCATTCATCATCGGCCTCCTTGTGCCTTTTTTCTGTAGGTGATCTTTTCAAAGAGAGAAGGCATTCGTAAAAGTTAACAACGCTGCTGTTGTTGCTCTTGGTTCTGTTCTGACAGGTGATTGCACAGAATAATAGAAGCTTATGTTGAGTATTTTGGGCTCTTTAAAGTAGGTCAGCGCTTTCTGTAATTGAGGGACTGGCCTCTTTTCTTTTGTTTGTCCTCAATGGGAAGAAGTGTTGCTGCTGTTACAAATTATACTGCCAGTACTACTGCTCTTCCCAAGTAGTCTTAGAAGTCAGAAAGTTTGATTTAGATGTAGTGCTAGACAGTGAACTGGAATTAAAGTCCTAAAATGATGCCTGATTGTAGAGGAAGCTTAAAAAAGTGAAGGACGCACTTAAAATGAGTTGTTTCCATCTGGGACTGCAACAATTGTCAGTGTGTGAAGTCAAGAGTTCACCTGCCTCCACTAGTTTAGTCTCTTGACCAACAACAACAACAATCTCTCATCACCTGCCCATCAAAGCCGCTCACTTCCACCCACTCTTGTGCTTGTGCTGCGCCGCCGGGCAGAGCGATGACGGCTCCTTGCCTTCTAATTGGTTATTTTCCTGCCAACATCCCGGAATGGTTGACTTCATCACTTGGCACACATCAGTGCGACTTCTCCTATTCCACTTGTGGTCATCTCTGAGAGCAACCACATCTCTGACGCTTTGATTTTTTTTTTTTTTTTTTTGCATTTTTTGTTGTTGTTTTCCCACCAATCCACTGGGAATTTGCTCAACAGTGAGACCAGAAAGCAATTTTAGAGACTTCAGAAAGAACAACTCTGTCACAGCGTCTGTGTTTGAGTCCTAGAGAAAGAGGACAGCGCACTGTCATGGCGGCTCTGACTATAGAAAAATCTTCATTTCCTCTGAAAAAAATAGTGATAATTAGTTTGGACTTGGCCCTTTCTTAATTTTGTAGGAGTAGCTTCCAGTTATTCAGGACAAACAGAATTAAGAACTTTTTGGATGAATGTCTTCGGCTGCATGCATATTGTACATTGTGCACATTCACCTGACTTGCTTTGTGCTTAGTTTAAAAGTTTCCATATTTCGTCATGTACCTTCGCCGCAGAACAAACATGTCAGTAAGGAAGTTAAAATGAATGGTTCCTTCCATTTTACATAGTGTTAACATTAAGTACTGTCAGGAAGGAACCGAATGGAACCGTTTTCAACTCTTTGCAGGTTTTATTGTCACCGATTAACCACCGAAGTTTAGATGTGGGAAGTTTCAGTTAGAATTAGCATCCAGTGATAGCTTTGTTTGCTCTGCTGCGCTTGGGTTAATTTGGAGGAGCTGTGCTTATCGCTTTAATCAGCCTGTAAGCCCGGCATGCAGATGCCTTGGCAGCTTCTGTGAGATGGGAATTGTGAGGTTGATTTAGTGACAAATGTCCAACACCTTTAGTGATTATTGCATGTAATTTAATGAAAACACATACAGTAAATAAATCAAGCTGTAGACTGTGTGTGTGTGTGTGTGTGTGTGTGTGTGTGTGTGTGTGTAGCAATGTATTTACATTTGTGTTTATGCCTGTGTGTGTTCGTACAGCTCTCGCTTGTTTAAGTGTTTATTTGTGAATCTTCTCTTGTGAAATATGGAAATATGACCAGCATAAATATGTTACTGTGGTGCATGGTGCATAAAGGCTGTGATGAACATAACAAAGTCGCCTCTAGGTTTGAGGTTTAATATTTTCCGAAACATAAAACTAGATCTGAAATGGTGCATCAATTGATAGACTTATTGGGCACTATTATAGGGATTTTTTAATCCAGAAATTCCATAATCAGTACAAATAAATAAAATAGAAAATTGACAAGGATGATGTCTTTCTTTCTTCAGCACTGACTTCTGGGACACAACAAAATGAACAAACCAGTAACTAACTGAGCTTAGTTGCACTAATATGTAATACTAAGGTTACTGACTACTTGTTGTATCTTTAAATGTATCATAAAAAATGTAAAGTCCCAAAATGTCAAACTGTTTCTAAAGTTAATACAAGTGTGCATCAGTGTGTGGATGAGATGGTTTAATGTTTATTGAAGGCCAAACATCGGAATTAACTCATGCTACTAAAATCTATTTTGCCACTTAATATATCAACAAAGTCAGTAAGAGCGACAAGTCTTAAAAAAAAAAAGTTTGTAATTTCATCGCATTTTTCTAACAATTTTGTTCAACAAAATGTTGCAACACATCTCGTGCTTAAAACACAGTAACACGCTTTATTTTCCTGCTCTTAGCTTAGTTCTCCCAGCAGCCGGCCTTCCATCATCCTTTTGTGAAGCCCCATGTTTACAAGTTAAGATGTTTTCTCTGTACAGCAGGTCCGTGCTGGGATCAATGAGTGGTCGCCTTGCTCTCCGACTGGCGCAGCATCAGGCATTGTGTTCACTCCGGCCATGCTTCTATCTGGATGCCTCTGATGGTTCTTTTGTTGTTGGCAGAGGATGAAACCTCCCCACAGCAAAAGTCCTGACGCCGGCGCATGCAATATGCATGAAGTTGTCGGACAATGGAGGAATACAGAACACATTTTGAATACAATTTTTTTTAACCCTGGTTTATTCAGGGTAGTTTCATTGACAGGCTACCTCTCTTACTGCAGGAGGGACCTGATCATATTGATATTACTCGCATTTACACCTTGAGCATTTTGTCGCTCAAACTATGGAGTTTGTAATCATGGTCAACCTTCTGGTCAACCTGATTTTCTCCTCCTCAGCTAGAAGCAGACAAATATTTTGATATAGGGAAGTCAGAGGGAAGTTCAAAATTATTCATGTACATTTACAACCTAAAGCCAAAGTAAGGACGTTGAAAATCGGTGAAGACGCCCAGTTCAATTAGAATACTCCGTCATGTTTAAGCTTGAATGATCCTACTGTACTTAACATTAGATTGTACTTGTACAGGTTCACCTGATGGTTCGGATTAGTACATTTCTTACTACAATTCTAGGAGAAATGACACTTTCTTTTACTATCTCCACTTACCCGCACTTCTTCAGTAGCAGCTTGCTTACTGCTGCTCTTCATGATCTAATTAGACACCAGGCCTTCAGGGTGAGTGGAAGGAAGTAGCACCCAGACAGAGAGACGTGGCCAGAACCACAAGGGACTAGACATATTTGTGTGTTTGTGTGTGTGTGTGTGTGTTCCTTGCAGTTTCTAGATTTCTTTCTATTTATCCCATGCCTCAACCCTTCTGATGCTCCACCATTGAGATTCTTAAGGGACCTTAAGGGACATCTCTAACACTCTATCCCTCATCTTGCAGACCATCACCTCCCCCGCCGTCATCACCCTTTTGATTTATTGCTTAGTTTTCTCGGGAGAATGTCGGTTTGCACACCATCCCAACAAATCAGACTCCTCCCCCCCTCCAGGCAGGTGCAGAGGTCAAACAATGCAGAGCTTCATGTTTTTTATGAGGGAAGTGGAGGGACAACCAGGCGCACTGACGCTGTGGAAGTTTCTGGGATGTGATAATGTCTGCCATGCCACCTCCAGCTATTTGACGTCGTAGAGCAATACTGGTGTTATGAGAAATTTCATATGATGAGATCAAATGAACTTTATTGATCCCCGAAGAAAAAGTGGGTCATTTCACCAGCAAATGAAGAGAGGCACGAAAAGCACATAGTCAAGTTATAAATGTGGTGAGAGCAAATTTTTCAGATTTATAGTGTCTGGCTGTGGGCATTAGCTATATTAACTAGCTTCTAGCTACAGTAAATAAAACCTTGTAATTAGAAGTTGTTGATTTGGTTTCTATTTGAACTGTCTCATTACCAAAGTAGCCAGTGCCCAAGGTGTTTTTCCCAAAGCTATTCTCAAGACCCCCTACGGAAGCTGATGAAACCATATCCCACCCCGTAACAACAGGCACTGTCACGAGGGAATAATGATGGGGAAACTAGTAACCAGATTATACAAAAATAATATTACCAACCAAGAACATGGACTACATGTTTGTTTTTATCATTTGTCTGTTATGCAAGTGAAATTATTCCCCCTTGAGAACGGGATCGTCAGCCATTTTTGTTTTGTTTTTTTTGCTTCCCTGTAAATTCTGTTCACGTTCATGGATCATATGTTTTCGCTTTTATGCATCAAGGAGATATTTAAGCAAGTTTAAAAACCAAAGAAAAGTGTAATCACCATGCTGTAGGCATAGCACAATATACATTTGGGATAGGGGTGTGTACCTCTCCTTCCTAAAGACAAATGAAATAAAGCTGCATCGATAGGATTCACTATGATTAAGAGCCAGTTAAAATCTTTTCAATTTGATTCAGCTCGTGTTCAATTTATATTTTGCCTTTTTTTTAAGTACTTGCTGTGTTTTAATTCGTGTTTAGTTAAATACATACACATTGTCTGACTGTATTTTTCCCTATTAAAAAATACAATTTCACCACCTGTGAAAAGGTGCTCTTTACCCAGTAAGGCATCAATAATTAGTGTCCATAGTAAAATATTCTCTCAATCACATTCTGAAATGGACCATTTTACAGTAATGTGTGTACTGATAAGATGCTTTAAGTATATTTAGAACTAATACTTGATGTACTTTTACAAAGTTACAATTTCCCGGGATGCAGGATTCTTTTTTGTGACAGAGCTTGGTAAGAATGCTTGATTAAAAGATCTGAAAATTTCTTCCACGACTGGCATTTTGATAAGTTTTTATTTTTTTTTAACAGTATCTTGATGTGTCAACCTGCTGTTTTACTTTATTAAAGAGTGTCTGGATCCATTCTTCATAGTCCCATAGTGTTGTCGAATTTATTTAGACAACACGATGCCAACTATGCTGCTACGTGTGCTTGTAAAAGATAAAGCTTTAAAGTAGCTTTTCACTTCAGCTAATGTCTTGAACGGAGAAATACATATCAGTTTAACTTTAAACCCCTCTACATTTACCAGTATTATTCCGTACAGTACTTTCCGTCCATACTGTTGCAGTTCTGCAGGTGCTCTTGCTTATCAGCTTTGTGTGTGTCTCATTAAATGAGCCCGTCCTCTTCTGTTTACTCCTACACAGTGAGCAGAACATAATCCGGCCGTTGTTGATGCCGAAACGCTGTCTGAGTGCAGAGATTTGGCTTCACGGAGGACTGCTGGCTGAAATGCCACATCCTCAGAGAAACAGAAAGGTTTATCGAGGAGGCTTGATCACACACAGGGAACTGTGCTCGGCCTGATGTTGTACTTCCCTCCTTTCTGCTTCCTGCATTCATGTTGTGGGTGACGGTGCCGAAGGTAACGCACACAGTTCCAACATGTTTATGTTGGCAAAAATCGGCAAACATCGTCTCTTTTGTCCTCTCTAATTCCCTTATCTTGTGGGCAAGGTGTTGGCAGGCAGCAGCAGCAGCAGTGATCTCTGCTTATCTGAGCCGTGAGTTAATAACTCAGCAGCCGGTTTCCTTTCAGCTCTGTCCACTATTGTCTTAATCTCCTGAGGACCAAACTATTTTAGGAACAACAAGAAAACACATCGATGATTCATTAGTCCTTAATGTGTTTGCTTTTTTTACCACCTACAGCCATAATCAGTATACTACTATATTCTTACTATCATTACTAATACCTGAGGCTTTACTGTATATGGACGTGATATTGTTATGATTCTTTTTGGTGATGTACTGTCCCCGTCTGAGGCAGTAATAGCAGTGTTTAATAGGATTAAAATAAAAAATGAACACAGATTCAAAGGTTGTTAGATTCCTGGTATTTACCTCTGGTGCAACTGTTCCATCTGCTCGGGTTCTGGTCTACAAGTCACCCGTCGCTTGTCCTGGCCCTGATACGGTCTCTGAGTCATCAAACCTGTCCCTTGACCTGCCGCCTGGTAGGCTGTCTTCCCACCTGTTGCTCCTACCAAGCTGGCCAACAGTTCTCCTGATCCTGAGCTTGTCGCTGCCAGAGTCAGCCAACGCTTCGGCAGTTCCTGTTAACCAGCTGACCGGTGCAGCACCAGTCCCAGTTTCTGGGTCAGCCAACACTCCTCCTGCACCTGTTCCTGAATTGGCTGGCATCGAGTTTGCTTCCTCACCTGCCTCTGGATTGGTCGACGCTACGCCAGTTCCAGCCCATAGGCTGGTCATCACCCTAACTGTCCTAGCTCCGGAGTTGGTCGACGGCCTACATGCTCCTGATCCCTATTCCGGAATCTGCTCAGTTCCCGAAGGGCCTAAACCTCCATCGCCAACCACCAGCAGCCCAAACCCTCGGCCGCGTTCTGTCATCGCCTTTGGTCTCCTGCTCTGCCTCTGGCCTCTCTTCCCGTTGTTCTGTTTTTGGCACTGATGTTGGTCCCTGGAGGGCTTCTGCACGTGGTGACGGGCACCAGTCTGACCTCCAGCCCTGTTCCCGGAGGGCTTCTGCCGTCACCCCCGGCCTCCAGACACACTTCCAGAAGTTCTTAAGAGACTTCACACACACACCCGAGGACTTACCCGAGACTTACCCCCTCCACCCGTCCTTTGCCCTCCTCTCTTTGCTCTCCTCTTTGTCTCCCACACGCTGGGCCAGTCCTTAGTTTATGTATCTGTTCCTGTGTGGATTCTGACTTCACAACCCTGGTTAACATCTCTCCCTGAACTCTGGTTGTTGTATTTATGTTTTGGATACTTCAGTCTTTGCCTTGGTCTTAAATTTATTTTCTATAGTTCTGTTTAGTTTAATCTTATTTAGTTCCCTGTTTGCCTGTTGCCTCGAGTTTTTTATTTGATCAAACCCTCAACTCTCAGAATAAAGAATGATAATAACATCTCTTTTTTTTACATTCCCTCTCATTGTTTATTCTTGGGTCCCTTCGGTATTTAAGGTATTTAATTAAATGGGAAATAAAACAGTATTTTTAGTATATTACTTCATTAGATCATCATACTTCTAATGTCACGCTCTCATAAAAGTCTCTCCTAGCCCTATTAAAAAAATAGGGGTGTAAAAATTAAGCATAATTTAAAAGGCTACATTTTTGTGATAAATTCCAGTTTGAAAAAAAAAGGAAAATTATGGATAACGAGGACTAAAGTTTGTGTGGTGAAGTCATCCTAACTAATGTGAAAGTGACATCACTTTCCCCACATAGGAGATGAGCTGTGAGGTACAGTAGATGCAGGCCGTGTGTGTGTCTGAGATGAAATGGTGAAGTCATCCTACTTTTCCAGTGAAGCATAATTAATGCCTGCCTTTGATACAGCAACCTAACCTGCACCTCACCCTTCCTCCTCCTCCTCCTCTGCAATACAATGGTGTCTGGTCGCAAGGACCAGTCCACACTGATCAGCCCAGCTACTCTCCCCTGTTGGTCTTAGTGTTTTAACCAGCTGCATTGTTTTTATTTCATTACTGGTGGGACACTACAGTTCATTTTGTGCTATAAAGTGTTGTAAGATGCAGAGATACAGATACTCATTTGTTTTGCAGAACAAAACCTTCCCATGAGCTTCAGCTTTGATATCGAGCTACTTCTAGCATGCATTTCACTTTTTGTCATTGTGAGTATGTTACCATAGCTGCTCGACTGAATGGAGACTCAATGAGAGTCAATGAGAGCCTTCAGAGTGAGGTCCCTCATTGCTATTACAGGTCAGCCCTCAGTTCATTCTCTGGGTAGCGGATGTGCTGCTGATCTGTATTCAGCAACTTGTTACAGCAGCTGCATACATTAAAGTTGCTCCAGAATTTGTCACCGGACAGAGACCATGTCCATATTGTGGTACAATGTGTTGTCAGCCTTCACCCGTGTAAAGTTATGGTGTTCTGCCCCCACAAATTGTAACCAGGGAAAAGACCAGGAGCACAGTTCGATTTAACCAGGCTGAACAATAAACACGGCTGATTCCAGCTGCATCCTCTGCTCTTCAGCTCATTGGGATTTGGATGCCATTGTTGTAGCAGCATGAATTTTCCGTTGTGTGCAGCTACAGTTGGATTGATGAAGACAACCTGTTAGGTGGACTAGGTTTATGGCAGACTTGCTCTATGAACATTCTTTTATTTCTCTTTGTGTTTCCAAAATGAAACCCTGTGACTTTGAATAGCTTTTCCATGCAGCACAGCTCCAGGATTAATCTAATATAACTCCTTGTTGTTGATGGCTGTTCATTAACCTGAGCCGATTGTCTAAGTATGAACACGTTGTGGAGCAAAGAAGTGAAACAGCCACAGGCTCGAACTCCCTCCTCCTGCTGTCTAGGAAACTTGAATAGTGATTTCACTGTAGATAACACAATATGTTGCTGTGCTCCTTGGTTTCCTTGCTGCAGGGCTTTTCCATCACAGCCGGTTGCTCAGTTGCTTCCCCTTCTCGTTTGAGTGTTGGCTGGACAATTCTGACCCTGCAGCCTTCTTTCCTGTCCTCCTCTTATCATCCTCTGCCTCGTCAGTCCGGACAAGAGGAGATGAGGTCTGTCTCATTATCACCTCTGCTTCCTCTTGGATATATATTGCAGACTGAAGCTAGTTTGCTTGTGTGGATTCGAGCCGGAGACCATCAGCTGGCTTCCTGCTTGCACCTTTAAAATCTTAACGCTAACCCTTTCCTCTGATTTCTGTGTTTGCTTTCAAATGTAACATTTTCGGAAAATACACCAGACATATTAACACCCAGCTGCCCAGCATAATCCCATTCTTTTACTGCTGGCCACTGGGAGCTGCCCAGTTCAGACCCTATGAAGTGTCACTACCTTAAACCAGTGACCTTCTGGTTACAAGGCCCCCCCGCCAGGGTCCGTCTGATTCACTCCCCGATTTTTTCCTACCTCAGAACCTCTGTTCAGTAGTAGCTTTATCTTCTGTCTGTCTTTGTTTTGTAGCTTTTGCCCTTTCTCTTGTTATATGTCTGTGGTCTTTTTCCTCCTGGCTCTTCATAGCCTCCATCCCCCGCTCTCTCTTTCCCTCCGTCAGTTTCTATAACCTTCCTTTTTTTTTTGCTAAACCCTTTTAAATTGGTTTTTGTTTTTCTTTAAGGCTGTCTGGCTCTCTCTGTCCCCCTTTCTGTCTATGTCTGGGTTTTCCTTTCTGCTTCAGTCTCTCCTCTACAAGGCTGCCAGAATCCTCCTTTTAAACCGTGTTACCCTTCTGTTCCCATGTGCTGGCCATCTACCAGGACACAACAAAAGAAAGAATCCTCTCATTTCTTGATCCTGGATTGTAGCATATTGTTAAACCATTAAAAACCTGTAATCACGAGCTTTACAGTGGTTATGATGAGATTATAAGTAATGTACAAGTAAATTACTATTTTGTTTTTCTAGCATGAAAAGGGGCTTTGCAACAATTAACAAGCTACAACATTTTTAAAAAGAAGTACATTTATTAATTTATTTAACTACACATTTGTTATGGTCACAACTTTGAACGTTGACCTTATTTTCATCAAATTGCTGGTCATGTGCCCCAAACATACTGTAGGCAACTCTGCATGTTTGCTCTTTTAGACAATGTCAGAATTTTATGATTGGTTATGGGTTTTAATTGCCCGCTATTAACCTGCTACGACTAATATGCTGTTGTGAATTAGCTACTTATGATTAAGGACTTATTTTAGTTTTCGTTTGAGTAAGTACGTGCAAACAAATTCCATTAAACTTCCCTCTGATTTCCTTGGTGTCAAAATCTCTCTCTTCATCTGTCTTCAGCGCCTTCAGATGACATCACTTTTAGGAACCTTCCATTCAGGTTACGTCATCTTGTTGCTCAAACTATGGAGGTTTGTAATCATGGTCGACCCGCTTTTCCAGAGCTCCTGGAAAAGCGGATGACATCATCTGAGCTCCTAATGATTAAAAACTCTTCCAGGTGACGTCGTTTGGAGGAGTTTTATATTTCGTTTAAAAACAAATAATGTACAATTACACACTAAACTAAAGCTATAGAAAGCAAGTTGAAAATTGGAGAAGTCGCCCAGTGCTCATGGACTGAATTGTTTTGAAACTTTATCATGGTTTCTATTTAAAGCTGTTAAAAACAGGTGGTTGTATAGTGTAGAGGAAATAGCCATAATTGTTTATGAATTCCAATATGCACTTACAGTACGTGGTTTTATTCTTTGTAGACATTATTGAAGTGCATTGAAGCAAAACCCCAAACTCTGTAACCATTTGGTATTAGGCAGCAGTTGTAAGTGTCAGTAGCTGTGTAAAAACGAGGCAGACTGGTAAAAAAAGAAAAAAAAAGAGCATACGCTGCGAGTCGTCTATTGGCTGAAGGAACTCTGACCAAACCAACAGATCTGATCTGCCTTTAGCAGACTGCTCTTGATTAATTGAGGCGGCGGCTCATGTTGGTGAATAGTAAACAGAACCTCGCTGCTGTTCTTCTATGGCTGCGCTTGGCTGCTAACCAGAGCTGTTGATTTATTCAGCGAATGTAACCGTGGCTCCTTCAAATGCCGTTCTCATGGGTAAAAGACAATTACTCCGAGAAGTGTATCAGCTTTATCTGTCATCTCGAGTCGGGAGGTGTCATAACAAAGCTGGCATCCAAGCTTTTTGTCCTCAACTTCCTCAGTCTTGTTATTTTTTTCTGTCTCCTTCACTCGTTCTCACCATCCCTCCAAGTTAGCATCCATCTCTTTTGTCACACTTTCATCATCTCCTATGCTCTCTGTTTCTGTCTCTGACACACACTCTTCTTCTCTCCTTCTCTCTTATTCATTCTTACTCCCTCAGGCCCCAAACCATGTTGCCACAGTAGCTGTGTGCATGAAGACAAAAGTGTGTGCTGCATCCGCAGCTGTAGCCAACAGCCACCTCTCTACCTCACACCAACAAATCTTATCTGCTTCTCTCACTGTCCTTGGGGAGAAAGTGAATATATGTTTATATTTTTCTAGAGATATTTTTTTCTCCTTATATATGGAGGGCAGATCGTCTTCAGTGATTTGCTGCATGTGAAGAATGAATATGCACGAGGTCAGGGGTGTTGAAGGACAACTCTGGACTCCAGAGCTGGTAGTTGAGGGCATGCTAGACACAATACAAGCCTGCCTTTAAAATAAGATGATAAAAAATGTTGCAAGCTGAACATTTTCCTATTGAAAATTAGGATTTTGTAGTTCTTCCTTTTGGCTTGCAATAACATAGACGTAGTATCTGAATGAAGAGGTGGGTCACATCATCCTTCTGGTTTGTTGTGGAGAGTTTACTGAGGAGGAACGACCGTACATCACAGCCCGACTAATGGAACACTGCTCTCCTGAAGGGTCCTCAGCTCTGTCTCGTCCATCACAGTTCTCTCAGCCCTCCATGGAGAATTATAGGTACACTGTGGTGCCTCGGTGCAGGACTTAAGGTCTTTTTGTGCGTGTGAAGCGTTCTAGCTCTTGTGCCTGATTCTGGGCTCGACAGATATGGTGGAGGGGAAAAAAAGGGAAGCAGTTAGTCTAACTGTGCTTTTGGGAAAACTTGGCGTTAAATATATATATATATATATATATATATATATATATATATATATTCCTCTTCTTCTATGTGTGTGTGTGTGTGTATGTCAGTAATGTTTAATGTCAGTATTGAAGATTGACAAAACTAAAATTATTTAAACTGAGTTTAGATGTGGGAAAACAAATTAAATACTTTTATTGATAACATATTTAATCTATTTTTAGTATCAACATTTGAGGAATTGGCACATACTTTAAGGTCATTAATCTAACATTTGAAAAGATTCATTTTTACAAGTTAATGCATTATTAAATTTTTTTTCAAATGTATTTTCCTTTGAGTCATACATTAGGGGTCATCACAGTGAATCTAAAGTTTGCTAGACTTGGGAGCAGCACTCAAAGTGCCTGAATTCTATAAGAGAACAGTTAGTTCAAATTCCAGATATCACAACTCTAAATGTGAATCAGTGCAGTTTCACAGAACTGCACGACATCCTCCTTTTCCCAACTAAGGCCACTACTATCTATTCAACTTAGTGACAAAAACACAAACATCTCTCACGGTCTTTAAAGACCTCAAAAAGGAATGGAAGGGCATTTAGTGTTTCTTAATTCAATGTGAACCTAACTCCAGTGAACTAAAGTGAAAAACAACATGCTATTGATCACAGTGGGTCACCTCTGTGTTGCTGAGCAGCACCATTGAACACTGCAGTGTTTGCGTTTGCATGTCTAATGACTTTAGATTATAGTCACCACACAATGAGGAACGTCTGCATGTCCATCAGGCAGTTGCCTCTAAGCCTCCATTGATTACCAATCGAGCTCTGCAGTGTAACAGGTAAAAAAAAAACAAAAAAAAAAAATCAAATCACTGGTGTCTGATGGTATTTGTTCACAAGATTGCCTCTGTTTGCTGTAAATGGCAATAATGGAGTAAAAACGACAGCAGTTCATGGAGATTGCTACTGATTTCACCATCACTGCTGGAGGTGATGCTGTTCAGATAATGTGTTCACCTCGTTTTGGAAACCCATTGATGTGCAGTAATTTGCTGTTCCTCGTGGGTGCAGACTGGACATTTCTGTCCTCTGCTCACTTGTTAAAGACTTCCCGTAGCAAAGCCCTCCTTATTGATTTATGATGCAGCTTTGATGCGACTGTTTGTGTTTTTCACACATTTCAATAAAGTGTATTATTTTCATTATAGATGACTATATTGCATTTTTCTTTTCTGATTAGCTTCCTTACTACATTCCTATTAGAACAGATAACATCAATGCTGACATTAAAATATATAAAGTGTCAGGAAGTGATCAGTAATCAGTAAAGGGTTTTTTGCCGTCATCTTTCCTTCCCCTCATACGTGCTGCTAGTCAAACAAATCAAGCTGTGTGTCAATATGTGAACACTTTCATAGTTTTCTTACCTTTTGTAGATAGATGATTATTGATTCATTTATTTTTTGTCCTTTCGTATTATCCGTGAGTTCAGGGTCACCACAGCGAATCATTGTCCGCATGTTGATTTGGCACAGTTGTTACACCGGATGCTGTTTCTGACGCAACCCTCCCCAATTTCTCCCTGGCTTAGACCAGCACTGCACAGCTGGGGAGGGGAAATGGGCTGTTGGGGGTTCAGCGTCTTACCCACGGACACTTCGACGTGAGACAGATGGTCTTTGATAATTGGTTGAATTTGTAAAAACAACGAAATAAAATTTCAGATTAGTCAAATAATGAACCCTGTAGTGTAATTGTGAAAATCTAAATGATATTAGATGCAACTGCCATTTTGTTTTCCAAGTTCTTGTCATTAGCCAACTATGCACATCTGATATACACAAAGCTGCCACAACATTAACACAACCTGGTGGTTGTCATAAGAAAATCAGCTTATGACGGTACATATGTTGCCATAAGTTCTATAATCACACAATTGTGTGTGTGTGTGTGTGTGTGTGTGTATATATATATATATATATATATATATATATATATATATATATATATATATATATATATATATATATATATATATATATATATATATTTTTTTTTTTTATTTTTATTTTTTTTTTTTTTTTTTTTTTTTTTTACAATTGGAGATGGAGCCCAACACAAGTTTGGTAACTATCCAGAGAGTAGCACTGCTCCATCACAACATTTATCACCTCTGCTATGAGGGGTCTTAAAGCTGTCAGCAAATCCAATCCTGACAGGTCACATTTGGGCACATAGTGAAACCTAATCAGGCAGAACTGGTACATTTCCAAACCAACTGGTTCACACCTTCTTTTTTTTTTTAAGCTCGGAGCGACAGGTGAAAGATCCTGCTCAAAGTCAACATATTGCAGCAGTTGTGTGGCTGCGGGTGGATGACTGTTTATGGGTTCATAGCTGATTACCCAGGAAAACAGGGAAGGGCAACAGACAGCAGGCGGGCGGAGAGAGGGAATGTGGAGTAAAGAGAAACAGATTCTGGGGTTGCTGAGTAGGTTAACAAGCAAAGATATTATACATATGTTCTTTTTTACTTTGGTAATTGGCTTATCAGTATCTTGTAACCTTGATATAACAACCTTGACTTTTACTCATGACCTTCTAACATCTCATCAGCAGGTGTTGTATTCTCACTAAAGTTCTGATGAAGAGCATACAACCATGGAAAAAGAGGAGTGGACCATGTGTCCAACCTGTTTTTCAAGGATAGGTTTCAAATTAAATCAGTCGTTATGTTTTATTTTCTTTTATTCATTTTATTATTCTATTTCTTATGAGAATGTTGACTCGGGCACTGTTTCCGTTCATGCCCAGTGTACCACATTAACTGTGTGATCACTTTTGACGTCTACAGTGTATTAATGCAGTGGACGGTATAATAAATACAGCCATATTTGTAATGAGGTAATTGGCATTTTAAAAGCAGCATAAAATGACCATACAGTTGAATCAACACCTGCCTGAAATGGAGCGTTATTACCTCTAAGTAACAGTGTTTCCCAATGCAGCCGTGTGATATTTCCTGTCAACCAAAGTAAAGCACAGCGTGTTCTTCGGATGAGAGCTGTGATGAACACGGTTTAGTGGGCGACTCCTTTGACAGCTATGGCAGCTGCGCCCGCTGCAGCGATACAGCCAGAGTCGATGTCGAATAGGGTGCCATTACTTACTTTTAAGTGGTGCCTTTTTGTACTTTGCCACACAGCCACATCAAGAAGCTGCTCACTGCCGGCCAATTACAGAACAGCCTTCTACTGCTGACCGCTGCAGGATTAGAGTTATGAGTGCTTGGGATTACTACAGTCTCGTCTTGATCTCAGTTTAACCATCCATGATTTGTCCACTTGGACTAACGGTTTCAAACCACTAACCCATACTAGACATTCAGTAGCTTGTGGGCCTCAAAACCACCAGTCATAGTTACTCTCTATGATTTAGAAATCCTGCAGGGGCAGCAAGAAGCATGACTATGCCTCCTCTAAGAAAGTCAGCTGCTGGCGATCCATGTTGTCTCTAACTTAAATAAGACATAAACATGTGACTCATTGCAGTAATGATACAGCGAGCACGAAGGGTGGAAATAATTATTAGTAACTGCTGCCTGCATTTCCATTGTAGACAGACACAAACATTTCAATTTGTATAAATAAACAATGAAGAAATTTCACGCGTGTCACTAATGACACAGCTCTGGACTCCTGATGTTTTACGAGCTTTCTGCCTGGTTCACTTTCACCTTGTATATGCAGTAGCACCGACTGGTTTCCCTCTGCCTAAAACCTAATGTTGCTTTTATCCGTATTCTGTTTGTTTCCAATATGTGTTGTTTGATGGCTTATTATTTTTCAATAGCCATGTAAAGAGTAAAGCTATCCCATTATATTCCTTTGTGCTGTACTGAAAGGCAATTCTAGTTGTCATATTGAAGTGTGTTTCGCTCTGTTGCTCAGCAGACATGTTTTGGCCTTTGTTGGAATGGCAAGATGACGTGCTGGGTCTTTTCAGCAACTCGCTATTCAACTGTGGAGGGTTACTTTTGTTCACTATTTTATTCATGACTATTGACAACATCCAGATATTCCTCACAAGTTATAATGAGATAGCTGTGTGTATTTTTCCTTTTAAGATTCCTCATAAGACCATCATAACCATTATAAACATCTCTGTAATAAGCTTTTCAATTTTTATTCCTAATGCATTTATATTCTCCCCCATTCTGCAACCCTCTAACACCATGTCTGCTACAATCTGACCCACAGTTACTGTAATACAGCTGCTAATGAGAATAATAACATGCAAAAGTAAATGGCAAAGCACAAACACACACAATCATTGTGCAGCATAAATACAGTAAAGTCTACGAACCATGTTCTGAAAGCAACGGATTAGCAAACATATATTATTGGATATGTCTGCTATTGTATTACATAATTATATAATAGTTTCATGTTAAAACTACATAATAATTGTCTTTTTGAGCATTTTGAGAAAGTAAATGTATTTGCTTAATGTAGTTTTGTCAACTGCTTCAACACAACTGGGTTAAGTACATTGTAAAAAAAGGGTTAGATTACTACTAAATGGTACTACTACTAAAGTCAGTCTTTCTAAACTGCCCTAAATTAATATCTCTTGTATTAACTGTCAAAAATTGAATCATTAAAAAGTTTCACAATAAAAGTCATGCAACGCATGCAAGATTAGTTTCATTTTTTTTATTGAGCACTAGCATCCTCTGAAAGTGTTGGAATGTTCTTTTTATTCTAATACATTTATATGATACAGGATATAAATGACACATCACACAGTTGTAACTTGTGTGAGGAATTAGTATTTATTATGTTATGAAAGTTACTGCATTGTACTGTGTACAGTATTATTACAACACGGTGAAGCCACTTTTAGTTATGATCTGAATACTTGTTTCATGACTGTTTCTTTACATACTATGACTTCATTGGAGATGTTTGCAGGTTTGAACCTGAAACAATTTGTTTAAATCAGGTGAAGTGTCCTATAATGACTTGAGATGTATTTATTTGACTCATTCAGATCAGCAGAGCTGGTTGAGGTAGGTATAGTGGGGCAGCTGTGACTCAAAGGGTAGAGAGGTTGTTCATTAATAGCGAGGTTGCTGGTTCAGTCCCCATCAAGTCACTGACTTGATGGCAGCCGCCATCTTGTGTGTGAATGAGAAAAAACTGCACAGTGCTTTCGACACTATTACAGTACTTTATCACTTAATTCAGTAAAGTATAAAGTAGTATCAATGTTTTGGTCTTTTTTTATTACATTTAGTAATAATAGATATCAAAGAATATTTTGTGCTTTGCTTTAGTGTTTTAAAGTTTCAAAAAATTGCTTCCCTTCATAAATGTCAGCAGTGTTTTCTGTTTCCTGTCACTTGCAGTTAGAGATTCTGACCGAGACACTCGCTCGTGTTGCTGTGCAGCGAACACCTCTGCTGATTATAAATGTCACTTCAATTCTTCACCATATTGTTTTCTCTTGGCCGACATGTTCCTGTCTCTGCCAGCCAGTTATGTTGTGTAAAGGTGAACTGATCATAATCGATGCTGGGCAGCACAATTATTTTTCCCGTTTTGCTGCAGTTATTGATGTTTCCCTCTGCACAGTCAAGTCAAGTTAAAATGGATTAGCCATCCGATTAAGTCGAAAAGTCTCAAGGGGGAGTGTTGAGATAGATGAAGGTTATAGTACACATTTCCTCTTCTTCTCAGAGTTCCTTTATTTGATCTCTTCTCTCCGCCCAGAGAGCAGAGATTCCAATATAATTTCAGGTTATACTATGTCTCATCATCTAATCACCACCGGTGGTTTGCTGTCAGTCATCA
The DNA here is from genome assembly GCF_033026475.1 of Channa argus. Lineage (NCBI taxonomy): Eukaryota > Metazoa > Chordata > Actinopteri > Anabantiformes > Channidae > Channa > Channa argus. Next base: position 15,869,832 of record NC_090217.1, on the reverse strand, counting down.
GAGGACTCAGTGGAGAATCTCCAAGAGCTAAAACGCATACACTGAACCCCAATCCAGAGGTTTCTGTGAACACGATTAAATTTCATTGATAGAAATGTAGATTACCAGTTGGGGAAAATATGCACATATGTAAAACTCTTCTTGGGGCCCTGGATGGGAAGTTAAGAAAAACTTCTACAATGGCACAATAGGTTTTTTAGAAGTTGTAACTGAAGACAAAGTTTGTTTTTTATGTCTGCACCTTCTACATATTACCTGTCAGCCAATGTGGCTGGGCCTAGTTAATAACACCACATGTTAGATGTTTCCCTTAAAAAAATTCTAATTCTGAAAATACATTGCTGCAAATGAGGTCTCATAGGGATGTCTTACTGCCAATACTAGCATCCAGCATCAGGCCGGTCCTGCTTTTGCGTACTTGTACTTGAACCACTTTAGCCTCCACAGGTAATGATGGCGTTTAGAGCTGTATAATTTCGATTACTCTGTGGCTCTGTCACAATTGACATGAGATCAAGTCATTTAAGATGTGGACTATGTTGCTTTAATCTGCCCAGGATTAAAGAGACAACTGATGACGAGTAAAGTAAAGCTGAATACAAACTCACATTTCTTAAACCTTTCTTGAATTAAAACCATGTAACACACAGTTGACAAAATGCTACATCATAATGCACATAGTGTATTTTTAAATGACAAATGATGTGACAGAGCTACAGATGAAATATGACAGTACATTACTATACAAACTGTACTGCACTGTCAGAATTGTATTGTGAATAGTAGCGAATGTTCTAAATTAGCTGCAGAGATTGTGTTGTATTACAGGTAAAAAGCACCTAGGAGATGGCAGTGACTGCATTATTAATGATAACAATGTCACCAAATGAAAGGTTTCTGCTCTTGATATTTAAGTCACTTCAAATCATTCAGTTTTTTTCTATCAGTTTTTTTTTTTTTTTTTTTTTTGCAGGCTATCACATTGCCGAGTCCAGTGCTTAACAGATTGATCAAACACAGTAACCAGCTGATTAAAAAGCAGAAGGTCTGCTTACACACAAATAAGCAAATATCAAAAGAGATCATACAATTTTAGCTGCTTGGTCCGGAAATAAAAAAGTGTGCATTTTAATTAAACTGTAACAAAAGTCTCTGTGATGAAGGATTTAAAGGATCAAATAAAGACAAAGCTCTAAAATGCATGTAGATAAAAAAAAAGCAGAGAAGAAGATAAAGGTTTGTTTTAACTTTTAATTAAAAGCAACTTGTGCAGAGGCTGTTGTAGCATCCTCAGTGAGATATGTAACTGGTATTATTCCTGATTAAGCATGAAACTGACCTAATGACCTGACATTTTTGTCAGCTGCAGCCAGAACACAGCACAGCTGTCCTCATGCTTTAGCTTACGCTGCAGACTCTCGTGATGAATGGGCTTTGCTGTCTCCCTCCATCCAACTTTCTCCTGGGCAAGTCCGAGATGCCCGGGATCTAACACCACTGACCTCCACACGATGCTCAATATTGCTGTGTGCAAAACAGGAATCTAGTGGAAGTTGTCAAGTACAATCCTCCAGACAGGGCCCCGCTGACCCCCTGACTGAAACCCGCTGAGGAGAATAGGTGGACTCAGTGGAGGCTCTTTGCAGTGGACATGGGTTGGGTATTTGTCCTGGATGGAAATAATAAAGGACAAAATTACTACCTGACTACGCAGCACTTCATACGGTGCTCCAATGTTTTACACTGGGCTTCCATTTTCAGTTAAACACTCAAACTGTCCTTTAAAGAAAAAATTAAGCTTACAGTGACCCCCCCCCTCCCACTCCGATAGTTTGCAACCGCCTTCAAGCTGTAGCTGAGATCAATGGCTGTCAATTGGGATGTTACTCCTCCAGCGATGATGGTTGCTCCCTCAGCACAAATTTAGAGGGTGTCCCTGTGTCAGAAGTTTCTGGCATCTTCTGTCACACTTGTACAGTGAAGGTCTATAACCCTTTGTATACAGACACGCTGAGCCAAACAATGCTGCCCTTAAGGTGCTGTAGTCTTTATTCTACGCAGTCCGATCTAAAAAAAAGCTTCTTTTCCCCTTGTACTTAAAGGGCAGTTTTGCAATAATATGAGATGGGGATATTTTACATTTTAATAAGTGTGTGACTGTGCCAACAGTTCACCTGGGACAAACCATTAAAATCGGGAAGTTTGTGGAGGTCATTTTAATGTATGAGTGAATGCAGGATTAACGTGGGCACTACATCATCCAACCCGCCCCCCCCGATAATTGCCAAGCAGTTTTCCTGTGCTAATGTTACCTGTCATCTCGGCTTAAGTGAAAGTGTACACGTCGACTGGTATTACATAATACATGCGTTATAATAACCTTTGCTTTATGTAAATCATTTAGTTTTTTTATCTGTTCAAGATTACATGTTGTGGGCAGTATTCAAACGGCCTATTCCTTCAATTTCCTGTAATTTCTGAAAAGAAATGATGCTGTTAACATTGTAGGGGAGACTCAGTAGCGTTGTAATATTGGCAGTCTAACCAATCACAGAAGACCCGTGATGATGTCATCACTGTCATATGCTTTTCAGCTTAGAAAGTCATTTTTCTTTTCAAGATTATTTGTTTGTGCAGCATTTGCTAAATGGTAGATACAATGGTTTGACGTGCATGACCTGATTTAGCAGCTTCCTTTTCTAGTTTAATTTGATGCGTAGTCATTTTAAACCCACATGGAAAAACAGCCAGCTGTTTAAAAGCTGCTTGGGGAGCGGATAATTGTAACAGTTCATTAAAAATGTTTCAACTTGAAGGTGTGTAGATTGTTTATGTTGTCAGTTCTGGGCTCAAATCTCCATTTGCCACCTATGTGTATTTAAGCAAACAGTCCACACATGTACCCAGCAATCATTTCTGGGCTAAATGTAAAACCTTTTGGAAATATTATAAAATAACGTGACCACTTTAAAATGTTCGCGTTATAAAAAAAAAAACTTTAAAAACGTCAAATTGGATGTCGTGAATTCTATTTAAGGGTACAAGTTCTTATATATCCTCAGATAATGTTACAACTTACCCCAGTTAAACGATCATCCTTTAAAAACGAACTCTCGTATTCTGCGACTGTGTGGTGGATGTCCAAGTGGGCTTTATTTGTGTTACTGATGGTAGACAAAAAAGAGTTAATCACATCCAACATCCCCCTTTGTCTTATACTGACCTCAGTTGCATCTGGCTGGTAGAAGAACATAGTCCACATGTTAAATAACTTGATCTCATGTCTATCGTGACAGACCCACAGATTCAGCTTCATGTGTTGTCAGCCAATAAAGAAGAAAAGGGGAAAGGTGAAAGCATCTAGAAATGAATACCAGCTTTTCAACAAATTGCACTGTAATTACTGATTATTGTGTTTTGATAATGTTTTTTTTTCACCACCAGTGACCTTGAAATAATTGAATGAAGAGAATTTCTTATTAATATTTTTTGTCCTTTCGGCTTATGCAGTGAGTTCAGCGTCGCCACTGCGGATCATTGTCCGCATGTTGATTTGGCACAGTTGCCCTTCCTGACGCAACGCTCCCCAATTATTACTGGGCTTGGGACCTGCACTGCACGGCTGGGAATGGGCTGTTTGGGGTTTAGTGTCTTTCCCAGAAACACTTTGACTGCCTTACCAACTGAGCTACAGCCGCCCCCATTAATGAAGAGAAATTAATTTGGTAAAATTACCTCACCCACACAAAAACGGATTTTCCATATTTTGGCTATAAGCCGGGACACATATCAGCACGTGCTGATATTACTCATTCATTAGGTCATTTGACGGCCATTAGAATTGATGGCATCGGTCAGAATGCAGGCGTGTGTGTTTCTGTGAGTGCGTGGCTGATTTGCACTGTTGTCTGTCAGAGTAAATAAAGCCCAAGAAGAGGTGGAGCACGCAATTGATTTCTTTAACCTCTTATTTTTTGTTAAAAGTGGCTCAAATGAAATTCACTATGACAACAGGCATGTCCACATTCAGCCAGTACACACACACACGCACACACTGTGTGTGCTGCTCTCTGACCAGTCAGGAGGTTGTCATCACACTGTCAAACATTAAAAGCTCATAAGCTGATGGACTGTTGAAATCTCAGCCATAGACAAGAAAATACGAAGGTGCTGAAAAACTAGAAGCACCATCACCTACTGTAACAGAGGCAGCTGATGCAGGTTTCATTTTGTGGCACACAACTGCACAAAAGCACTTTCTTCATCTTCTACCAGCTTTCTGTTTTGTCTGCCCGGCTCCATTTTTTTCTTTGGGGGGGAATTTAATATGGTGCAAGACGGTCAGCAGGGAACCAATTACTATTTCAAAGATTGCCTTGTTTCATCTATTTTTTATGGGAGGTACGGCATGAAGGGGCACTCTCTTACCAAAGCCCCTCGGTTTTTTTTCCAGACCCTGCATTCAGAAGCACCCTTGCTCAGTATCAAGAGTACCATTTTTCATGACACTGGTAATGATAAGAAAACTGCTGTGACACTAATATCACCAAGGCTCAGGACACTAAATGTATATGTCTACACTCTGTGCAATCATGTAATTCATGTAAATGGTTACTATACGATGCATAGTATTGCTGTTCTATCTGCATTTGGCTATGCTAAGAATTATTTAGGCTTTTTTTCTTTTATTTGCTGTTTTTTTTATGTGAACGTAGTGAAAATGTACAGCACTCTAAATCCAACAGCTAATGAATTAATATACATTTAAAGCATAATTCCTTCAATTTATATAGTGTTTCTATAGTTTTTACCTTTACATTTACGTATAGTAATGTGGCCTAACGTTTTATGCAAAGCGATGAGTGAGGGTCACCTCAGTCAGGGAGAAAACATTAACAGCAAACTGCTAAAAGAAAATATTTAAGTTTAATGTCATGATTGCAAAAGAAGTTTCTTTGAGTGCATAGGAAGTTATGGCAGAGTATGGTCTTTAGGACCTTTTTGAACATTGGGAGTGAGATCATTTGCTCTATACAGCAGAGCCCCGGGAGTGTAGAGTGCAAGTGTGTCCTTTTTGGCTGAAATGGCAAAAATCTGTCAAAATATGAGACGTATTGCTGGACTGGCTCTCTCTCATCCAAGCAGAGGTGTCAGAGAGACAGGAAATGAGCGATGAAACAGTGGAGGCCGCAAAAGTGTTGTCACTAGGAAAGTTCCACTGAACATGTGAAGGAAACTGAATCTAACTTGTAAAATCAGTGTAGTGGCCCTTTAATTGATTCATTAAAAAATGTTGTAGTTTTCCTAATCAGCCCATGTTAGTCATTTATATGAGAAATGTGGAAAACACTCCTCAAACTATGTGTAATTAAGTTGCCTTTGGTATTATTTCTCACACTAACAGATGTCACCTTTCATTTACAGATGACATGATAAATCAAGAAATTGTTCTTTGGAGTTCTCTTGTCTCGTTCTGTTTTGTCTTATCCTGTTAGAAGTTGCTTTGATTTAGCAGTTTTCCCACCTGATGCATGTTAGAACACTTGGGGGTTCAGTGTCTCGTGCAGGGACACTTTGGCATATGGTGAGGGGTCTAATGTGTACCCACTCTACCCACTGTGCCAATATCACCCCCATATGTTATATATCCAAACATGCGGCCTAATCCTGTTACCGCAGTTAGATAACCAGGTGAACTGGATGTGTAATGTTTCACTGATAATTCAATAAAATACAGCACAGCAGCAGTGGAAACTAATGCTCAGCGAGGGAGGAAGAGTGAACCACATGTCAGCAAAATGTTAATGTTGTTCCTTATTACTGCTGTGCTGTTCGAATTGGCACATGAAATAAACCATCTCCCTCCATTGTCATCATGTTAGGGCTGAGGCACCAAGAATGGGGTTGGGAGGGCTGAATTATGGGAATGATCCGTCGGCACCATAGGTGTGCTCAAGGCTCATGTCCCTCTGCTATATATTTCTGCCTCTTTCATCACAGCGTCACTGTGTGCAACTCATACATGTAAAACAGCTTTTCGATTGGGGGGGGGGGGGGGGGGTCAAAGAGGAAAACGGATGCCGGAAAGGAAGATGAGTGGAGTTATTCAGGGATGCTGGAATAGAGCAGTGAAATGGAAAGATTGTTTCTATTAATCTTTATTTATTCAGAGAACATTGACTGACTGCATACGTGCTTCCTCCATAGTGCCCTGCTTTGTATTCACATTTGCACCCATTTAAACCACAGGGAGCTTCCCAGTTTTTTTACTGTTTGACCACTGTGCAGCTCACTGGAACAACTGGAGGTTAAGTGCTTTCTACATGGTCACCTTGACAACAATAATTAAGGCAGCAGTTCATTTATTATTCCCCTTCCCTTGCCAAGATTTTCCAATAATGTCTATGTAACAAAGCGGCTTGTTCAAACTAGTCCCACATCAGCAGGAGGATGTGCTTGTGTCAAGGTTAGTTGGAGCGATTCATTTGGCCTCTCTAGCATTTTTTTTATTTTTATTATTCATTTTTATTTATTTTTATCTAGCGTGATTTTGATTCAACCTTTATTACAACTCTAGATTTAACACTAGTCATTGTAATGATCACACACATTCAATGCTAATCCCACAGTGTAAAGTTAACCAATAAAATGTTTTCATAACCTGTAGGAATATGGGTCAAATCTGTTGATCCTCATCTAATCATATACAAATTTGCTCCCTCACACTGGCCTGCACATACAGAGTAATGCTTGTTTCAAATTAAAAATGTAATCAAAGGGGCGACCTTCAAATATAAGAATTTGGTAAATAATTTTATTTATTGATCTGCTTTGACCTAAATGGTCAATTAACAATTTAAAAATTTGCCTATAGCTGAAAAATGCCTCTAGATGAAACAATCTGGAAGTGTATTTTAGTTCAGATGAGGCTGCTCCTTTGGTTGACCTGTCCAGATGACATCATATGAACACCTGAGGATGACATCATCTGGAGGAGTTCAAGGACTACGATGTGATTTATAAAGTTAGTTTATTTCAGTTTGAAGACTTAGTTCTTTATTTAATATGATGATCTAACTCATCCTGTCAGACTCACTTCGTATCAGAGTATCTAGTGTTAGGAACTGAATTCAATGCTAATCTTCATCATGGTTCACACTGTTGAAACCACTATATCTCAACAATGTGCATGGATTCAAAAATCAATTTTTCTACATAGTTTATTAAGTTTTGTTTATGGAAAACCGAATCATGCTGTGCAGCACTAGAGTTCTGTCCTTCAAAAAGCTAAGGGTTAAAGCAAATTGTGGAGGAATTAACTACTGTTGTGGAGCTACTGTATGAACTCCAGCACTAGGAAACATATCAGACGACTCACACAGTGAACCTCCTTGAAAAAACATTAGCAAATTCAAATTAGTTGAAGAAATCCAGTATGTTTCGCCTGCTCCTGAATGCTCAGGTTTGCTTTATCTCTCCCTTTTATTTTATTCTCTGTTCATACAAAAGACCTTTAACTTAGAATGGCCAGTAAATTACCCAAATTAGACTAGTGGACTCCCACCTCTCTTTTTCTTTTTGATCATCAAGGCCGATTAGTTCACTGCTGGGTATGTTTCACTTTGTGTATTTTTTTTTTAATCAAGAAATAATTCTGACTTAAGAATGGATTCTGACTGCGATTGTATCCCCCAAATATCGCATTGTGAGATACCCAGACATACTCACACAAAATTAAGCTGCAAGAGCCAAAACCTAATTAAAAATACAGTATGTTATTATATTAATGTGGCCGTTGTCAGTTGTTGACGTGATCTCTAGTGGCCATAGCAATTGTGAACGCAGCAGAAGTCCACATACTGTGGGGAGGCACTTATGGTGGATAGGTGGGTTAAAAAACGCACTGCTAGTGTACTTACTTGATATAACAATTATTTTATCCGAGACCATAGGTGCATTAAATCAGATAAGTTCTGTTTATTATTTAAACATGTGATTAGAACTTATTGAGCCAGGAAATGGCCTAATACAGTTGAATGTGCCCTTCCTACCCTACACCCCAATAGCAAATTGCCATTTAATGGAGTGACACGTCTTCAAATGCTCAATAATGTACCATTATGTATAATAGTTGCTTTGATAAGGTAGACAAACCTTGTAGTGTTCTACAGCTGGGTTGCTTATAGGGAGGGTTGTGAGATGTGAGATATGGTTGGAACATCGTCAGCAGGACGAGCGCACGAGAAGGGTTCAAGGTTGTGGTTCTACATTACAGAAGAGAAGCCGGCCAGTGGTTAGAGTAATGCCTCAAACAAAGGTCAGAGTCATATCTGCCTGCTCTTAATATGAGTGAAGGTGTGTAATTGAGATGTTAATGGAGAGGATAATGATCAGCGCGACCCCTGCTACCACCGTGGTGTCCCCCCCCCCACACACACGCACGCCAGTGCTCTTCAGTTACACTGCTGCCATCGTTTCTGTTAACAGACACAGAAAAGCGAGACCATTATTACATGCAGAGTTAACAGGACCCCAAGCATATCATTATGGTGTGATTGTAGGGAGTTATTACTATTTGCATGAGAGCAGCTGACAAGGCTCCTGGCCTGTGCTTTCAGACCACCAATTTACATTTCTGGTCAGCACTGGCCGCCCACTCCCACATGGATTTTCACAGAAGTATTGACTAATGAAGGGTTTCTTGTCACAATGCAAAGTTTTAATTTTGGAAAAGAAAAAAAAATCATATTTAAAGAAAACACACATATTAATATCTTTAAATAGAACAATAAAGATACCGGACGACTTAAATGACATTAAAGTCTGCAAATATAAGTGTGATAACATTTTAGAATGAGACTTGCAATCTCTTTCTGAAAGCTTTTTGCAGATGCTTCAGTAATTCAGGCATACAAAGTCCGTTTTATGTCTTTCAGTGTCCAAAATCTAAAGCCAAACATATAATGTTGGTCATCTAAATTATTTCTGATTCTTCATTTGGTGAGTGGTGGCAGGCGGTGATCTTTTAGCCACTCCAGCCTGAAATTTCTTTGCATGACATTAATGTTGTCATCAGATCTCAGCTAACTTACGGTGTTTAGATTTAGATTTTGTTTCTAAATTAAATGAGCAATAACATGTTGACAGTAAGCATTATTGCTAACATGGACATGGACATGAACAAGGTCTGTGTAAAAGCCTGCTCTCGTTGAGTCCTCCTGCCTGCATCCCACCACCTCCCAGGTTTCTTTCCAGGACACCTGTGCCATTTTTGTCTCTGTGGTCTCAGTGCTATGAATCATACACATGGTGATAATAAAACACACTTTCAGGGTTTCTTCTCGGAGACCCAGTGTTTCAGTTCAGCTTATGTCATCTCGCCGCTCTTACTATTGAGTTTGTGATCATGGTCAGCCTGCTTTTCCAGAGCTTCTTCAGATGGCATCATACTCCTCCGGGTGATGTCATCACGAGGAGTTTTAAAGCTAGTAACAGAGGAATATTTTAATATAGGGAAGTCAGAGAGAAGTTTAAAAGCATTAATGTGCATTTATACTGTAAACTATACCCATAGAGAGCAAGTTGGAAATTGGTGAAGTCGCCCTTTTATGTGCTAATTAAATAGTCACTTCAGTTGTGGGATAGTGGACAGAAGAAAGCAAAGATGTAGTTTTCTAATGTCTTGTTTAATTTAACTATTTGTTAAACTTTGGTTTAGTAGTTTCACTTTTTTCATTTCCATGAATAGAATGAATTGTTCTTCGCTCCCATTAAAACTACATTTCAGAATTGCTCCCAAAGTAGAACCACTGGCATGAATCGACTTCAAAAACACGAGTCCCACTTTAGACGGACCCCCTGAGCAGCGAAGACATGATAGACAATGAGCTTTGACAGCCTCTTTCCAGTCTTAGTGATCTCATTCCTAACTGGGAGCACTGGAACCTTGATCCACAACATGAGAGAGACAGCGAAGAGTTTGCCACACACTACTCGGTTCACTCCCGGCAATCCTCAAGAGCCCGACTCCGTATGACGGCATGCCACTATTTTTAACCACGCCATCATCAGGATCACTCATGTGTACGTGGGCCCCACTCCTCAGTCATCGGTGCTGTGAAATCTAGCCCCACCCTGCTCGGCTCAGCGGGGAGTCTCACCACACTTGCATCAGAAAACTAACTCTCCATGAATATTGAAGTGGGTTTTCAGCATGCAGTGTGTGTTTTTGCCGAGTTTGTCTTGAGATTTAGAGTGCGGAGAGAAACGGCGTCTGTGTTGCAGCGGGAGCAGCTAACGCAGAAAGCGCCTGCTCAGCTGCTTCAACTACAGTATGTAGAAGGTGCTCTGAGCATTACACAAAGGTGACAGGACATGAGTTTGTATTACATATCTGATGTAAAGGAAACAATTCTGAATCTGAAAGTCTAACTTCCTGCTCTGATAGTGTTTTGTCTTCAGAGTTTCCCATCTCAGTTGCCACTGACCCACATGAATATTCTGATGAACTGTTGTAGACGTCTTGATACTTACTTGATTAATTGTATTTGCTTCATCCAAGCCAAAATATTCACATTCATAATTAGCTGCTGTTCGAAATGAAGGAAAAAGGAAACGGTGTGATAACTAATACTTCTTTGGCTTCCCTATTTTCAGGACGACTGCACAGAGAGCAGCTAATGAAATGATCTGGGGTTTGTGATCCAGGCTATAAAAGTAAGGGCTAATTACTATCCTAAAGTCTAATACATTTTTGCTGCAGTGGAAACTTTGCTAGAGACTGTGACCAATAAGCAACCACCTTTGTAGCCTTGCCTCTTTGTTTTCTGTGTCCTAACGTGTATTTGCTTTGATTGGCCGACTTTTGCGTTTTGCTGTTTTCAGCGGTCTCTTCCAATCTGAAAGACCCTCAGTCTGTATGATGCACAGCCGTGATAAGTGATCCAGCTAATACCGATCTTTCTCTGATGTCTTTGCCTACCTCATTCTGTATATGGTTTAAATAATATGTGTAAAAAGCTTGCTGTAGCCTAAAGGTTTGTATTCCTGCAGCTTTGAAGTATTTATGCAGTGTGCAAATGTGTTTTTTTTTTCACATGGGTCTGAATGGAAAAACGGTTCAAGTTACTTTTGATGAAAGGTTTTTTGTCCTTAGTTCCTTGTTCCACAGTGCAACAACTAACAAAACCAGAATACAAAAGAACAAACTAAGGACATACACTCACAAAAAGCAAGAGCAAAATGAAATTAAAATAAAGGGCATACAGATGGGATATGTGTCGTGTGTGTCTCAGTGTGTGGGAGACTTGTGGAAGTGCATATATCAATGTGTATATGTACAGTAGCATGAAAAAGTAAGTGAATAATTTTCAGTTTCCTGGTGGTTTTCCGCATAAATCGATCATGAAATGTGATCTGGCCTTCACCAAAGTCAAAAACGTTAACAAAGGCAATATTTCTAAGCCGATAAAACAAACATTCAGGACGTTTCGTGTATTTATTGAACACATCTACTAAACGTGCAAAGTGATGGCAGGAAAAATTGACAGCAACACTGGGTGCCAACTGGAGTCAGGTATTTTCAACGAGTCCAAGTCCAAACAACGAGAATAGAGGTGTGGTTAAGAACTACCTTTACTTTTAAAAACAGAATGTTGGATACAGCTGATGAATATTTCAATTCTGTAAGATTACTCTGTTTCCTATTCCAGGAAATCAGCATATTGCAAATAGTAAGCTTACTTTTTCTTGCCACTGTTGGGAACAGTGGACATTTTTAGATGCGCAGCGTCTCTCTAGTGACAGGATTGCTTGAGGGGGAGAAAGTTCTCTTGAGTTTTTCTGTGTTGTTCCTCAGATTCCCAGACTGGAGCAGAGAGAAATTGGGTTTGATCACTGCATGTTCTTACGAAACTTTCAGCAAAAGAAACAAAAATTTGTATAAAAATTAAAATAAAAAAAACAAAAAAAGCAAAAGTTTCACTTTAGCAAAAGAAAACTGAGACATTTTGTCCATTGCTCAAAATAGTGGACATTGAAGAGATTAAAGCTTTCAGAAACAAAAGAGCTTTGGAAACGATTGAGTGTTATTTCCAAGGTAAATAACAAGTGGGAGAAGGAGAAGAGCTTCACTGCACAGAAGCAATCTGGCCCCTGGTGAAGCTTGGCTTTATTACAGAATGAAGAAGTGAAGAACAGTCACAACATGTGATATAGTTGTTGTATGAAGCTGCTGATTCATGTTCTGCCTGTTGAGCCACAGACGTTGCTCATCTCAGAGCTGCTGTTTGTTTCCCTTGTCGTTCATTCGGTGGCAGTGCCTGGGGAGGCCGGTGTCTGCTTTGAAATTTAGTAACCACACTGTGTGTACGTGGTGTTTTCTGATCTGACTGGATGCCCCCCTGGAAGCAGCAATTATTTCTTTATATAAAGTCATTGAAAACCTGAAACAGTTTAATAACAATTGGAAGAGAAGTTGTGAAAATCCCCGAAGTACACATTGTAAAATCACCCAGTGAAAAATCACATCAGTACCCTGCAGCTCTGACACACACACACACACACACACACACACACACACACACACACACACACACACACACACACACACACACACACACACACACACACACACACACACACACACACACACACACAGCTGGTGTTCCCTCCACAGCAGGTGTGTTGGAGCTTGTAATAACGCCCTGGAAGGCTGCCTGGTTTTACGAGTGAACCCTGTCACTGAGCCCGGACCAAACCAGGCATCACACCTCTGTTTCAGACGTGACCTTATTAATTAAAAAAAGATTTTCTCTCTTACCCATCTAATAGACCGGACACAGCTGGTCCACAGGTGAGCTGCCTGATACACCTCATTGGAAGGTGGCTAAATGTTTCCACATTTGTCCCATTTGCCTGCAAAACAAATGCTGAAATAGGTTCTTTCATGTCAAACTAACAACTGATTTCTATAAAATAATGTTCAGATGATCCAAAGCTGCAGCAACACATGCCATTTTCGATCATGTCACACCACTGATCATGCTGCATCTCCGCACTGGCTTCCAGTGTACTGTAAATATAAAAGCTTCACAGCACATGGAAGCTTTGCACAGGAGCACTTCTTCAGCAATTACTAGCAAATTTATATTCTGAGCTTTTATACCAACTTCAATGCGATATTCTATTTTTTTACTTGCAAAATATATTAACACCATATCAACACATTAAAACTAGTGGTGGATTTTTAATATTTTACAATATGGACCATAAATACCTTACATGGCATTAAAGTTATTTTTCCTAACCATTTTGTTTTGCTATTATTTTGTTATTTTTGTAATTTTGCTACAGTATTTGTGATGAGCATAGCCTGAAGTGAATGTCTGTTTGTGTCTCATGTGATGGATTGTAAATGTTCTTACACTTTACTATTTTGCATTTCATCAAAACTAAATAGAAGAAATATCAACAAGTGGACATATTTTACACGTGTCCCCCTCCCAAACGAAACCCCTTCTCTCGACTCTTAGTTTCCCGCCTCCATTCAAACTCCTTTGTTATCATTTTCCATCTCCATCTGTGAGTCAGATTTAAAAATCTAAGCATCTGTATCTGATGCGAACACTCATCTTCCCTCTCCATCCTGAACATAATGGCTCTCTCCCTCTTCCCCCCACCCGTCCCCAACCTCCTCACCTTCACCTCGCTGCACACATCAAAGCTGTGTGCACAGGGTGGGCTCTCATAATTCAATTCAGTATCAGCCCTGATCCAGCACATTGACAAATTCACAGCTTTTGAATGTCATTGGTTCACTGTTAAAATGCTCCTGTCCTCATGCTGTCCTTCGTCTTTCCTCCTGGGGTTGAGGGGAATTTGATCTCTCACTGAAAAGAATCACAATGCTGAGCAGGAAAAGTCCCGGAGAAATTAGATTTGGTGTCGTATCATCTGTGCAGGTGGGGTTGGGGGTTATAATACAATACACAGAAAATGATAAACTTGTTTTAATCAAAAGCAAAGCCATGAAAATGAAATTACTTTCCTGGATTTTTGCTTTAATCTTATCCACCACAAACATGTTCATGGGGTGTTGGCTCATCACGTTTTCATTTTTTCAAACATCCCAGCAGCTATGTGCTTGAAGTCTGCATCTGGTGTTAGTTTTCTCTGCATTTGCATGGTGCTGGCATGTAATTTAAGATACATGGCCATGCACAGCAATTTAGTTAGATAGCTTTTTTTTTTTTTTTTTCATGTGAATTCACCCCCTCGTTGGAATTTAATTTGCACCAAACAACCCCTGGGCTGCTCATTGTGTGTGACAGGCAGACTGACACACATTAGGTGCCGTTCCATGTAATGCTGAAATGCATGCCTGGCATTACCTGTTTTGCAGCAGCATCCTAATTTCATTTACTGCCACTGTACTAGAGAAGCCTTTTTTTAATGCAGGCATTAAATTCCAATTTTTCAGCACCGCCGCTGTTGGCAAGTGCTGGTTTTTGTTAGGATTATTTACAGTTCCCAATAATTTCTCTCACAAGCTCTTGGTCTTTCTGTTTCTTCTGTTTTGTAGTAGTGAGAATTGCTAAAGCAGCCTGTGCTGAGCTCAAATGCAACATACAACAGCTGCCTAATGTCACCTACAGATGTTCTTGCCTTATTGATCAGGTTCTCCTAAGGGAGCCAATAATATTTTGCTTTGGAATATTGATTTCTCCTTGGCAGGTCCATCTCCAGCTCCTGTTGCTTTAATAGAGGTTGATGCCACATGGAAAGCATCAGAACCGGCCTTGCTTCAGCAGAGCAGGCCCTGTGCAGGCTGTCTGACTTGATAATTGAAGGATTTCATTCCAGGAAAGCATTTATAGGTATTTATAATGGAAATCCTTCTTAAATCGCGATAGGATTGCAACTAATTTGCAGCAACTTAATCGATTCCTTCATAAATTCCTCATTATTTATTACTGTATATGCTGGGAGGCTCAGTGACAGAATGGTCAAACGCTGAGCCATCTTTAGTTATACTCGAGATTAAAAGTAAGATGGTTAACATCATCTGACTGATTTCTTTCCAACCCCGCACCTCAGTCATTTAACACAAGCTTTTCAATAAAATTATTTAGTTTCAGGCACAAGCCAAGATCGTAATTACACCATTAAGACCAGGCAGAAGGGAGAGTAACCGGAATTAGATTGCTGTTGTATGGTTCTACCAACTGTCCAGCCTCATATTCAGACTCATATTCAATTCAAACTCATGCATGAATCAGTTCATGCATGAGTTTGAATGCACATATGCACCAGGTAATATATATTAAAAATGTCCTCCAGGTGTATCTGAAATGTTTTGTGGACGAGACTACATCAGATGCATGGTCACAGTGGCTTTGACCATTGTAAACCAAAGTTAACTAATTAATTTATCAAACTTAAAAAAATTATTTCATGGGGTTCTCGACATCATCTGCTCAAATAATGGATGGACAAGAACTAGAAAGCATTAGGCCCCCAGCCACAGCTGCCCTCAACACAGAGGTATAACAAGTAAAATGAGCTTCATGTGTAGTGTGGCAACGCGGAGACATACACTCACTGGCCACTTCATTAAGTACAACTGTACAGTCTAATGCAATGCAATAAGGCAGCTATGCCATAAATTCTACTTTTACATTGCAGTTTTTAAGTTGAAACTTTCAGAAAGGTGATAAATCTACTCTCCGTTTATTATTGAGATCATAGTGGGTGATTGATCCGACATAAGCTTTCATTAGACCACCTTTAGCTCGGAGGACGGCAAGCATTCGCCATAGCACTGTTTTGATGAGGTTGTTTTTTTTTTTCCCATCCATTTTCATCCAGAGTTTCATTCATTTTTTGATGATGGAAGAGTCAAACCAGTCCATGTGTGAATTGTGTGAAAATGACAATTTGAGCCTGATGAATCCCGGTATTGTAAGAAAAAGTGCCTTAATACTCCACAGTCTCCCGAGACAAATGGCTCTCTGTGCGGATGGAAATGGATCTTATTGATGTGTATGTCAGAATAATGCAGATGATATGAGTTGGCAGTTAAAATGTTGCTTTCAGGTGAACTGTACAACCAAGTACACACATAAAAACACAACTGATGTATGGTGTTTCAACTTTATACAGGAAATTTAGATGTGATAAAGGCTTATTAGAAGATATGCAATTGAATGTTACGTGTGTATCAAAATCAGTTCCTAGAAGGGTTTGAATCACGATGACTTGGCAAATCCCCAGTAGTGATTTAAGGTTTAATGGTGCCGTTTGTTCTGCAGGAGAGGCCAACAGCAACCCCCTCCACTACAAGGCATTTAAGCCGTGTGTTAAATTATTCATAATGGCACTAATCCTCTTGATGTAGCTTTTATTAGCTTGTCTTATTTATTGTTGCTTCTCTCTGACTCTAGGGGAGAACTAGAAATGATCCCGTTGTATTACGTCTACGATAGGTTTTGTGTGCGGCAATTAGTTTTTTTTTTGTTTTGTTTTTTTTTTGTCAACATCGTGTCTTTTACTGACTTTAGTCCATGTTCCAACACCAGGGTAATTAACAAGCAGTTTCCTTCCACCCTGTCATTAGAGGTTTTTGGATACATAGCTTAAGTCTTACAGGAAATTGTTTGGTTGTTTTGGATGTTTGTTTTTTTTTCCTCGTGCCTTCAGCGCTGTAACCCTGATACGTAACCCAGCCCAGCTTTCATTACCAGTTCACTGTAAAAGCGATCCCTCTAACGCAAAGGCAGTTTTCCCATTTTCCTCTTCATTAACTAGAGGGAGTGGTTAATCTGGCTCGTAATTTAACGTCTTTGCTAATGTTTTACACCGGCTCTAAGGGAATTAACACATCTAATAACGGTTTTTTCCTCTGCCTCTGTGTCACATCGTGTTAACCTCGCATTCCACTGAACAATTGGTCACTAAGGGAGTCAGGTTACTTCACGTGTATGCACCTACAGTATACACAGGGTACCTTGGCCCTCTTCTCGTCGCATAATGATGCCATCGAGGTCTTTGGACAGGGGAGGGATGGAATACTGGTCTCACTGTGGATTCTGCCTGTATAGCAGACTGGCTGTCGTTGAATAAGAGCCATTGGTCCGTACAGCTACTGAACGTCCCCCTTCTCCCATGAATCACATCCATCTGTACCCTTTTTTTTTTTTTTTTTTTCAATCGTGCTATTGTGCTGGATAAAAAATAAGCGATTTAAGTGCAATTTCTTTGCAATATTGCTCTTGCTTCATTCTACCTTTTCCAATTTCGCCAACACAAAACTGTTCTCCTGTTCTAGCTGTAGTTAAAGCGTGTGTGCGATGTTGTATCTTCCGTGCAAAGGCATTAAAAAGAAACTGTTCCAGCTCTGTCACCTAGCAGCTCCAGCTCTCACTGCATCCATTACCAGCTAGTGGAAATCCTCCGAGCAGTCCCTTAACTGCCAGACACAGTTGGTAACTGTGCATTAATGGCTCTGTATTATGCATTATTCTCAGTTTAATTTTCAAATATGCCATGGGCCTAACACTGGACCCCACCGTGATTAGCCAATGACTCCATCACCCTAAATTTAAGAGAGATAAGCCTCTTAAAGTAAGTTTATCCATTCTAAATGCTGTATAGTGGCCTGATTGATCCCATTAACTTCAATTAAAGTCTCCACAAAGGGCAAATTGAAACATTGCATTCCCATTTTTGTGCTCTCTCCACTCAGTTGCAGTTGACCATTATACTTTTTATTGCCAAATTACACTGCCAGACTACAAACAGAAACAGCACACCTAGTTTCACACTCTGTTTATGGTTTGTAATTATTCTGCTTAATATGAATCACACATAGTCTTTTGGAGTTTCTGGGGATGAGAGTGAACACCAAAGTGTTGTATCTATGCAACAGCCTGCGCCTTTTCATCATCAGTCACAACTCTCTATTTTCAGCAGTGCCTCTGTTGCCATGATCAACTTTACTTGTCACTAATACTCATCTTGACAAGCTGTCTACCTTAAAAATGGCATCTACCAAGTTGCTGAGGTAACAGACATCTGTGATGCGTGGGGAAGCAGATGGTGAACATAATCACTTTGCAGTGAGCTGTAAAAATCCTTGACATCAAAACAGGTCTTGTGTGTGTGTTACTTAGCATTGTCATTTCACGGCAAGGTTTGAAAAAGCCAGGGCTCCAGGTTTCCAGTGAGCAACTTGTATATGCTTTTTGTTTTTGTTTGGGTTTGCTACACATTTTTGCTACCTGAACAAAAATATTAGCTCTTATAACGTCTTCTGCTAAGGTCCTAGTTTCATAACCAATAAAATAATCAATATTTAAAAGTAGTCTTTCATTAGCCACACTGACAAAACCCAAAACATTTAGGTGCCCGCTGCCTGTTGCAACCGCTCAAGTGATGTACGGTGATGTGAGGAAGCCACCAACAGTTTTACTAATCCTAACTATGTTTATTTTAAGAAACAGTATCTGCCATGTTGGTGCCTGGCCCCAAAAGCGGTGCAGTCTCAACAGATTCCCGTTGCCGTATGTAGGGGTGCTACTTCAACACCTCTGTAGGGAGGGAAAGGATAAAAAAAAACAAATTTGCAATTTAATTTCTCCCTGATATAGAATTTCTCCCAGTGGATTAGGGCAGCGCCTTGCATGGCCATCACTGGTGTGTGGGTGTGTGTGAATGGGTAAATCTGAAGCAACATCGTGAAATCTTTTTGAGCACAGTACCACTAACTTAGACACGGGTGCCGACCATTTATATCAGTGCTAAGGTTGGAAGTCTTGCTGGGGACCAGGAGCACCAATATTAATGGCAATCACTCAATTTCAACGTGGACAAAGCCAGTTGACAGTTACATACAGTACACATTGACATAAATATCCTTGGAGCCATATACATGAGTATTGGAGGTTTACCACTTAAGAAAACCAGCATTCTGTAAATTATTTCATAGCGCCCAGTTTGAGATTGTGAATCGGTACCCTGCTAACCAACGCTCTTCCCCCACACTGCTGACAGTAAGAGGAGTAATCCATCGTATTCAAGACGCTAATTCCATCACACGCTCCTGACCTCGACCTGAGCATATGCTCACCAGTGTCACCAAGATGGATTGGGAGAAAATGAGATGTAACAACACATCAGCGAGCAGGGGAGGGGTGAGGGACAGCCGGGAGGGGCATGCCAGATTGGTGTGGTTCAAGCTCACTCGTCAATCTCATCTTCCTACTAGCTTGCAACTCATGCCTGCCCATTATCAGGGTGGCTGGCCTTCATCATGCAAGCTATCTGTACATGATGTGGTTATTAATGTGCTTGGTTATCACAGCATTTTGCATGTCTGCAGCCTTTTTTATTATTGCAGTGATGCAGTGGTGAATGGCTGCTGAGCTCTGGGAAGTCGGATGTAATAATATGGTAAATTAATTTGAAGATATACACATAAAAAAAAAAGGACAAATATAAATTCAAACACAGATTTATAAGACTGTAGGAGTGCTGTTAGTGACACAGAGAAGTACCTCATCAGCCAGCTAGGGTGTTGAGACAAGCTGTCACTCTTAGCAACACTTCCCCCAGAGATCCTTCCTGATGTTCATGCTTGCCCAGAAACAGCTGGGCCTAGGAGAAGCATGTTAATGATGGTTAATTAACAGACACATTCTCCTCCCAACAAGAATGACTGGACAACACACTCTGACTTACTGTTGACCCATGTGCTCCACAATGGCCCTCCTGTACTGCCGTCACAAGTCTGACAGGGAATGAGCACCTTCATTTTTTGGGGGATTAGTTGTTGAGTATAAAATCGAGTAATGGGAATGTAAACGAACAGGCAATGTGCTCGATTTTTACATGTTAGGAATTTAATGAGTGTAATTTTCTTCTCATACTGAATAGATAAAGTATTCTGATGTCATGTCTTAAGTTCCTATATTTCCTCTCTTATTCATAAAGCTTTTTTCAAGTTGAAATCACGTCTCATGTTCCAATACAGGCCAAGGTCTACTATTCAGAAATACAACAAATAAAACACAATGTAGTTGCGGCTGCTTTCTTATTCGTATTTTCATTGCTATTATTACAATTTTACAGCCCGTCCATTTAACCATTGTGTTGTCTATTATATGCATTATTCATCAGCATCTCTGAAAATCAGCCTACAAAGCAGGAATTAAAATATAAATGACTGAAATACGTGAAACAGGTGCTAATCCACACTCAATTATAGAAAATAAGAAAATGAACAATGACTGCATGCAGTTTCACAACCTCTCACACACAACCAGTGGAAAATATAAAGCTAAAATCACTTGACCTCCAGTGTTTGCACCAAATAGCTCCTGAAAAAAATAATGCGGAAACCAAATAGGATTGCAAATAACAAGGTGGCGTTGGGCTGCTTTCAAATGGGACCCTGTTTACAAAAACAGAAGTAACTGGATGAAACTCAGATCCTCCTCATCTTGTTAAACTAAAAAAAAATACATAATGAGTAAAAGATTATAAATGACTTGTGAGTGATGCCTCGAAGATACAGAACAGCCAAAAACTGGTAAACACACTGTACACATGAGTTATGCCGTTGTTTAGCAACAATATCATAATCCATAATGGCTATTTGAGACAAGAGACAGAAACACTTAACATTGTCTACACAGGAAGGGAATCAGATGCATGTTTAAATTGCTCCAATTTTAAATCCCTTTAGTTGTCTACACTGCCCAATCCAATTCATAATGGAAAAAGAGAAAAAAATAGTGGTTCGATTGGATAGTTGTGTGGTCTGACTAAGCGGGCCGACTGAAAAAGACATTGAAAACTGAATAAGACATGTTTGCATGGCATCTGCTTCAACTGTGAAATCTAATGGTAACATTAACCTGGAGATTACTGGAGGATGAAATCTGTCCTCTGCAGCGTTTTGTGCCCAGATGAGTGTTAAAGGAAGGCTGTGAAAACGCAGGTACTTTGTCATTTTCCAGGCTGTATACTGTACTCTGTTTATGTAGAATGCTGTGTTAAATTGCCTGGAGTTAGGATCCAACCTGCCAAAGCCATGTGGAGCATCTTGCCTTTGCTAATACATCACATCTCCACCTGGGGGAAGATACATACAGTGCATCCGGAAAGTATTCCCAGCACGTAACAAAGGTGATGATTTTTTAATTTTAAATTTCTAATAGTTTGTAAAACAGTTTTTAGCCAGAGTTAGGGATTTTGCCGTATCTTATCTAATCTCATGTTCTATTTTATTATCTTTGCTTTATTTTGTTTCTCGATTGGCCATCAGTCACCCTGGCATTCATAATGAATTCCCAAATGTAATTATTATATATAGATTTATCATAAAATATTATACAAAATGTCCAAATCACATAATGTCATTTTAAACACCACCTCACAGTGAGAAGGTCCCCAGTTGCAATTCCCGCCTGGCTGTGGCCCATCTGTGTGGAGTTTGCATGTTCTCCCCTAGCTTGCGTGGGATAGATGGAGTGTTTTGTTGATATCACTCACCCTGATTTCAAAAACGTAGTGAAATAAACTCAAACTTTAAAAACAAATTGGCCAAATTTTTGCGTTTATGAATTTATATCCAGTGTTCCTCCTCTGAGAGCTAGATAAAAAAAAAAAAAAAAACTTATTGGCAGCTGGCCCAGGAAGCCCTTACATATAATTGGCTTCCCGTTTGTTATGAGCTGCACCCACCCATTACGATCCCTCGTAAATGTGGGAGTATAAAACCAAACTGCACCTGGTCACCCAGAGAGAGAGAGAGAGAGAGAGACAGACAGACGGAGTAACACACACTCTGCTGCTAATGTCATTAACCAGGATCCCTCACATTTTTCTTATCTTTAATACACGACCCAGCTCACCTGTGACCACTTTCAGCCTGGCCGCTCTTCATATGCCCTCCCCCCATCATGGAGTTTTCCATGATGGCCTCTAAAGCAGGGAGCCAGGAAGGGGGAAAGCCAATATCGACAGTGAAGGGAAAGGTCACTTCTAGCAACAACCTGTTAATTGGATTGAGCTCCTTTCGCCCTGGTTAAACTACTTCTATCAGGGATATTGCATTTATTTTAAAGAACCTCACATTCTATGTCTAACGATACTTTTCAAATCATACCGTTAGCTTTGAGATTGGTTTTCTTTCTTCCAGGCAGCTAGTACTTTCAGCATGCTACGAGAGTAAGATTTCTGAGAGAGGTCATTTATCACAGTGAGCCTTTAGTTTGGCTTCTCTGTCGGCTGTAAGCTGCTCAATTAATAATCATTTTGTGATTTCCATACTTTTGGACACTTGCAAACATCCAACAAGGGCAGACTCTTACCTGTTGTTTAGTATCTCAGCTGTATTTTGCTCTGACAGTAAATAATAATTATTCCCATCATACATCTGTGTAACTCCTAGCATGAAATTAGAAAAAAAAAACATAATGGGTGGTAACATTTGGAATATGTATTGTTTTGTTGTCAAATAATGCGAATTGTGCAGCAGACGTGAAGGATATCTACTCTCCTTGGAAGTTCTGAACCTTGTAAGCTGTTGTTTCTCTATGCCAAGATGGAGGACGACTTACATGTCACACATCATGACTATACCCATCAGACCCCCGCTTGGCTTTTAAGTGCCTTTCAAGCTGCGTCTCCTTGGTTTCCCCATCTTTATTGACAGACCTCTAACAGCATCCATAAACACGGGAGTAGCTTGTATTCTATCAGACTCTCAAACGTTGTGTTGCTTCCGAATTTTAGTCCGTGAGACCAAGTGGCACATTTTGAACAGTGAGTCTCCTTGACACCGTGAGCAAACATGCCCTCTTGGGAATTCCCAGCAAAAAAAGTTCCCCCTTTTTTCACCACTGTTTTGAGGTAGATAGAGGTATAGAATCCTCACAGGTAATTGATTTTGGGGGAGTGTGCGGTGTTAGGGAAATATGAGGATGGAACACAATTTCCAAAGCCAAGATGGGTGACACAGAGTTTACTCCCCTTTTTATTAACATGAGGGAAAGTTTCCAGAAAACTTTTCAACCATAAAGATACTTTAAGCACAAACTGCTTTATTGTCCTGCTGTATCAGGTAGACTTTCAATCATGCCATTTCATAAGGATTTCACTTGGGGGGGGACACTGTGAGCTGCAGGAGGTAGCAGTCGGCTTGGAAGTGAATGTAGCTGAACAAATAGCTGGCAGGATCTGCGGTATGAGACATCTTAAACTGTCCATGCATGTATAAGGAATTTAAAGCACTGTTCCCTGATAGCCACCCTGTCTTTTCATCCACAATGACAGGCTACGCACAGAAAATTCACACTTGCGTTTAAAGAAAAAAAAAAAGAGCTATGTGAGACGAATATGACTGTGTTTTTGAGCTAAAGTACTACCGAGGTTAAATTGTAAAAAAAAAAAAATAAAAAAAAATCCCTTTATGTATTCTCTTTTTGTACTGCTGGTTTCTGTCATGAATGCTGATATGGTTCACACAGAGACTGTGAATAAGTCTTTTTACCCATCGTCTCATATCTGTCTCGTTTGCTCATCTTAAATCAGTGGCCTGTCCCTTTGTTCTATGTCCTGTTCGTACACCAGAGGTTCTCAAGCACATCTCTGCTGCAGCTGTGAGTTGGAATTGAGGTGTATTCTTGTGTGTCTGACATTTAAAATAAAAAAAAACAAAAAACACTGCACTCTAGTACTGTAGATACAGAAAGTAAAAAAAAAAGTCGATACTTGCTAGATTACTTTGGATGAAACCTGAGATGAGGGAGATGAAGTTTATGGCAAAGAAAGTTTTTGTGCAAAGATGTCTAGAGAACTGCTTTTATAAATCAGTGCCAACCAGTGATAGTAATTGTTCAAGTTTTGGCGTAATGCTTGATTTCGATACATGTGTTTTTGACCAGACTTATTTTATTACAACTGTCAAAACAAGTGCAATTAGGTTGATTAAGATTTCCTAATAGTGGCAAACGTATAGCTCCAATAAGGGTCGAGGGTTAAAATAACTTTTATTCTTAAAAATGTTATTACGAAACACATCAGTGGACTATATTTAAGAAGGTACATGAGGTATTTCACATTAAAATACCTCAGTTATGAATATTTAAGGTTCCACACGCTAAAAACCAATGTCTTAACTCAACAAAATCAAATTAATGCAGCAGTTTGTGAAAAACATTTTCAAGTTGATTTATTATACAGTACCTATGCTGTATCCCCCTTTTTTTCTCACCTGTTGTTCTCTCTCCCCTTCTCTGTACTGTTTCCTCTCCATCACATTCGAACAAGAAAAAGCAACAACCGTTAACACAGTGTGACGTACCACATTCTTTTCAGCTGAGTAACCAATTCACAGTTTTCCAAACTAGTTGGTAAAGATCACTTTACTGCACTGTGTGTACGTGCTGGCCAGTGTGTGTGTTTTGTTTAAAACTGAATGAATAGTACATTTTAAACAATAAATGAAGATTTGTATTCTACAAAGACATCTTAGTATATTGTCATCTTACCATTTATTTGGTTGAGAAACTAACTGTGCATATGAACCGAAGTTGGAACGAATTGGATTTAGATGTAAATGTTCACTTAATTTAACTATTCAAAAATATTTTTTTAGCACAACTTAAAATGTGATTCATATAACTGATGATGGATATATTTAATTACATATTTGTAATGTATTTGCTTTTATTCATATGTTTTTTTTATTTAATTTTACTCTATTACACTCCCCTATTGTGTAGACTTCAGGTGTGTTGAATATAGTGTGTTTTCTAGCACGCTTCACTCTTCTCCTTCCATCATGGTGTTCCTACTGGTGTCTCCACATGCTGCCTCTTCACTCTTTGTTCCACTTCACTGGGGTGTGTTCTCCTTAGTGAGAGAGAGAGAGAGAGAGAGGGAGTGTGTGTGTGTGTGTGTGGCTGGGAGTGTGCACCAAGATAACATTTTGAGGATGGGTTGGATCTCTCTGTCTGCTCCCCCACTCTATTCCTCCTGTGTGACAGGAGTAGTGTGTGTGTGTGTGTGTGTGTGTGTGTGTGTGTGTGTGTGTGTGTGTGTGTGTGTGTGTGTGTGTGTGTGTGTGTTTGTCAGTAGCAGTATTTGATGTTGCTGAGTGTAAGCCTGCTTGGTATATGTATATCTGCGTGTGTTTCTGTGTGTGGTGTGCAAATGAAGAAAGAGGGAGTTTGTAAGTGAATCTTTGCAGGATTGTGTTGTTTGAGTGGGAGCATGTTCAGGTCCATGTGTGTAAAAGAGAGAACGAGATAGAGAGATGACGCACACATGCAGTATGCTGTGTGCACGCATGCATGTTTGTTGCATGCCTCTGTTGGACTGTGAAGTGTGGGAACACCCCCTTACGCACATACACACAACTCCAGGGACCAGCATGTTCATTATTCTTCCTAAAAGAACCATTAAAATTTCATCAGTGCAATGCAATCTGTAGCAGGGCGGGGGGTAGGAGTGAGCTTCTGTGTGTGTGCGTGTGTGTGTGTGTGAAGTAGAGAGAGAGTCAGCAGGGTGAGGGGAGGGCGCTTGCATCCTCCACTCACTCACCGCTGCCTGCCTTCTCCTTGCTCGAGAGCATCCCGATGCACAGATTACGACTTCTTTCATGATGTGAACCACCAGCATCCCTTCCCGTTCCTGCTTCCTGCATCCATCCCACCTCATCCAGCCGAGACCAAAGGGTTAATAATACGCAGTTGGATTTTTTTTTTTTTTTTTTTATTTCCTCCTGGCTCCAGGCAGATTTGAATATGTGAATGGTGTGTGGAACATTGGATGGGTCACGTTCACAAGATTAACAGCTGGATCTTGAGTGGAATATGTTTTTGAGTGGAATCCTCCTTTAAACTAGTGCGTGGCTGGACATTTAAAGGTGAGCCATGCACTGGATGTCTACTTGTTGATGAGTAAGGAAAGGAAGCATGTGTTTCTTTTAGTAACCAACTTTTAAGAGTTTAATATTTCTATATCTGTTCTTTTCCTTTATTTCTTGTGCAGTGCTGCTGTTTTTGCAGTGATCCGAAATGTAGGGAAATTAGATGCAGCCTTTAAGGAGCATGGCAACTGAACAAGTGTTTCTTTTTTTTCCACACATGCCCGACTCCACCAGCGCCCGATGCCGTATGTCTGTCTGCCTTGCCAGCACGAGTGTGAGGTGGCATCTCTTAGGTAGATCTGATGATGCTAATTGTGTCCTAATTTGGGTTTTCCCCTCAGCCACGGTGGTTTTTGGTTTCTACATAGAGTCTCACATAAATGAGCTTGTGGGGTGGAGTGTGTGTTTGTGTACATAAGTGGGATGCTGTGTGTGTCTGTGTGTGTGTTGGGGGGGGCTCTATGAATGAAAAAGACAGACTGTTATGTTGAGAGCTTCTAGGAGTATGTGGATGTTTGGGCAGCACTGTGAATATCAAGAGAGTGAGTAAAGAGCTTTGGAGTGTGTGTGTGTCTGTGTGTGTGTGTTTGTGTGTGTGGTGGAACTGGGTATAGACTGGATAGATGTGTGTATGTGTGTTATTTCCAGGCCCATCTGTGGAGGTCTTGTGTGATGGATGGTGACTGGCAGAGGGTGTGAGGTGTGTGTGAAGGAGGAGGAGGATGAAGTAGAGAAGGAGGCAGTGGGTGGGGGGAGGGTGTCAGAAGGAGGCTGGGAAACTGGTCTCCTGTGTGTGTGTGTGTGTGTGTGTGTGTGTGTGTGTTAAGTTAGGTGGTAAAGCACTACATCACAGGCTGGCTAATGGAATACTGAAGACTTGAAGGGTCCTCTCCTGGTTCTACTTCATCACCACACCTCGCCCCTCCCTCCACACAGAATTGTGGGTAAAGCGCGACACAGTGCAGGGCATCCTCTGCCATTTATATCAGTGTTTGGATTCTACATGTGCACCGAGAGAAATGAGGAGAAATGGGATTTTTAAGACCTGCAATTTAGTTATAAACATCCCAGAATTCATTTCAAAATGACATAAATATACAAATACACACCTATAAACAGTGGACCTGCACAATAATCAGGAGGAAGTTTGGACCTTACAGAACTGCTTTAACATCTGGTGTGAATGAATCTCTTAATGTTGTTCTACAGCATCTTTATTGGGTAGAAGTCTGGGTTTCGGGTCATTGTCCTGCTGCATCACCCAGCTTTTTCTGAGCTTCTGCTTCATACATCCATGGTGACATTATCCTAGGAAACCTTGATAACCTTGGGAAGCAATTTTCCCTCCACACTGGCAAGTGGTTTAGGTCCGGAGGCAGCAAAGCAGCCCCAAATCTTAAGGCTTCCTCCATCGTCCTTCACTGTCAGGATGTTCTTTTCACGGCGCGCGTTCTTCCCAAACAACTCTTCTTTTGTTTCATGTGTCCAAAAGACATTTTCCTGCTAATGCTGTGGCAGGTCAAGGTGGTCTTTGGCAAACTTCAGCCATCCTGCAATGTTGTCTGTGGGGACCATTGGTTTCCTCTGAGATGACCAGCCATGGATACTTTGCCCTTTTCAATATTTTGCATGTCCTTGACTCATAAACATGGATGTTAACCAACTCCAGTGAATCCTTCAAGTCTTATTCAAGTACCTTTGGAGCCCACATCTATGGAGACACGATACCAAATCATCTCCATTTACAGTCACTGTCTAACTACGGACTTTTCCAGCTACATGCAAGTCAACAACTCTTGATCGTAGGTCTTCTGAGATCTCATTTTTTTGCAAGGCATAGCTCATATCACCTGAAGCTGCTTGTGAACAGCACATGGACACTGCTTGAGTTTAGATCACACGTCCTTTCTTGTTTCATTGAATTGGACTCCAGCTGACGTTTAGTAACACCAGAATTACTTTTTCCACCATCACTTTGTGAGTAAATTAATTTAGTTCATAAATTTGGGTGCCTCAGCTACCAGAAACAGAAAGGTGGTGCAACAGGACGAGTGGCTACATTGTGATATGCACATTGCATTCACAAAAGAAAAAGAACTGGAGACATTTCTCATAATTTAGTCAGTAAATACATAATAATTATTAATTATTTAAAAATTAATCACATAATTCTAGGATCTGGTGTATTTCCAGAGTTAGGACCAGTGAAGGAAACTCAGTCACTGATAAGGAACTTTGTTCCACTTCACTGGGGTGTGTTCTCCTTAGTGAGAGAGAGAGAGTGTGTGTGTGTGTGTGTGTGCTAGACCCATATGACTTGGCATCACACCACAGGATTATCAACCCTGATGCACTACCTCCACTCACATACCCAAACTTCGTCCATTGGCTGCTTTTTGGACTGAGTGCTTAGACTTAGAAAGAGTTTAAAAGTTTCAAGCGTATCAGCAGTTTTCTAGTGGCTGGCTGCAAGATCTCTTTATTCCCCAGCCGACAAACTGAGAGCACAGTCAAAAGCAAGTTGGAGCAAAAGAAAAAGATTAAAAAGTAAACTCTGTTCACTATAAACTCCTAGAATATCAACTGCACGTTTGTATGATGTTTCTCGTGCGTTTCATGACTGATCAACAACATAAAGGTTGTTATTTCAAGCTCTCACACAGACCAGAAATTCAGCACAGACAGCAGCTAAATACTCATCTCATGCTTCGACTGAATCAGTGTAGTCGGAATGTGGCTACACTGGGATTTCAGCATTGATATTGTCTGCACGTACTCGGCTACAAGACACCTTAGTTACTTCCAATACACAGTTTTCCTGGTGAGTGGGATTCAGGTCTGATTTTTGTAGCTTTGCACCTTCCTGTTGCACAGAGACGTTCCAAGTTGTTTTACATCAATGTCTCAGTGAGTGTAACGTGTGTGGATCGGAAAAACCGAGAAACCATTTGATGAGATTCAGTTTGTCCAAAAATACGGTGGCCCTGTGAGCTCACAGCAATGCACATCGAGAAAAAACATGAAAATTAACTAAACACGATCAAAAAAAAACAACCACACAAGCGCAGCGTTAAGAAAGGAGCTGCGATAAGCGACAACACAGTGGAAATGGCTCCAGGATCAACTAAAAATGCATTTATGAATCTGAATGTCAATCAGTTTTTAGTGTCATAGCAATGTTCCTAGGAAGCCTGGCTCATCAGCTTTATTCCTCTGTAGCTGCCACAGCTCTGCACATCTCCCCTCTTCTTAAAAATTGGCACCAGTACACTTCTCCTCCAGTCCTCAGCATCCTCTCACTATCCAAGATCTTGTTAAACAAACTAGTCAGAAACTCTACTGCCACCTCTCCTAGACACTTCCACTTCATCTCCCCTGTACTCCTGTCTACTCTCTTCAGTCCTCTCAGTGTCCCACTTCTTCTTAACTAACCTCTTTCCCTTTATACACTTCTGAACTTCCTCGTTCCACCACCAAGTCTCCTTGTCCACTTTCCTCTTTCCCGATGACAGACAGAGGACCCTCTCCCTGATCACATTAGCTGTAGTTGTCCAGTCATCTGGAAGCACCTCCAAACCACCCAGAGTCTGTCTCAGCTCCTCCCTGAAAACTACACAACATTCTTCCTTTTTCAACTTCGTCTTCTGCTCTGCCTTAATCCTCTTCATGTAGTCCACCTGAGTGCTTCTACCTCCGCTCTACAACAATGACACCATCACACCTTTAATTTCCAGCTTTCCAGCTTCAAGCCTTGCTACCTTTCCACCTGGTCTCCTGGACACACAGTATGTCCACCTTCCTTCTCTGCATCATGTCAACCAGCTCTCTAACCTTCCCTGTCATAGTCCCAACATTCAAAGTCCCTACTCTTGGCTTCCCTCTTCACACACCTTCCTCCTTCCTTCTCCGACCAATGGTAGCCCAATTTCCACCAGAGCCCTGAAGGTCAACAGCACCGGTGGCGGTTGTTGTTAAGCAGGAAGTCATTATTCACATAACTGACATGTGTATTATGTTGGATGTCCTTCCTGACTCAACCCTCTGCATTTATCCAGACTTGGGACTAACACAAGAAGACATTGGATTGTGCCCCCTTGTGGTTGCATTGTTGTAGCTTTTTTTCACTGCGCTTCTTAATTTGGATGTTTGCGGCTTTTGCAGTGTGCTCCTTAATGTTGTGCCTGTGTTGTCAAATTGATAAGGTTCTTTTTTTCATTTGCTAGTGCTTTTTCTGTTTGCATGTGTATTAACCATGAGCTCTCATTCCATACAAAAATTACCTAAAAAAACAACCACTGTATGATTTCTGATATTGGGTGTATTGGCTTGCTTCAAATCAATGCCTGCATTTCCACCCATGAATCACCGTCTCTTTAGCTAAGAATGGGAACCTCATCTTATTCATTCTTGCCAATATGTGTCACTTCACCCTCTTAATTTTAGCCACCAAAGTGTCTCAGCTAAGCCTCTCTGTGATTTTGCGTTTGATTTCCATTGCTCCATTGCAGCTCAGAATGGTATTCATCCTTGCATTGACACATTAGGAAAGTGGACATTGTCAGCACACACACGCACGCACACACATGCACACACACATGCCACATTTACCCCTGTAGGTCTTTTATCTCAGTGAACCCTGCCCTCTCCCATACTCGTGATGCCGTAGTACATTAATTCCAAACTTACTCTAAATCCATAAAAAGCTTTCCCCTTGCTTAATCTGTCATATGATCTGGTTCTCATCCTTTCTTTCCTCTTAATACATTATTGTCAGTTTTCTGAAGTAGTGGGTTCAGCCCTCTTGTCAGATGACTTTTGGGGCAGGCTTCAACCCTCCTGCATCAGCCTTCGTATTCTTGTGTCAAAATCTTTGCTAGTTGAATTGAAGTTAAACAGTGAGATTAAGCGACATTCATTCACGCCTCCCAGGTCCAGTCTTTTTCCAAGTCCTCTATTTCCCATCATCCCACGCATTCACTGCATGTGTTCAGACCACTGATTGCATCACTTGATGCAGCCACCACCACCTCACCTCCACCTACCACCAGAGGGCTCAGGACTACTCACTAGGGCAGACTCACATGAACTCCAGCAGGATCAGCTGCAGCCTCAGCCACACTGCCCATATAGAGTCTACATTTACCAAGGGGATTTAATGCATGTTTTTAGGGGGTTGTTTGCGTGGTAATTATATTTTCATCAACCCTATCTCCTAAAAATGATGTTTCTGTTTAATTAAACTGAGGGTATGTTAACAGTTAATGGGACTAATGCCAATTTGCAAATGGGTTCATACTAAAAATATCAGCAATGGTTCCATATAGCATATTTTTACCGACCAAAATATAAAATCCTAGCACAGTGGTGGAGTGGTTAGAGCTCCTGCCTCCCGGTCCCCAGTTCAACTCCACCTGTTGGCTGGAGCCTTTCAATTAGCATCTTCTCCCTGTGCTCAGAGGGCTCTGATACACACAGACTGCACTTTAAGTGCCCAAAATCCACCAAAACCACCATCTTGCAACTAACTTTTATCACTAAATAGATTGGAAACATAATCATCCAGGGCTGTAACAATGTTACCTACAAAAATTTACATAGATTTGTAGTTTAGTTAAATAACATAATAACACAAGTATTTTTTTTTACGAGACAGCAGGCTGAGTTTTTTAATAAGGAGAATTTTTAGTGTTTATTATGTACATTGTTGCACAGTGGGAACACGGGTTTGCTCCCTTCAGGCCTTCACCTTACACTATAGACATCCATCTGCTGAAATTTGTCATCAATAATGACACATTTTTTTGTACAGACAATAATGGATCCTAGATAATAAACCCTTTTGACTTTGGTCTCGCTTCATAATTGTCATATAGAGTGACGTGTGTCAACACCTTGTCATGAAATGTGTTAGACATCCCTCTCAGCATGTATTGTAACATTTTTGGGGATCTGGCACAAACATCAGCTCAACATTCCAGTTTGTCAAGTAGCTTGGTTAATGACTACATAACGGCAAAACTAATAATATTCCCATTAACCTCAGGTGACCTTTGTGTTTCCTTCTAATTAGCAAATGTGAGCATGCTAACGCGCTCAAATACCTGCAAGTCTCCAGTTTTATGGCAGGTCATCACTAAATTGCTTCAACACCTCTTTTATGAAAGAATAAACACAAGGCTGGTACAGACTCCAAGTCTTGTTTTGATTTAATTTATTTCATTAAATTAAACTGAACCACTGTAGCTTCAAATGTTCATAGAAAAACCCTCGACCTTATGTGATAATGTTAAACCAAGCGCAGGTTATAGACGAGGTTGATGTTAGGTACTGTATGTGAACAATGCAGCATTTCAAATATTCAAGTATCAGGTATTTATTTTCTAATATGCTGCATTTCTGAGATACAGTGTAGCCGATTAAAGGTAAATACACCCAGATGACATCTCTATCTATCACAGTCGAACGGTCTCTGAGCTCAGGAGCCACAGGAAGCTGTGTGTGATCTACAACATCTCACTCTGTTTTCCATTTTATTTATGTCTGTCTATTTATTGCAACTACTCAGTTGTGAAAACTCCTCATGTAGGTGAAATGGGATTGCAACAACAAAAACAGATCTGCCCAACCATTGCCTGTCTGTATAGGGAGGACTTCCACACCCACCCAATGCAGTCCCTGTTGTGGGGTCCCCACCCCAACACCCCAAACCCTGCTGTGTATATAAAAAGATGATGCATTCAGCAATCAATGCGTGTTACACCACGGTGCTGTTATCCCTCATTTCTGCTGGGGCCTTAGTGTGATTTAGTGAGGCTCCCGAGGCTCAATAACCAGCACAGTGCACCACTGGGGGAGGGGTAATGTGTGTGTGCATTCGTTTTGGGGCTGTTTTATGCATTTTTATAACATGTGCGTGTGTGTTTTTTGTATGTTTGTAATGCAGAGCAAAGGAATTAAGGGTGTGTATCTACATGACTGAATACGCTTGAATGTGTGCACAAAGCACACCCTCCCAATCCTATCCACCCCTCTGGGAATTGGGGTATATGTGTTGAAATATGATTTTGCCCTGACAATCTGTTTTATTTAACAGGGCGAGGCGCTCCTCTCAGCTTCACTTTGGAACGGCAGCGTTTTAAATGCAGCAAAATTGAGCCACGTCCTCACATCGGCCGTATATCACTTAGGCAATTACAACCTCCACGGATCTATTGGCAATAAAAGGAAGGTTTATGAAGCACGGGTATGCCAGTCTGGGGGAAAATGCTAACAGAGTAGACATGTTTGGTGTGGATGGGGTGAGACGAAGGAGGCTGTTTGATCTGTGCTGTATTTTGTCATGCTGGGATGCAACATAGCTCGACTGTGCTTGGTGTTCAATGGGGCCTGGTGGCAAATTAACCAACACGCCCTTTTTCTCTGTCTTTTTCTCTTTCTTACTCAGCTTTGCAAAAAAAAAAAAAAAAAAAAACCCAAAACATGAATACACAACACATTCCAATCTGGCCTTCACCATTCTTCTCCCTTCCATGATCCACCATAATGAGATTTGATGTTAATCCTGACACAATATCACAAGATTACGTGCTGTCATAATGCTCCATGCAGGCAGCACAGAGGGTGGAGAATGGGTTTGGCACGTGCAGAGGAGGCTTGGCTGGGGTGAAAGCACATTAATGTAATCTACGTGTAATTGAGTGGTAATGCAGCTTGTATGTAGATGAATGAAAGAGCAGGCACTTTTTTCTTTTTCAATTCATCTTCACCATGAGACCGGTTCAAGGAGGCAGAGCAGGGACAAAGTAACATCAAGGGACAGCCGGCGAGATGCTGGGGGTGCCTGAGCTAGACAGAGGAAGAGACTGATACAGAGAGGGTGAGAGGTTGCCTGGGGAGCATAGAGGGAGGGGGATTATTTATCTTGTAACTGATGTCAAAATCTTGAAATAAGAATGGAGGGTGTAGCTAATGTGAATAATGAACAGGGAAAGACAGGAGAGGGGGATGGAGTCAAGGGAGGATTTCTGGATACCTCAACTCCTAAGGTTAAATGGGAAGGTAGATTTAGAGGGATTTATGTGGAAATCAGTACATTATATTTATTCGTAAAAAAATTACATCTATTTAAAAATCACTTGAAAAGATGTGTTGAGGTGAATCGTAGATTGAGCAAGAAATTACTCACAGGTGTGAAATGATGAATACATTTATGTAGATTTACATAAATATATGTAAAACTAATAACACACTGAATACGTAGATGTTGGAAAACACTGTGTATTGAGTGTTAGAAAGCTATAGCTTAGTTACTAACAGGACGATTCCCTTTCACAGTGAGGATCACTGCACATCATTGTATTGTGGTTTCTAACCACATACACTGGTAGAGAAAATGACCTGTGTGTGAAAACACTGTTTGAAAGCAGTGAAAACAGCTCAAAGAATTAAATTATGCTTAATTTGTGGAGCTTTTTATAGTCCACTAGATAAGGTTAAACAAAAAGGGCTAGTACATGATGTTTTTACCCAGCCAGCCATTATATTATCTATACATTTGTTTTGCTACTTAATTGTGCCCTTTTAAAGACAATGTTTCAGTTGTTTTACCTTTGTGCTGATGACAGCTGTGGCCAGAGACATTGCCCATTCATCCCATTTTTCATATATTACATTTCTAAAAAACATCTCCATAAATTGGCACAAGCATCCAATTGGATTAGGAAGTGATTAAGTTTTGGTGGTCAAAGGTGAAGGTAACTGACCAAAGTCATGTCGTTCCCCATGTCTTTCCTCATGTTTCCTGTCTACTCAGGCTCAATTGCTTTAAAAGATAAAAATTGGAAACAGACATGCGTAAAGTGCAACTTGACAGGTTGTTGGTGTACAGATGTGAGGCGGTTAGTTTTTGTTTAGAAAGTTAGTTCTACTTCTGCAATCCAGTGGTGATTAGTCAGTTCCCATTTGCAAAAGTCCCCACATCTTCCCTTTTAATGTCAGGTACACTTGTTTTAAATGATTTAATTTAAATAGTTTCATGCTTTGTTTACTTTAATTAAAGGGTCCAAGGTGATCTGGAATGCTTGGCAGCTGCTGTTTTAAGTGCAAGGATCCTGACACCACTCCCGAATCATTTCGCTGTCACCAGCTAACACTGTGGCATCTCTGGAAACAATAAACAAGTGTGTAGAACAAAACTAAATTGACACTGCATTGTGCATTTCTCCAACTAATGAGCTGCTGATTCTCATGTCAGTCTTAACCTTCACAATGGTGATTACCTAGTGAAAGAGACCCAGCATACCTGCAGCCACACACACCAACATACACGACAACGCTTATGCCTCTAACCACCTTCTCTTAGTTACCGTGGCAACAGAAAAAGCCAGGGTTGCATTTTGTGTAGATAGTTGCCTCATACCAATTAATCATATTGCTACCTGCAGCTCATTGTCTATTGCTTCTGTGATTTCTGAAAAATAAAATAATTTGAACAGTTCATTGTTTCCATTTAAATTCAGATGGCACTGTAATAGAGACACCTTTCTATATAATATACTAAATTCAATAGCACTGCAAAATGCATCTTCAAAATGATTATAAAGTTGAATGAAAACCTTTCATTAGAGGACTGTTGTACTAGACTGCATAAATCCATCCACTCGTTTTCTGCTGCTTTTTCAAGGTTGGATTAAAGTGGCAGCAGGAACCGCTATCTGTGGTGCCAAGCAGCACATCAAAAACACCTCATTAATTCAATTAATAATTTATTTCTTTATTAATTCGATTTTTTCCTTGTTTTTTTTCCCCCCACTCAACTAAAACAAACAGAACAAACATTTTTCTGCACCCTTGGAATGAGGATCTAGTTGGTAAAGATGGAAAAAAAAAAAAAGGTATAGATCACCTGGTAAATTCCACCTTGCACTGCTTTTTACCCTCACTATTGAACAATAATGCACAATGCTTAAACTCCTTTACTTTGACTCACAGCCACCCCAAAGAGAGCAATCCCTCGTTAAGGATCCTTTTTGTGACTTTTACAGACAGGATCTCAAGGCACAGCTGGGGGAAGGAGAGTGTCTGGAATTGTCTCCCTGCTCTTTGCAGATGATGTAGTAGTATTGGCTTAATCAAACTATGACCTATAGGACACACTGGGGCTGTTGGCAGCAGAGTGTGAAGCGGCTGGGATGGGAGTCAGTACCTCTAAATGAGGAAAATCGTGGGTTGATCTGTTCAGTTTCAATAGCCTTTTTTGTATTTTAATTGAATCAGGCTTCCAGGGTGTTCCTTTATTGACAGTTTTCCAGCTGTTTTGTTGCTCACCTGCAGTTTTTTCACTTAGTTTTTACCCTCTAGCAGTTTAGCTCCCCAGGAGTTCTGTGCCTTCTCCTTTCAGCCTGGTTCTCCTCTCTTTCATATCTCATTTCTACTCTCTGCCTGCTTCTTGTCTGAATTCTCCTCTTTAAGTTTCGCTAGAAACAGTGCAATGTGAGGCTGATGATGGATCAAAGGTGCAGCTGACTTTTAGCTGTGAGGATGTTTACCGTTGTCTGTCCTTAAACTCAGTAAACAGGTTGCCGTAGGCTGTTTTGCACCTTATTTGCCAAATTGGTTCTGCAGGGAGTGGTGCAAGTCAGGGCTTCTATGAGCTGCACCGTTAAAGCCAAAGTGCATCAGAAAACACCTGGAGTATATTTAAATTTGGGGTCAATGGGTTCTACAGAACTATTAGTTCTCATATAGTTCTCTTTAACAATAGGGAAATAATTACATATTATTGCATCTTGTGGCTTTTCAGTTAGAAATATGTTTATGTTCCTCATCTTTATTGAAAGTTATGGCTTCATTCCTTGCACGTAATGGCCTTTCCTAGCCTTACAATGCCGGCTGAA
Source organism: Channa argus (assembly GCF_033026475.1). Taxonomy (NCBI): domain Eukaryota; kingdom Metazoa; phylum Chordata; class Actinopteri; order Anabantiformes; family Channidae; genus Channa; species Channa argus. The sequence goes on along the minus strand of NC_090217.1, from coordinate 15,833,001 downwards.
AGCAATATCCTAGGAAGAATCTTTTTGTGGACCAACCACAACAGCATGGTCAGGAGTAGATGCTCCGTTTAGCTGTGACAGCAAACTGAAAAGTAAACACTACTCTCAATTGGAGCCTGACTGGCCAGAGCTCACAAAAGATTCACAGTAGTTGGTATCATAGAAGACCCCCCCACCCCACCCCCTCCAATCATACATTTATTCTGCCTTCCACTGCATACACACCTACACACTTTCTAGTCACACATACTGTATGGCCTCTGCCGGCTTGTTTATGATAATATGACAATTCATATTTTGCACATCATTAATATTTACTGTAACATCTGGCGTCTTTTTTTTCTCCCATATGTTTCCCTATTCTGTAGTGTTACTGTTTTATAGTTATTGATATTTTTAGGCTTCCAGTTATTTTAGAATGTTATGATTATATTGTTTTAGTTTTGATGCATTTTAGTTTGTATTCTTAATATTTTTGCTGCTGCTTGTGTAGTTAAATGTTCTTGGTAAAAGGTAAATGGCTGCTTATATTACTATTACCCACTATTATCCAAAGCACTTTACAATGTTGCTTCTCATTCACCCATGTACACACACACACACACGCCCGCCCGCACACACACACACGCACACCAGTGGTGGTGGCTGCCATGTAAGGTGCTCACTATACCCACCAGGAGCAACGTGGGGTTCAGTGTCTTGCCCAAGGACACTTTAACACATAGCCAGGAGGGACAGGGTATCAAACCACTGACCCTGTGGTCCGTGGACGAGTTACTGCGTTACATCCGTTCTTGTATATAACTAAATGCACAATATTAAACGGTATATATAGGAAACAAATGAGATATTTGTTTTTATTAAATATGACATCTGCAGAGTAGTGAAAAAAAAAAATCGGGTGTCCATTTGTTTTCATTTGCGAAAGTGTATTTTAAGCACTGTATGCTACAACTGAGCCGCTAAGTTGTCCCCTAAGTGCTATAATGTGTGGCACTAAAATCCTATTGAATGTGTTAGATTTATAAGTATTATTAATGACCCATTATGGAGCCAAGTGAAGTATGGCAAGGCTATTACAAATGTCCTAATTATTGAGAAAATGCCCATTACTCTATTTCTCTCCAGTCAGCACCATACAATGGACACTGGCTCACTGCTACTATAAAGATAAGTATATGGGAACATTGTTTTTTATTTTTTATTATGTAAAAGTAAATGTGCGTTTTTATAAGTATTTGCAGCTGTATATATATATAATTGCACTGTAATGCTGCTGGTTTGCTATAATTATATATATATAAAAATGTAATTTTGAAACTATCAATTAGTTTTAGTTACATATATTGGTTGATTGGCTGATATTAAGAGATTTATGTAGAAATAATACCATTAGGGAATTATAGTATTTTAATGTGATGGCAGGGCGTTGTTTATATTTGACCTTTGATCTACTGAGGTGATAATTTACAGCTCCCTGAGGAAATCACACTGGATCAATGACCAACATTTACATCTCCTCGAATTAAAGCAGCAGTGTGTAGTTACGGCCCTAAGCCTCATATATCACACTTTATTGACCACTTGGAGAGTTACAGACACCCGTTGAATACCAAGTGCGGGTGAAAGGCCAGTGGGTGGGACAAAATGTCGGCAGTTGTAGTGAGAGAAGGTGGCACTACTAATACTATACACGAGGCTCTGATGAAACTGCAGCGGCTGATGCTCATACATATGGAGATTTTGCTTTGTGTAAGAATCTTTACAGCTGAAGAGGATTAAAGCGCACATTGATATTCCCTTAAATCAATTAATAGTCTACAGAAGCATGTTTGCTGAAGACATTGAGGTTTTTTTCCATGAATGATGGTTTCAGTGAGTGTTTTGTAACTTGACTTGGATTAAATTCCTTTGTTTGCTCCTATTTGCCATCAGGGCCCTGTTCTTTTTACATAGTTTAAGAGATACAAGATCAAACGATTAATTGCTGGATGTTCTAATCCTGGATCAGGTTATCTTGAGCACTGGATTAGAAAAGCTGGAGTGTATCATCTGGGATAACTGCATGCTCTCATGGTTGTTGACTAGACCATGTTAATTGACACTAGAAACAATGATCAGCACATTTCCCCATGGCTATGTCCTAATGATGAAAGACAGAGAGAGAGAGAGAAAGAGAAATAATAAAAAGAGAGGGAATGAATGGGGGAGTGAGAGGTCACATTTTAGGGCAGCTATGAAGAATTTAAAGATACTGCAATGTGGAGAGATACATGCAAAAAGTATCTGACAAACCATTACTGGCACCAAGATTACAAGTCTACTGATCGGACAGTGAATAATTTGTACCTGTGCATTATATTGGGAGAAATAAAGAATAAAGAGAACAACCTGGCAACAGGTGAAAGTAAAGTTACAAGTATATTCTGCAAACTGGTGCCTGTGTATTGTGTATTACTCTTAGCCTTATTTATTTATTTATTTATTTATTGATTGTTCTTTCGTCTTATCCCGTGAGTTCATGGTCGCCACAGCGGATCATTGTCCGCATGTGGATTTGGCACAGTTTTTACGCCGGATGCTCTTCCTGACGCAACCCTCCCCAATTTCTACCGGGCTTGGACCGGCACTGCACAGCTGGGGAGGGGACTCTTAGCCTTATACTAACTTATATTAATGGTGGAGATGCTTTTGCAGGTGATTTAAATTAAACAAAGGGCTATTAATGACGATTTTAAACTAAAGTGTTAATTAATGTATTGTAACGGCCCGGCTAGTGGGTCAGTTTGGGGGCTGGCACAGTGAGCCCAGGGAATTATGGGTAAAAGCCATGTTAATAGTTTTGTGTTTAAAGTGTTTAATGTGCATGATTTGTGTTGGGATTAGTGTTATTAGGTATGTTCAGACGTTCTGGTGTTGTTATACATGATGTGTATGTTGGCCGGCACCGTGAGGGAAAGTGCTGTGTATAGGAGTAACGATCACGCTGTTGGTGCTTTCTAAATAAAGCTCAGCTATGTCTATTGCTACAGGTGGCTGAAATAAGGTAATAACTGTCCTATCAATGTGTCCTGTTAAACAGCTTGAGACACTTGGAGTTGTGCGGTGTATGGGGCACAAGTGTTCTCCCTTCTGCCTGCCATTTTGGACAAGTTCGCGCTCGCATTAGCCTGCTAGCACCCATGCTAGCCGATTAGCTTAGTTAGCTAAGTCAGTTAGTGTTAGCCTTAGCTTCCGCTTTGCCGCCTCCCACAGTTAGCTCCCATTAGCTATGGGGTGCTACAGTATGAAGAATGGGGCCCCAGTCTAAATTATGTGTCCACCGATATATGCCATAGGGTTTTAACCTAGGTATTTTATTCAATGCAGTTAAGGATTAGTTAATTGTAATTACCCAACATAGGTTTATTGTGGTGTGAGAAATAAGAAATGTTTAATATTAATAAAGTTTTTTTTTTTTGTGGGGGGGAGGTTGCAAAGTTAGGGCTAAATATGTGAAGGCTAACAGAAAGGGAAACTCTTGCCTGGTTATTTCCTCCTGGGTGCTGCCACCCCAGTCAACTGCTGAAGAACGGTTAGTGTTGATGAGATTGGGGTTTGTTTTGGGTCATTATGTTCAGAAAGACCAACAGAAAAGTGAGTGTTTTTTTTTAATCCTTTCTAACCGTCAATCTCAGCTAACCCATTCTTAGGCAAGCTAACAAGCTAGCCTGCTAATTCAGTCAATGGGTTGTCTTGTTGGGCAGAGACTTTTCACAGTACATCATTCAGTTTTCTTGAAATAATTATCAACTTAAAACCCATACATAAAATCTGTTTCGGGGACGTGAGCCAGTCTGTCATTATTTGAAGCTAGCATTAGCCTTAGCATTAAAGAGCAGATCTAGAGACACCAGTAAGTTTTGTAGTCAGTTAAAATATTTAAGGAGCACCTCATGCTGTGGGTTGTTTTTTAATTAAGAGTACTAATTTTATTTTAGCGTATTAGTAGTCCGTGTTTGCAATTATGTATATATCTACATTGGTCCGATATTGAAGAAAATCTAAAACTGTGATGATGCTCATTTTTTGAGGTTATACTGTAAAGACCTTTTTTTTTTTTTCTATAATTTCCATGGATGTAAGTCACAGGGACTGTAAAGCGGCGTTATGTGTCACACCTCTAGTCATTTTTAATTAGTTATAACTCCATATTTTAGCACAATTTGCTGCAATCAGCACTAAGGATTTTACACATGCCTGCTTTACCTTCGGCCGATGGTGTTGTTAAGCACCAAAGCTACAATATCTAACCTCCCACTGTTATTGACTTCCTCTGTACACCTGCCCCCTTTTTCCTCACACAGTAACTTTGTCTCACCTTGCTGTTGACACCTAGTCTATAAAGTTGATATATAATTATACCCTAAATATGCTTTTAGGGAATTCCTTTTGGACAGTTTACACGTTTGCTTTTCTGGACACTTAAAGAGTAGCAGGAACAGGTATAAAAATAATTACATTTATAAATCATTGACTTTTTTTGTGTCACATAAGAGTGAATCTTATGTCTTTGTCCTGTTTTTTTTGGCGTGCCGGAGTAAGTACTGTCCCAAAATATGATTACATTATAAGATCCTGTTTAAGACGTTTTTCCATAGCACAAGCAATGTCTTGTCAGATGATTTTTTTATTTTTTTCGGAGTGAATCTGGAGAATCTGTCCTTGCCGCCTGAAAAAGGGTGATCGCTACCTGCTGGTGCTTGTCAGGCGAAAGCAGATGGAGAATGACCTCTGATGCCAGTGGCCTACATTGGAGGCCGTCTCGTCACTTTGGGACAGCAAGTGCCAGCTAGCCTGTTTCTTGCAGCAAACAGAAAGTATGCCATGCTGTTTCCCCACAAGGTTCCATTGTTTCTTTCCTAATATTCACAAAAAAGGGGGGAAATTAGCACTCATGAAGTATGCATGAGTTTAGAAACCTCCCATGTAATTCCACTGCTTAGGGGAATGGGGAAGTCTAGGAGCATTACAGCTGTGCTTTTAGCATGATTAGCATTTCTAGGATGCAGTGTTATTGCCTATGCCACAATCTGTTGTGTTTTTAGTCTTAGGAGAGTGCTAGCCTAATTTTCTTTAACACCTATTGCTACATATGCCCTGTATTTCTTGTTTGACGGTACTGGTGTAATGGACCAGCATCCCTATGGTACTTGAAAGGAGCTTATTGCTAGTGGCTTGTACTCTGGGTTTCAGGGGAAAATCTTGTTGGTCTCCAGTGCTCGATTCACGATGTCCCCTAAGAACCAATTCTGAGTTGGCACTTGACACGATTGCCCTTAAGTTACTGACAGGGTCGCAGTGTTACATGGCACTCACACAGCTGGGTAAGTGTATAGCGGCAAAGAAAACGGTTCTGGCGCTAAGAGAGAAGACAAAGGCGAACACAAGTCATGTTCTCTAATGGCCTGGTGGTGGTCAGCCGAGGAGGCTGTTTGCTGTGATGACCTGTCTTATGGCGCATTACCTTGAGGGATTATTGGAGCGTTTGATTGGCCAACTTCCTTGGATGGATGGTGGTGGAATTGCAGTGCTAAGACTATTGATTTTAGTGACAGTGCAATCATGTTTCTGTGTGTGGGGAAAGTATATAAGAGCGTAGAGTATACTGTATTTGCACTAGTGCGGCTGCTTGCTCTGTCTCTATGTTTTGCCCTAACAACAGTAAAAACTCTACCACATTGCAGTATACTGTATATGCCATTTCATGCACAAGTATGTCATTTTGAAATGTCTATTTCTTGAAATTATGTAGACGATTAAAAAAAAATAGATTACCCAAGCTCTATGTCCATCATCACAACTATTATTGCTATTTTGTTTTTTCAAATGAATGCCTACTACAGCCCGTAGCTCAGTTTTACTTTGTTTGATCACTGTCCTGTTTTGTGCTGAAAAGCAACATTAGATTGTGCCAAAAAGCAGTGAATACATTTACCATTAGAAAAAGAAAAAAACCTTCCATCTCAGTTATATACAAGCAACAGGGAGATTGTCATGAACTGAGAGCAGGGAACACCAAGGCCATTGTGTTGGCTTTGCAAGATATCATTTATTAACTATACTACCCATTTATATTTAGATTTTTGTAGCGCAGTAGGTAAAGTATGAAACATTCACTGGCAGGTAAGTGATTTAATTTTCAAACTATGCTCTAACTACTCAGTGTAAGACGTTTTGAATGGCAGAGGCTGTGTTATGCAAGATGCTGGTAAACCAAACAGACAAGTTGAACCCTTGCTGAGTCCACAGAGGGCCAGCTACTGATCCTGTGGTTATCTTTCCATGCCTGGACTCTTCCCAGGGTGCGAGTTTACCCGACCTCAGCATGACTCAGTCCTTCCTCTGCTAGTTTTTGGTGGAAAATAGGTTTAGAGAAAACAGACAACAATGAAAAACAATCACTCAGCGTAGCACAAACAGCATGTAGTATAAGCTTCTCCTTTGCTCTCCCTCTCTGAGCACCATGGCAACATTCACTTTGATATGCAGATACCCCTGCCATTTGTACAGTGCAGCACCAAGGGGAATATTGACTTTTTGCAGAGGCAGAGAGCTTTTGCATTAATTGTGAAGCTAAATCTGTACTTCTCCTTTTTTGGCTTTTTGTGCATTTGAATCATAGCATGTCTTATCTCTCTTCTTTCCCCAGATGTGGAAGGAAGACTGTGTTGGAGCCAGGGATTGTACTCTGAGGGTCTGAGGAAGAGGCTAGTTTAATTATTTTTTAAAACTACAAAACCTGCAGGTTGAAGGTCCTCCTCAGTGTTTTCTTAGCTCCATTCACCACGGCGACACTCTCTTGCTAGCCTATCTCAACCTGTTTGGCATTTGTCCTCTTCCACCAACCCTTCCCTGTGCTGACAGCACTCAAGAGACACGTTTTTCTTTGACTGTACAAACCAACACCTGCCATGGATTGCCTGTGTCCGGGTGAGGGCGAGAGCCGGACACAGGCTTGCATTGGCAAACTGTAGCCGTCTGGATTTTCTTCATCTAATTTGCTTTGATTTTTTTTCTGGAGTTATTCTTTATTTGGACCAGGGATGGATGTACCAGAAGCCAGCAAACATGGCAAGAAGTCAACAAGTCAAAAGCTGGAGGACCAGAAAAAGGTAGGAGAACATTCCTGTTTTTTGTTACCTTTCGCTGCTTTAAAATGCTCTTTTTTTTTTTTTTTTTCATCTGCTCCTGCTGTGTGTGTTGCCTTCAAAATGCTGTTTTGGGTTTTGCTGTTATCCATTTGTATTTGTTGCATTTTGAAGCCAAGCAATGAAAGTTTGTTTATTGGCTGGTTTGTTGTTTGCTTTACAAAAAGGAGAACATATTGGTCCAATTTCTTTTTTTGTCTGAATTCCCAGTGGGTTCTTTGCTCCATATCTCTTAATATCTATTTATGAAGGTAGGAGGGAGGGAAAGGTGGCGTTTCCGCTTCGCCTTAGCACCTCAAGTCTTTCTTCTTAGCTCATGTGGTGGGGCAGTGGGCACTGTCTGCCCCAGCACCCCTCCTGGGAATACATATATATTCTGCATCTGAGGTGCATTTTATGTCAGCCTCTCTGGGAACAGGAAGAATACCCTTAAAACAAGACGAATACTTTTCTCTGGAGCAGTATCATATGCAATAGTGGTTTTTTTTTTTTTATTCCACTTTTGAGGCTAGAATAAAGATAAATAATAATGAGCCTAGCGGAGGCTAGTTTTAAGCCCAGTGCAGAACTGTGACATCAGCAGGGTCAGATTTATCTGTGGCTGCACCAGCAAGATCGATTGGGAGAAGTCAGGCATAAGTATGAGTTTTTACTCTCTGCTAAATGGGGGGTGGGAAAACAGCAGCACTAGCCTCTGTCTTTCTGGTCAATAAAAGACTATATCACAGATCTGGAATCTATTTAGCATGACACATAAATACAGTGTGTAAAATGAGTGCACATGCAAATAGGCCTATATTTGGTACAGGACTAAACAGGAAGAAAACACAAACGTAGTATAAGTATTTCACAGTATTTCTGTATTTTCACCTGCATGTAGACTGAGACATATACAAATACTGAAATGCATACACAGTCTGAAACACGGATTTAGATGCACACACAGAGACGCACAGCTTTCTCTCGTCTTCTGACCTCATTCCTATAATGAAGTGCTTTTGATAAGCATAATGATTGTCCAGGCGAAGCCCCGGGAACATCTGAGCACAGCAAACACTTAGTAATATGTCAGGTCTGACGTTTGTTGCACTATTAGGATCTCATAAAAGCGTGATTGTGCTTTATTATTTTTCTCCTTTTAGACCTGAGTGCCAACTGGGACTGCTCATTTTTTTACTGTTGAAAGCCACGTGGGGATATCCTGCTGCTTGTGCTGCCAGGCAATAACGTTTTATACCCTTTTAGAGAAGCCACATGAAGAAAGGTGTCTTCCTTCTCCTGGGTTTGTGATATATCCTGAGAGCTCACACTGCTCTATTGTAAAGCAAAGAGCTCAAAACGGTGACCACTCCAAAAATATATCCCTCTGTGGTTTGATAGGTTCCCCCTGTGGTCAGGGTCACTTTTATTCCAAATACTTGGGCAGCATTTCACAGAACAGAACAATGTTTGTTGGGGCTTTAAAATGGAACAAACAAAGGGACCCTTCCTTTAAAGCTGATATTGGAACTTAACAATGAGTGCCATCAAATATTAATCTGGTAGGAGAGTTGATCTGGCATATTTTAAAGCCCTCACCTGTAGAGACAGATGTTTTTCAGTAAAAAATATCTTCTTGGAAAGGTTTTAATGAAATAATCCTGGTAACATGTATGCGATTTCACTGGGATACATATTAGAAACCATCCATCCATCCATTCTCTGTAACCGCTTAACCTGTGTAGGGCCATGGAGCCTGTCCCAGCTGTAATAGTGCAAGAGTCAAGGTACGCCCTGAACAGGTTGCACGTCCATCTCAGTAGTTACCGTTTAGCCTATTAATTATTCTTGCCAAAGCTTGGATGAAAAGATTGATACCACTGTCATACAAGAATGATTTCTCATCTGTAATTAGTTTTTAATCTGTGCCTGTGATTATGCAAAGGAGAACTTTTTGTAGGACCTTTGTGTCAAGTATCCAAAGGTTCTACACTAAAGGAGTAGAACACTGTGTTTAGTCTGTACTCCTCTTTCTATCACACTAAGAGTCTTTCTCTTTCCCTTCCTCCCACTCTCTCTGCTCTTCTTTCCCTCCCACGCCTTTGTCTTTTTTCCACCCCTTCATATTTACTGTTTTCCCAGATGGATGGTCCTACATTTCCATCTTTGTCCCTCTGAATGAGGAAGCAGTGGTTATGACCAGACTGCTTACCTGACCTCAAGGGAGAATTCACACATAGTGATTGGTTATAGCTGGTCCGAAAGGGGCAGCAGCTGTGTTGCTAAGGCATCTCCAGGAAGCCTTCTCATCAGCCAATCAACCACAAGCTTTTCTATATTTGACATTGCATCTAATACATTTCTCTAAAGCTGTTCTTTTGCAGTGTTATCATGGTTTAATGAAGCCAGCACACTTGGAGAGACCTATTAGTGAATTCTGTAAGAATCTACTGCTTTGCCCTAATGTGGTCTGTCACATATGATGGACTGTTTTCAATTTCTAGGGGGGTAGCTGGTGAAAGACAAGTGAATAATTTATTGCCACATTGGTTTTCATTGCTGAGGTTTGATGTATAGCATCATATTATGGCGCTGATGCCGGATCAGAGGCTGGATTAACATTTGGTGATAACACACAGCATATGTTGACTGAATAATTTACCTTGCATTTTTGAATTCAGATGTGCTCCATGCTGCGCTGAAGTGTGAAAGGCCATGGCAAACTATAGACCACCATGGAAGCAGCTTGAAATGCGGAATAAAAATGTACTTACCTTTAGCTTTGGCTGAGATGCGTCCTTTTGTCTTCAACATAGCTGGAAAATCTCAAAATAATCTTTAAGTACTGTATGTATGTAGCAGTCTGACCATAATAAAACTGTCAAACAATATCCATCCCAGACAATACCATGTCTTTATGAATATGTCTATACAGAAAATGACTGGGAAAGACCTATGTAGTACAAGCCCTCATTGGTCATCTTTATGTTTACTTGTTTCTGATGAGATTATCATGCAGAATTTTGTAATCTAGCAAGGTTAATGAGAGCTTGACTGTAAAAATCAGCTCTATCGCAGTACACATAGGGTAAATATACATAAGAAATAGTCTCTCCATTTATAAGTGTGATCACAACAGAGCACTTTCAAGTTCATTACATTTCTGCTCAATAAGTACCTTGGAATGATTATTCAATAGTGAAATAATAAAAAAAAACTTGTACATGCTCTATACAGTATGTCAAAAAGATTTAGAGCCAAAATATTGTCTGTTTTCTTTCCACTACACATTGCCATATAAATATACCTTTGATTAGCACAGACTGCGTTTTTAGAAACTGATGACAAGTGGCTGAGATATTTTAATTGCCCAATAGCCAAACTTGTCCGACATAAAAAAGATAAATAGAATAAATGGATATTTGGACAATTATATAATTATTATTATTACATAAAATGATAAAATTATGGTTTAATAAGAAAAAAAATATGATCCTTACTTTTCAGTGTTTTGCCCAGGGTCACTTTGGCCTGTTCAACCACTGACAGCTGATCCCTACCCCGGGTGATTCTTCTAAAATGTCCAGTCTTCTTCAAATATCTGCAAAAGGGTTTAATGTTTAAGTCCAAAAACTGGGAAGACCATGGTAAATCCTTGACTTTATTCTTTTTAAACCATTTCTCAGTTGAATTTGTTTTGTGCTTTGGATCATTGTCTTGTTGAAAGAGCCCCTGCCTCTTCATTTCTTAGCTTTTTGACTGATGGTAGTGTGCTTTGCTTACTTATGCAGTGCTCCAGACATAACCATGTTTGTCACTGCGGATTATGTTGACCTTCTCATAGACAGAGTTTTTCTTTCTTGCCACACATACCTGTGTGAAATATGGCCACATAATTCAACTTTGGTCCCATCAGCCCACATGTTTTAGTTCCAAAATGTCATTTGATTTGCTCACATCATACTCCAAGTGTGCTGCCTTATGTCTAGAAGTAAGCAATAGCTTCCAGCGTACTTTGCCCCCGAACAATCCAGACTTCTGCAGATTATGCTTGGCAGAGGAGATGTGGATATTTATTCCAACCTTTTTTTCTAATTCCATTGCCTTTGCTGGTCACACAAAACCTTTTGAGATTGCCCATGGAGATCTGTCCACTATATTCATAGTGTTCATAGAGTTCATGTACTATAAAATTGTTTTGTTTCATTGTTGTTGATAATGAAAAATATTTTTTACTAGCTGAACATGGATTAATTAGTATATTTCAAATGAAAGGATGCAAATGTTCTAACTGATTTACCTTTTCCTAACCGATTTGGTGCTAGATTTGTCCCTGTACCACTGGTAGATGCATTAGCGCCCAATGGATCAGATGAGGATATGAACTATAACACAGTATTTTATCCATTGGCATGCTCCTGTTGCCAGTGTGCCTCCGCCTCAGTTATGCATTTCAAAGTGAAATGACTCATCATCATCCCCAGCTCCTATATTTCACATACATGAGACATCCCAAGTAGCACATAGCAGTAATTTCAAACATCCTGAGGTGCCATCAGGAGTGCTATTCCCCAAAGATCTAGTTGCATGCTCTCCTTGTCGTATGCTGCATGTCACTGAGATTAGATTGCTACTCCTGTTGATTTTAGTAAGCACATTGATCATGCAGGCACAGATATCAGGCTGCATATTTATTGGGACCCTGTCTTTTATCATAAAGCTTTTGGATATGGTTACAGTGCACTGGGGAAATCAGATGTATTGCCTCCACCTAACATGAAGGCGTGTTTAGGTGTGTGCATGTCTGAGGTGTGTGCATGTCTGTCTCTGCCATAAACCACTGTGGACATCCTTTTGCGGTCCAATAGGCTGAAATATCACCTTGTCGTAAAAGGAGACGAGGCCACAAACCTGGTGCAAGGTGTTCAAATGGCATCCCATTATCCTTGCAGAACAAGTGACCCCGCCCGTGTAAAAGGGATCTACCTTGTAAGTGATAGTGTGAGCTGTATAAATGGCAATCATCTCAAGACTTGAGACCTGTGCCATATCTCTAAGCAGTCAAAGTCCACAATGGAGCTTACGAGATTATGATGATATTGATGATATGTAGTTGTAAACCAATGGTGAAGCTAAATGAGAAAAAAAATATGGACTTTTAATAATAAATTTAGAGTTTGGTTCATCCTTTTTTAAAACATGCCTTGAAAGTACCGTTGGTGTATCTCTATCAGTTTTTGCAGCACGGGCAAGAACTGAACTCAACAGTTTTAGATCCAGCAGTATTAGAGCTACAAGGGGAAACATTTCACATCACATTGAGTCAGTCTTGTCTTGAAGTGTGTTTGCAGGTTGCTGCATTCTACTGTCTTATTATTTTATTTTTGCATGGAGTTGATATTATTTTCAGCCTATGTGCATGCATGTTGCATGCTGCATGCTGATGGTAGACATTTCATACATTATTCATGCTCATCTTACAGCATGCAGTGATGTACCCATTGTGTGCAGAATATGATTTCAAGATGCAGGCTGTCAGCGATAACAATCCCTATGTGAACATGTATGTGCAAGTGTGTCTGGATTACACCCAAATGGATTTGCTTAGATCCAGCATGTCGTTTTAAAGGTTGACACACTTGGAGGCAGGTGGGGTGTGTTGTATTATTCTGATGCATTGGCATGTCTGTATCAACATTCATGATGTGCTGAAACCCTTCCAAGCACATCTCTTCCCTGTGATTGTATTGCTAGAAAACAAGATTATCACAATATTTTGCTCCCTCAGAGGGGCAAGAATATAGGGGGAGGGCTTGGCTGGTGACATGACTGATGCAGGCTTGTCACCGGCCACACCATGGAACGTAAAATCAGCGTTGTATTTGTTTCTCCAATATCACATGCATGGAATTGAACAGAACACAACCTCTGGGTGCAGTGAGGGCAGCAGGTGATTTAGCCAAACTCCTTCTAGCAGCGGGGCTAAATTACCTGCCATACATGGATTGAGGAACCATCCAACATACTGCACTTCATCAGGCTTTTAGCTCTGGTCTAAATCAATAGTTTGTCAGTGTGTGTGGCGTATTATTTGGAGATTTCCTACAAAGAGAACAGAACTAAATGAACTTGCTGTGTCTTCCAAATGTGATTATCCTGACAGAATTTCATTAATGTGAGGGTGTTTGTATATGACAGAACTGGCAGGCAAGCAGTGATAGTCACAGATAATCTTTGCAGTGTGACTTCTGAATAGCATTAATTTCATCTTGAAGTTGCACCTTTAAAAATAGTGCATGTTATTAGCCACACACAAACGAAAAGTTTTAAATAGTCAGTGGTGAAGTGCCACACATATATTCACTGCATACAGTAACATGCAGTTTGTTACAGGATTGTTTGATGTAAAAACTGCTCAATAAATGCTGTAATGTTATTAAGAGACCTGAAATTAAAATGGGTGATATCAAACATAGGACACTATTTATTTAAAGATTTTGTATTTATTATATTTCTGTCATTGTGCAGTGTCTTTAATATGATCACAGAGTGGCAATCTGGGCATAGTATTTTCTCAAGGCCTCTTTCTGCAACATTACTTTATTTACTGCTTTATTTGATTTTTTTTATTGTAAAACAGTTACCAATAATAAAGATGGTTTCTATTCATAGAGTTTACAATAAACACAATATTAGCAAAGTTTTCGGGACTTCTGGCCATGTAATGTCATTTTATTACAATATTTCCTGGATAGGTCCTGAAATGTACATCTTTAGTAACATAATACAAATGATTTCAGAAGCTATGAGCCCAAAGAACGGCCAAATCAGTTAAGTTTAAATTTAGATATCTGACTAGCTTTTACACCAATTTATATGGTATAGCAACACACTGCTGTCACTCAAGGGAAAAGGACGGTGGGGCTGAGAACTGCAGAACAGCTTCCCTTACATGGATTTCATGTTTAGCCCTTTAATCACAAGGTCAACCTACAGTAGCCTGAGGTTTGCTGTGTTTCACTTTCATGTCAGTAAGTGAATATCATCATTGGCCAGTCTTCAGCAAGGAGACGCCAAGAGTTCCTTCTGTAGATTTATTGTGTCTGAGGGTTGAAGGTGGACAGAATGGCTCTATTAAATCAGCAAGACAAAGACGGCAAAGACATTTCAGTTTGCCAAATATCCTCACACTCCCTAACATTCTCATGTCCAATTAACAATGACTTAGTATCTAACCTACTAAAAGTTGCTGATGCTGACCTTCTCTAAAGTTTGTCAGCTTTTAAATCTTTTTCTTAAATAATTTTAAGTCGCTATGATGCATCATAGTCCTTTTAGTTGTTCCTGGCCCCCCATTTATAGCTGTTGACTTAATTCATTTGTCGGGGCACTTAAGCCACAAGAACACTCTAACATCCCATTTACTATATTATTAGTGACATTTTCTATTAACAGGTGTGTATATAGGGTTCAGCTGTTTATATACGACTGGGAGTCAGAGCTGCACACCTGAAAATCTCAGCCTCTGTTAAAACACTTAAGCAATGTGAAGAGCTCCTCTTGTCCTCAGATGGATGGGGTATTTCTGCTCTGCCTTATGATTGCAGTAAAGTGTCTGCTCTATTCCTGAAAGTGTGGGGTTTCTTGCCTTGTGTTCAAGTATAGGTTTAACATACTGTACATATACATATGTGTGACTAATGGCTTCAAAAGCCTCCTTGGCATTGGACTACTTCATGGTAGCATGGATCAAAACAGCAAACGTGTGGTTTAGCAGAAAAAGCAGTAGTGAGATGGACAGGATGAAACCGAGAGAAGATTAAGACGTAGCCAGACAGAAGGATAAACAATGTAATATGTGTCAAAATCCCGACATTGGTAAAGTGTTTGTAAAAGCTGGGCCAGACGATGGGAGAAAATGCACAGTTTGACAGTGTCTTGGTTTTTTTTTTTCTTTTCCTGGGGTGGTTCCTGTGGTCATCCCTCTCATTTCGAAGAGCCCCATTGCGCCATGGGAAGAGCCCTCAAGGTCACAACAAACAAGGCCTGCGCACAACCACATAATAAGCATTTCCTCCGCAACATGGCAGACTGATCACAAAGACCAGAGCTTGGCCTTGGATGAAAATGTTCACTCTGGCCCTTCAGATAAACATGCTGTCTGGAAAAAAGCAATGTTTCTCATCTCTAATTCTGGTCTTATTTGTGGGTCTCTTGGCTGAGGCATTGCCCGGTTTTGCTCCAGTCACTTTTGACAAGAAAATGCTGTGCATTGTTTCTTTGTAGAAAAGGGCCAAAGTAAAGCATTTAATGGCCTAATAATTAATTTCATAATAAATAAGATCATTACAGAAGAGGAGGTGATTTAAAGTGATTCTTAACCCAGTTTAAATTCACTCAGCTTAAGATGCTCTTGGGAGCTTCCTGTATGGATTTAGAGAGATTAAGGTGGAGAAGACAGATACCTCACTCCTCTTAGTATGTCTTTGTTCATTTTTACTGAGACGAGAATGAAGCCGAGAGGGATTCAGAGAATGAAACACATACAGTAGTCTAAGGTTTTGATGTAATCTTCAGCTAACTCTGGGACAGAAGTTGGATATATGTACTAACTAGGGGCCCTGCTAGAAACTATATTATAAATATATCTATGAAAGTTAATATTGATAATATCTAGCATTTCTGTGACCCCAGATCTGGTCCCTTTGTTCGCCATAGTTGGAAGCACCAAGTATTTTGCTGCTTTCTTTTATTTTGCTGGATCAGTTACAGTACATCTGATAAATACAAAGCAAATAAGTGTATTTTACAAAATGTTGGAATATTTCTGTAAGAGAGGACATATATGGTGGTGGCCAACCTAATACACAGAATTTATTTATTTGGACCTAAAAGTGGTCTGGTTTTGTTTGCATTTCCTTTTTAGTGCTGAACAAGATGAAACCATTGGGGCTAAAGTGGTGGCCATTTTCACATCACCCATCACATGTCGTGCATCATGTGAAAACAATAGTGGTTGCTTTGCCCTAGACTTGAATGCCAGTCTACTTTGCGTTAGTCCTGTGTTTTGTGACCAATCCACCATCCAGACATTTTCCAGACATATTATTTTAAGTTCTAAATGCTAAATGATGGTCCTCCTGCTGCTAGATGTTGTTGGTTGTTTTAAGCAGCTGGCACAAATGACCTTCTCTGTCATATTTGACAGGAGGATGTTTTCCTTAAGAATGATCGCTTGTATTGTAAGAGGATTTTAAGGTTAAGGAATTGCCTTAAAATGAGATCATACTGTATCAGAGAAAGGTTCATGTCTTTGAGAAAGATGAGACTGATGCAGCCTAATAATAAAAGAAATCACACATCACCAGCTCAAGTGATAATAACATAAAGACCATGAAAAACGAGAGCTACTCTCTTTGTTTTAGGTGTAATGAGATCTATTGTACTGTTTTTCTTCTCTGATATTGTTATTTTGATCAAATTGCCCTGATACTCAGGGGAGGCTGATGCCACAGTTAAAAGTCTTAATTAGATGGATTTTCTCATTTAGCCCCTGCACCTTGTTTGCTGTCTCTCAGCATCATTGTTATTTTTATATAGTGAAGATGGCCTGTGAACCGGCACTGTGGCCTCAACTTCAGAATCTCTTAATAAGGTGGAGCGTTGTCACTTTCATTATCTTACACATGAGTAAGTATTGTTACCATGCATTTGCCTTTCTGATTCGGAAAATTCAAAAGGTCGGGGTAATTAAATAGAAAAAAATCTTTCTGTTATCAGGACAGATTTCTGTCCTGACAATTTTCTTTATTATTTATTGTTGTTTGTTACTGTCTGTAAAGCACTTGTATAAGACAGGTGCTCAGTGACCTGTATTTACTTTTGTTAGACAACCGTGCAGCAGCAAGGAAGTTAGGTGGTTATGTTTGTTAACAAGTACAGTAGCATTTTTGAGTCACTACTGAATCACAATTATATCCTCATTAGGCAGAACAGAGGTTTAACTTTTCTCATATTCCTTTCTATTATCGTTTTACTCAACAATCAACGGCTTCCAGCTCGTCCCTGTTTTTACAGCGAATGCCCTTGCTGCCGCAACCCTCCCATTTTTATCCAGGCTTGGGACCGGCACCAAGGCGGCCCTTGGCCTTGGCCCTTCTGCATTCCTAGCGCAATTATCGTTTTACTTAAATGAACATATTGTGTAGCTCTAATTGTCATTCCCACTCAGTTTATATAGGTTACTTGCTTTCATCTACTTAAGTTTTGCGAGATTCATTATGACACGTGCACTCTTGGTCAATAGGGGCTTCTTCACTATAGCTTCAGGGGATAATTTTCCCTTCTTATCTTGTTGAAAAGAGAAGGGGCTCTATGAGGCTTAGTAGGAAGGACATAAAGGGCAGATAATGTTCTAACATGGAACATATAGAAGTCTAACTCTCTGTACTGAGGATAAGGACAGAGCCACTCATTTACTAGTTAACGAATCCACCAGTTTGATGGGTATTCCACAGCAACAGATGTGTGTACAGTAATTGCTCTGTGTATTGGCAACCTGGGAGATTGCTCCACCACTGCTCATCTACCACCAAAGCATGGTTATTCAGAATAAATTAAACCACTTTCCTTTAACATGGCCTGCCAGTTGGCTCACAGCAAAGTTTTGCCTCAGCCTAGTGTGAATGGTACCTCAGACGATTCCAACATCTGGCTGCATTTTAGTAATCGCCTGTTAGAGGAAAGTAAAGCAATGCATAGGTTACAAATGTGTACAAAACAGCCACCGCATAATGCTGACAACACAGACAGGTTGAGATCAATAAGTGAGCATGATTAAGTGTCACTGAGAGTTCAACAGAGTGCAGCAGGGGAGCTGTGCAAGACGGATGCTCAGATTTAGAGAATTAAAAAAACATGGGGACAGCTCTATGTGAAACCAGAAAGAAAGTAGGAGTTGAAAAGGACGACACTTAGCAAAACTTGAATGGCCATTTGTTACTTGGCAGAAGACAGCGACAAGATTTAGGAGTCAATCATTCAAACGTCTTTCCACGTTTTTCTTTCCAACCGTGTTACTATAGTGTGTTATGGTTTGCTTTTTTTATCAAATGTTTTCCATGTCAGGTGACCTTTGGGCCAGGAATATACATGTTTTAATATCTGTCTGCGTGCGCATTATCATGCTGTTGTGGGCATTGCTGTTTTCTCTGCCATGATCTCAACAGCAGCAGTGCTGTAACCTCCACGAGGAAGAAACAGTTTTCCGAATATGGTGAATAATTCTTAGTCTGCCTCCTATAGTAGACAACTTTTAAATCCTCTAGACAAACACAATGTACTCAAAGAAGTGGATGAACAATGACACTTTTTTTGAAGCCTTTTTTGCTTTAATGGATCATTTAATTCGCCCTATCTGTAGTTTCAAAAAGTAAGAAAAGCGTTTATGCTGCCTCATTTTGATTGGTTTCTCAGCAGAATTCACATCATACAGTAACATACAGTAAACATCAACTGCATGTAATGACAATAACAGAATAATCTCACCTTATCCTCAACAGCACTGCATTATTCAACAGATCCAGAATGAAAATGTATTCTGTTTCATCCAAATCACCTCAATGCTAAATACGCAGCCTTTTAGGCAGCATACACTACTATCCATCAAAGGGCAGACATCTGTCCTAGTACAGTTGTCAAGCATAGTAATGTCAGCATAATGGCTGGGGAGATGCAAAGGCTGCTGGAGTCATAACAAGGTTGTTTTCAAATTCATTTCATTTCCTGCACCATTACTGCTGTTTGTTGTTTGGTTATGTTGCCCGCGTAAGTGGCTCGTGTTCCTGGTTACAAAATGAAACAAAAGTGAGGCAATAGGCCATGAAATGGCCGCTGTTAGAGAAAGCAGTGTTTTGTTACATTCAGATTGCAGGGTTGCTTGAGTGCTCACACACTCCCTGTTCACTATGAGGCACGATAGCTCATGTAGCCTATAGCAGGACATAGCCCATGTTGGATCTGTCTTTGTTGTGATGTTGCTTTTGATAAGTAAATGTTGTTTGTTAAGGACACAAGGTTAAGTGGTCAAACCACAATATACTGGTGGCTTGGCCAGAAGTTCTGTTCACACGTTGCTGATTAACATCGATTTATCAGCCCTCTGATTAGATGCTACAGTTGTGCTCAAGCAAGACTACACTCTCATCTTTACGCTGGCATGTTTCCTCTCCCGCAGTGTGGGTAACACCAGGCTGGTAAATAGAGAACAAATGCATTGATCCTGGAAGTATTATTTTTTTCTTCTCAAATGAATCAGAAATTGCATTTATTGCTTTCAACAGAGTACTAGATTTGCCTCATCGCCCAAATATTGACTTTACTGGAAAACCATTATCCAGCGGGCCTCACTCTTCACTCTCTGGATCATCAGAAATGTTGTCACTTACTGCTGGAACAGCCTATCATGAGGAAACATGACAGTGGCGAAGTGTCACCCGTGTCACCTCTCCCCACCTCGACTCAGCTAAACAACTGCTGTGATTTTTGTGGCGAGGTTGCACTGTCTCCTTACTTCTTTGTCAAGATGTCATACCTTTCCTGGGGGGTAGACGAGGTGCTGGCGGAGCATATGTGTGGGAGACAGACAGCGTTGACAGTGACCCACTTCCCAGCAAGCTCTCCTGTGGCGGGTGACAGACCTGCAGTTATTCCGAAGAGTGAATAATGCTCACCTGCTGTCAGAGAGTGTGGTGAGTGACACTAGCCAAGGCAAAAACTAACAATACAAAACCTTGGTTGTTTCGTTGCTTGTGAAATTCAGTTTTAACCTTATGCTTATTTTTAATTGTCTTTTGATTTAGCAGTTAGCACGGTTTTGGTGACTTACATCTTTAGACATATAGTCAAAGACGACATATAGAGATACTGTATAGTATGCAGTTGAATTTGGACATTTATTTGAACTTTTGTGGTTAGTTATTTAAACAAATACATAGCAATGCATATGCATAAAGATGCATGTGGCCTTGGATTATATATAGACTTTTTCTATATATAATATATATAGACATTCTTTTCAGTTGTTCATCAATGCATTAGAAGGCTGGGCAATCAACCGAACAGCAATGTTGTGAAATATTTATAGTCTATCTTGAAGATGTCACAAAAGTATACCAGTAGTTTATCAGCACAAAGATACAAAAAGGAAAGTGACAACAGCTGCCCTACAACTAGTATATTACTGCATGTTTAGATGTCAGCAGTTGGCGACAGGTGTGTTGGTCTTTTTTCTTCCCTGCTGCAGGGGCCAGGTGAGGAGTTATGTTTTGGACAGGCAGGACACCTCATTAGCCATCTTCTGCAGGCGTCCACTGTGTCACCTGTGCTTTGGCACAGGGAGACACTTGACATCTGCAAGGACATAAGCAACAAGAAAGAGGGCGAGATAAGAACAGAAAGACAAAAGCAGATCCTGGGTTAAAAAGTTTGGTTTGATTTACTGAATACATTTTCAGGAGGCACTTCCATGTACAAATAATTTTATCTGGTCTGAACTAAAGAGGCTTGATTTACTACACATATCTTTCTTTTCATTTCTTTTCTTCGTTTTCAATTTTCCAATTACAAGTAAACCTTAGTATTTTGACAAAACTCTCATCTACTTTTTACATTGTCAAGGACACACATGGAAGTTTTCTGTGTCTTCAGGGGTCACACTGTAACAGATAAGAGCATGATAAGAACGTGAATAGCTGGAAACACTATTGTATTGTATTGTTTGACATTAGGAGCTGCAGATTAGATGAAATATTCATATCTGCCTTTTTGTATTTTGGAATAATTTCCTCCAGTCAGTTTAAATAACTTTCTCAGTGGTTACAAATGACATCAGATTAAAAAAAAAAATCTCAGTAGAAAAAAAATTAAAGAAGGATAATAAAAATCTTATGACCAAAAAACCTGATGATGCTGCATCATGATCTTTTCTGGTCAAAAACATATTTGTCTGGTGTCAATACTAAAAACTATTGCACTACAACCGTATGTTTAGACACAAAATTTACACGGTTAATAAAAATAAAAAAATGTCCTAAATACACTTTTACTAATATCAGGCCCTAAAAGTATAAAACTTCATTTTGGTTTTAAGTCACATTGCTGCAAGAATATTAATTGCATATTTCATCACGAGGGGTCTTAATTTTCCTTAAAAGCTGTATGCAAATGGTCGTAAAAAATCAGTGTTTATACCTTTAAACCACTTGTGTTCTAGCACAATAATTAAACTGAGCTCAGTTTAGGAAAATATATTGATTGGAGTACAAATGTTGAACAAACATATACTGTCAGTCTGAAATGGATATGAGCTAGTGTCTTCCACTTCAAAGTCCTCTGTTTTGTCAAATGCCCTCCACCCCAACTTCCTCCCAGTGCAAGCTTTCTCTGTCACCTATTTACTTCAGTGGCTTCGTTGCAGACTTACGGATATTTAAAAACTACTCATATACTAATGAGAAGTTTCAAACTTTTAACAAACAGTTACAAACGTTAAGTTCATCCTAGACGGAAAAGATCCAGTCAATAGCACAGACAAACTGGTAGCCATTGTGAAAATCTTCATTTGGCATCTAGTGAAAATTTCACACACCCCAGGAGGTCATTCAGTGTCAGTGAAAATGAATCTCACACTGATCCCTTCACTGTGGAGACATGTTGATCCTCACTCTATATAATCCAATGCTGTGCTCCTCACACCTCACTGTCTTTGTTTCAGCCCTTAATAAATCACTCATAACCTGTGTCTTAGGCTCTTTTGAGAACCCCCCCCCCCCGTATTCTTACCTTCCACATTCAACCTTCTCTGTCCTTTGCATTTTTTCACACACAGCCAATGAATAAATTTGGAACTTAATTACATTTAAAAAGGCCACAGAAGTGCACAGGAACTGTGTGTGTTCAGACTATTAAAGGCAGTCTGTCATGCTCAAGTTCATTGAATGTTCCACCTGACTTTCATGTCAGTAATGTCGGTGCTTACATTTCTGTGGTAACTGCTTAATGTATTCCAGGTCATGAGGTGTTAATCTGCGTTCATTTTTAAAGTCCCAAGGTTCTCTGTCTATGCAACACATTCATTTTAGACTATGGTTATTGTGTTGCATCTCTCCTAATGTATGCAGATGACTCAGGCTGCTTAAAGGAATGCATTTCAGGTTTAAATGTGATAGATTGCCCTGCAGGGCAGTATCTTGTTCGGGGGGGTGTAATACACAAAACAGTGCAGTTTGACTTGCCTTATCCTTGAGAAACATTTTTAGTGTTATACATCATGATTTTTGTAGGGAACATGAACTTTTGTCTCAGTTATAGTGTTTAAAAACATTTCCTAATCCTCAGAAGAAACTTTTTAACAAGCTGGAATTTAGAATTTGCACAACTTTCTGTAGCCCTGAACTGTTTACTGGTCGCTGTTTTGTTTTGGATTTTGGTTTACTTTAGTAAAATCAATTCACTGGGAACTCTGGGACATCACTTTATCTTTTGGGAACAGTAGTTCAGGGATTATTATTTTGAACGGTGCAGCTGTTAGACAGCTCTCTCTCTCTCTCTCTCTCTTTCACTCACCTTCTTTCTGGTAAGTAGGAAACATATAGACAATAGAGGATTTGACATGTCGAGCAACTCTTAAACATGAGTCAGTGTGAGGAGAGGGTCTGCTTCAAAAGATTAGAAAGCGCAGCAGGACAACGAGCAGGTGAAAATTCTCGTGTCGCCTTGACAGCAGGGTTTATTGTTGTTTGTGCTGTTGTCTTAAAAAGCACTTCCTCCTCCTCTTTATAGCTATTGCATCTTCTAAATTTCTCCTCTGTCTGCAGTACAAACTACTTTAAGGTAACAGTTTTCTTAGCATTACGTGTAGCTGAATTCTCACAAACATGACTGGGGAGAGATACATGTATAACAATCTAGCTGAGTCAGTTTGCAGTGGACTATAATAGACTTTACCCATCGATTCTGTTTTCAGTAAGCATCTAGTTTGCTCCATGAGATGCCATTCTGTTCACCATATATACAGCAACTCATTTTGTCACACTAACTGCGTGTATTCAATAGAAGTGGACCCAGAGAGAGAGAGACGGAGCCAAGTGATAGGGAAGGGAAAAATGGTTTTATTGGAAGTTGGCTGCACAGGTAGGAATGGGGGGGAAGGGGAGTGCAAATGGTAAATGTTCTGCACTTATATAGCATGTTTCTACCTTGTGGCACTCAAAGTGCTTTACACTGCTTCTTATTCACACTCACACACACACTCACACACCGGTGGGGGAGCTACTATGCAGCTGGCCAACACTCACCAGGAGCAACTAAGTTGGGGTTCAGTGTCTTGCTCAAGGACACTTTGACATGTGACCGGAGGATTCGGGGATTGAACCAACAACTGTGAGATTGGTGGACATAACATGGTGCATAAGACATGAGAGTAGGGCTTGGACAACCGCTCTACCTTCCTGCACCACAGTTGCCCCCATGCAAAGTGCAGATGAGGAGCGATGTTCTTGGAGGGAGAGTCTGGCTGGAGGAGCTTGGAGCCCCGATGGAGCGGTGAGTTCCTGGAGAAGGGCGGGAGGAAGCCGAGGTACAAGATGGCATGAAGACGAGGAGCTGGAGAGGGAGACAGGGCAAAGCAGGGAGACAGGGCGAAGCAGGGCGACCGGAGCTTCTGTAGGTGGGGGAAATACAATGGATGAGCAAGGAATTCTAAGAGAGTTCAGGTTAGAAGGCTACAGTTCTCAAATACCGTGGAGGTTACTGAGATGATCTGGTGACCTGTGGCGTGCAGGAAACTAGTATAAGAGCAGCTGTCATCAAGGTGCGTGATTGGGTGCAGGTGTGGTCGCCACTGCAGTTCCAGGTGCGCTAAAAGCAAAGACACTCACACACATACACAAAAACAGACAGGGAGAGGGGGGGAAAGGAGGGGAAAGGAGGATGGGGGGGCGGGTGCTGTGATACATTTTGCAGTTGTTGTCATTTGTCTAGCAAAAAGCTGCCTCTCACCCTGCTGTTTAATGCGATTAGAAGGGTTTAAAATTGCTTTTAAACGCCACATTGTGTTATCAGAAGTTAATGTGGCCCAACCGAGGTTAATAACAACAATACAATGTGTGCATAAAAGGTTAAATGTCATGAAAAGTACTTTAATGGGATAAGGAACCTGTTTTTTCCTGAAAATATAACTGATATATAGAGCATGCTTTCACATGATTATGTTGTGTAAATTAATTGTGACTTACTGTTATGTCGAATTGCAGCATTTTTTTAATGAGGTACTTTTAGGCATTCACTCTAAGCCCAAAACATTTATGATGTCTCCAATTATGATAGGCTGCCAATGTGAATGTGTCATGTAGAAAAATTCTGCTTTATGACCATTGCAATATTGTAGTAGGTTGGGCTATAAGATAAAACATGATTCAAAAATAGAAATTTGCACAATGACCTATGAAGGCTTCCAAATCACATTTAACTTAAAAAAGTGAGAGCACATACATGTCAGGCACGTGTACATTACTAAAGTACCACGGCTACCTTGCCCTGTGCTTTAGGATTTGTTGGAGTAACTTGCTTTGGCCGCCGTTACTCCAAGTTGAAACCTTTCAGTCAGTGCTCATATTTCTTATTGGTTTACCGAACACACTGTCATGTTACGATAAAAAATATTCACACAAAAAAAACTGTTACTGGTAGCAGTAACATTCAACCTTTAATGCCATATTCATGAGCTTGATTTACTTTACATCCTCTTGAAACACCTCTCAAAAATGTATTTTATACTTCCTCATTGTGTCCTGATGTAGCCACAGTACTGATTGTGTTTCATGAATATCTCCATTTCCCATCAGGCTTCTAAAGCGATAGAAATTCCTCCAAGATAAGAGCCATGATTAATTTCTATTTTTCCTCATCCCCTTCCATTTGCAATCAGTATGACTAAGGACAGACTAATGGTTTGAATATCTCTGCCTCCCACCCATCAAATACAGAAGAAGGAGAGAAAGCAAGAAAGCAAGTTAGATGTGAAGCTACAGTATCTTTCTGGTGATCTCTGCTGCTGATGTGTGTGTTTGCCAAAGAGGTGGGAGGACAGATATAGAGAGCACATTTCAAGAAGCTGCAATGTATTTTAAATGCACATTAAACAATCCCAGTACAGCTTCAGACTTGCTTCATTAGAGCTGAAACCTCAAGTCAAAATGAGAACAGGGGCACACGGACATGAACAAGATGCTTGTGTGACAAATGGAGAATATTCTTTTTTTTTTATTAAAATGCAGCCCTTAGTGAGGGTCGGGGGTCTATGGAAATAGGTAAAATAATTGAACATTTACTGCACAGTGGAGGTTTTCAAAGTAAAAAAAAAAAAAAGCTTAGAGATGTCACCTGAGTGAGTGTCAGTTGGGACCAAGTATGAAAATAAATACATGTTTCACCACATCTTGGTACTCTGCTCCCCTAAACCAACCATCAGGTATCATGTTGCATTTTGTGCCTAATGTAGAACCAGGCAGCATGATAAGAGAGCAATGCTGCTTCCTGTCAAAATCACATTTGAGAAAGGTCTACATGCTGATAGACCAGGATACGTTAACATAGCTCACTGCAGATTATTGTACTAAATGTGCAGATCATTAAGCACTGAATGGAAAGGTATTGCAGAGAAATGACCACCTTGAACAATAGTAGACCTAGTAATACTCCCATGGGTAAAGTCTTATTCAAACTCTATTATTGCAGGAATATATACAGCATGACCTCAATTATCGGTGCCTTGGCAGCTACTGTCTGCACAGACACATACAGCAATCACTGCTTGGCTGACCCTACATGCTCGCACTGCCCGAGGCTGCCGCGGCATGGCAAAGTGTGTTAATCAGTCGACCTGCAGTGTTTTTGTCCATTACCATTGGGTTTTTGTCAAAATGCTCGCGTTCTTAGAAGGTAAATGACAGGTGTGCACCCTGTTTCTGCATAGCCTGTGCTCACACCACACACCTCAAGTGTTTCTGTCAGGAGAGGAATAAAAGTCCCATTTTCTTGTAATCTGCAGGAGTTTGTGCCTCTCGAAAAAATTGGCCTCTTAACAAAATTAGCCAAACAAAAAAGAAGACATGCATTCAATTTCACATTATGACAGATTAGTCCAATAGCCAGACATTACTGACTAATGACAACAATTATCACAATGAACGAGGGAGAAAAGCTGTGTTAGTTTTTCCCATATTCTACTCATTATTTTGAAAACACTTGTGTTTTCTTTTGGGGAACAGTCTCACGAGCTGGGCTGGTTTGGTACTCGGAGGCTCTGTCATTAAGGATTTTTTAAATAGGCAGGCAATTAAAATTCACACTGAATAAATAAGAGCTATTTTTCATTTCTCTCTGCTTGCAGTGTCACACTCAACCACATCCATTTAATTGCAGTATGCACTAAATGTTGTAGATAAACCAGTATTAGTTTCTATTAGGGCCACAATAAACAGAATCGCCATTCTCCATATGAAATTTGCATGAGAGCACTGATTCTCAGGTGTTAGCAGGGCATCTTTATACTGAACTAAGTGTGGGGCCAACGGTCTGCAGGTTTTGAGATCAAGTGAAGATTTGTGACATTTTGTACTTTTGTGAAACCATGTGCGGAGGTGATGAGCGGGAATGAAAGTATGTTGTTGAGACTGTTTGTTCTCAGTGGCACATGGTTGCTACTTATAGTCTGCAAAGATAAAGGAAACACATTTGACTAGCTCAACTTTTTTTAGAGTAACTGCAGCTTTACTTCAGTAAAACATTTACTCATTCCACTCCATTTCTAAAAGGTTTGTATTAGGGGCTGATCCAACATAACAATTAACAAACTAGCCCAGGCACTGGGATCACTAGAGGTCACGGTGGTGCTGCAGTAACATTGTGCCTCATTCACACTCTGACAGGCAGGAAAATGGACCTGCAAATGGATTGTCAGTCAGGTTGTACTGCAAATGTACTGCAGCCCCAAAGTTAGGCTTCACCACCCCTGTCTTCTTTTTTGTAAAAATTAGGCTTGGCACTTGCTCAGTCCAATTACCATCCACTGCTGGTAGTCAGCATTGGTATAACCCTGCATCCGTCCCTCTCTTATCACTCTGCACCCTTTGCTCACCTGTAGTCTTTGGCTACATTGTTCTGGCCACTGTCAGGGGCCGCTTTCACATTGCCTGTCTATTGGTACTCATTATGCAAATAGTCAAACCTCATGAGTCATTGCTTCCCCAGCATGGTGGAAATAAGCATGAGTCCCTGGTCTTTCATTATACAGACACCTGCCAGGCTGGCTTCAATTTAATTAGAAAAGATATCCAATGCTGAGCTGACTGCCATGATAAGGGCCCCTCACAAAGGGCATTGTACGTCTGATGGGGGGACTGCAGGCCCCCAAGACCAAAGATGCTCATTACAGGGACATTGGAGACAGTCAATGATATTAAACTAGTCGACTGAGAATTTTACTGTTGTTTAGGAATTTGCAAAGGATGTCATGTTTCTCCCTTTTTTAATCATCTGAGAATGTCACAACCTCTAATTCCTCTAAATTATCATTTTATCATTGAACATTTACTGTGTCTTAGAATTTTTCAAACAAAACAGTATGGTGATACAATGAGAAGACCCGTGTAGGAGTTGATTCTAAAGGATTGATAGAGTTCTTATGAAGTCTTGTGCAAAAGTGATTAACCTTTTTTTGTGGCAATAGAAAAGAGGCAAGACACATAAGAAAACTATTAAGTTCTAAATACACAAAAACAAGATGGCATAGCTAAAAACATAAATCCAGCTAATACAGTAAAAAGCCTGTTTACAAGTACTAGTTTGCACAACCAAAGTCTTCCACTGTTAGAGACTGGAAACTCTTGCTTCGATTAGGAGGAACTCGCTCTCTGGAGTTTAGGAAACTTTTCCCTCCGCAACTTTCTCCACTTTTCCAAGCATGTCAGTGTATTTCAGGCTATTTATCGACATGAACCATGATCTAAGCTGCTGTCACTCCAGCGCTCATACAGGAGTTAAAGGGAATGCCACAGGGTGTTAAAATGCCAGTGTGTGAAACAGCTATTTATCCTTAGCTGTTTATATTAAGTCAGTCAGTCAACACATCCCTGCTGTCTGTGCTGTTTTGTGTTGCTGCTGAAAGGGCATCTAGTGATTAGATCTTGTTGCAGTCTGTTGCTTGTCTACAGTTGCCTCATGTCACTGCGCACTGACCTTTCTGTGTTATTTTGTTGCTGTTTCAACTCTGTTGTTCCCTGATTCAGTCACAAATGAATGCTTTCTATTAGTGCAATGATGTATCGTGTTTTGCTCTTCTGGGTATAATTGTAGTGCAAAAGTTTTGACACATAGCAAAGTGCAAACAAAACTGAAAGTTATGTTGACATGTAGGATTTGGCTCAGGTATTACCCGTCTGTCCGCTTATCCTATGTGGGTCGAGGGGGACTGAAGCCTATCCCAGCTGTCATCAGGCAAGAGGTGAGGTACACCCTGGACAGGTTGCCAGTGCATGCTTTTGGGGGCCTGGTGGCTCAGTAGTAGAGCATTGAGTTGGGATGCCGAAGCCACCAAGGGCCACCTTGGTACCAGTCCGGAGCCCAGATAAAATGGGAAGGTTGCAGCGAGAAGGGCATCCAGCTTAAAAACTCATGCCAGATCCACATGCGGAACACGTTTAACTGTAGCGACCCCTGAAGGAACAAGCCCAAAGCCATTGATTGATTCATTTTAATACAGTTGAGAATGAGGTGCTCATGAAACACTATAACAAAGAATTTGAAAACTATATGTAAGCTGTTATTACATATCTGTACAGAGGGTTCATCTGTGATTCCAAATGGATATTTGTGCCAAAGTTGAGGAAACCCCCTCATGGGTGTCTGGAGATATTGTATTTACAAAAATGGGATGGAAGAGACCACTAACCATCAAAACCTAATAAGTTTTCCTTTTAGACCATTTACGTTTGGGCCAAGTCGGATGCATTACTGAGAGACTGAATTTACATGAATGGGATGCACAAAAAAAACATACTGTATACGTTCCAAATATTGCATTTTCCATTTTTATTGCTAATTTAGTCCCAAACATACTGTTGTACAGTAATAATTTGGAGTCCAATATATATTTTTGAGTTTTAAAATGGAACCCAAACATTGTTAATTTTGGCTCTCTAAGCTAGTTACATGGAAGCACTAGGTATACTGAGAGGTTTCAGAGAAAATGCAACTTTCCTCACTTTTTTTTTTTTTTTTCCGGCTTGCCCTGAAGCACGAAGTTGGGGATTAGAAAGAGAAGGACCAACAGATACCCCCCCTTCCTCTTGAGCTAATGCATTTCCATTGCTTCAGGGTAAACAATGAAACCATCATGTCATAATGTAACAGCCTCAGCCGTAACTGTACCCTATCACCAGCCAAATCCATTTGAGGGGAAATGCTTTTTTTGGCCAGCTTCCATATTCATTACAAATTCTGCAAAGAGCAGATGATGACTAGGGTCAAATAAATATCAATTTTCAAAAACAAAATTAGGCTGGCTAGGGTCACTCTAGAATCTAGTTCAGGATTCTGGGTAACAGCTGTCTCGTCACATATCTCTCCACCTGCTAATACTGGCAGTGAAGCACACTGCCAATTCCCTGAGAGGTTAGTGATAAAGAATATCTACCTCTCTCAGCCTCCTATCTTTCTTCCTCCTAGGAAACAGTTACCGGCATCTCTGTTAAGTGTAGGACAAGTCAGAAAGTTTCTCAGGGGACTCGGTGATGTCTGATAGATCACAGTTTAATAATGCATGATGATACCTACTTATCGAGTTTGAGGCGGCTGCAATGGATGATGCGCATGCAAGGCCACTTGTGTGTAAGTGACTTTGCAGGATTAAAGTTGGAATGAAGTTTGTGGCATGATGATAAAAGAGGTTCATGGAGGATCATGCTACAGACATGATCACCAGTGATATTACAGCTCTTTCTGTTCCTTAGCATGCAAGCACTAATCTTGATACACAAACTTGTCTAGTTTGATTAAAGATGCAGAGTTTTTATGAAAATATAATAACATGTTGATATGAAGACAATAAGAGAATTCAGTCTCGTAAGTTAAAGTATTAGCTAAAATGTTCCTCTTTTTGATAAATTTCTTTAATTGCAGCTCAATAAAGAAACCCAAAGCTAAAAGGACTTGATTTTAGAGCTTTTACTGCTTAAGCCTCATTGCAGCTTTACATGCAGAGTTGAATGAACTCTGGCATAGAACAAACCATTATTTCCACATTTCCATTTTCTAACCCAACCTTTAAAGTTCTGCTACTTATAATACACTACAATGACTATACACTGTTAGTCCTGTTTTTATGTACGGGTTTCTGGAGGTGTTTTGGCAGCTTTGACTAGGGCTTTTATTGTAAAAATGTATTTGATGTGTGCCATTTGTGTTATATTTCAGCACAACTGCCATTTCCTTTGGACTTACTAAAAGCTTCGCAGTACAGAACATGAGACATTTTCTGTTTTCTGTCAGCCACCGGTTTATCTTCCATCTTTTAATTGTTGATGTGTTACTGTGTTTGTCTTACTGTAGCTTTTGTTGATGCAATGCTTTGTCTGGCTCAACCTTTTTGCAACTAGGAGCCTGAAGAATCTGCCCGCGGTGCAGAATGACAAAGGGTCACATCAGTATATGCGGTAACCAGTATGAAACATCACTCACACAGGTATAACTAATGAACGTCCGGAGAAAAATGTGATTGCTATTCTAATAAAACGGAAATGGTGCAGCACTTTTCCCAGAGGTCATTATCACATGCAAAACCATTCAGCTTTCACCTTTTTACCTCAAACAGTGTTTAATCCAGCTCACTGCACCACAATAAGTATAATCTGTAATCACTGGGGCTCATCACCCACCAGTTGGCATTCTTCCACTGTCTGCTTTTTCTGCGGCAGTAACGTCCACAATGGAAATGCTTGCCTTGTATTCCTCTCAGGATTTGATTGCTGAAGCAGTGAAGAACCTGACCTTTTTACTCCAGTAAAGTAGACCCATTTCCAGTTTTTCATCAAAAACTTTGAAGAAAAACCTTAGTTCATCCTCTAGCAGCTGAATTACATCTCCACCTTTGGTGTTGTTGACTTCTACATGTTCTTTGTTTTCGTGACTTTGCTGTCTTATGTAATCCTTCTAGTGCTTTGTGCATGTTGTGAGAGGATTATCAGTCTGAACCTTCGCACCCCGTGCTGCTATTGAAATCTTGGAATTAAAGCCTATTGTGTCTCCTGGCATTACAATACATACATTGCTCCATATAAGCTTGTTTGCAGAATTTACTCGATGCTCATGAAGCATTTCAGATTACAGTCAAACCAGTGATGCAGTTCTGCCTCAACAGCTGTGATTGTTACTATGACACTGATGATGTGAACATCTTTACCCAAGCGTCTGGAGCAAAGCACATGGCTGTGTTATTTTAAGCATGTTAGAGATAATCTTCTTTATTCTGTCTGTAGTTCAGATCTGTGTTTAATCTCCAGGTGGGACCCAAGGGACCTGTCCAATGCCTTCTTGTTCACTCCCCACCCGTACCAGGGGACCACCACCCTCTGCCATCCCAAATTAACCACCAGCAGGATAGATCACAGGTCACACATGAGAGGATGTGACGGCTGCTTGCTGTATGAAAAGGTTAATGTCATGCTTGTAAGGTGATTAAAATGCATGACAGAAAGAGAGAGGGGGTGAAACAAGTGGGTTTGGGAATGACGCAATTTAGCGTCGGGTCATGGTGCCACGTGTTCGCTTCGGTTACTTATCCTCAGGTGCTTTGCCTACTTCCTTCTACTACAGAAACAAAACCGAAAAAAAAAAGAAAAAAAAAACACGAGAAATTCCAGACATGCAGCAGACATCTGAATTTTCTGGTTGTAAGCAGAGTTGGCAGGTGAAACATTCTAATGCTGAATGGGAGGTGAAGGGGTCATGTTTAGCACAGCAGCATGCTGGAGGCAGAAAGTCACCCATGTGAGTAATCAGGAGACCTTTCATTCTGTTCACTGCAGCTCACCTGGAAAATGGGCCTACTTTGGCACTTGGGGGGGAAATTACATGCCTGTAGCTGAGCAGCCAATCCTGTGGCAAATG
Source organism: Channa argus (assembly GCF_033026475.1). Taxonomy (NCBI): domain Eukaryota; kingdom Metazoa; phylum Chordata; class Actinopteri; order Anabantiformes; family Channidae; genus Channa; species Channa argus. Next base: position 15,800,608 of record NC_090217.1, on the reverse strand, counting down.
TAATTATTGGATCTTATGTGTATCTGTGTATCACTGGTGGATACAATAATAGCAGCATGTAGCAGCCCAGCAATATAAAGTACATTACCTTTATGCAGACTTAATTTTTGTGGAGGTGCTGATTATTAAAACAGCCTTTACAAGTTTGTGTGTGTGTTTGTTGAATAGCTGTATATTTGCTGGCTGTTGTTCTTACTGTGTGTCTGCTTATATGAAAGCTCAAGTCTTTTTCTACAGAAGATTAAATTGAAGCTCTTTCACCTGCAAAAAAATTATATTTTGATTAGAATTGGATTAAGGTAATTTTGTGACTATGGAATTTGTCATGTAAAAAGTAATCTGACTGAATGACTTAGTTAGGCTCTTATTCAGCATGTGCTAAATCCACATTAAACACAGCTAGAATTTTAGCTATGCTGCTCACAACTTTTCGTTTATCTCATGGGAAGTAAATCACATTTATGTTTTGCATCTATTGAAGATTTTTTGCTATTGAAACCTACTGTATTAGAAATTTAAGGCAACTGCTAAACTCGGTTATAAGAGAAATGATTCCTAAAACCAGAGAAGTGAAAGAAATCATGATTTGTCTTTACCATTTTGAGACAAAAGCAAGCGGCTTTTGGCTTGTCCCTTCAGGTGCCACCACAGTGGCCCTTGGTGGCTGGGCGGGGCAACATTGTAGGTAAGTAAGTTAGTTTCCCTAATAAGCTATAGAATATGAAAAATCCTCTTAACAGTACAATGATGAAACACCTGTGCCTTGCTGCAGTTCATATGAGTGTTGCTTTCAGTAGCTCAAAGTTGGGGTGGGGGATACTGGAGGCATATTGCTATATCCTGCATTGGCTTTATCGGGTTTTCTCCAGCTGACCTAAAGCTGAACCTTTCACCAATCAATAAGCATAAGTCTCTCCAGTGGCTTGACTGTCCCATCTTCACCAATCATCCTCTCAAAGTCAAATCTCCTTAATAATCCTGGGACAGGCCTTGCTCTTACATCTTATCCATCCACTGATAAACTGCTCTCTTTTTGACTATCCTGGGAGCAAACCACTTGAAATACTCAATCTAGGGATCTGCAGTTTAGACACCAGACCTTGTGTACGCGTGTTGGGTTAAAAGTGAATTTCAGAAGTGGTCCCAGGACTGTTAGTAATTGGTCCTGTTCTCAGTCAAGTTCATTAGCAGCAGAGCTTGTCAAGATTAAAGCGTGCTTTGACATGCCAGACTCCAGCCCTTCCTCTTAATTACCGTGTCACATACGCTGGTAAATCCATAGAAGCAGCGACTCCTTTGTGAGACATAAGATTAGTGCTGTTGAAAAGCATTTGTGTATGCAGTATGTGAGGCGCATTGTGAGGTCCAGGTATCCAAGTGAGTCAAAATAACCCAATAATATAACACCAGTAATAGCTATTAAAGTATAGCACTCAGAAATCAAACAATGTGGTTGATCTAACGGTTCATAGAGGAAATTTTAGTCTTTACAAGTGCTAGGCACAAAAGCAGCACTTTGCAGCCTTTGCTGCAATCACAGACGAGTGCCAGGTAGAGTGATGGAGTATGTAAAAGTGCAGTATGATTCAGTGTAGTGTATCAAATGGTGAGTCACAAGACTGTCTGCCTTTGTCAGAAGGTGGGTATGACAACTTTCTTCAGCTGTCATGCTGACAAAATTTCAGGTGTATATCACCTTGGCTGCATGAGTGTCAAGTCTTTGGCCTGTTTTTTTTGTGCATGTCTGAGTGTGTACTCTGTAGAAAATGTGTGTTTAAATAAGAGGTAAATAGCAGAAGCAGACAAAAAGGAAAAGAGGGCCACATTGGGAGACAGACAGAAACAGACACTTAGTTGTAAAGGAAAACAGGCGAATCAGACTGGTGTGCTGATAGAAGAGAAAACCAATTCTCATCTGCCACGTTTATCAGGCGTTTCCTTAGTGACAACTGCATATGTCGTTGTTCTGTCCATGTGTCTATGTGCTTCTACAGAGACTGAAAGAGCTCACTGAAAACATTTCTTTATTTACAGCTTGAAAGAGTTTAAATGTCCTTTTTATAGGTTTTATTTCTTCACAACTTGAAAACATGAAAGTAAAACATAAAAATAATAAATCCCTTTGCCCATTTTTAAGTTTCATAGTTTCATTTACCTAAGTTTTATAGTTTCTATTGGTAAATTGAGCTTATCATCCATTCCTCAAGGCATTAAACGCTAGTAACAGTTCTATGAAACTTGAAGGTACCCGGTGTCACATGGGATTTAATTTTCCACATACAAATGTTTCTTTACTCCTCTTTCCTCCATCCTTTGACCAGATGAGAGTTAGTGGTTGTGACAGGGTTATTGCTTCCCTTGGTTGCCCTGCTGTCTGCATCTCTTGATCCATGGAGACATGACCAAAGTGAGACAACACTTCACCCCCTCTCACCCAACTCATTTTTTCCCCACTAGACTCTCTCACTTTTGAGACTTTGAGACTTTTTTGTCTCACCAACCACACATCACATCACACGTAATCTTCATAGTATGTCAAACACTGTTCATTTCCATAATTCAAACACATAAAAACAAAAGTTGTGTTATTCCTCTCCCTCTGAGTTAATCACAGTACACATTTGTGTTGATGCACCTGGCTGACATACGTAAGTCTTTTTACACAGGCAATATTGTCTGCACACTAAGCTTAATCAGTTAGTGTAGCTGATATTTTCCATTTATAATAGCCAGTGTATGTTGCTCACCCATCAAGGATGGAGGTTTGACTCCCACTGGGAACACACATGTTTCCAGTGTTTTAATGGCATTTTAGAGCTTAATGGAGGAATGTGTTTAGTTCATTTTTAAATATTTAGATGTCAATCCAAACCAGGCATCTGTTATGTGATATCATGTATTATATCTTTATGGGTTGCAATTTTGTTCCAGTCACTCATCTTTCCTTGGGCTCATTTTTTTTTGCAAGATTCTTTTTGGCTGACACACAATTCCATGGGTCTGCCAGCGGTCTTTAGCATATCTAGGCATGATGGAATAATGTTTAGGTAACACTAAGTACTTAACTAATATGCCATTCACAATTTGTCTAGATAAAGATGTGATTGCTTCAGCTGCAAAGGCCACCACAGTAACCTAAGGGTGTCAGTCTTTATCTTGTTTTTCCTTTTTTTCTTTGCACTCCTACATATCAAGGCAAACTGTTTCCAAGCTCTGAAACAGATTTGTATGACCATAGCACATCAGAATGTTAATACGTGTGTGTTTGTATGGTTATCCACAGGCATCAGCCTAAAGCAAGTGAGATGAGAAGTGTATGATTTATGCTGACGTGCCTGGTTGATGCTCAGACAGGCAGGGAACCATTGGCACCCCCTAAGCTTGCAGTGGTTAGAACCATCTAAACGCGGCTGTTGCTGGGAACATTAAGCCACTGTGGAGTCTAGTGGCTAAATGATGCGCGCACAAACACACACACACACACATACACACACAGGGCCACATGTGCACACACACACACTCACCGTCGACAAAGAACAATATAGGAAATTGGCAGAATAACACATGCACTGACACATACGGTGTGAGCACCAAAACATTTGTAACCTTACAAAACATACTTGTGGAAATAAATGCACTACATTGCTAAGAATCACATTTGGCCATTTATTTATTATTATTACACACACACACACACACACACACAGTGTCCCTCTGTGATGAGGTCACACTCTCTGATAGCTCCATATTTCACTTAATGTGGCTTCAATGGGCCTTTTCAGTCTGTTTGGGGGCTGCCGCTGAAGGTATACTACAGCCGTCTGGGGAGACGGCAGTAATAAGGTTATGCAGTGTTTAATAAAACAATATGAAAACATTGTCTAACCCTAATAACCAGAAAGCAGATGGGGATAAATCAGAGGGAGGACAGGGCTGTGGTCGGGCGTTTCCTGCAGCTCACTCCCTCTAACCTCCCACTTCTTTTCCCCCTCTTTATCCTTAGAAACACAGCTAAAAAGATTTCCTCATTTTTTCGTCTTGCTCATTAAAGTAAGGAAAATACAATGTATACAGCCTGTTTTGAAGGGTTGATCCCTGGGTATTTTTTTTTTCTTTCACCTTTGCAAGATCTATGGGTCTCAGTGCAAGTTAGTAGTCCCACATACTGTATCGAATGGTGATCTACCATCTTTTGTTTTCAGTTTAGTGAGAACCTAAATGAATTTCTAATATATCATTTGTCATCTTTAAAAGCCTTAAACTGGAAAAAAAACACAAGTTTTCTCTAGAGCTATGCTGCACTTGTTTAAGGAATACTGACACTGATGCAAATATGCTGCTTTATTATAGATTAACAGGCATTACTTTAGGAAATCTTAAACTAATTGTGGCTCCATCATGTTTCTCAGTTAGGCAATAGTGCAAAAAAAGCCTCTCGTGCCTTCTGAATTCACCTCATCCTCTTGAAAAACCAAGCTTTGAGTGGTGTTTAAACAGAAGGTCATGTAAATATTGAATTCAGATGCATTATTAAATATCAGCTAAAACTTAACAGCAGTTCAGATATTGCTTCTTTATAGAAGAATGTATGTATGCAATGTAAGCATGTGTTTATAGTAGCTGCCAATTAGTGCTTCCCAATTGCCTGATCACTTTGGCAAGAGTAACTGTCTAACTTATGGGCTCATCAAGGTATTGCTAAAGGCAAATAGATTTTATGGTCTGAGAACAATAACCATCACTGTACTAGATCAGGTCAACACTTTGTTGTCACACTTTTCTAAGTGTATATTTCATTTTAGTAGGACCCGAAAATAGGAGACGGCAAGGGGAGGTTTGAAATGTGAAAAGGGAGTTCATTAACAAAAGGGTAAACAAGTCAACATCACTCCATGAGGAGGGCAGGAATAACACACGTAGTAATAACTAAAGTAAAACAGAGCATGAACTTAAACACACAGGGGGGAACGGATAAACTAAATAACAGTATGAGGGAACTAACTCAGTAACTAAGGGGAGGCAGACACGGACAAACTGAACATAAAGCGCTGACAGACTGAGGGGGACAAATGAACACTGAAACATAAAACCAGGGCCTAACAAGCGGAGATCACAAAAGACAAAACCTAGACACAGAGACAAACGGGAAAGCAAACCGCAGACCAAAACATAATGAGAGTCCAAACAAGAGGATCAGGTAGGGTTTGGAAAGGGAATGTCCAAAAGCGTAGAATCAGCACAGGACTGTTCACAGAGGACGAAGGAGAGACAATCTGGCAGCAAACGGTGGGGAGAGCTGGGTATAATTATAAGGGGGCACAGGTGAAAACAATCAGCGTTAACAAGAAACAAGAAGCTAAAGGAACTAACTGGGAAGTGGTGCTGAGGGTTAACAAAATAAAAGCCAGGAGCAGGAGGTAAAACTAAAGAAAACTGAAGACCAAAAACGGGGACTGTGACATTTGTTGTACACCCTCACTTCTTTGTCAGCTCTATAATTTAGAGAGCTGAGATTATTGTCGGCTTTAGTCCTTGTATCGCTTCCATCATCGGTTTCTTTCTTGGCATCTGTTTTTTTTTTTTTTTTTTTTTTTTTTTTTTGAAAAGGAGAAGCTTCATCCTGCTTTGGCTCCCAGCAGCCTTGTGCAGTATGAACTTATGCATCGTGTGTGAGACGTCAGTGTCTCCGTTTACGACGTAAAGCCAGACTGTTATCAATTCTTCCTACAGCAATAAGAAGCTGATATGTTTCTTCATATGCATGTGTCGTTTGCAGTACTGCATTTATGTACTTATGTACACGTCAACTCATTTTATAGTGGTTTAATTTACCATCCTCCTGGTGCTAATGTACACTTTTATCTAAATTCAGTGATTACATTTGAAAAAATGCTCCTTTTTATTTTAAGCGTTACTGAATCCTTTAACTTCTGTCAGCATGTCCGTTGCCCTACACACATTACGGACTTTTGAACTCCAATTTGACTGAGTTGGCTCTGAAGAGTCGGTTGAGACCGATCATGGTTGGATTCTTTTCGAAGTGGCGTTCAGTGGTAATGTGTTTTATGTTCACATATCCTAAATGGCCTCTGGGCTGTGATGATGAGAGTGATGTTAATTTGAGTCTTTTAACTCAAATTGTTCTCCAATTCTAGATGACACTGCTCTTTTGAAAAGTCGATTTCCACTGCCATTGCTAATCCTTGGATGAATGGTGACATTTCAGTTTCAGACGTAAATGTCGACGGATAGAGCGTCTGTGAAAATCCACTAAGCTCTTTTAACCAAATTCAACTTAAAGACTGAACTGTAGATAATCTGTTACTTCGACTGATATTGCACATTTGTCTTTGTCTGTTGTCACTAGTTGTGTTATTATTTTATTTTATTTTATGTCCTATGGTTTTCTATTGTTAATCTTTAGCACTGTGTGAGCTCTTCTCTGTGTACGTAACAAATAGATTTTACTTAGTTACTTACTTATTTTGCGGGCAGATCATAATGTAGCTGAGGTTGTTTACCATGGCTGCATAAAAAAACCCTAGCGCTTCAGTTATACTGCATGTCCTGTCGATATTAACCAACTCTTATGATTGAATTACAGTTTCACTCGCCTTCTATTGTAAAAATTTCACATCCCAACACGAATCAATGAACTAAAGGAGTGTGCCAGTTCAATGGCAACCCATCTGCACCACACAGAGGGTGGCTTCTTCTCAAGGTGTCTCCCATGACGGGGTCCAGATTGGCAGTGCCAGTCGCCAAATGATAAAGCCAAGCATCACGTGGGGTGGCAGTCTGTCGCTTCCCCTAAGGCGGCTTTTTTTGGTTCCAGTAAAATGGAAACAAGAAGGTTGGAGCTCAAGCAGAAGGACTGGAAACAAAAACTGTATATCTGTCCCCGTGCTCGTGTTAAATTTAAAATAAGGCTACGCTTGCTGGCAATGCCTTCAGATGTCAACTCTAAATACTACACTGCCCTTGTGTTCTTTCATCACTTAACCCGTCTTTCCTGTGATGTCCTGACAATTCAAATGGGCTTCAGTATTTCTCACTATAATTCGTAGCTCCTCTCAGAGTTCACATGAAAGGACAAGCCCACTATGGCACCCAGAGTATAAATGACTTAGATGTACTTTACAATCCTTCAGAAGTTTCTGAGTACAGGGACACACCAGTGTAACTAATGATTGACATGTGTTGCAAAGCAAAAAATGTGTAACTCAGCACTATGCACTTACTCATTTGAAGATACGCAAGCAAGTCACACCCAGAAACACAAACAAACAGATCTCAGAATAAGCGACCCAGGAAGGGAGGCTGCTCTCCAGGCCAAACCAGAACAGGCTTTCCTGCACCTCCTTCATTTAAGATGATCACCAGGCCTCTAAAACCAGAGAAAATAACTTAATGGTTAGGCTCTTTAGGTTTTTCCCAATGGCACAGAGCTGCTGTAAATTATACAAATTTTTCCTTTTCTCTTAACAGCAAACTCTTAATCAAACTGCACTTTTCTCAATATTCAGCTTTTTTTTTACTTGATAGTAGCTTTGAGTGCCTCATAATTGTGACAAGTTAACTATGTGTTTTGTTGGCACTCAGTTGTAACACTATTACTGAAATAACAGCACTAAGAGCTGCCAAACAGTAGGGGGGAAACACAGGGCCTGTCAAATTAGAGGCAACACAAAGACCCGCTTGTTGAGAAGGCAGAGGGGTCATGAACTTGGGATCCGGACGGAGACCACAGCGTAAATTCTACCCGTGCAACCCCCTCCCCTTCTGCTGCCTCCACCACCTTCCTAAAACACTAAGACGTCAAGAAAACCCAACGAAATATGCACAAGTCTTTCTTCAGTCTGTCAGTGGCCATCTGTCTCTCTTATGTGTCCTTAATAGCATCTGACCACAGCAGCCAGAGGAGGAGCAGCAGCGGTGCAGCCGCAGGCTCACATCTGACCAGACTGGAAAACTCTTTATTACTTCTAACTCAATCTGTACTCCTCCTGTTTTACTCATTCTCTCTGTGATACCTTCAGGGCTACTGTTGAATATGGCGATTTGATGTGGAGGCAGTAACCTCTGACCTGTGACCCAGCATCCAGTAAGATGCTGCATTGGAGGAGGTGAATGGTGTTTAGAGGTGATTGAGCAGGCATCGTTTTTATGTTTGAAATGTTGTGTGTGTTCCTAACAACTGTGAGGTCAAGAGGCTTCCATCCCTTTTTCAAAGAGTCAGTATTTTGAGTTTAAAGTTAGAATTTCTAGGAAAAAGTGAGACCTCGAATTGCCTTTTAATGACTTCCCTACTACCTACCTACGTTTGTTTTGTATCTGTTTTTGGTCATTTTGTGTCACTTTTCTCACCCCTATGTGAGATTTAATTTGATATTTCAACTGTTTGCTTTTAAAAGCATCAAGTACTTTTTATTTTGTCACGTTGTTTGTCTTTAGGGGGCATAGAAGCTCTTGATACAGAACGTTTATCCACTATAATCTCTTTAATTGATGTACACACATGCTAATTCCAGCTTGGTTCATTTTTTTAAATGTGCGTTTTGACTTGTAAGCTCACGTTTTGAAGTAAAAGCTTGTCCTGAATATCATGTATTCATGGCAGAGATGAGTGGGACATATCTCCTTCTCAGGCCCTGTCTCACTTTTTATGACAGTTGATAGTTATAAACTTGACGAATGGAAACTCAGCAGAAAAAGGGCTACGAAAGCGTAGTTTAAGCTGCATTTTTTTCTGTGTGTGTGTGTGTGGGGCAGGGGGCAAGGTTTGAGTGTGCGGTTTTTGGCACTGGGTGGCTGAACCACTAGAAGACCTTATACAGTTTCCAGCATTATGTTGTCATACTAGGCGGATTGGTCTGTGGTTAGTGCTGGAATAACCCAAATATTTACTATCAGCTTTCAGTATGTGGTGAGTGGGTAGTGCTGATAGTGGGGGGTACTCTTGGATTGAGGAACAGCAGAAGAGGTAGTGAGTCGTGAAGCAGGGTAATGCCGTGTCTTCACAAAAAGTGAGTCGGCTGCCTTTTTAAAGACGTGGGTGTCACACAGCAGATACACTTTACACTGTATTAATTATTCTAGCCGCATACACTGCCCATGTGTCACTCTCGCATTAAGCATATAAACATAACCTAAAGCTACATGTATAGATATGTACATGTACACATGTAAAATGCTCTGCAGAGAGTTAAATATGTTTGTATGACAAATGTATTTTTTACAAAAAAACGGTAATTTCAAGTAACCATGGTCATAACAAATAATCTAGCTTCTCGCCCATCAGTTTTACTAAACTACAGTGTTGTGTGTTTCTTCAGTTGATTTAAATGATCTTAGATGTTCTAAAAGCATCAATAATATCTAAAAGTACTCCCAAACTGTGCTTCCTATACATCAACTGCCTTTGTCAAGTTACTCTGCCATCTCGTCTTCATCCCGAGCCCATTTATAAAGCTACAGTAGGAAAGAAATGCTTGACGTCAGTAAATAAAGACAACGAGGGTTTTTCTGGGCCAGTGTTTCCCTCAGTTTATCAAGGTGAAGCCCTGAAGAGGCAGTTGACCTTTTCCCTAGCATTCCCAATCTGCAGCATCCTCCATCTACTTCTCTCTTTTCTCCCAGCTCCTAGCTTGTTTGCTTCCTTACCTCATTTCTCAATCACCATTCTTTTTATTTGTCTTCCTCTAGCATGCAGAGATAACAACATCATTTTTCTGTCCTTTCTTATTAATAGATTAAACATGAAGAATGGATAAAATACTGCACTCATCATTCAGCTGCTCACCATCGTCTGACAGTGATGGTATCCACATTAGTTTTTGAACTAAAAGCTAAAGCTTGTACTACTTCTCTTGTCACAAAGAACTAAAGCATCTGTTAAATGCCTGTAATGTAAATGTAAAATGATGATAATCTTCTGTTCTGAGGGGACAAGGCAGATCTCCACCCAGTCTCGGCCTCCCGCTTTTGAGAGCGGTTCATTTGCTGCCTCGCAATCATCTCCCAAGGTTAGATCCATCATTAGAGCAGCCGCCCTCTTTGCAGGGGACTACTGCGCTGCTCCTGCCTCACCATCACAGACAAAACACTGCCATCTGTTGACGGGTGGGACAATCGCACGTCTGGGGTTACTTTTCAGGTAAGTGCTGCCAGTTTACTGTAGACATGGCTAAAAAAAAAGATCCATTCATTTAAAATGCAAGTCCCCTAACTTAAAGCGTAGTTATAAAATGCTGGAATCCCCCTTGAAGAGGTTAATTTGCACAGAAATGCAAACAATCAAATGATGCTGTGAAAGCGACTTGTGTATATGGGGGAAGTGGTTTTAGAATGTAATCATTCACCCAGCAGGCTCCACTGGCACCTTTAGTGTTGTTTACCCAGGGGATTTCTCTTCTATCTCCTCTAATCAGCTTTTTATCTATAAACCTATACAGTCCTTTTTACTTCTCTCTTCTCCTCCTAGGAATGGTGTGGTGCATATGTTTCCAGTCAGTGTGATTTATAACTCCTCTTAGGTTAACTTCTTATTCTTTTTCTTTTCTTTCGAATCTTTGCAAGTGGCTGTGAATAAGCATGTCAGCCAAATCCTTTCGTGTAAAACATGGGCTGTTGATATTAAAAGGTTTTGGCAGGAGGCAAACGTTCTAATTCCGGGCCAACAGTGGGCTGTGAGCAGCTTTGGCATGACTGCAGCCTCTGTTTGATGGTGCCTCGTGGTTTGTCCTGGGTGCTGCTCAGGCCACACGGGGCTGAGGTGGGCGCATCAGCTCGGCCAGTGACAGGGCAATCAGTCCAGCACCTCATTAAAGTCCCAGCTCCGAACCCACAGATTGTCCCCCGCTGGACTGCTGCTTCAGCACCTGATCCGGTTTCACTCAGCCTCCACCACAGCACAAGCGGTGCAAGCATTCAGGGTATTTTTCATGCCAGGATTTGAGGAATAAAGCTCAAGAGAGCCTTGACTCACACGTTTTATTATTCTACTAAAGCTTTTTAAAACTCCTTCCACTAGAGCAAAGACAACAGTGGCATACTATCCAGACTATTTATCAAGTGGCCGTGACTTCCTTGCTTGTCGGTTTATGTTATGTTACCTGAATGTGGACTTATGTAAAACGCTGTATGTTCACATGGGCAGAGGATTAGCCTTCCTGTTTGGTTTGGACCTACACTTGTAGGTACACTTCCTGCCTGCTTTTCTACAGGAATCTACCACCCAGCTTTTGCAGCTTCGTGTGTTCTTTCTTATGTGAAGCCGCAATCTCTCTCCTTCTCCTAACTGTGGCCTTTAGTACTCTTTCCCCGGCTACCTCCCCTGCCCCAAGCCCAGACAGTGGCCTCATGCTGCCCTTGTTATGTTCAGGGTTGTTTTGAGGTTGCCCACAGTACCGTGAGCCAAGTCTGTGATAGACTCTGAGCTACGGGAAAACCTGCACTTTACATCTGTCTCTCTTTCTTCTGTTGCCTATAAGTTGCAGCTTTACCAACCTGCCAAATGTATTTCTCAGTTTTTGATTTGAAAGCATGTGATATCAGTTGAGAAGTTGCAGTTTTAAAAAAAAAAAAAAAAAACTAGTTTATTTCCTTCAGCTTTTTAGTTTTTCTTTCCATCTGGGTAGATAGGAACATTTTGGATTTTATTTTCTGTGACACATGAAAGGTTTGTATAAAATTAGTTTGACAGTTGGATGGAAACATAGCTTCTGTCTCAGATTCACTGCCTCTCTCTTCCTCGCTACCTCTCCTCTCATCATTCTCCTCCTTACAGTTTGTTCTCTGTTATTCTGTCACTCCATACACAGAACAAAATGCATGCTTGATAATGCTCTGTCCTTCCCTTTGTGCATTTTTTTTGCTTTGTTCTTTTATTCCAATCTCCAGTGGTATTTATTTTGGATAGTGGCTCCCCAAGTGTTGTGTTATGTGACGACCAGAGTGGCTGCTGTGTTTTTTGATCCCACCTGTTTCGTCCTTCATGCAGTTAGCTATGGATTTGGCATCCGAAATACTTTAAGGTACTCACTAAATGGGTGTCTGTTGCTTTACTTCCAGTGGAGCATAAAACACAGAAAATGCTGATTAGTATATCGGTTTATAGACGTTCCAGGCTTGCAGACGAGCGCATTGACGAGTTAAGAATTGAGCAAATTTGACCATTAATAAACATCATTCAGATGGATGTTTGTCTGACCAGACTAATCAGACTACTTTCTTATGTGTGTTCATGCTGGGCTCCCAAACGTGTAAAGAGTTTGAGGGTCCTACTTTAGGGGGCTCTAGGCTGCACCAATATGCACAGGTAAAGGTCATTGAGGCTTGTCAACGAAGTCTCAGTCTTTACCATCAGAGATGTGGTCAAAAGCAGGTCTTAGAAAGAAATACATTTGGACAAGTTAGACTGGATAAAGACGTTTTGAAAAAAGCTGGGAGTTTTATGAGAGTTATGATTGTGATTTACTATATACAAATGATAACCTTAACAAGTGACTACTACCCACTGTAAACTTTCTGTACCAGCATGTATCCAACATTTTGGCAGGATATACAAAGCTACAAAAAGGAAAGATTGTCCCAATATATCCAACATATGAAGAGTCTGACTTGTTAATGGGGACATAACCTTGACCTCAACTTTACATTGTGCTTTTTAGCAGGCTCCAAAATCAGCAGACTTCATCTCCTACCATCTCATTTATCTTTGAATTCAAGGCTATTTCAGTCCTTTCCCTGTATCAACGATGGTATTTGCTCTTTAAATGCTTGTTTCAGCTAGTTAAATATGCCACCTGATTATGAGGAGATCAGATTTGTGAGTTTTCATTTTTAACATAGATAGGTATCTATAGATAGGAATCTATCAAATTTAGAATTGATTTGAAATCTTCATCAATCTTCATTCAATCTACATTTTATTGAGGCATCAATAATAACCGCTGCATTTTATTCATGCAATGGCTTTATCATTGTAAACCTGGTTTTGAGAAGTTCAATACAAATAAAGATGTAGTTACTCCGTCTCTTATTCATCGGTAGCTGCTCTACAAACGTTCATAGACGAGCTTGAATCGAGTACTTGCCGTCTGAGTGAGAGACAACATGCTGGAAAGAATCTGTCTGCTGCTTGCAAAATAAAAACCAGCAGCTGTCCTATAAACATATCCTGACCGCTATTCCTATTATAGGGCAAATATCCAAGAGGGTTTAATTCACATCATAATAACAGTTTTACAAGTCCCCTTTCATTTATTTATTTTGCTCATAGTTTAATAGTGTTGACAGTTTCAATGCTTTTCATTCCAACCAAATTAGTATTAGAACAAAAGTGCTGTCGTATAAAAACCTAATAGACCATAATTGCTTGTAATATTTGATCAGAGGATTTTATTTATTTTGAAAAATCAAGTGTGTCTGTTGTCCTGTTGTGGTTTAAACATATCTGAAACATGTGTTAAATCTGTGGTTTAATCACAACCAGGAACTGGGGGCTTTAGTGCCATTTATACCACCCATGCAAATCTCTTAGTTGGATGGACTTGGATAGCATTATTGGTTGGAAACTATAACTTGCTTAAGGAAATTGGCCTTGAGCATTCATATAATGTGGTTTCTTCAGCATGCCAATTCTTAGTTGTCAAATTTTCATAACTGCAGGTCACAGTGTGCAATTTGTGGGATTAACAATTCGATTTTCTTTGCTGTGTGTTGCTGCAGAGTTTCGGGTCTCCCGTATGCATGGAAGCTCATCTTTTGCCACCTGTGATGTTTGCCATGTTCTTTATAGTCAGTATGTTTGTCCAGCTCTTGATATTGGACGATGCTGCACAATCCTGAATAACATCCAAAGAAACTTCACCCCCATTTTTTGCATTAACTATGCATGGCAATGATAGATTAATGGCTAGAAAAAGGATTGCGGTTCTGGCACAGAAACTATTGCTAAGGTATTGTTAGTGTATGGTTAAGTTTAAGCAACAAAAACACATGGTTGTGTGGGGAAAGATTATGGTTACAGTTCACAAAAAAGTGACTGTTAATTGACAGAATGCCAACTTTCCTGCATAAAACTCACTTCCATTTGCATTTAAGCACACAATTTTGTCCAGGCATTAGCCATAATTTGAATGTAAGCTCATGTTTGGAAGAACTGAGCATTCCCTTAGCGTCCATAAGTGGATGACCACAATTTACTCACTGCATGACGGAAGGCTGCAGCGCCAAGGGAAAATGGGGAAAGTCTTAATTCGAAAATGACAAAGTACAAGACCTGATGGCGTAAAAATTAAACCATGCAAGCCACAGGATCACAATACCCATAAAGTTGAGATTAACAAAGTGCAGAATATTTAAACCTGTTAGCGCTTAGCATGTGGCTTACACCTTCCAGGAAGGTGATGGCACAGTGCATTAGGTACTTTCTGTGCATCTCAGTTAATTTGCTTTTTTCCACTGCGTTTTCCACATGGATGCTTTGTTCTCAGTAGGAACACATGTCAAACCCTTGGAGTGTTACCTATTAACACAAGTTCCCCTGCCTGCCACTATCAGATTGTGTCAACAAAACCCCAAAGGCAAACACAACTCCGTCTTTCTTCAATCATTCTGTCCGTCATTGCTCCTGTAAAACCCCTTTCCCCTAATCCCAACCCCTCGACCTTCAATCCTCAGCTACGCTCCTCTCTTTCTACTAATTTATGACCTCATCTCAATTCAATGCAAACATTCAGGTGTGTGAAAGACTCCCTTGTTCACCCTGTATGGAGCCATTGTCCTCGACTGAATGCACTCAGTTCACTCACCTCTTACTGAGCTCCCTCAATCTGTATTTAAATCTCAGAGCTGCTCACAGGACATGGGACCTGCAATTCTCCTTCAAAAATCTTGAGTCAATGGTTTGGGTTTTAGTCTGTAGCCCACCTAATTTTCACACAAGCAGCTCTGCTGTAAATCCAATTATCACTGAAGTTTGCCAAACATGATTGTTATTTAACATCTTTCATGAGGTCTGGTTCCCGATTTTTCTAAGGTAATTGCTACCTCTTGTGAGGCAAGGTCAGTCTGTCATACTGTTAAACACATGTATTAGACAAGCATTAGGGGGCTGGTGCAGCTGTCATGATGACACTTTTATTTGCATTCAGGTGAATAACAAAGAAAATGTATGGTGTATTTTATGAGTTGTTTGTGTTTCTTTTTTTTTAAGTGACTCAGACGTTTTCATTCAAGGTTCCCCCATCAAATGTCTCTGCCTCAGACTATGCAGACATGTCTGCATACAGTATGTACTACTGCTCCCTGTAGCGCAGGAGTTCATGTGGTCAGACTGTGGAGGACTTGCACGCCATTAATGTGCTGAGTTTTATCAGCCTTATGTTGAAATGAGACATGATGCTGTGCATAGCCTGTTTGAACTGATAACTGTCAAGCTACATTGCAAACACACATGTCCACATCCACTTTCCATTGAGATTTGTGAGCTCTCATCTCGATATCATCTGGTCAGAATGAATGGAGGGAGAAATGATGAAGAGCTTGTTTGTTTTCGATTCCAAATTAAATTAGTCATTCTTTCAGCTGCATTTATCAGCATTCACTGTTTGAACTTCCAGCTAGTTAATTAGATTGGAAGCGGGACAAAAGAACGAGATTCACGGGGGAACACAGAGCAAAATACAAAGATAGAGAGGAAATGAAATGTGGAAATAGGATGAGCTTTGAACTGCAAGCTAATTTAGTAAGGTGCACAAATGATGAAATATATCGCACTAGCCTATTTACACTCTGTGCAGGTTTGTGGGTCACGACCTTTTTCAGATTTAGCCCTTTTTACCACATGCATGCCAATCAGACGCCGCAGGATTTTCTTCTCACCCAGATTTGTTATACACACTAACACTGGCAATGTTAGGTGGGAGAAATACAATCCCTGATGTGATAGTTAAATAAAGGTTAATATAGTTTATTAAAGGAGAGTAGGGAAAATAAATTTATTTTACAGGCTTGTTTGGTGAATATCAGCTTAAATGACACTAATAATATAATGAAATAAAATCTCTAGTTACATTTTTTTATTTTGCATTGTAACTGTTAAAGGGTGACTTCACTTTTTTTCAACTCACCTCCTATTTGGGGAGAATGTCTACATGTATGGTGTTAAACTTGTCTCTTTCTTCCTTATATTGAAATATCTCTCTAATTCTAACTGGGAAAAAACGTTTTAATTCAGATCATTTGTCTGGTTGCTCTGACTAAGACGGCCAATTACAATATCTCACTGCTTCTAGCTGAACAATGATGTCATCCAGATGAGTCAACTGACCAAAACTTCACCCCATAGTCAGAGCAACCAGATGACATCAGATCAACTGGAAAGTCCACCACATGATGTCATGAGGAGTTTTTCAGTTAAAAACAGAGAGATATTTAAAGGCAGTGGGAATCTGGAAAGCAAGTTAGAGAGGTAATCAGAGACGATGGTGGGGATACATATCTTAGGGTTTCGGTTTACATTCTGAGTCTCTAAAACTGTTTTAACGTGTATATAAAATATAGTATAATGTATGTTTTTTCCCCTTAATGTAGATAAAGTCTACACTAAGTCAAGGAGCACTGACAGACAGTCACACGTAGTACAGTAGTACGCTGATCTTTTCTGATAAAAGTGAAACCAACAACCTCTACATCTGCACAAAATCACATCCAGCAGTGTACTTAGCAATACAGTATAAAATTTTACGGTCAGATTTTGAGTCTCTTTCTCATCTCTTCTACTATCTCGCCTTTAAGCGTCTGGGTGCAACATTAATTCTGTTTTGACGCTTTCTTTTCACTTGCCTCAAGTTCATTTTCCTAGTGGTTTCTCTCCATTGAACAAATATTCTCCCTCTTCACTCCTGGCTGCTACTTTTTCTCATTTCTTTTTTCGGACTTCCGCAGTATCTGGCTGTGGGAGAGAAAGGTGAACTTGAATGGGCCATTCACCTAGAAGTTATTTTCTGAGGGACGAGGCTCCCCAAGCCGTGTAAACCTTATATAATGGTGTGTATTCGTGTTAGTTTGTATGTGTGGTTTCCCTTATTACAATAATCCTTCATTAGTGATTTGCGATATAGATTTTTCTTGAATATTAGACAGAATCATCAATGCTTATCCAGACATCAAAGGGCAAAAATGCAATTTTATGATGACTGACACTCTAGAAAAATATGACATTACATCTGTATGACACTTGATGGACAGTAGCCCAAGTGTGTGTTGCTACAGTGGGGATTAGACCCTGGAATCTTGCAGCAGCAATGTTCCAACCTTCTCAGTGAGCCACAGGACCTGGCTATACAGCATTTCACGGATCACTTTAATTATTCATGGTACTGTAATGATAGCGAGCCTTATCTTCAGCAGGCACGCACTGATAATCTGACCGCAAACATCGTGCAACCACAAGAGGGGGATATAGATTGAGGCGGCAGTCTGTGTAGGTCAGTGACAGGCCACACACTCTTTGTGTAAGGATCAAAAGGATTAGTGTTTTTTGACAGATGCTGGGATTATAGTTTACTATCTTCCCCTAAACTAGTAGTAGAAGTGGGAATAGAGCATAGTATGTCTTTCCTTTCTTTGTGTCTTCTTATGGGTGGATTTGCAATGGAAATTAAAGGGATTAAATGTTTGTCTACAGCCATCAAATGACCAGCATGGGGTAGGACAGAAGCACCGTCACGTTTAAAGAGGCTTTGTATGTTTTATATGCAGGTCAAAGGTCAATGTGGCCTCAGAGAGATTCTGTCATTTTTCAAATACATAAAGACAATGACATGCATTCACACTCACAAAATCAAAAAGTAATTTGTAATAATATATTTTTTTTGTGTGAGGATTTATGTTGAGGTTATGGTTATGAATTCTAATACCACATTGTGAAGAAACAAAGTCTATTCTTGGATTTTTAACAGAATAATTTTCGTTCACTCAGAACTGTTCTATTTTGGAACAAAATCCTTTATCTGATATCACCAATAATCAGTGAAGGAAAATGAAAACAAATGAAGCCAGATGAGTAGCAGACCTCCATGTGGTGCACATGTGACAAAAGTCACAACTGGATTTCTGGAGCCAAATTCCAAAGACGAAACAGTAAATGTAATTTCTGTAGTCAGTGGTCAAAAAGAGGGGAGAAGAGAAGTAAAGGGAGGTTGTTTTTGTTTAATTTAATGTGTCGTTGATTTGATTTACTTAAAATATTTTAAATACTACTCTGCACATTGTAAATTATATTTACGTGTATTTGTCCATTCTGTGTTAATTCTGTTTCTCTGGGGCAGAGTCTAATGTTTTAAACTGGATCCTCTGTGAAATATTAAGAAAATACAGTTCAAAATTTAGTTTTCTTCAAAAACTAGGTCACAGCAGATTTTCCACCGGATGATCATTTACCGAGGCAACAACAGAGTAAAGGTTCATTTTCAAAAATTTTAAACACATTATGGGAGGCATTGTAAAATGAGTCATGGCTCAAAAGTGTTGTGTGTGGCAGGTGGAGTAATTTGAGTGTTTCAGCCAAAGCACAGCGATCACTTTTGTGAATGAGACATGCCAGACGGCTGTAATGTGAGTCAACATGGAGCTTCGCAGTTTGCTGCTGGCTATAAAGACCAAAGAGTGACCAGTATGTAGGCCAGGTCAAGCATGTACAGTGTGTGTGTGTGTGGCTGCAGTGCATAAGAAACTTTGACACCTGCAGTTTCTTGATGAAATAGAACAATTTCTCCTCCAGAAAGATTTGTACATCTGTTGATTGAACATAAAGGCAGTGTTTCACAACTCTACTGCTTTGTTAAAAATGATACCTTTCATGACTTGACACGACTAAATAGCAGGCTCTCTCTTATTAATGAAGTCCAGACTGCAGGGCTAAACGTTGTTCAGCACATATCATTCTTCAGTGTCTCTGATCAGTTATTTCTCACGTCCAGCTGAGACCCGTTCAAGTTGACTTGGCTATCAATAAATAGATATGTGGACCATGGGGCCAACTTATTACATAATGCCATAAACCTATGGGCAGCTGCAAGGTGGCTTTCAACTGCCCACCACCCCCTGTGCCCCCACCCAGCCACCAACCCCACTCACTTGTTTAAGCTGACAATCACTATTAGCCTAGTAGCATGCGGCAGTCTGGCTCTGGTTCACTTACAGCGAGCTCAGTGCCTGAATGTTAAGCAGCACGGTGTGTATTTGTGAGTGTCAAAGAGCGAAGCACGGAGAGAAAGTCAGGGACGATAACAGTTACATGTCTTTACTGGTAAATTTGTTTTCTGCATACATATGTGTTTATCATCTGCCTGTGTGAGTGCAGACGCTGATAAACTTTGGTTTATTTGATAAGATATCAGTCAGTGTGTATACATCCGTGTGTTTGATACACGGATTTTGTTTTGCTTTGAGACTAAGGCAGCAATGATGTGCCCAGGATCTCCACACATACATTAATCTGCACAAACCTTTTTTTGCTGCAGACAAATGTTGCTAAATGAAGATATTACATGCATTAATGAGCTGAGTAATAAAACAGAAATTTGTGAATGTTTATCAGCAAAACCTGTTTTAAAAAATGCCATAGAACTCATCATGCAGTCCCGTGTTGTGGCAACGCTGTAGACCCCGCATGTCTGTTAAATCAGTGATTACCCACCTGCAGCAGTGTGTTTGCTCTGCTCTCCGTTGTCAAACACCCCTTTTCATACAGCTTTTCCTCACCTCCTTGATCCTGTTAATCTGCCAGTTTTCCTTCTGAGCTCAGGACCCAAAAGCAGAATCGCAGGAATCACAGGTTGTTGCCTAATGGTGGCGCCACATGTCAGAGCAAGTGACGACAGTGAGTAGCAGGCTTGGTGTCAGCAGGTTTTCCACAGAGAGTGTGAAATGACAAGTCAAGTACATCACTTACGGCGTCCCTCTGCGACTGTCCTTGCCTCCCCATGCTGAGGAACTTGCTGACAGCTCCAAGTGCATATGAGGCGCATACTTTCAAAGTAGTTTAAACCCCAGAACCTGGAATACATGTGAGGTAATAAGGGTAAACTGGTGACAGCAGTGACCAACCCAAAACATTCGTGGTGCATTAAACCAAACTGTAAATGATGTATGTCTTCTCTGGACAGAAACAAAATGAAGACTGATTTCTTTATATTAGGGGGCAGCAGTGTCAGCCAGACAGACTGCTCCAATGGGTGACCTGTTTTTACATTCCAAAAGCGACTGTACTAAGTGGATTTCAGCAGTTTTCACTGGCCACATTTTTAAGATACTTTAAAATTGCCAGTCCG
This sequence comes from Channa argus, assembly GCF_033026475.1. Classification (NCBI taxonomy): domain Eukaryota; kingdom Metazoa; phylum Chordata; class Actinopteri; order Anabantiformes; family Channidae; genus Channa; species Channa argus. The sequence goes on along the minus strand of NC_090217.1, from coordinate 15,780,266 downwards.
CTTCAGCTTTTCACTGGTGTACATCCTACAATCAGTGCAGCTTAACATTATCCTATAAGCTTTTGGCAGAAACAGCCACTACATGGTATTTTTTCAGTGTACTGTAAACCCCAATGTACAAAGGGAAATAATACAATTACAGTTAAATTATATCTTTTAAAAAAGAGATGTTTAAGGTTTCCGACTTTGCAGATTTTCTTCGATTTCCAAGGGATGTAAATAACTTTTTAAAAGAATATATTGATGGATAAAATCATTATGTTTACTTAAACACAAATTTTATGTGTTGCTTGAGAGAAACAAAGACTTGACTGCACAAATGAGTAAATGTAATGAAAGAATATGCTTCATTCTTCCTTAAATCATTCCAACCCTCTCTTAATAACCTTTATGTTTTTGTTTTTGCTTTTTCTAATCACAGTGTCTGACTCTGCTTTGGTAATGAATAAATGATGAGGTGGACAACGCTCTTTTTGCCTGTCAGTTCAAATGCACTATTCAACATTTTACATATACTGTGGTTCCCTGAGGGCCCCAGGTAATCAGGCAGAGACATGTTTTTAAAATAAGGCAGTTCCACAGTTTTACTCCAAACTCAAAGAACTATGGTTTGAACACAGTTCCCAGGCTTGTAAAAATTTATTGCACTTCAGTTAAGAAATTTTGTTAAAATGACTCAAGAAACTCCTCAGGGACTAATAAAAAGAGTTACATTTTAAAAAAACAAAACTAAAACTTTTTTTTCCCTGGTCAGCCTTTTCTCATGCTGTTGCACAACCAACCCAGCAGGAAGGTCTCTGCATAATGTTTTGTTCATGGTTTCAAGGCCCTTCATTAAGACTAAAGTGGGCCAAATTCAAACTGTAGAATAGTGAAGCAGCCCAGTGACCTGCAGGCAGAAAATGAGCAAGTAAACCACAAATAACAACTCGAACGCCCTCTCCTCTCAGACGTGCTGACAAAGGACACAGAGAAAACCAAAGGGGGAAGCAGGCTGATTGAAATTGTTCTTCACTGGATAGAGACTCCTTGCTATTTGACAGGCTGCAGGCGGAAAACTCTAAACATTTAGGTTCCCGCATGGATTTTCCATCTTTGTTTGTGCGTTGCTGAGGCCGTGTTTGGGTGTGCGGGTTAAGTATTTTTGAGCAAATGTGTCTGTGTATCTGTCTGTGATCTTTGGCATAAAAGAAGCCAAGATGGCTTGTTTTCAAGACACTTCAGGGTCAGCTTCAGGGTCACTTCAGGGTCTTCCAATCCTCCCATTAAACATTGCAATAAAAGCAACAAGCATCTGTAGGAGCTAGCACATGTGGGGAACCCGGCAGCTGAGAGAGTGGTAGGAACAGTTAGAGCAAGAGTAGATACAGGAAAAGACACTAACAAGATTCAAAATGACTCTGAATCAAAATAGCTGCGTGTCTTCTATTTAACTCCTACCACATCACAACTTTGATCGGTGCATAAAGTGCATTCATGAAATCAAAAGATTTGTTGCTGAAGTGAAGCAGTGATCCCAAACATGTCCCTTTCACCCTTTCGTAGCACAATTTCTCCTGGCCACCAAACTCAAATCTCAGGTGCTCCCTGCAGGTATTAATGCATCAATAATGTACTTGTTATTCGGTTTTCCTGCTGCACAGCCCAACAAGATGAATGTTTGTCCTGGGACTCAACAGGTAGCTGCTGAATTATTGAAGTTGTTTACCAGAGTTATTAGAGAAAAAGACAGAGGAAGGAGGAAGGGTTGTAATTTGTCTCTCAGGTAGACAGAGGCACTTTTTGAAAACTCTGCTTGTATATAGTGTAGATTCTAGAAATTATAATCTGTGTTTGTGAACAGTATCCAGTTCTTCTTAGCAATTATTATTTAGAGCTTAGCATTCAAGAACAATCCACCCCCTAGCTCTGCAAATGAGATACCCCCTATATACAGGCAGTGTTTACATACAATGCAGGCACAGCGTGTACTGATAGCTATCACCCAGAACTTTCTTCATGCCCTAGATGAAGACTTCACTACATCACTGGAAGATGAACTTTCATTAAAACAAAGACATTTAGGTATCACCACCCCCAATGTACAAACAGTGAAACCCTTACCACACCTGATCCTGACCCACACAAATTGATCATCAGCAACATACTTGGTTACTACAGACCACTGCTACTATTTTGCTCACATGACATTTGTCAAATTTTATCAATACTTCAGAATATTCAGCAAAATATTTAGGTTAGCGAAGCAAAAGCTGAGCTTATGTTTTTTAATTGAAATCTTTTTGAAATTTTACAACCTTAAAAGACTTTCATCAAGCTTATCAGTTTCATATATTATCTTTAACTGCTTACACAGCTTTGCAGGGGTCTAACTATTCACTGTCTACTGCTACTTTTCTGCAGACTTTTTATGTTTAAATGCCAAAAGCATGACCTGGTGTTACCAACAGTAGAGCATTAGGATGTCGTTTAGGCAGGGAACGGACTGTGGCGTCCCATTTTGAGCTGGGATGAAGGATGGAGAGCTTGCTCCTGCTTGGGGACAGGATTTGCTGCTGCAGGCCTTTTGTTTCCAGGATGCTGAGACTCAGCTTTGCTTTCCAACTCTCAGCTTCGCCTGCTGCACTGCCAAACCAAAACCTTTCACTTTGCGCCCTGTCTTAACAAGAAGAGCTGTTTGGGGGGTGGTAGTTTTCCCACTGAGGCTGTGAGCTCCTTTCAACTGCCAAACATGATTGTTCGGCAAATTACTAAAGCCTAATGTTTATGTGACGCAGCAAATTCTTTGGTTGCACATAATTGCGAGAACGTACTTGTTTCGGCATGCGTTTTATACTCTACTTATTCCCAACCAAACAGTTTGGTCACAGATTAGTTCCAACTGTGTTGATTATTCCCATGAAGCCCAATTAGTCATGCTTTTATACTGTTTTTGTTCTCATGTGTGCGTAGTTCTTAGAAGAAAACACTACAAGCAGTTTTAACTGTTGATGAAAAGCTTTATTACCGCTGAGGATATTCTTAACAGTGGTTATATTTATGGATGCTTGTTACACTGCCAAACTGCCTCTGTACATTCATGCCCATAACCATGGCAACAATGTACTGTTCATATTGCCTGTATGTGATTTTTACCATTTCTGCAAGTTTTGAAGGGTCACAGTCCTACTATTAACTTTGAGATTCTGAACTTTAAGGGTCACTTGAGGTTTAAGCTTGTAGCCTGCGGGTTAAAAGCTGTCTTTCTGAAAACCAGAGCAGTAAACTACATTCAGTTGAAATCGCTTTATCAGTGTAACAGTGTAACAACAAAACATTCCCCCGTCGCCAGATTTCGTGCAAGTATACTTGGTCACCACCCAGCAGAAGGCAAAACAGCAAGTAGCAGTTTCATCATAGACATAGCAAAGGACAGACAGCTAAATGAGCTAATCACATATGAGTAGATGACGGCTGATGTTTCCTGGAAATGCCATCAGCACTTGATCGATGGAACTTGCCTCTTTCTCAGACATGGCCCTGCAAGTATGAGGTCTAAGTTACCGTGGATTAGCCCCATTGATAGTTGTCCTCTGGTTGCCTTGTGTGTTTCAGTACAGCCAGCAGATTTTGTTTACCCAAATTATTATTATGATTTTTTTTATTCTTTTTTTTCTGTGTAGGCACTGAGTGCGGTTTTTTTATGGTTACTATGAAAGGCTGGAGTTTGCTTTGAGGCCGGATTGGTGCTCTATTGCCAAAGCCGCAGCAGATGTGCAGTTTTTGTTCTTCATTACCGATTGGCAACTGCCCGGCCCTCAGTGCTGCCTGAATGTTTCAGAGACACGATGCGTGAGTTAAAGCTCACCCTACTAATTAAGTAAATGTTGAGGATTTCATTCCTCATGTCAGCGAGGGAAATAGTTAAATGTTTTGAATTTAAACAAAATATTTCTGTTGTTCTGGTGATATCAAGAGAAGAAGACCTGAGTAATTGATTCAAGAACAATGAGCTGGTTAAATCTTTGGTGACCCCCACACACACACGCACACACACACGCACACACACACGCTTACACACCAAAGACTCACACATGCAAAACAAAATGTGCATGCTGACTCAGACACTCTCTCATTCACTCCAATTCCTGCCGCGTGTGAAGCTCAGACTGTGGTTTTCAGTGCTGGGACAGGACTTTGCCGCTTGTTTGTCCCACAAAGTTACCAGAGCCACTTAAAAACTCATTCACTCCTGTGGATTCCTGCTTTACCTCGAAAACAGCAACACAGAAAGGAAGTCAACTAAGGACCACACATGCTTGTGTATGAGGCTATATTGGTGTCTCCTTGTATCCATGCCATGGAAAAAGCATTATGCCTGCCAGTATGAAACCTGTGCTTCTTTGTGGTATGATGTTGCAAAAGAGGGCCCAAATGATCAAAGATTACTGGTAAACCACCGAGATAGATCAGGATGAAAGGGTGAGAATGTGCCTTTCTTAGATTTGGGATCTCTGCATTTAATGAATTGTGGTAGACAATGCATTACATACCTGTAGCCGCTTCTAAGGCGAAATTTAAGTATCTTTGAGAAAAGCACATTATTTACAAATATTCGAGTAAAGCTCCCCATGTCCATATTACTCCCAGACACGAAGGGAGTATCTTGCTTGCATTTAATAAGCAGAACCAATTATACTAATATGCAACATCCATGCTTTTGTCCCACTATTAGAAACAGGCAGTGGTTGTTATAGATGAAGATTGTGTTGTTTCACGGCCTCTGTTCTAAACCAGTTCATCTTTAACCCACGGTTTTTGACATTCACATTGTTTGATGTGGTGTTTTGTGTTATATTGGCATGTTTCGGTTCTGTTAGTGGCTTCTTTTCCGGCACAAGTATTCCTGCTGCTTGCGCCTGCATTTTCAATTGTTATCTCATCGAAATCCACAAAATGTTTCTCACCCACAACACAATGGAGCCCCTGGTCATAGGCTTTCAACAAGTTACATATGGTATTTTGCAAGTGACAAGAGTTGCATTGATGTGCAATATTAGAACATCAGTCAGTTTTGCATGTCAATGTAAAAACAGTAACCATTTGGCCACAGACACAGAGACTCCTACAAACTAGAAAGTCAGTGAAGAAAGAAGCTGAACAATAATGTGGGTGCACAGTTATTAAATAGGCCTTATTCCACAGCAAAAAAGCATTATTATCTTTCTAGCAATCTAAAAATTAGCATGTTCTGCTTTTATGGCTCTCCTAGAAATAGTGTGTTTTACCCAGAATTAGCTTATTAGTAAAATGTAAAAGTGTTTAACAAAGAGATGGTAAGAACTTGTGATAATAAGTCAGAGTAGATTAAAAAATGTGCACAGCAACATTTGAGAACCAAAAATTCAAGATGAAAAAAGTACTTCAACCTACATGTATTAGTCACGTTTCCCTATTATCTACAAAGCCAATTTAAAAAAAAAAACAAAAGGCAGGATGTGTAAAATGTAAATAAAAACAGGTAAAACAGAATGCAATGATTTGGAAATCTCATCAACTGATATTATATTAATATAATATCATATTATGAAATTATATTATATTAACAGTCACAGGGAGGCTACTTCAGCACCCAGACTCTTTTCCTTCAAAGTCATGCTATTGTGATGGATGTGGTACCATTGTCTTGCTGAAATATGCAACGCCTTCCCTAAAAGAGACGTTGCCTGAATGGGAGCAGATGTTGCTCCAAAACCCATTGATGGTGCCTTTCCAGATGTGTATGTTTCCCACGCCAATTATGCAGCCCCATACCATCAGAGATGCAGGCTTTTGAACTCTCTGCTGATAACAAAGGACGCGGCGTCCATGGTTTCTAAAAAGAATTTCAAATTTTGAATATTCTGGCCACAGAACAGTTTTCAATTTTGCCTCAGAACATTTTAAATGAGCTTTGGCCCAGAGAACAAGGGGGTGTTTTTGAATCGTGTTCTTTGCATGATACAGCTTTAACTTGGAATATATGGATTGCACGGCAAACTGTGTTCACAGACAGTGATTTCTGGAAGTGTTCCTGAGCTCATGCAGTGATGTCCAGTCCCTTGTGCACAGGTGCCAACCAATTAGGTTACTGTTGTTAATAACCCAGTTGGTTGTAAAATGCTCCTGCATTTGTTTTGTTTTTTGTTTGCAGAAAATGCAATATAAATAAATAACCCATAAATTATGGGTTGATGAGGTTTCCAAGTCATTTCATTCTGTTTGTATTAACTTTTTACACATCTTCCCAACATTTTTTTGGAATTGGAGTTGTAATATAACCCACAGAAGCATTAATAGAAAGGGCACCTCATGGCTCCAAACATCTCTTTAAATTGCACCGCTTTGGCACCAAGCACCGAAATGCTGTCTACTTTCTCTCGGTAAAGCAATAAAAGGCAGGTTTAGGCACAAAATAAACATGGTTAAGTTATCGAAAAAGCTGGGATTGGTTTTAAATCACTGCTTTCTTTATTTTAAGTTTGTAAATCGACATAGCATGACATGAACACAGCCTGAGGCAGAAAGTCGTTTCACACTCGAGTCAAGCTCCAGCTTCCTTTGGGAAAGTCCTCTCCTTTGTTGATTTATCAGTCCACCCGTAGATGTCACAGTTTTCAGTGTTATGCTGCTGCTACATTTGTCCAACAATCAGACTTACCTCTTTATTTGATACCTAATTTTAAATCAGTAGATATTGCAAACATTAAACTATTGTGGAAATGACATGTTCGCTGGAAAAGTCGATGGAGAGAAGTTTTTGATAAACATCTGTTCCTAACTCTAAATTTTGTACTTAAAATTAATTTTTAAAATCTCAGCAGGGATTTTCATTTTCTTATCCATTTCTTCATCCATGTAGGGCAGAGGTCAACATTAGTCACTGGTTTAGCACCTCAAATGGGAAACGTCTGGCCAGAGATTAAATATGGATCTCAACCTTTTTAACCTGAAACTTCCCGTAGATTGTTTTCCACTCTTGTCAAATTTCAGTCAAAGACAAAGCAGTTTCGTGTTTGTATTTTGTTACACATTCCAACGGCATTTTGCAGTGCATTTTTTTGGGGGTTATTTCCGCAATGCAGCAGGAGGGAAGACCAGTTTGACGAGATGTTGCCCTCACAATCAATCAAGATTTACGGTCAAGGTATTACCGGTGTTAAAAAGACTCATGGAACCGGTCCAATTGGCACTGAAACAATGCAGTAGTGTTGTTCACCTTCTGTTTTGACACAACTCTTTCTGTTGCCACTCAGTAAGTTGCCTAAAGCTCCAACTGGTGGTTCATGTGGTTTCATATGTTGGTGCACACATCTTCTCTTTTTCCGGTATTACAATTCTGGAATGTTTCCTTCATCTCAGGCTTTGAAACTTTGCCAACACACACCTACAGTAGAGTACAAAGCGAACAGTGTCAGTCATTTTAGAGGCCCACTTGTAATGCATGTTGTCCCCTAATGTACCTCATGACCTTCTTCTAAGCCTCCCTCTCCCTATCGTGTCACAAACCAGACATCTGGTTGCCAAAATGCCCAGGGAGCATTTCTCCTCCGTAATGCCCGCTTCTTCTTTTATTTTAAACACACATATGAAAGAGCGTATGTTTACTAGAGATTTTATTTTTGGCAGAGACTTCCCTGCCTGATTCCAGAGGAAAGTAGGGATAAATTATTCAAGCTGCGTGGGGTGCCGTTACCCCAAATCTATTCTGGTAGTGTGTTGTGCTCAGCAACCACTTAAGGAGATGAAAGAAATCAGTTGTTTTTTTGTATTTTTATAACTTCTGTTTATTCAGGGAAAGTTGGCCATGTATGTGTGAATCAGGCAAGACACTTATTCTATTTCACAGTGAGCTACAGTAATATTACAATAGTTTGCTTGTGTAAGTGGCAGCCACCCTATTCATGTAACTTTCAGGTTTCCCCTGATGCCAAAGGTGTATTGATGTATGAATATTCTATTCTAGGAGTTACAGGCTTGACTGAATTTGATATTCAGATGTATTATTGAGGTCACATTTTCTTTTATCACTTTTTACCATTATATTTCTCTGTTTGTCCCGTGGTCCTGAACTGCCTTTTAACCCTTCTAGTCAGGTTCAAACTGACTGAGATAAAAGGTTTGCTGTTCGATCGGGTTAGGACATTTATGTGACTTGTCCTAATGGAAGGCACTTGTTTTTCCACAAAATCCTAATTTTCTGCCTGTGACATTCACAACGGAAATGTTTCTTTTCTCCTTTGATTGACACAACCCCCCCCCCCCCCATGTGAAGACAAACCACTGTTTCTGTTTTCATCGGGGTTTCTCAAAGTACTTCTGTAACTGAGCCAGAATGAATGTGCAATAAAGTTGAAAAGATGAGCGAAGGGAAGGGGGGGGGGGAGGTTCTTTCACTCTTACTTTAAAGAAAAAAACATCCCTGCTTTTTCATTTGTGTTCATTAATGCCAAAACTGTGGAGATGAAACTCAGCTAATCCCTTTCTGTTTCCACCCCGTCATGAGCATTTTGCACAGTAATTGTTTACATCTGTCTCATTCCAAAAAAGCTGTTGCTGCAAAAAAAAAAAAAAAGAAAAGAAAAAAGCCGTCCAAAAACATCTCAAGTCCCCACTGGCCCCTGGATCCTTTGGCAGAGGATAAGAGAGGCCGTCCAAAACTCCAGCCAAGCTGCACTGCACTGCAGCCGCACCAGCCCCCTCGCTCAAAATGAAGTCGTCTCGTCAAGGTCACTACTTACTTTTCCAAGTCCTATTGGAGACTTTGACTTCAGTGTATCAACGTTTATGTACAGAACAACAGTGCTCTGTCCTGACACCGCTGTATGTCACCCTCCAATTGGTTCCAACTGGGCTCCCTTGCTTTCAGCCATTCACGCTGTGTATGGGAAGTCGAGGGTTGTTAATCACTGTTTCAGCCATAAATATACAGTAGGCATATTTGCTGGAACATGTGTAAGATGTGACTGGTTGCACGGGCGGCATGCTTGATTTATTGGCCATTAAAAGAAGTGGGGAATATAGCTTTGTTCAAGCAAGATGCTGTTTACTCAACCAGTGCAAACTATGAGCACAGATTGATGAATGTCTCTGTGAAAATGCAAGATGCAGTAACAGTGTGGTCGTTTTAGGAAATGTGTGGATCAACACACAAACAATATCTACACTTATTCAATTAAATCGTCTCCTTTTGCATCACAACTTATATGTCGTGGCATATTTGTCAAATAACGTGTCACACCAGCTTGGCCAGTATGACCAAACCACATTACATTAACAGTGAGTACAGTTGCAACAAAGGAAACAACAAGCACAGAGACCTCACAAGAAGTAAATCTGGGCACGGAGGTGAGTAACAGCTCTCCACATCCCAGCACCCTCTGGGATTTCCTGACTTTGTTCTTCTTGCTTCAGTTTAGCTCGTCAGTATAGTAGTGTGGCTGAGCCTGCCAGTTACTAATGACGGCAAGGATTTTTTTTTTTTAATCACTTCATCCATCTAAGAAAAAGGGGAAAGGGTACATTTTTCATGTATTTTGTGTTTTTGAGCTATTTGCATGTAGACTGCAGACTCACTGCACATTTAATCTTGAATTTTATAAATTTAAATTATATTTAAATCAAGACACCGAACTCTAACAGCCCATCACCAGCGCCAGTCCCAAGGTGTGTTGCATCAGGAAAGACATCCAACATAGAGATTGTGCTAATTATCTGCCGTGGCAGCTCTGAACTTACAGGATAAGCCGAAAGGACAAAACATTAAAATAAAAAAACAATGTATAAATTACAAGATTTTCTTATATTTATTTCTGTTCTCAATATTCCAAAGTGCACATTAGGCAAAGGCATTTTAAGCACTTTTTGCAAAAGTGTCAACCGTCCCCCATATACAACAACACTGTACTGCTGTCCTGCCCACTCTGGAAAAGTCCTCTTCTGTCTTCAGGGAATTATTTTCAATACCTCTCTCACGTTGAGACATTCGCAGCCCTCTTGATTTTCTCCTGGCCTGCTTGGAGTCGGATGAAAGCATCTGTCTCCACTGGGGCATTTCAGCATGGAGCGAGCGCTGAAAACGTGGGAGAGATGTGGGAGCGGGATGGAATGTGAAGGAGTTCCAACGCTTAACATTCAAACTCTTGTACAGTAACTCCTCCTCTTCACCTCCCCCCCCTCTCTCTCTCTTTGCATCACTCTCTTTCAATTTCAATTAAAGTTGTTGTCTTTTATTGGCAGAACTTTAAAGGCTGTTTTTTACCAGAAGATCAAGATAAAAAACCCATTTGTTATGTGAGTGAGGGTTTTGTGTATGTGTTTACCTCAGTATCCTTTCCCCTTCCATGATCATCTTCTCCCCATGTTGTGGCAGGGAGTGTGGTTGAGGCTTGATTTTTATAAGTTTGGAACAATGTTGTGGCTTTTTTTTTCCCTGTTGTTCAGCTTTGTGGTGGCTGATAAAGTATCTTCGAAGATCATTTTAGATTTTTTTTCCGAAGTCCTGTCGAAAGGCAATCCCTACTAAAGACAGTTGTAACAATCCAGCCCTGCAGTCTAACTAGGGCTAACACAGATTTAATTATGCTACATTTACATCCTCTCAGATTACATTTTTTTTTTTGTGAATATGACCACTGATTGTTGACTGGAAGGTGTTTCTCAACTTTCCATTTAAGATAAATGTTGTTGTTGGTTTTACATTCATTCTGATATGTCACCTAAATTCAAATTCAGAGTGCTCTGCATAGACACTTAGGTGCTGATTGTTTCTATCGTAGAGAGAATCCTGAACTGTAGTTGCATTTCTCTACAGATTTACTAATGTCTTCATTGACAAACCACAACTGACACTACTCTTATTCCCCATTCTGCCACCTACGAAAACAGCCACAGCACTTGTTGTGTTTTGCCCTGCCTCAGGCTGTGTTCATGTCAGAGCCATTGTTGTGTTTTGCTTCATCTGAAGTTTAATTGTATCCTTCCCAGTGTAATATTGAACTCATTACAGTGACAGGGAAGTTTCATTACAAATCAAAGCATGAAAAGCAGAGTGCATTGCAGATGAGCCTGTACCCTGGCTCAGTGACATGTTTTGCATGATTCAGTGTTTGTTACTGGAAATGTCTTCCAGTTGGAGATTAGACAGAGTTGATGTCTCCCCAAAGGCAGACAGACACAAACACACACACTCCTGTACACACACAAAGATGCATAAACGCATATTCAGTCACGATTCACCAGCCTTTAAATGTAGGCTACGCATGTCACTTCACATTTCGTAACGTCCTTGATGTATAAATTCTCGTTCCTCTTTTACAAAGCTCGCTTTTGTCTGAATGACAGTTGAGACTGAAGGCGCGGTCAATTGCACTGTTTCCGTCCCACCCCAGCCACACAGTGCCATATGTGATGCCATGCTGAGACAAAGGATTAGGAGATGATTTAAGTCAAAGCTTCATCCATACCCTCAGCAGTATCATGCAGACACCAGCAGAGATCAACGCCTGGCCTCCACATATGGCCATGCTCCTCCCAGCCAGAGCACGAGGCAGAGCTGGGAACACAAATCTACAATTGAATCCACACAGCCACACACCGTCACACTCTAGGTTTGGTCTGGTGGGTGTCATCCAGTCAGCAATAATACAACCCCTTTGGAAAGTTCTATGCGGGATCATCTTGTTTCAAAATGTACAGTACAACGCTGTGACAGTAGGATTTTCATATTAAAAGTATGAAGTGCTGTCATGTGGTCAGAATGTGGTTTTCTCAAAGGCACAATCATATGAACCTAAATAAGTACGTCTTTAATTACAAGCAATCAGTCAAGCATGTTTTTCATTTTTACTGATTATGCCCTCTGCTTCTTATACCAACTTTTTTTTTGTAAAGATAATTTTTTGTTTCCCCCTGTTTCTGTTCAAGAGATCTACGAGTACATTTCTGTGGTAAGTGATTTATAGTTAATCTTCGGCCTGTTACTGTAACATCTACAAGGAAGGCAAAAAATCAAAATCAAAAATCGAGTAATCAGGTTACAAAGCAAAGAGCAATCTGGCAAATGACTGTAGGCACAGACCTGGAATACTGGACCTGCTTATGGACCTGGAGACCATAAGCAGCAGGTGTGCATGTGGACAGGAAGTGCTATCCATGTTGTGACTCCATACATCCTTAAATGGTCTTTTCTTCATATCAGGCATGCAGTAACTCTACAGTCCTCTTCAACCATGTACATTTTGATTCACAGCAATTCTGCGTGTGCATTTGTCTCTCTTTCCATCTGTCTGTCACTCATTCCATCACAGATGGGTGTCTGTCTCAGCCTGCCTATAAAGCACTAATGTCGGACTAATGCTAGCCATTCATCTCTGATATGTCTGATAGCCATGGGACACAGCAGGAGGTGTGTGTGTGTATGTGTGTAAAAGGAAAGTAATGTGGCTTTAGAGCATCAGGGGAACCAGGGAAAGTGACAGATGGTGACAGAGAGATGGGGGAAGCATTGTGTGTCACTAGGGCAGTGGGGCTGGGGCTTGGCATGTGGGCATGTACTGTACACGCTCGTTGGATTAGCAAGTTCGTGTGTAACGTACTGTAAGAGTGTGCATGTTTGCCATGAGGCCAGTGAGACTGAACGGGGTATGTGAAGTGACAGCTGATCAGTGACGCCCTTGTCTGAGCCTCAGTGATGCTGCCAGTGAAATAAAACACCAGTTTTATATCTCTGTACGTAGTTCTCGCCATCCATCTCCAGGTTTTTCCTAACATCTGTATCCCCTTACGGACACCTCGTTTTATTAATTTTGCTTTTTTTTTTTTTTTTTTACCACCATGAAGTGGCTTGCATCCTTGCGTGCAATGTTGGCTGGGGGCAGCCGTAGTGCCCCTGTGACCCCCGCTGCCAGCCCTAACATGCCCTCCAGGGCAGATCTGCACACCAAGGAGGTAAGGTGCACACAAGAATGAGGCTGCTTGATTTGAGTCGAGGAGAAGGTTATCCTGGTTATTTTAGACTTGAATAATTGCACGGTCTAGATGCTTGAGGGTTTCCCAATCAATCCTGGCAGCTAAGTGTGATATTTTTATGTGTCTCACAAGGCTTTTTAATCGGTTTGAGCTCTTGTTTTTTACAGATTTTTACGATCCATCTAATTGCCCTTGGATTTTAATCAGATCAAAATGTGTGCTGTTCTGTATAGACGAGACCGGGCTTGTGCGTGTGTGTGTGCAACCTGCACTAAATCTCCGTCCAGGAATGCATACAAGAAGCCCTGAATAAGATTGGGTTTATTTTGCTTGGATCTCCTGCTTCCCTTTGCTTACAGTGAGTCTGATTCAGTGCTATTGTATGGAAATAGCTATACACTCTTTCCTGTACCAAATCTCCCCATTATGTCCAAGCATAATAAAAATACAATCATCTACATGTTCTCAAGGTCAACTCGTACATGTGCGGATATGTTGCTGGAAAGGAAGCGCGTAGCAACTTCAGAGAATAACGGGTGTGTTTATGTTTGTGTGAAACCACAGTAGTAGTACAAATCCCTCACCCTGACCCCGTGCTGCTCGGATCCCGAAAATGTCTGCCAATTTCAGATCCCGTTCCAACAACGAGACCCAAATGTTGAAGAAATAAAAGTTACACAGTTTTTCTCGGATCAGCAAGAAATAATTGCTAGTTGTGTGGGTGCTGTTTCAATTTGTCATAAATATTAATGAGGGCTGCTCTATTCACAAAGCACAGGGAGGGGTCAGACTGACCCCTAAACATGTCCCATCAGGGTGTGTGCGTGTGCTTGTTTGTGTGTGTGTGTGGGTGGCTATGGTCTAGCTTGTGTTGCACAAGTTCCTTTCAAATCCAACTGTACTAAAAGCATTGTTTTCTCCACCACTCCTTACATCTTGATTTGTTTATCTGTATTTGTAATATCTGTACAGCTTAAGTGCACTGTTTGTTTCGCTGCATTGGATTTACCACCCTGTTTCTTCTGATACAACCTGAACTGAACTCAGCTAAACAGATTTTGTCAAAAAATGTTTTTGCTTTTCACCTCTTGAGTGTTCAAGGATATAACTTCTTCCAATTTGCTACATAAGAATGTTATGTTTTGAATCTCGGATGGCACCACATTGCATAAGATTCCTGAAAACTAAAGACGTCTCAGACCTCTTCAAAGAGAGCCGCGGTTTTTGTTTGTTAATAGAAAGAAAGGCAAGTACGGGAAAAGACCCCAAAGTACAGGCATTTATGTTTTTAAAGATGTTGACGTGAAAGCCAGCATTTTTTTGTGTGGAAAGTTGGAAACGAGAGCAAGCTGCTTGTACAAATGTAGATTTTTGAAATATGAAGGGAGATTTTTTTCATCTATAATTGCTCTAGTGTCTTTGGATGGTACAAAGGCATGAGACCGGCTGAAAGCAACTATCAATCTGCAACGACTTTGCTCATTTCTTTTTTATTCTGGTGCAGCTTCAGTATTTAGCTGCTCTCACTCGTGTTTAAAATGCTCAGCTGATCGAGACACTGATTATGCACTCGTGTAGGACCCAGACAGGATTTAGGGGCCACAGAGTCAGAATTGGCGTGTTTCTTCCCAGCCTAATAGCAAATAATGATGGCAGCATAATATTGAATCACCATACTATGACAGGAATGTCTCAGTCTTGGGCTCGGTGATTGATGAGTGGGTTGTGTTCTAGTCATCCAGTCTTACGAAATCACCGAGAGCCAGTGAGTCAGTTTAGATGTTGTGTCTTTTCTCAAACAACCAAACACTGTGGGAGGTACAACAAGCTGAGGGAACAAGAGTAGCAACAGCTACACTCTAAACAAATTTTCTGGACCTTTCTGTGTTAAACCTTATTTGTTCTGATGAAAGCCTTTAAATTGAAACAATAAGTTGAATAGATAAAATTCCAACTGACTCAAATTAATAAATGATTAAACCAACTGTTGTAAAGTAGCGTATAGGCTTCACAGCACACATTTTTTGAGATTTTAAACTCTTCAGAGACTCTATTTTTGTAGTTTAGTTTTTTTTTTACTTATTTGACAGTTGTCTTCATAATAAGAAGAAGGCTAACAATGATAAAGGTCATTGTTTAATTTAATGCCAAACCCCAGACACTCGGAATTTAATGGCTCCAACAACTGTGGCTGAAAATTCTTTATGCTGAATGAAGAACTTACACCTTAAAGTGAGAAATGTGAAAGTAAAGAACATCCAACGATTCTAAGTAATGTCTACTGCATCCTATTGTAATATGTATTTTAGGTTGCATTGATAATCTATGTTGTATTTTATTACAATTTGGCCTGAAGTTAAAATGTAGAATGCTTTTAACTCAAGGAGAAGAATTGATTCAGGGAAAGACTTTGTAATTTTAGTAAAACACATCTAACTGATGGAACTAAACGGACACCACCCACCATGCAAAAGATGGGCGTTATCTAAAAGTTAAAAATTCAACCTCACCGAAACACTTAAAAGCAGGTGTGGGGTGAAGAGTTTTTTTAGGGGAGGAGACCTGGCAGAGGGGGAGGAGAGGAAACAGACCATGAGTTGCCCCTTTGGTTTCTTTATCAGGTCACTGGCAGATAAGAGGGGACGTGTTTCCAACAGCTGTGGTCAAAGACAGCAGCTCTTGCTCTATCAGTGGAGAAATGCCACTTACTGCTGTTAGCATTTACCTTTCATGAGCCCAGTCCTCTTCTTAGTCTTCTAAGATCAACAAAGTAGCATGAGTTTTATTTCTTTGCTCTTCTTTTCCTTCATACATGATGGTTTATATCACTGATGCTGTCCAGTCCTCTCTCAATCATATCGGCATTTACTTCCTGAATTTTATACATAGGAAAACATCATAGTTAGGAAAATGACAGTGTCAGTCCTTCGTCTTTTCATTAGAGCTGAAGCATCGGTGGTTGTTTTATAATTCAGTTTTTATTGGTGCAACAACATTTCCACCTAAGCCCAACCTAGTAATCCCCTTTATTGGGATGTCCCGATACCAACACCAGTATCGGTTTCAGGTCAAATACTGCCCTTGTGTACTTATATTTGTGCTCCTAAAAGTTGTCCAAAACCACACCTGAGACCGCATTCACTTCACACTGGTTAAGCAGGATAGTCTGAGGTGGAACTGTCTGTGATTTGGACGTGTTTCAACATAAGTGAGGATGAAAGTAAATCCGCTCTTCCGAAGTCTTAAGATACAGTTTCTAACAGTAGTTATCATAAAGATTATTTTAAATGTTTATATTTCTGTTTGACATTGGCAACAATTGAGGAAGATCTGCATTAGCTATAGCTTTACCTGAAGTTCACTCATGACAATGTCTATTCATCCATTAGACATTCAACTTACTATGAATGAGTCTGACATATAACCTACGACTGTATAACAAGTGTGGAGGTCATGAGCATGTGATGGACATGTGTAGCCAACAAATAGAAGAATAACCTCTTCCTCCTTATGGAGACACAGCCATCACTTTTATTGCCACTCGGATCAGACCCACCAACTCTCCGTTCCTCTTGCCCTCTGTCTTTTCAACTTCACTGACTTCTTCAGTACTTTCATTTGCAGTCTCGCTTCCTTACTTCTCCCTTATAGTGCTGTATGTCCACCGCTAACATCATAGTAATAGAATGTCCTTTTATTTTACCCTTTCTTTATCTGCTTTAGCTAATTTATTTAAGTGCTATAATACTAACAGCTCATTGTCAATGCTGTAATGCTAAATTGATTCTCACACACGTCTGAAGTGACTACATAGGGACTACACAACCAAGCTAAGGCATCAACTGACCTCTTTTTATTTCTGTCATTACTTTGCTCCTAAACTTTTTGTTCTTTTTGCTCCTTTCTTTATCTCAACATCAGCATCCCCCTCTCATCACAGCTGTGCAGCGTTGGTTGCTCCCCAATCCTCCTTTCCATGCATATCAGTCCGACGTCCTCTGTGCTAATCAGTGCTGTTAGTGTGACACCTCAGCAGTTTGGACATACACACACATGTAAAAGCCGCACAGTTGAGCATGGTGGCATAGGAGCTTATCCAGACACTCACTGCCACAAAAACCTGAATAAAACATTGCAATATTAGCAATCACAATTATTGAAAGTAATTGTCAAAGTATGTTGCAAAAGGTTTAAATGTTGGTGGTTGTGTGCCTCTGCCAACTAGTCAAAGTGCAGTAAACATGTCGGTCTGCCCAGACTCATATTGTAATCGGCTCATCCATAAGTCGAGGTGGACATTGTAAAGGTATTCCAGAGATGTTGCATTGACAAGAATGGGAAGTGATGTCACATTGACCTTTGGCTGCTGACTACTTATCAGTTTATTTATGAGTCCAAGTTGACATTTGTGCCAATATTGGAGAAATTCTCTCAAGCGTTCCTGTGAAATTATGTTCACTATAATTAGTTGGACTGACAATCCAATGGACTTTTGCCATTCTTACTGTTACGGCAGTTTCCTTGTAACATAAATAACTATTTATTGACATATAAAATAACAGTGAGATTCATATAAAAAGGTACTTCGTCAAAATTAGGCTTCTGAATCAGTTCAAACTAAAAATTAACTAATAAATCAGAATCATCGACTTTCTCTTTTTGAAAAATATTATGATGAATGTTATTTTTTAATTGCAAGACCACACAGAATTTACCGTTCCAACAAATATAGAGGGCCTCACAGCCAAGTGAAAAGCTAACTGGGAAATGTAATTTATATCCCGGGTTCCAGGGGGAACTCAATCCTTAATAATTAACTGGCATCTGGTTTGGGATGGTTTTCCACAGTGTTTCGGGTCTAATCCGAACCTTTAGACCTATGATAACATCTTCTTTGGAGCTACAAAATAAACATTTTAGACTCCTTGCAAACTACTGGACATACTTTACAAAGAGCCACCTACTGAGACAGATCAGCCTGTTCACATTAGCAGAAGGCAGAGCATCTATTTTGCGCCATGTGGCCTGCAATAATTTCCTTAACCCTAAGTAGAATTATAGAGGATTCAGACTTTGATAGGAGCTCATTACAGCGTATGTTGTTCTTCTGATGGTGATGTATTTTTACTGCTACCATAGTAATGTCAGATATTTCCCCAGGAAATGTTAAGTTTTGTTTGGTATACGACTGTGTGGAATTCTTGGCATTTGAGTTTTGTTTTGGTAAAGAACTTGATTTATTTGGCAGCAGCCTAGCTGGAAGTGTAGCTGGCAGAACAGCCACAGTCTGTTTGACTGTTGAATAGGGTTGCCAGGTTTTTTTTGTTCAGCCTTAATGGCCATGTTGTGGTCCCTTGGTTTTCTTTAAAGTAATGTCTTTCTTTCTTTAGTTTCTGGTTTATTACATGATAATTAGCCAGTTTATGCTGCGTGTTCAGTGCTAGATGACACTGAATTCTACTGTGAATGATTGTAGTAGTTGAGTGGTCTGTGTGTCATTCTGTTTCTTATAGTCAGTCTAGCAAAAAAAAATCTATCATCAATAACTTTTTTCTCTCTAATTTGGCCAGGAAACAGCACATCTTACCTTCGGTCTTTCACCTACAGTTGGGAAATTGGTAAAGGGCCAGTAAGGATGGAGAGCAAAATATCAGAGATGAGGAGCAGGAGGGAGAGAGAGAGCATTACGCAATGCGTTATTTTTGGAATTGCAGAAAAAAGTCACCTCATACACGTTAATATAATGCAATGAGCCTGTGAGAAGAGTAGTGTGTGTGTGTGTGTGTGTGTGTGTGTGTGTGTGTGTATGTGACAGAGAATGACTGGAAACTTTATGCAACTCCTCACATCACCCGCTCACTGCTAAATCATATCTCTCCTCTCCACATTCTCCTCCTATGCTTGCTTTAATTTGCTCCTCAACCTCAAAAAACCTTTTCCTGTTCCTCTCTATTAACTTTTCCCCCCCCACACACTGGTCTTCAATAGCCGGAGTGAGACATTTTGCTCCATTTTAGGTACCTTCCTTGGAACGTCATCAATGTAACAACATTGCTGATGATAAGTCTGAAAGCTCAAGATGAGCAATCTGTTGATGGGAAAATATGATCCAGCAGTCACTGTATCTTTTAGCATTCACATTACTAGTAATCCACTAAGTACGAAAGGATGGAATGTGCACTTACTTGTGTTAGTCAACACAGCTTGCCAGATGACATTGCATTAAACTGAGGCAAAGGTTTAGACAAGTTTAACTGGACTACTTTGTTTTGTTTAGTATTTTTTTAATTTTTTTGTTAGATTCCTCTGCACCAGTCATGCATGATAACATTTACTTCCTTTCCAAACCACAACCAAGTACCAATCAAAGCTAAAATATCGATACTTTTTCCGAAAAACTGTGAGGGAGGAAAGAATAGCGTAGGGCTTATCAACATAAGACCACTTTTATTACAAATGGTGCCACGATGTTGACATTCAGAAATAGGATTTCTGCACACTTCATGAAATCAGATTTATTACTTTTCAAGAAATGTACAGTAGGGCTGAGTGAGATCATTTAAATATAGTCCAATACTTGAACCAACAACAAGCCAGAGATTTATAAGGGGACATAGTTTTCTGTAGTGGGCTCCACACAGCTCCATAGGTACACAAAGTCTCGTAATCTTCTTTTATGGTCTAATCCACTGACTATAGCACTGTGCCGTGCTTTATCCTTATTTGGGCTTTTTGTAAACTTGCTTATATATATTAAACTACTTTGAATTCAATGCAATTAAACCTTATTTATAAAGCGATGATTCACAACAAAGTCATCTCAAGGCACTTTACAGAATAAAGTCGAGAATTTAAGGATGTATATAGAAAACCCAACAATTCAACAAACATTTATAGGAACAAATTGTTCCTATAAATGTGCTCACATAGCTGCTTTGCAACTACTTTTTCAATTATTTTAGAAATAAAGTGGAGATTAGATATTGGTCTGTAATTGGCTAACACACCTGGGTCAAGACAGGGTTTTTTAAGTAATGGTTTAATTACAGCTACCTTATAGGCCTGTGGTACATAGCCTGTTTCTAAAGATAGATTGATTATATCTAATATGACTGTATCTATTAAGGGTAAAGCTTCCTTGAGCAGCTTAGTTGGAATAGGGTCTAGCAGACAGGTTGTTGGTTTAGATGAGGTAATAATTGAAGTTAGCTCCGAGAGATCTATGGGTAAAAAGCAGTGTAACAGGGATTGGGGCCTTATTGATGATTCTAGCAATGTTGTACATGAAGATCTATCTGTAATATTTCGGGTGAGGATCTGGTGAATTATTTTTCTAATAGTTACAATTGTATTCATAAAGAAAGTCATGAAGTCGTTGCTGCTCAGAGTTAAGGGAATAGTAGGCTCAACAGAACTATGGCTCTTAGTCAGCCTGGCTACGGAGCTGAAAAGAAACTGGGGGCTGTTCTTGTACATTTTTAAACAGGTTTTCCAGGCTAAATTTTTCTACATCTTCTTACACCTGTTTTAAGTTCTGTGTTTGCAAACTATACCATGGAGACCACTTCTTCTGGTTTCCTGCCTTCTTTTTCAGAGGGGCAACACTATCGAGTATTGTACAGAGTGAGGCTGCAGAATTGTCAACAAGATAATCTACTTGTGCAGGAGTAACATTAAGGTGGCTACGCTCCATTGTATTGATATGTGGAGAAGCCACTGGAAAGGAAGAGCCATAGTCCATTATTGTAAATTCAAATGTTATTAGAAAATGGTCAGACACAGGAGAATTATGAGAAAATACTGTTAAATTATCAGTTTCCATGCTGTATGTAAGGGCAAGGTCTAAGGGCTGACTAAAACAGTCAGTGGGTTTTATTTACATTTTGGAAAAAAAAACATTTAAATTTAATAGTGAATTAAATGCAGTGTTGAGGCAGTTACTGTCAGCATCTATATGAATCTTAATGTCACAAACTGTAATGAAATCAGAAAATTTAATCAAACTCTGAATAAGGGACTAGAGGATGGCACACGATGACAAATAGAATTGGTTTTTGAGTTTTCCAGTTTGGGTGTGAAAGGCTAAGAGTAAGGCTCTCAAATGAGTTATAAATATGTTTTGGTCTAGGATTTATTGATAAGCTGGATCGTAAGATTGCTGATACTCCTCCACCTACATGCTGGTATTCCTTGTCACTATATCACCAGTCCTGTTCAATCATATATCATCTCCAAAAAAGTAAAGCACAGACCCTAAAGAAACAGAGTCCAGCTTCTGATTGCACAGTTACATCTCACAGATTAGCTGCTTTTAATGTACCAACATGCTGGTCTCTGTCTGTTAATGTCTGCATCACACAACTGTTCTCTCTCTCCCACAACTACACACACAAACTTCCTTCTTCTGTGAATATAAGGTTTCCTCATCTTGATTTTCAACATTAACCTCCGCAGATTTGTACGAAACTTTGATCATCAAACTTGTGAACACCTGCTGCAGACGTCACCGGTTTAACAAGTCCCCTCCTCTCGTCCTCGCTCATCATATATCGCACATAGTCACACCGTGGCTCTACACTTAAACTGGGACAGTACTGTCCACATTCAAACTGATAGGATAAAATAGTTTCCCTTAAGAAACCTGTCTTTAGCTTTGCTTTGTAGCAAAATGATTTATTTACTTACTGCATTACGTTACCTTCAGGGAAAATCTTCAAACTGGATGCTAGTTTGTGCAGATCCGAACATAAACAAGGAAAAAAAAACTTAAAATGACTTAATGTTTGTATTTTCAACTCATAATAATGAATCTGCTAGGATTATCTTAATTACAATTAATGTTTAAAATTTTAAAGCCTTATTGATTAAAATGACTTTTTAAGGATCCACAGGATCACTTATTTATTTCACTACTTGCATTTTAATAATAATTTTACCACTTGTACTGGCATATCTCCTTAAATTAAAAAAAAAAAAAATCTATACTTTCTTTGTATATTAAAACAAACTGACACCTAAACAGAAATTAATCTCTTTTCTACAGTCATTGATCATAGCCATCATAG
This sequence comes from Channa argus, assembly GCF_033026475.1. Classification (NCBI taxonomy): domain Eukaryota; kingdom Metazoa; phylum Chordata; class Actinopteri; order Anabantiformes; family Channidae; genus Channa; species Channa argus. The sequence goes on along the minus strand of NC_090217.1, from coordinate 15,758,214 downwards.
CTACATACTCTCTCTGCAGCTGGATAACGCTGTCACTGCCAGAGGACCCTTTGCCAGAGGACCCACAGCTTTCCCCACCTCTGTGACTGCTGCTTCATATCACATTGTATTTGTTACTATTATTAGCTAAAACATTTTGAGGAGGGATGTTAATTTCCATGGGAGTGTGTTGAATAATATGATTGACAAAACTACAAAAATGAAATCAAAGTTGTAATAAACCCGAAACCTACATCTTATACTACATCTAGGGCTCTGAGGAAGTCTGTCAGCTAAAGACTCAAAATGTAAAAATATACATTCAGGAAGGGTAAGTGCCAAAAGAAGAGTGGAAAAAGAGCAGCAGGAGACACATCAGTCATTGGCAAACTGAGCCGCTGGACTTTCTCATGCTGTTATTCAAGCAGAGTGGACATTATTTGAGCTGGCACACACAGCTTTGGATGGGATAAACAGCAAAACACAGAGCGGCTTCCAAGTACCATAATCAAAATCATATACAAGTTGGCCAACCTGTCATTATAAGATACTTAGAGCAGAGCATCCAGGGCGAAGGGATAGAGCAATAAAATTCACTTAGAGGTTTGTCTGCTGCTCTGACAGATTTGCTGAGGAGCAAAAGTGGACTGTCTTTGAGTGTATTTTTATTGACGTCCTGCTCGTGACCTTAGACTTGAATGAGCTACAAACTAATTTGGTGTTTTTGTTTATTTTTTTATAAATGAACACTTCAGCTGTGTGTTGGAGTGTAGTTGTGTGCAGAAAGAACTTTCTGACTTGGAGCTCGTCATTCAACACTCCTCCACGCTTATTTCTTCCACGGGGATGACAGAATCAATTCAACACTGAGTGGATGAAATGTAGATTTGAGTTTCTAAATTATTTCCATCAATTAATTCCGGTGACCATGCTGATAATTTTCCTGTCAAGAAGCATATTCCAATCTGTGGGAAGAATTCAGAGTCAGGGGCCAAACTACCACAATACTCACAGTCACACACACACACACACTCTTCTCATGCATGGGGTAATGAGGTTTATGGCTGAGTGATTTATGCATTTAAAATGTGGCCACATTGTCCTTTAAGCGTCCACAGTGAGATAACAGAAGCTCCAGTTCCCTGACAGCCAGAGATGTTGAAATGCAGCTCCACTGTAGAAAGGCCATCCGCCCCAAGTCAGTGGTAATTGCTTTAAGCATGAGGGGGGAAAAAAAATGTTTGTATGTGACCTAAATAAAGGAGAAAAGAGAGAAATGCACCAAGGCATCAAAATTACCCCCTAATTTGTTTGTGGCTCATTACTGTAGATCCTTGTCGACACGCATATAGTCCAAAAATAAGATTAGACATAAATTGCATAAACATTAAACCACAGTATGGGCTAAAGTCCCTGCCTGACAAGCTATAGGATGAATGACGTATACTGTATGATGTCTTTTTTTTCTCTAAGAGAATGGTTTCCATAATAATTAATTCCTTTCGGATTGAAAAAAAAAAGTCTGTCTGCTAGAGCTGCCCCCACCTGCACAGCTCTTTTCTTTTTTTTTTTTACTGTCATTTAGCTCATTTTTCTTTTATTGTATTCAATTTAATTGACTTCAGCTTAGTACTGTAGTGTATGTGACTTACATTTTATAACATTATAATGTAAATGTTGCTAAGTAATTAGACCCACTTTATTCTGTTATCAGCAGTTGAACAGCTAAACACCACGAAAAGGAAAATGTAAACGGCAATTTATATCCTTCATACCCAAACCATGCGACTGTAGTTAGTTTACTTCCTGGGATGAACAGGGAATGTTCGGGAGAAATAGCTGGCAAAAGCAAAATTATAGGTTTGCAAAAAGCCTACCAGCTTCTAAGATGTGCATAGAAAAAAATTGTCATTTCCTTAAGGATTGTATTGGTAGCTCTCACTTTTGCTGTTTTATTTGCTTGTCTTTACCGAAGCTCCTTTGTTTTACCTTCTGGTCCCTCTCTTTGGGTTAAATTAAAGGGGGAGGGACAACAGGTGACATAGAAGAAAGACAGTAGCAAAGCACACACCCCACACAGTCCAGAAAGACACCCTGGCCCCCATAGATGGCCCCTGGCTTCGAGCCCCCAAGCTGCAGCTCTTAATATGCTTCAACACCTTGGCGGCCCACTGAGAGCCGCTTACATGGACCCGTGAAAGTTTTGATTTTCCAGGCAGCTTGCACTTCGGCCCAGTGACAGTCTGCCGAGCTTGTGCCTGACTTGTAACTTCTGAAAGAATCCCACATGGTGTAGCCTTTCAGATTAGGTGTGAGAGCGTTTGCTTTCCAGTTCTTCCTCCATTTCCACATACAGAGGTGCTGGATTGGCCATAGTCCTGTTTTACTGCCACATCAAATACACTAAACATATAAGTCCATAGCCACAGTGATCGGTAGCCTTCAGTTTTCTTACTACTATTTTAACTTTGCATGTTTTGTTTCAGTTTGGGCTTTTTAACAGTTTATTCCTAATGAATTACAAACTTTAAAAGCACATTTTTATATGCAGTATGTTTTAAGACTCAAAATTTTTATAAACAACCAAAATATATTTGAGCATTTTATTGTGACATTGCTTCTTTTCTTTGCTTTATGTAATTGGAACATTTGGGGATTTGAAACAGTTGGTCTGACCTAACATTAACTAGGAAAGATCTCTATTGGAACTGAGTGGCACAACACAACACACCTCCAAAACTCCAGCTTCATTAGAGCCCAGCGATGTCTTTGTCTTTGTCTTTGTCTATGTGTGAAACCAGCGTAACCCGGCCATACAAGTGCACTGACTAAATCACACCAGTTCCTTCTTCTCCACAGGAACCCAGGCTGTCAGTAGTGGGCCATTGGCTGTAGGAATAGTTTAACCTCTATAAAATATTAGTGTCTTTTCACTTTAGCCCTAAAACACTGACTACAGTGCTACTGAAACTAACAGTCCATGCATTAGTGTTAGGTAGCTAGGTCACAGTGAAGAATTTCTTATCCTTCACCTAAACACGGCATTAATGACCCAAAATACTCACAGTTGTCTGTGTTTCTGTAAGCTTTCATCCTGGTTGCTTTGCAAAGAGAGATTGTGTATGTAGGAATCATAGCAATTACAATACTACAGTGGGTAATGTAAAGGGATTTCAAGTGCCTAAATTGTGGATCTTGTTCTCTAATTTCATTTTTTTCTGTTTGCTCGAAATCTAAATAAATGTTGCTTGGAACATATTCTACATTAACAGGCCTTGTGCAGTGTCCAGTTTTGACTGCTATGTTTCAAGCTTTTGTCGCCCTCCAGGCCTTTGGAGAAAACTATGAATAGACATGATGCCAGGCTCAACCTGCTGGAATAGACAAAATTATCCTATGGGACAAATGAGATAGAAGGACTCAGAGGAAAACCAAAATGACTGCTATGGAATAAACTGTGCTGTGAATGTACTCCGTGACCTTTGCCTGTCCTGGTGCTGTTTCACCACAGCCGCTTGTCCATACGTCAGCCTTTAAGAGCTGGCTATTACCATAATGAGTAGGTGTGCTCCAAGCCCAGCTTATCGCCTGCTGCCTCAGGCCAATAGAATCTGTTCTCCTTACCCCCCTGCACCTTCATCTGGGCTGTTGGGCCTATTTCACAGTGGCTGTGCACAGTGGCTCCAGTGGGTATTAGCCAAGAAGAGAAACGTGGTTTCCCACCATCCCCACAGCAAACACTTTCACCGCCTGACCTCATGTTCAAGTGGCCGTGCAAAGAATATATCTTGGAGCAGGAAAAAAAAAAAAGACAACATTTTAAACCCCAAGAAGAAGAAATAAAATTTTGATTTTGATTCTAGCGTTTCTTTCAGTTTTAACCTTCAATTTGTCCACCGTTTACTCCGCTTAATACTCCTCACTCCTGCCTAATAACAAACTGCATTTGTGTATTTATTCATTGCCTTCAGTTTCTTAATTCTGATTGACAGCTACAGACTTTGGCAGACATTTCCTCACACCTTCCCGCGGCACTTTTCTGCCTCTGGTATCTCCATCAAGCTCATGTGTTTTCTAATTTTCCTCTTTAAATAATTCTTTCTGGGGCACAGAGTTTATTTATTTGTTTTTTGTCCCAGTGCAGAAACCACAGAAAGGCTAATGCCCCAATCTCTCTGCTACAGAATCTAGAAGGGAGTTTGGTTGTGAAATTAACATTCCTGCCCCTTAATATAGTGGCAGTAAAATATGCATTATTTTTTTTTTCTTTTTTTTTTTTCCCCCTTTCCTGTCATGTTTGTGGTAATTTCACAGTCCAGTAGTCGTGGGAGCGCTCTCCAGCTGGGCGGGTGGGATGCTGCAGCATCTGCCTCCTCTCCATAGTGGGATGTTATGGCATCGTTTGGTCCTTTTTTTAGCCAGTCACATAGCTAACGGAAGGGGGAGCTCATTCAATTCCTTATATGAGAGAAAAGAGAAAGTCAACTCAGTCTTGCTTGCAGTTTTGCTTCACCCACTGTGGATAAACTCAGCCAAAGAGACTCCCCCACCCCCCACCCCCCTCCCACCAGCAATTCCACCTCTGAAAAAAATATTCCCAGAAGCAATGCTCTTTATGCTAAAGACACATTAAATTAAATTTGACACAGGTCTGGTGATGAATGTTAATCTTGGTTTTTAAAGTGGGTAATCCAACAAATGTTTCTTTATGAACTATGGGAGGATGTGACTCCCTCTCTCCACCACTGCTTGGATTCAGCTCTACTTTTCCTCTCTGCGGCAGCGCAAAGACTCATTACAAAGCCATTAAAGGTTATGAACTGGTAAGTACAGTACAGTACCTCCACACAAGACAAAAAAGCCCTTACTCTTGCTCACACATAGACATACATGCAGCACACACACACAATTTCCCCCCAGAAATGTGTGTTCTCTTTTCTGTCTTTCTCACACAAACACACCTTCTTTACAAGTCACTGAACAGTCACCCCGGCCTAACTACTTTATGAGTCAGTTCTGTGGATGTTCAATTTCATAAACTACCTCTTAAAGCACTTTTTTCCACTCCACTCAGCACAATAATCTAGAGATCAGCTCATGACCAATTTAGATTCTCGCTTCCTATATTCAGGCTTCTATTTTATCCTCTTACACTCTGACCGCTTCAATAGCCGCATGCTCGTTGCTTAAATTTTAAGTATTTACTTCACATCCTGTATCATGACAAAACCACAGTTTATGTTTACTGCATGTGTTTCCTTTGAGTGTTCCACTCTCCTTCAAAGACATCCAGTTTAGGGGAATGGGAAACCTTAAATGTGAGAGTGTGGCAGACTGGTGACCTACCTATTGTGTGTCCCCTTGCATCTGAGACTGAAACAAGACAGGGTATAGGCTGGTATAGCTCATAGATTGATGGGTGGATGTGTTCAGTTCTTCATGTTAGTGAGGAGGCCTGACTATTTGTGTCACTAACCTTTTATGCTTCTTGTTTTCTTTTCCACAGTAGCTGTACTCTTTATGCCTGACTGACTCTTTCTGCAGCATTTCTCCTTTATTTAGTAGACGTACTGTACTTTATTAGGCCACACTGCTCGTTCGGCTTTGTGCTATTTGTTCTGACAGGTGCTCTGACGTTATTTGTTTGGGTGGAAAAATTGGAGCTCAGCAGTGGAGCCGAGCAGTCGCTGGGCTCGACCAAAAGTTAGTTCCATTGTCTCTGGCCTTCCTTACACTTACCCTGTCACCCATTTTTAAGAGGAGGACGTGTTCCACTAGTCCCATGCATAAGAACGATAAAATCAACAGCAGGCCATGGACATTAAAGGTTTATTAAAAAAGAGTAAACCTTCTTCTAACCCTGTTAACATTGTTCTAATCACTTTACTTTTAAATCTTACTATTTCACTTGGTCCTTGTCTGGTAAATATGGGAAATTTGTCTCTTTCTACTGGCACAGTCGTCCTCTTTTTAAAACAAGCTGTAGTGAACCCCATTTTTAAAAAGCAAAATCTGGATCCTTGTGACCCTATAAATTACAGGCTAGATGAAATTTCATGTCCACGATGTTAGAAAAAGTGTTAGCCCGACAACTTTCCACTTTTCTGCATAATTTTCAGAAGTTTCAATCAGGTTTCAGCAAAATGCACTCAGAAGAGCCAGTACACAGTGTTGGTTTTACTGGATCTAACCTCAGCGTTTGATCCAGTTGACTTTTGGTTTGGTTTTCTTCGTATCTTAATGATAGAACTTTTTCTGTTGCGATAAAACATATCAGGTCTGACTCAATGCCTCGGTCATGTGGAGTACAATTCAGCTGTGAGGCTTTAAACAGGGACCAGTAGAAGATCTCACATCACACCGTTTTTTTTTATTCTCTTCACTGGTTACCAATCTAATATAGAATTCTGGTGCTCACTTATAGAGCTGTTCATGGCCAGGCTCCTGAGTACATCTCTGACCCTTTGACCCCTTATGGCTCCTCTAGAGCACTAAGGTCATCAGGTCAAAATCTTGCTTGTGGCCCCTAAAAACCCATTGTAAAACTTGGGGGGATCTTTCTTTTCAGTCAGTGGCTCCCAGACTGTGGAATTCCCTGCCTCTGTCTCCTCATGTGGCTGATACTGCTGATTGTTTTAAAAAACAACTGATGACACTCTTCTTCAAATGAGCTCTTAGCAGACTGGGTCCTAATGGTTGGCATCTTTGTTGTAGTTGTGTTTGAATTTAGAAGTTTTATTGTCCGTACTATGTTCTCTTTTTTACATTTTGTAAAGCACTTTTTGATTTTGATTTTATCTGTGAAAGGTGCTACATAAATACATTTCACTTACTTACTAGGGTTACAGACAGCCAGTGGGCTAGTAATGACTTCCTCAGGCCATGTGGAATACAAGACTAGACTGTAGTTGAGGTTAGGGCATGAAAATTGACGGAAAACTTTCTAACACAAATCTCTGAGTGCATCTCTGCACATGTGAATTTTTGTAATCTCTGCTGTTAATCGAATTAGAGTGACTGTAGGAAACTGCAGCAACGGACTGTGACTTACCAGTAATCACTTCTGGAAAGCTCTTTCATGCGGTGTAGTGCAGTTTTCCTTGATAAATATGAAAAGACAGCAGTAGCTGAGACGTTAGAAGAGGGGCCTGTGTCGCTGGCTTTTATCCTGTGTTTCTGGCTGTTATTGGGCGCTCTAGCGTGTTACTGGTTTCTCAGAGGGTTTTTGGAATCTCTGCAAATCAAAAAGGCGCACAGTGATCAATGCTGTGTCTGACAGCATCTAAAAGACTTACATCATTGAGATGAGATAATAACAAGTAAGCTTAAGTGTGATGCAACTTTCTTTCAGTCTGACTGAGAAGTCAAGGATTCCCCAAAATCAAGCCGAGATACATTTTAGTTTCGAGACGTGTGGCAAGCAGGCTAACCTGAGTCAGGCCGCTCAGTCATCACCATCTTTAGGCAAATTGTAAACTTGGCCCTTGGCCTCTGATTTTAAGATAGAATCTGGTCTGTTGAAACACTAGAACAAAGGTTTGTTCCATCAGGTTAACCATGGACCACTGTAGTAGTTACTTTACAAATGAGCAAGACAGGGTTAACATTAGTGCTAAAAGGATAAATTCAGCATTGCACTTCCATAAAGTGGTCAGATTCCCAAAAGATATAGACTTAGAAAAAAAAAACTACCAAAATTGTTATGTGTAAAACTTCACATTTTGTGTATGATAATTCACCTTGGCATAAAAGACAAAGTGTATTGTTGAGTTGTCTTACCCGTGGTGGGCTGTTTTGTAGCTCGTATAATCTCTTCCCACAGATAAATCTGAAAAAGAAGGCTTTGTTACACGTGCATCAGTACACTTAGCAGCCTGGTAGTACAGTTATTTTCACAGAAGAGTGACTTTTCATTTAAAGTGAAGTTGTGGTTCAGTGTTATGGTTCACTGGCAAAGAATCTGCTATATGTTATAACACAGCTCACAGTCCCAGTCCTGCAGCAAGTGTAAAGCCCAGCCACTTTGCTCTAGGGCACACACACACACACACACAAATCCACACACTCCCCACAAACTGGCAGCTGGTCCAAACACGGTGGTATGATGGGTAGGGGGGCATAGATCTGACTCCTCCAAGCCTTTTATAGGCCTGTGCCCACGCGCCAATGCCCACCCACTGATGATGAAGTGTCAGAGTGGGCAGCATCACACACCATGGCCTGTCAGGCCCAGAGAGCAAGATTAACTCCCCTGCCCAGACTGTTGGGGCTTGGCAGCCTGTGGCAGTCTGCCTGGGCACAGAGAGGGGAGTAGAAGACCTTAATTGGACAATGTGCATGTGGTTGTGAGTGGTGGGGAGTGAGGGGGTTATACTGACTGGCTGGCTGCTGGCCTCTTTCAGCCCCCTGTTTAGTTTTCATCACAAAAATTTGAGGAAGAGAAATGGGCTTCGTGCTAGAGTCTCTCAGCACTTTATTTTGATTTTATTAAAGAGCTGAACATGTGGCTGAATACAGACAGAGGGGCCAAGGCCTCATCTTTAGTGCACTGAACATGTAGAATGACTGCTTAAAGTGATTTGCCTGTGAGCTATAAATGTGTGTACTCTACTGCATTCATGCGTTTAGTGAAAAACTCTAATGTAGAATCAAGGTATAGGTTTATTACAGATCAAAATGACTTTGTCAGAAAGAAATCAGTGATAAAACGTCAAGTAGCACAATTCAAGTGGCTACCGTTTAACTATTACAGTGTATAGAGTAACAGCAAACGTACATGCTTTTCAGCAGACACACAACCATGATGAACAGTGAGTTACATAGTCAATAAAACACTGGAAACTGTTACACGTGGAAGCGGTCCAACAACAACCACCATCACCTCTGGCAAACTAAGGTCTGTGTTTGCTCTAAAGGAAGAGGTTGAATTAAGAACTGACTAAGCCCAGGAACCACAATTGTTGAGTCAACTTACTGTAACTTGCAGTAAAGTCCTGTGGGTGAACCACAGTTACCATGTCTCTGTGATAAGATGAGTGTCTCTCACAATGTTTTTTCTGTGTGTTTATCTATTAATGATTGGAAACTGATGGAAGTCTGGTTGTGTCCTTTTAGTCATACTGATACTTTCCTGCCAATCACAACCTGAGTTTGAAAGTGATCCAGGTGACTGACTCGCACTCTCAGATACCCAAAGAACTCCCAGTGTAATGAAGGTCCAAAGTCTTGTTGGAGCCAAACTGACAGATCTGTACATGGTGATTTCTGTTCTGACTGTTTGTCTGGGGGCAAGGAGCCAATAAAGGGAAGTAGGAAGGAATTAGACCTTTTTGGCAGTGCAGCAACTTGCTCTTTCCTCCTCAGTTTGATTTACTTCCACTGCTACAAGGCAAAAATAAAGTCTGTGTTACTCTGGTTTATGATTTCAAAGGCAATTTAGTCCTGTAATCACATCACAGAACTCACATTTGTACTGCAAATACACTAGCATTCCTTGCAATTAATCATAGTATTGTTCAGGACATGAGTGTTGGGACACTTTGGTGCCAGCTGTTGCTTTACTGTTGTTGGAACGATACATGCAACAAAGTGACTGGAATTACCACCTTAAGGTTGTACTGTGTGCCTCCACCAGTCAGTCAAGTTGCAGGTTAAATGATGGACTTATCTTCTAATTGGTTCATTGATGAGTCTAAGTGGTCGTTTGTACCCATGATATGAAATCCCCTCCAGTCGTTGCTGAGATACTGCACGGACATGCATGACAAGGTACTAGTACCCTTCACATATAATCTAAGTTTGATCAAATCTAATCAGTTGATCCTTGAGTTGTTTGTAGCAAATTTCAAGAAATTCCCTTAAATGTTTCCTACAATGATGTGTTTATGACAACGGAGCAGGTAGATGGGCAATCCGGCCATGGCTGTATATAAAGAATATAATAAAGAATAAAACTCCTGAAGTGCAAGAGATGAGACTTGTGTAAGTACCTTTTTCATGACTTTTGGTCTTTATTTATTTTTTCTGTCTCCAAAGTAAAACGTCCAAATGTACAAATTGCAGCTTGCAATAAACTCCTAACCTATTCCACTTTTTATGCATCACGATCATTACGTTTATTTAGTTTCACTACATGCTAGTCTACAATCACTGATCCCCAGAAATACATTTTAGTTTCAAGTTCAACATAGGACAAAACACCATAAAGCGTTCAGCTGCTGTCATCACACACTGAAATCACCAAAAAGAGGTGTAAACACACTCACTAGACCACACACATACACAGGAGTAAACACTCTTTACCGCCACTATCTTCTTTTTAACAAATTTTCTGTCCACATTTATTCCAGTCCCTGATTTGCTGTTTGTATCTCCCTTACACACAAACACACACACACACATATTAGTAATAGATGCAGGCTCCACTTTCACTGTTACTTATGCAAATCCACACAAATGCCCAGACAAATAGCCTCTTCCTTTTTCTGTTTCTTGTTCTTTCTCGTAGTTATTCGCGCACACTCACACACACACACACACACACACACACACACACACACACACACACACACACACAGCCCAGACTGTATTGCCTGCAAGGCTTTGGTAGCATCTCACTGATTGGCGGAGACAGCAAGGGAATGGAGATATGCCACAAAGAGAAACAGCAAAGATTTAAAGACTTTCTCTAATCGCTCGGATCAGCAATAATTTCACTTAGCCCTTCAAAAGTAATCAACTCTCACTACACACACATCCTGTAAGATAGAACTGTAAAAGTAGATTTCAATAGGAAATTTTATTTTGAACTGTCACACAGCTCGTTTTTATAGTTTGTGTGCTGTCAGTTGGCTTGGATGTATTTTCATGTTGATCCAGCCATAATTTAGGTAGCTACAGGTGGCTCACCATGGGCCACACATGCAACACATGTCCACATGATGACATTTTTTTTAAGAGAGTCACATCTCTTTATTAAAAAACCTGTTGGTGATTTGATGCTGCAGTTGATCAGACGTATCTACAGCAGCATCACTATACTTGCACAGTGTATTACTGAAGTACAATGATAACAGGAACTATTTGATACTCCCATGTTTTTTTTTATTTTATTTGTTTTCAGACCCACCATCTTGTTAAAAGTGTCTAAGAATCTATGACAAGATTCACAAACAATTTTCTATGGATTCGGCTAGTGGTTATTTATTTACAGAATATCAATAAATGCAATTAATCAGCAATTACAAAAATGCATTGCTGTTATTTGTGTGCTCATGTGCATGAAGTATCTGATCAGAAAAGACCATTTACGCACTGTTTTAATTTTAGCACAGTAAAAATACACACTGCAGGTTTTTAATCTATAGATGTTTGTCAAAGTTTTAAAGACAAGCAGATTTGAAATACAGATTTGAATTGTATACGTGCGCAAATATTTACTGTCAGTACTCAGTAGCTAGTAACTTTAAAGTCTGACTGATCAGCTGATCGAGATGACTGTCCGGCATCGGAAAAAGATGTTGCTACAAAAGAAGGGTCAGAGGAAAGGATGTCTCATGTCTCTCAGTTTCTCTCGGTTCCTTTCCTTGAATCTCTCAATGCATCTGTAGTGGAAGAGACAAAGAGGCAAGGAAAGGACGCAAGTGAAGAAAACTGTCAAGCTTATAGGACACTTGAAAAGTACTCACTTGTCTTGTCACGCACCCACACAATAACAGGTAGACACACTTCCTACTCATTCTGACACAGCCTTGAATGTGTAAATGAATCATTCAGAAAGCCCCTAAGTTCTAGCTCTGTGGGTCAGAGTGCACAAATTGCATAAGTGTCCTTACTCTTCTCATCGCATCATAAATCAAACCGGAGCAGAGAAGCCTGCCAGCTGCTTTTTTCTTTGAAGCTTATATGATGACCATATGTAGTTTACAAGACAGTGAACCATGTACAGTATACTGCCGGGGGCTGTGTTTAAAGGCGTCTTCAACTAGTGCTGTTGTGTATACATAATGAGACGTTGTACAAAAAGTGGTGGTGCATGTTTTGATGTGTGTGTGTGTGTGTGTTATCATGCACAGTTTAAAGTTGTTGTTGTTTTCAGATCAGTAGCCACAATGCTGCGTATGCTTCAGATGGAAGCCCATAGGTAATGGAAACAGGATCACACTTACATCTGTATCTGCTGACAGCACGCCAGCTTCCAGAGGTAAGACCGAAGGCAGCGGGGCACCTTTTAACCCACTTCTTTAATCAGACAGGGCTCTCAGACGGCGTAAAACGGGCTGTTATATGAGCCCGGATGCTAATGACGTGGAGTCAATGCAACCCCAGGATAGCCACTGATGACACCAATATGTGTTTATCAGATAACAAACAACAAGCGTTTCCCCATTTAAAGCTGAGGGGATGGAGGTTAAAAGCTGTGTGTGCCTTAGCATGCAGTTAAAGTAATGAGGCTTAAACTAGTTGCTTTGGGGATAGAGAATACATCTGCTGTTTGGCAAGGGCCTATGAGAATCAAAAAGGCTGCTTTTTTGATACTGTAAAGGTGTTGGCAGTAAGGATAATATATTTGCAGGAGTCTGCTGTGATCACGGGAGCAAAGTCGTCCTGAAAAGTACAGTATGTATATTAGTTTAGATGAATGAGTTTAATCATCTGACTGTAGAGGGGGAAACACAGTTCTTTTTATTCACCAGAAATAGAACTTGCTTCTGCTGCATGATCATAGCATTTTACATGTGTGGCCCCCCCAAGGCTAATTAACTGTTTTTTACCTGTTTTTTGTCAGTGTTCCACACATTGGTCCCAAATAAGGTACCTTTATTCTTTTTACAAAAGGCACTTTGGTGTTAATTTCAAACCCTGGAGCCCTGTATGGAGTAAAGACGGTAGAGGTGATGAGAAGCTTGGAAATACTGTAGATCCCCTGCCCAGGACATGATCTTTTATGTAGTCTGTCTCTAGAGAGTGGCAGCACAGACATGAGTTTGTCTTTATTCTGGCTCCTTGATGTAGTTGATTTACAGGTGGAATTGCACCAAAATAAGAATTTGGAGACTGAATCAACAGCCAGTAACAGCCAGCCAATCACATGCAGTGATTGGCTTATTTGTCTTCTATTAGGAAGCTCCAACAATTACAAAGAGCTACTTAATCTTTCCACATTTCAACTGCATTTCCTTGCAAATGTTCAAAAGGAAAAACATACAAAAGTATATACTATGTAATTATGTATAATTTAGTGTGTTATTTGCTTTAACTGTAGTGTTTGTTGTAAACTTTTCCAGTTTTCCATAAGATATTGTTTAGCAGCGCCCTCTCATGGGCTGCAGCTTCCTCCTCCAGACCTGTTTTCATCTTGAACCAAACCTTGAAACAACTCTATATCCTCTCTCCTGCTTGTTTTGTTTCTGAGGAAAGAGTCCCATTCACCACTTCAAGGCTTTATCAACTCCAGCTGCAAAATCTCAGTTTCAGAGAGGGCATGAAGCTTTCGCAAGCGGGGGAAACAACGAGATGCTGGGTGCATGTGGGGAAGACCATATTGAATCACAAGGGAAAGGAATGTGATAGTTGTAAATGGGATTGATTTACAGCAACTCAGCCGCTAGTCATGGAAGTCGTTGGCCTTTGCAATTTATCAAGTGTAAAAGTGCTGTGTTTTTTACTGAGGGGAAGTTTCAACAGTGTAGCAAAGCAAAGGTTTTGTGACGGAAGGGTAGCTGGGTGTATGTGACAAGACAAAAAGCAGATGTCATAATGTTGTAAGTGTTGACTTTCAGGGGTGGGCTGCTGCTTAAAGCTCTTTGTGAAGGGTAGGTGTCTCTGTATAATAGAAAGAGCAGAGAACAGTCACAGTTATAGAGAGCTTTCTGCCATGTAAGAGAGACTACATTAAAATGATGTATCGTTTTAACTTCTTCCTCCTTAATTCCCTTTGTAGTATCATTCTATCTTATGTGTGTGATAGCACAGGCATGATGAGTTTTGTTTGCTTTTCACTCCTACAACACAATGGGATGCAAATCAAAGTGTGTCACTGACTCTCTTACCATCCAAAATATCCTTTTCATAATTCTGGATCCAAACCCCAGCAGTTTTGTTTCGCTTGACTTGTAACATAAGCAAGGGGAGTTTGCTATCATTGCCTGAGAGGAGAACATGGAGCAACGCAGAAACTGTCCAACTAAAAGAATGGAAAGAAGGAGGCAGTAAAGATATGAATAAAGAGGAAGCATTTAAGTTACTGACCGAATAAGAGAGTAAATATCTTAAAAAGCAAATGAGGACGTACATAATAGCAAAGTGAGTGAAGAAATGAGTAGAGAAGTTTGGCTTAAAACAGAAGAGGAACAAAAAGGGTCAGAATTGTCCTGACTGCAGTGCTGGACAAATCCTGCTGCCAGTGTCGATTGAAATACCCACCTTGATCGGTTGTAGCGGCGCTGTTAGATAACCACATGGTGTTTTCAACAGCATGAGTGAGACATGAATTCAGGAAGCTTTCATTACTTTTAATTAATCAAACTTGGACTTGATGTTTTGTTTAGAACTACAATCCTGGAACAGGGCATATTTTACATTCCTTCTGAAACAAACATACCCGATCCCAAATCCTCATAGGCTTGACAAGGCAGCGGAGAACTGGGTGCAGTAGATAATGAATAAAGAGTGCAGTGGAAAATTAATGTACAAGTAGGTGCAAAGGTTTGCATCCCTTTATTTTGCAATGACCTGTTTCAAAGTAACTTGATGCAAACTTAACCCTAAACTTACCATAGTAATAATGTATTATCAGCTTCAGGGGTCGGCACAGCAGAATGTGTTCCACACGTTGATTTGAGTTTTTTTGCATGATGCCCTTCCAGCTGCAACCCTCCCATTTTACACTGGACCTGGGCACCAGCACCAGGGTGGCCCTAGACATATTTTAACTATTCAAAAACTAGTTGAACAAACTTGAAATTAGCAGTACATGTATTTTTTTTTACATTGCACTACCTAGAAAAGCTTAGTTTGTATAATGTTTTACAGTGTACATAAGTAAAGTAATTAAAAACATGCAGTATGTGGAGCACTTCAGAACCAAAATGGAGATCTGCAATGTTTACTACAGGATGTGAGGGGGAAAATTACAGATTTCCCATGTTTTCAGTTGAATGCTTGTTTTTTGTATGGGTGGTTGACCACGGAGAAGCTAAAGGTTGACTAAGGAGCAGGAATCTATCATTCACAATTGTGCGGCAGAGAGACGGAGGGAGGATGAAAGTGAGCGTGTGTTTACGTTCTCCCAGGTTATGCTTGGTGTATGTTGATGCCTGTGTTTACTGAGCCGCTGTACATGTCTCCATATGCTCGGGCACCTCGTTGTTGCATATGGGCCAGCAGAAGCGAGTGTGTGTTAGTTTGATTTTCCATGTTGTCCGCTGTGTGGTTGACTGATAGTATTCAGTGTGATGACAGGGCCAGGTGTGAGACTATCTCTTCAGGCCCCTGAGGGATGTGTTTAGACTTTGTGTGTGATTGTGTGTGTGGGCATGCATCCCGTGAGGGGAGGGAGGAGTTTGACCCCTCTTATCTCCAGCACCCCAGCTTGTTTGTTTGCACAGCCACAACACAAACCACTGTGCTGACGTCATGTGACTCTGGGCGGTGTCTTCCAAATAAACTACATACACGACTCAACCAGAGCAGGTTACCAACCATCCACCCAGTCTCTGGAACAGATAACAAACACATTCTATTATTGATTCCATAACCCTGAAATACACGTGTTATTTTTCCTATGTGAAATCCTATTAGACTTGTTGTGCTTTCCAGCAGCACCCATATCACGCTACATTGACCGGAACATCACAAAGGTGGCATCGCATTCAACTAAGCCGATACATTGTGAAGACAATCATGCTTTTTTTTTTTTTTGTAATACCTGCTATTAGAAAACTGCAGCTGGAGGTAAAATTACCGATAGGATTTTTATTTTGAAAGATGACTGAGGTTTGCCAGTTATTCTCACCGCTGAATTATCATATCGACTGCATGTGGAGAACAGCACTTTGCAAGTTTGGGTTAATGACATAATGCTGCTTTCAACTGTAGCTTGTGGTGTGTGAAGATTAGTACAGACAACCTCCAGGCTTTCATCCCTCACCTCTCCATTCATCCAAAATGTGTTCCCTCTCTACCACTCTTTAGTGCTGCCTGTGCTGGAAGGTTGAGCTATGGTTTAGCTCTTCTGTTGTGAGAACTTGCACAGCACTGCCTACATGTATTTTCAGTTTATCAGTTTATAATCTAAATTTGTTCATAGCAATACTTTTTTTTTTCTATAGATATGTACAGTATATTGTCTGTTTTTGGTTTAATTAATTATGAGTGTAGATATGTTTTGTTCCAACTAAGATCTTGAAATAGATTAAACTTCAACCAAGGTGGTCTTCATTGCAGCACCACTGAATGATTTGCAGTCTGGCTGCCACATTTTGAAATATTCCAGTTGAGCAATTCAGCATATAGTATGAGGACTTAATCTTCTTTTGTCAACATCTTCCTCCCGTTCCTATCCATCCCATTCTTCACCCTGCCCTTTTCCCTACATTTCAAATATAATACAGTTGGCCGTCACACTATTTTCAGAGAATAGGTTCGCCCTGGTAGCTAAACACAAGGGTCCTGACCTGCCCAACTCGTTTTTTGTGGATGGAAGTAAAGCTGAGATCTTCTTGCCTGCTGTTGACTTTGGAGCATTTCACAGTTTTTCAAGAAGAACATTCAGCACTGTATTACAGCCGCAGCCATTTTTACCTGCAGGTAGCCGTGATGTTCTCATTACTACCAAGCCATTATTTTGCAGATTAAGATGATTCATCTCCAGAAAACCAATAAGAAACACGGGAAAGTAAAACGTTGTCTGAAGAACTCTTAGGTTTTGGTGTAAACTTGTTTCGACTCAGCACCCTTGGGAGGGGACCTGGCAGTCCTGGGACGTTGGATGCCTGCCAAGTGCACAACAATTCGTGCAATTCTTCAGGCAGTAGCAGGTGGCGTCAAAGTTGCACTCGTGCCATTCATTCACGTGGTTTCCTGTTTTTTTAGGCTAGCCATGATAGCCTCTGGTGCACGATTGAAAAACTGTCAGAGTAGCTGGTGCTATTCTGGGCAAGGGGAAGCAGCGTCCCTATTAAGGCAATTGACTGTCAAAGGCACTTAGGCAGCATGAATGTGAGCAGAAAAGGAAGCAGTAGTGTATAATAGAATCAGGTGGTTCTTAAATAATTAAATAACAAATCTAGATTCTGTCATTTAGCCATTCTCTTGTACAGGTCAGAGTTCATTCTCAGCATCAAAACAAAGACAAGGACATGGAACAGGAACTGTGCTGTGTAGGTGTAGTGAAAGGTGACACGTTGGTGTGGTTTAGGTGTTGGCTTGGCCCAGTGCTTGGTCTCCCTCTTTATTCTTTTATTGGAAAACAGTGTGTTAAAAAGTTCCGTACTGCAAAGACGCCGCAACGTGCCCCTCTGACTCCAGCACATCTCCTCGCCTCTCTAAACCGAGCCAGATGGACCCTTTCCATAGAAAACTTTCACTCCCTTTTATGTCTCGCACAGAGTGGTTAGCCCAGAAAAAAAAAAAAAAAAAAAAGGCTACATGACATATTGTGTTCAGTTAATGCAGTCCAAATACAGTATGTCTCATCTGTCTTTCACCAGCCAACTAAACATTTTATAGAATACATATCCTTTCTAATGCCTCGTGTGAGTGTTTCAAAAATCACAGTCACAGCATTGTATCTGTGCTGCATTACTCCTGCTGTCAGTCCTTTCTGTGATGTTACAGACTACACCCAATACATAAACTGTAACACTAAACTCTGTCTGAAATCAGCTGGTTGGAGAACAATGCCTTAAAGATTGCACTCAAAAGAAGCACTTAATACTCAATGCTGTATGTGAAAGTAGTGGGTTCAGTTTGTTCACAGACGAATAGACTGAATTGTGGTGTTTGTGTGAGAGATGCACTGAGACTTCTGTTTCTTGTTAGAGAGAATATCCCTGAAGTAAATTCTGTGGCAACTGCTCTGTTGTAACTTTCCTCCTGTGTCATCATAGCCAATTTGTTGACCTCAATCAAGATCTTTTTCACATGCTCGCCAACCATTTATAATATACTAACTTTAAACTTCCTTCTGAAGAAGGCAGTAGCTTGCAGTACTACACTGTAAAAATTAGTACCAAGAAATTAAATCTGCCAAACACTGTTTCTCTGAAGGGGTCAGAGTGCCAGAACAAAAAACTACCCGATCTGTACACCGTACCCGATTTGTTTAATCACTGGAGTCGTCATTTTAGCTGATTAGCTCCAACGAATACAGACGCTGTGTGCCCAGTTAAACGATCCATGGAGGCAACTTGGAAATAACAATTTACCTCTGTTGCGTGATCAATGCTAATCGCCAAGCTAAGCAAACAGCTGATATTTCTCCATATCCTAAACTCGGGATGGTAGTTGGAGACCTTTCCTGTCTTTGTGCTGTAACTGGACTAGTTCCCTCTGCGTGAGGGCTTTAAATTAACACAGTAACGCTGACAAGTGTCTACTTATGTCAAAATTGAGTTTTTGCTCAATTTTGCTCAAACCCCTTTTGCTCACATGGGCATTAGCGAACTGGCTGGGTTTTCATATTGGTACATCACCCCCCATATCCAATGTCAAACGGTGAATGAATGGGGATTTCTGATGAACTGACAAGCCCTTCAAATCGTGAAGTGGCTGGGGCAGACAAGACAGGCCCTGACATTTTCATGCTAGTCATAGTTCAATATACAGTATTGTGTTGTCACAACTATGGGAAAAGTTTCAACTGTTGGTGAGTGGATTTGGCCAGAGGTTTCCAGGATCTGTGGCACCATAGGTCAAAGAGGCAACGCTGCAACAAGCAGCTTAGCAACTAGTCGAGCAGCAAAAAGTCTTGATTAAAAGAATATTTTTTGGAAAGGGTTTTCTTAAAAAGACAACTCTAACAGCTGTTTACACTTGAATTCTTACTCTTTCACATAGTTTTTTTTTTCCCCCCAGATTCCATTATTAGGTCCAACTTTTAGGACTCTTCCCCCTCTTACTTTTTGAATATTTCGGGAGGGGCAACCCCATATGTAGACAGAGAGAGTATCTATTTTCAGCATTCAGTGTTAGTGTGAGGAGAGAGAGAGAGGGACAGAGACAGAGAAAAGACAGTTGCTTTGACAGTTGTGTAGGGCAACACAAACTATGCTCACAAACACGTGGACACACACATGCACGCGCACACACACACACATGCGCAAACTTAGGCAGGTTTCTGTAATCACGGTTTTGCCGAGTGGTAGTTTTACCTTCCAGAGGAGTTCACGCCCCCTCCAACCGTTTCGGCTGACTCTGTGGTACACTTTTGACAGCGAAGAAGAGAGAGAGGGAGAGGACAAGCGAGGGAAGGGGAGGGAGCAGTGTTGCTTGTGGGAGGAGAAGGAAGAGGGAGTGAAAGGGAGGAAGAAGGAGCCCTCTCATTTTCTGTGAGTCCTGCCTGCTGTAGGCCACAGAATGAGCGCAGTTGTGTTCCTCTCAGTCTGAGAGGCAACTGCTGGGTTTTTTTTGTTTTTTTTTTTTTTTTTTTCATTTTCTTTTTTTTTTTTTGTTCAAGCTTTTCCTTATATTGGAGCTAGACATCAGTAGGCGTCAAAGCAGATTTGTTTCCCTTTTCTCTCAGTCCTTTTTAAGTCTTTCCCTAAACTCCTGTGTTATTATTTTTGTGCCTGAGAAGAACCATGCCGGTGGTTGGCGTAGCCTCCAAGCTTAGGCAACCCTCTACAGTGGGCAGCAAGCCAGTGCACACTGCTCTCCCCATCCCCAGCACGGTCAGGGCAGCCTCCTCGCAGGGCTTCATGGCCCGGCAACAGGAGCTCAGGGCAGGTGAGGGCTCACCAGGGCTTTCCTGCCAGCTGTCAATTAAGTCCGAATACCCACGGGAGAAGACACCTGAAAGGAAAACCCGAGCTGAGACAGAGGAGAGTAAGATCTGCAAGGTTAGTGGAGATCGATGGACCTTTGCTTGCTTGCTTGCTCTTGCTCTTGCACTCACATGTGACATGTGTCAGGCATCAGGGATGAACACGTTTACAGTGCCTTGTCTGACTTGCAGTCTTTTTCTCTGTAATGCTTTCTTTTGCTCAGCTTGGTTTTTAACAGGTGTCAGTCTGTCTGTCCAGCTCTGAATCACATATGTACAGGATGAGGGAACAATTAGATGAGTAATGTATTGCTGCCAGTGTATACCTCATCCTAATGACCTCTCAGTCACTGCATCATTAACAATGATGTGTATGTGTTTATGTGTGTATGTTATGTGTTTGGTTAAGATTATTAAGATCCCTACTTGTGAACTGTGGCGGCTCTTCCATAAGGAGTGAAACTGTTAAGGGAACATGGTCATGTATATGCTTCCCCTCAATTCTGTCGCCTACTGCAGGGTAATATTTCAGATGGATCACCAGTGCTGTCCCTTTGTTCCCAGAGCATATTCTCCATAACTGCAACACTGTCATAGCCTTGCAGATGGTTTAATGGACGCACAGCTATCATTGTTAAGTGCTTCACCATACTGAGCTTAGGCTGTGCCAAGTTCTTTCCTTTTTGCAGAAATGTTTGGCTCATTTCTCCGGCTGCAAGAGAGGAGGCGGGATAGGTCCGTCCTACGAGGAGGAAGGGGTTTTCAAAACTCCCCGCCAAATAGTTTCAGCAGCGCCTTAGCCAGTCCCACATCCAGAGCTGTCAGAGCACAAACTGAAACTTTCCTGTTTTGCCGGTTGAGCCTCTCACCCCTCCTCCTCCTCTGTTCTCACCGTTGCCTCTTTCTACCGTTATAAGAAGAGATTCCCTAACTCTGATTCTTTAAATGGCCCACAGACTTTGGATAGCAAACAAAGCTGCAGATTTTCCTTGTGACTTATTTAGCATTCTATTGTCTTTGAGCTCTTCTGCCACAGAAATGCTCCAAGTGCACTGTGACTCACTTGGTGTTTTTAGGATTTAAGTCTTGCTCTTATTTTTTTTTTTTTTAATAGATCAGTTAATTTGCCTGAAATGTCCAATCACTACACTAGACTAATATGTGCTTGTTAAGCTCATAGACAGACAGAAATGTCTCGCCTGCCCCAGCTTGTCGGTTTGGGTGAGGAATGGGCGGTATGGAGGGGATAATTAGTCTGTCTAATTTTGTTGTGTAGTGCTTTAAGAGCTTTACTTTCAGGGGGGAAAAGGGGAGAAGGTGGAGTAAACACTGTCATTACTCCCTCACATTAACCAGCACTCCTTGTTGTGTTTAGAATCCTATTATCAACCAGGATCAAGCACAGAGCTTGTGTGTGTGTGTGTGTGTGTGTGTGTGTGTGTGTGTGTGTGTGTGTGTGTGTGTGTGTGTGTGTGTGTGTGTGTGTGTGTGCGCACAGCACACTGTGCTTGACTGCATAGATGTTTGTGAATGCAACCCCCCCCCCACCCCAGAGTTTAAACACATCCTAACACGGGTAATGTTTGCCAAACTTGAAATATATTTATTAATCTTATTTTATGCATAAGCAGCGTGACTGCCATGCACAACAACATGCAAATCGTAGTAGCTCAGTTGGTAAGGCAGTTGTCCACGGACCACAGTGTCAGGGATTTGATCGCGGGTCCCGGCTACATGTCAAAGTGCATCAGTGTTTGAGTTTGTGTGTGAATTGGTGAATGAGAAGCCGCCATTTACCGATGATCTAAACTAAAAGCTCTCATGTGTAAGAATAAGCATCACTGTGCCTGCAGAAGATTGTTACACAAGTCCTAGTGAAAGAAATGAGTGCGCGATAAGCACTAAGAAGACAGGGAGATTTGTTTTTTTTTTATTTGCAGCAGACAACGGGCCTGATGTTGTTTTGTGCAAAGCCAACAAGGAAGTCCGGGCGAATCAAACCTCTCCAGTGAAATCAGATCTGCAGCTCAGCCTGAAGCTGAAGGCTCTCTGCTGTGTTTCGATAGAGATCTTCCCTATTTAACAGATGTAGCTCTGGTGCGAGAAGTGTCACTTCTCACTGAATGAATGCTGCGCTCTCGCTGAATCTGTAAAGCAACGTGCCTGTTACTGATGTAGGGTGCTATTGGGATGTCTAATGTTGCGTAAAGGGCAAAATTAAGCTGCCTAAACAAGGTTAATTTTGGACACTGTGCAGAGTTAGTCATGTGTAATCTCAGCAAAATAATACAGTGTATATTTGTGTGATAGATAATCCTCTGTGGATCTGCGACACAATAGACTACACCTAGTTTCATAGGAGTGTCCTCAAGACTCTGTGTATGTGAGTGATTTGTGTGAGATTGTCCACAAGTGTGTGCAACTTATTGTGTATTTGCTGTGTGTGTCTATAAGTTCCCTGACTATCTTACATGACCGTTGCTCACGTCGACAACTCCCTCAAACAGGTGCCAGTTTACGCAGGCCTCTGAGGCCTCCCATCCTAAACCATCAATGATTCTGGGGCTGTCCAGGACTCCCATTTCCGCTCCGTGAAGGAGATGAGAACAAGGCAAGACACTTGCTCTTCCTGTTGTACTCTATGCTGACAGTTCCCATCAGTCACTGCCTCTGGCACTGCAGGATGACAAGCTGGAATGAAGAGCTTATCTGAGTCAACTGGGCTTTAATGAAGTGTCAGTGCCATCATCACTGATAGGCAATCATCTTGTGCATCAAGCGTTTTGGCAGCTGTCCAATTATACAACCCTGGCGTTTATTTAGTGTGTAATTTTAGAGATTTTTTTCAAGGTGGAACTGAAATTTGCAACATGCCACTTTATTAAATTAAATGTACATGAAGGGTGAAGACCAAATGATGCTGATTGGATTCATCTTTATTCATCCTTGAAGAACTGCGCTGCGCTAATGGGATTTATTTAAAGTAATTTCTAATCACTTCTTGATTTTCCTGGCAAATGTTGTCTTCTGCCTCGCTCTGATTTGAGTCAAAATTATTTAACAACATGTGCTCAAAGTGACATTTCAGGGAAATGCTTTTCCCTTGTTGCTTCTAGGTCCTGGGGATTGACCCTGTAAAATGGCCAGTTTGTTTTGTCATGTCTTTTCTTGTCCAGTGAATGAGCAGTTAAGCACTGGGTGCAGGATAAATACAAAAATAGAGGTATTTACAGTAGGTACTTGTGGTATTGTAAACTTCTTTTTCACCTGTCAGTCTGGCCTGAAATCCCCTCTCTTTTATTCAAACAATCAAGTCATGCAGTTTAAGGTGAATGTGTTTTTATCTCAGAAATGCAGCTCATTGTATTCACCAGCCATGATCCTTGTTGGCTGCTATTTTTGCTGGTCTCTGATGTCACTGAAATGTAATCCAGGACTGTTGTTCCTGAATAAGTGCACAAGTGTTTGCCGGAAGTGTGGACAAGTGCCAGACACATTTACCCACTTGAAGAAGCCGAAAACATCCATTTGGTCCCCTCTCACTGTGCCCTGTATGGTACAGAGAATAACGGGGGTCTGCTGTTTTTCGGCCTTATGATGTTCATGGCAGCACAATGCGGAGTTCTGAAGCATAAAGTTGGGGTCTGATGAGTTGTCGTCACAAACAACTGTTTGGGCCGTGCAACAGTAATGTCCTCTTTTCTAAAGGAGGGAAGAACTGCATGGTGGGATTGTCAGCAGAAAGTAGTGTGTGTGCCATGTACACTACATTTAGTGATGCATTGTGGGACACTTTCATCGCACTATATAGTAGATACATTTGCACACTAAACATTTGGACACTACTACAAAATGGTGAACAGACTATACGGTACAATATATAGTGAGTACGGGATTTCAGACACAGCCACTCTCTACTCCGCATTTTAGAATTAAGCAGTTTTGCACTGGCCTGTTTATAACTTCTATGAACTGTAAGTAATAATACATTCATAATTCTGTCCAACACATCTGTGCTTAGAGCATGCTTCTTCTGTCTTCGTGACTATTGCTCATTCTTACACTTCTAACAGAGAGACAACAGGGAGCAAGAGAGGCGCAATTTGTTCCAGTGGAAGGGGGAGGGCTGGACGGGATGGACCGACGGGGGTGTTTGAGCGCGTTTAGTCATGGGTGGTCTGACTTGCCGTGGGTTGGACTCCATATCTGGAAATGAAGTTGTCATGTGCAAGGTGTAAACACTAATGAACAGAAGGAGCAGCTCCACCATATTTGTACTTCTTCCATGAGATAAAATGACACAAAAGATTAAATTGAATTTACCTGAATTAAAAGAGAATATTCACATAAGACAAATATGCCACTAGGTTTTGTCACAATCCTATTGCTGCTGTTCTGTTCTCTGCAAATGTAGCAGCATTTCCATTGAAGGTCAATAAGGCTGTGATCTGTTAAGCCAATCAGGAAAATGTGTTAACAGGAGAGTCCAGCCCAGCTCACATGGAAGCATGGCAGGGTGTCTCTTTGCTCTAGCACATGATTTAAAAAAAACAACATATGTTCCAGCTGAATAACTATCATTAATATGATTCACTTTGGCAGCTTTAATTCAGCAACACTGCTGAGATTCCTTAATGACCCCTGGGTCAAAATTGGGGAAATATTTGAGACAATATTATGCTTTTTGAGTTCTTGTTCCCCCTCCCTCCCTCTCCTCGAGCTTTTTGTCCTACACGCACTATTTCATTGCCTGTCTTCCGTGCCGCAGCGGGGGGATCTGCTGTCGGCTGCGGTGTTTAAATATTGGAGTGAGAACACACAGAGCCGCCGGTGTTTACAGTAAAGGCACACAGGTTAAAAATACCCTCCCCTGGAAGTACAGTCACAGTGTTCAGTCCCACCAAGTCAGAAACTGCGAAACGACTTCAAGGACATGGGTAAAGGTAGTGAAACATATTCACCTTTTTAACTTTTTTGCTGTTTAATGTCACAAAGGAAGAAAACTTTTTTGTATTCTAAATGAAAAAATGTTAATGTTTTGATCTTCTCCTTTCATGAGACACTCAAGTAAATACATTCAGAGCTAATCCAAGGGGTTTGCCTCAATCACCAAAATGGACAGTTTATTACCCAACGCAATAAAGTTGCATTGGTGGTAACAAATTTCCACAAGCAATAAAGATGATTTCAGTTCTTTTTTGGCCATAGCCAGGCTACTGTAGCTTCATGCTTGATGTACAGTACAGACATGATAATATTGTGATATTGAGCTTCTCATCAAACTTGGCACTAACCTCGTCTCTGGGCCCAGTCACCAAACACTTTTGCCTGACATTGCTGTTTTTCAATCATCTGGATGTGGGAAACTCCACCCACATGATGTTCATAGCAGTAGGTTACTATAAGGTCATTACGCACCTACACAAACACACATTCACACACCAGGAAGGCTGTGTGCACCAGTGGCAGATCATCATTACCTCCATTCTTCCATTTGTCTCGCCTTAGCTATCTGTCAGCAGTCCCTATGTCTGCTCTGTTTTCTTAGCACACTCTTCTCTTCTTCTTTTATTCTCTCCCAATCCCTGCTTTTTACACCTTCCTGAGCACTTCATGCTTTTTTTTTTTCCCCACTCCATCTCCTGTCTCTGTCTTTCTGCTCTTTCTGCTCCCATTCTCAGCATTCCTCTTAAAGTCCTGGCCTCCTTTTTCTGTCTCTGCTTACTCTTATTTTACTTGTTCCAACTCACTTACTGTTATTTTCCTTTGACCTTTACCCCACCTACCCCCACCCCCCATCATATTCTTTTTTTCCATTCCTTTTCAACATCCACCTTTCATTCTCCCTCTCTCTTCCATTCTATCTTTTTCCTCTGTGATATCTATAATGAGAAAAGCAGCAGAAGAAAGTTAACACACACCTGGCCCAGTTCTGTCACTGCAGCTGTCACAGATAACCTTTCCTCTGATGAACGAATAGGTCACTTTCTCTTCTCTTCCCTTCTATTCTCTACCCTTTTCTCCAGGTCAATCACTATTTCATAGGAAGATGGAAAAGTCACAAGAGCTCATATCAAAAGTGGGACCAACTATGGACAGGCAGCGAAAAATGCTAACGCACGTCCCATAACACATGCTAACAAGGGCCAGCACACGCCATGTGTGTTCGTACCTGTGTGTGGCATGCAGAGAGAATGATGCTGATAATATGAGTCAGGCGAGCAGTCTCTGTGCTACTGACTCACACAGCAGAAGCGATAGATCACTAACTATTAACACCATTACTGGTTCTCTTGGCACTTGCAAAGCACCTGGTAAGAGGAAGTGTGTGTATGTGTGTGTGTGTGTCTGTATAGTTATATATAGTCATTGTCTGTTTTTTACACAGGAGCTCATATTACTGTAAAATGGCGTGTGCAATTGTAATAATTACACATAATTGAAAGTTGTCCATCAAGAAGTAATGAGAGTTGTTCAAGTGAAACACCACAGTGATTTCATAGATTCCCCTCCATACAAACATAGAAGATACTTTATTTGGATAGCATGAGTTTAGGCATGTTCAGATGTTTGTGAGTTTGAATTCCAAGCAATGTGGGGAGAAAATAAATGAGAGCAACACTTATCTCCCGGTGCATGGAAACATTTGAACAAACTCCATCTCCACTTGCTTCACTTCCAGTCCCCAGCAAAAACAACGATGGTTGCAGTCGGTAGTTCCCAGGTGTGAATGTTTGTAGCAGTATGAAAGTGAAAGAGAGCACTGCTGAAAAAACAGCATCAATCATCCCCCCCTTTGGTTATATTTAAGGTCTGACTATGAGCTGTTTTTGATAAATAAATAGAAAACACAAACCAACCCTCAAACGCAGATGGCGGGATGAAAAGCTCGCTCTGGTGGGATTCTGGGTAGTGGTTTGTTGTCGTACCCTCCCTTGGCACACTCTTTTACAAGGCGCTTAAGTGAGCAAGCACACATGTTTTTTTGGAGCGGTTAGCCCTCACATTTAGACTCATCATTACCCACAACCAGCATCTATGTTCTCATTATTTTTCCACAGTTTTTGACTTTTTTCAATTGAGACTTGTCATTTTTCTCGTATTTTCTGAATTTTGTCTGTGCAGGGTTTAATGTGAGCTCCAATAAAATGCCCAATGGAAATCATTACACTTTCTCATATTCTCATCTTCATGTTTATTCGGAGCAGCGTCAGCCTGTCTTGCATGCATTCTGTCGAACCTGTTTTAAAAATTGCCATATAGATCCGGTGGCGCATGTGTATGTTTACCATGGGTGGTCCCAGATAGATCCAACCCCTGAGCCTTGCTCACAGCTATTGGATGTTGCAGATATATTATGCAGGTTAGGGCAGACTTCGTAATGCAGTCGTGAGGTCATAAGCTAACTCAGTGGTGCGTGAACCCCTCGAGCCTTTGGCCAGACTGTATTGCATTGTGGTAGCAATGGATGTCTCCATGGCCTTTTGGTAACAGTAAATGGAGTATGAAACTGCATGTTGAAATCCATAAGTGGACCCTTGTGGGTCCGTGTCTGCGTCTGTGTCTGTGTCTATTACAATAAAATGAAATTAGGTCTTTTAAAGTTATATAAATTATAAACACTTTTTTTACTAGCAAAAGGTTTAGTGGATGTCGAGACTCTATTGAAGAAACTCTCACTCATGGGCAGGATTATACTCTTCATGTAATGGTAATCTACTGCATGCTTCATTAAATGTAGACCCACCTTATCGTCAGGAATAGGTGTATCTAGAAAATAAATTATTTTTCTCTTCCAATCGTTATGAGCTGACTATATGTGAGATCTTGTCTGCATTTTGGAAAACCAGATCTTAATGATCTTGGCTTAGTATATGTCACGCCTACTGTATAGCGGTTCTATTGCCCTCCTGCTGTACTCACATTGCTCATCCTCTGTAGTTGAGTCTTTTTTTTTTTTTTCACTAAAGTGCAAAGCACCTCTCCAATAAAAAAAGTCATTTCCGGCTGAACATCGCAACCTTATTGCCCCTGCAGTTACACTGTATTAAGTTTGCCCATAAAGTGTGTTAACTCTGCCATTAATGAGTGTTCAACATGAACTACTGGCTCTTGACAGGATCTCCAGAGATAGAGAGTTGAAGTCTTAATTCTACACTCCCTTTTCTATTTTTTTCCCCCCTTTCTCTGCTCTCACAAAAACAGGCCAACAAAGCTCCGCTGTTCAAGCTGGAGTACGTTTTCTCACAGGATAAGTCTCCTGACACAAATTGGAGATTGGTTTTATTTACTGGCTGCTGTTGCTGTTACTCCCACGTGAAGGCTCACACTCACATTTAACAACCTTAGGGTTTTATTTGTTGATAGATCCTCTGAGGGTTTTTTGGGGTTTTGTTAATTTCCTCTCCCAAACCAGTGGCCTTGAATGTTGTCACTTAAACAAGCAGTGGGTTTGTTGAACTACATCTGCAAGGAGGAGAATGACATTGAAAAAGCTTACGCCCAGTGGGAACCTGGTTATCTGTGAACTTTTTTCTTTGCCTCCCAAATAAAGAACAGTTTCTTCTCTTTTCCTGTTACAGGATAGTACTCACTCTAAAGACTCAGCATAATTGTAATGGTGTAAAAGCCCCTCTTACGTGGTAAATGAGAGGTGAATTGCAACTATATAAAGACTGTTGACAACAGTTATTTACAGTCTTTATTTTGAGGACAAGAGATTCCTTGTTGCGGCTACCATAGGTCATATGCTCATAGGTCACTTGCCAGTCGCATGTCCGACTAAAGCCTGCTGCCCCCTTGAAGTGAGACAAATGGCTTTTGTATTGCCCTACATGACTTTGAAACAAAGATACCTTAAAGTGAACCGCAAAGCACAGCAAAGGCAGTTAATGTATATGATTTCTTTTCCTGGCACTTTTTCTATATTAACCTACAAACACAATGTTTGGATATGAGAAGACATTAGTTTCTGTCTTCTTTTTCACTTGCTTTTTTAGTGTTAGGCCTTTTAGGCTATTGTTAGAGAGCCAAAAGCAGAGAGAACTAGGTCCACAACCTCAACTGAATGATAATTTGAAGGGAATGCTAATTTAAGGGGAAGGAAGTTCACAGGGGAGACCAGCCAAACAGAAGGATAGAAAAGATTATCTGAGTGCAATTAGAATGAGTTGAGAGGATATGATTCAGAGGCTAATTCAGAGTACGTGCCAAAAAGATGAGTTACCTACTGAAGTGTGTGACTCTGTTCTCTTGACTGGAGAGGAAACCTAATTCCAGCATTGAGAAGCCAGGAAATGCAAAGGCTGAAATCATTCGCGCAGAGAGGCAACCTCTCATAGAAGTGAGGTGCAGAAGCCAACAGTGGCAACACTGATTATTTTATCATTTAGGACATATTCAAAGATGACGTGGATGGTAGGAGTTAATGTGCTGCTGATTGATCTGATTGGACACAGATGCAGGCACCGCGTTCGGGTTCACAACCTTAATCACTCTCTGCAACTGGCTGTTTTTATCTTGGCATTGTAGAGGGAACAGCTGAAGGTAAGATGAGCACAGAGGTTTAGGATATGAATGGAAGGAATTCGGTAGGACGAGGAAGAAATGTGTAAGTCGGAAGGCAGAAGAGAAATACTACTTGTTTTATCAGGGATTCTGCTTCGTGCCATAACTTAAGAAAGTAAATATTGCTCTTTAGGTTACAGCTGGAGTCGAGGACTTTGGAGTTAGTTGCAAAAAGGAGTGGGACACAAGACGAAGGGGAGGAAGTGGATTGAGTGAGGAAGACTAAAACCCTATGCCAGGATGACTTTATGAGATTAAGAGTTGTAACCTAATAAACATTTCATCACTCATTCCCTGTCAATCAATCAATCAATCAATCAATCAATCCATCTATTTGTCATGCAGAATTAAATTGTATTGAAGTTTCTGGTGGACCCTTAGGTTTTATGGGCTTTGGGAGACCAGCTAATGTTGCCCCTTCTCCCCTCGCTGTTGTCAGATTAGCGTTGGCTGATATTAATTTCTGGGAGCTTGACAGGGGCCATTAGTCTTGGGGAGGAAGCTTGAGTTACAGTGTTTAGGGGGTGAGGATCCTTTGGCACAGGCAGCAGTATATACAGTATATGTTATACAATAGTTCAGACCACATTGAGGAGGAGAAGCAGAGAGGAAGAAACTGTTGGACAGACATTGGACTGAAAGATGTCTTTCTCACCCAGTCCAGCTTGAGCCCTGGGAGATTCGGTATGATTGTTACTTGCTTCCAATCATTTATCTTCAGTGTACAAGAGCCATTCATTAACTTTAAATGGTAATATTTGTCATTTGTAGATAGGTGAGCAAGTGAAAACTAAGTGATTCCTCAGGATTTGGGTTTGTGTGCTGACTGTGCTTTTCACTGGGGTGGCTGGGAGTTCTCCTTGTGATGACTGTGCTGCTGTCCAGATGTGTTGTCTGAGTGACAGGAGGAAAGGCTGGATTCCAGGGGCCCTTCTGATTGGTGCCGGTCAGTCCCACACTGCACCTCTCCAACACGAGTAAAAGAAAGTGTGAGGGGGAGAGTAGAAGTTTGGGTTAAAAGGTACTGTCCTCTCTCACATCCAACAAACCTCCACTTAAAGACTCATATCTGGATCGGCCTAGCAGCACCTACACTCCCACCCAGCAGCCACTTCCTCTCTCCCTTTCAGAATGCAGGATGCTTGATAAATACACAAATACAATGGGTGTTCGGCAGGATGAACTGCTATTTGGAAATGCAATACAGGCTTGACCTAATGGTTCAGGGCTGTATTTAACAGGATGTGTGTTGCTCTGTCCTGACCCACACAGTCGATGTTGGTGCTGAGGATCTGCAGACTAAGGTGTGTACTGGCAAAGGGGCATCCCATTTTTTGCCCTGTTCCCTTTCACTGTTTATTGTAATCTGTAAACCTCGTCTAGCCGGTTATATATTTGTGCAGTTCACTCCCAGTGACTAACTTAAAGTTTTAGATTTTAGGTTGCAAGCACTCCGGATACATGAAGTACACTCTTATGCACTATAGTTTGATATTTACATGTGATTTAAGGAGGTAGGCATATTGCACTTTTTGGTTGAGAAGGTTACCTGACTGCTGAAATTACCTAAAAGGAACTTTTATACACTCCATGCTACCAATTAGTTTGCATACACACTTTTCTTTTGCATGTCTGTGTGTAATCAAGGCGCGTTTTTGTATTTTGTTAGTGTATGAAAATGGGAGAGGACTGTATGTGTGTGCGTGTGTGTGTGAGCCTCATTTTCCCAGGTCTCTGCTCCAGAGTAGTACTTGGCACATCGAGCCAGGGCTGTAACACTTTAATAGCGGAGTTGTTTACTCTTTATACCAACCCACTTCTCCCTTATTTTGGGAGGGTTCCTCTGACTTTGGCATAGAAACGTGTAGACATTTTTACTGCTTAGTATGCTCAACACCATCTTGCTAACAGATTTTTATGGCCCAGTGGTGTGAGAGTGTGTGTGTGTTTTTATAATAACTGCAGGTTATGCAATCCAACTTTGAGAAAAAGCCCGATCAGCCAAAAGCTTGATCATACCGCTCCTTCTGTGAATTCAACAGGTTGCTGACTGTGTATATTGAGTGCATGTATATACACTTATGTTTCTATTGTTAAACATCTTTTACAATGTTGCCTATGGTTGCTAGCTGCAAATGTTGCACTCCTGCTAAGCTATTTTGAGCAACTAAAAGGTTTCCTTAGAGTTGGAAGGCTAATGGCCAGTAATACAGTCTGTATTGGAGTCAAAGTCCCAAAATGACTCGCTGTATATTACTCTCCATATACCTCTATGCAGTAAGTGCTGCACAAAATGCTCACATTTACCTTTCAAAAGACTCATTGAAAACATTCCAGTGGATTTGTAGATTATCCCATTTGACACATGACTTTTCCACACATGTTCAGGTGAGAATGTCAAAGCAGCACATTGCAGCACTGTTGGAGAATATTGTACTGTAAGCATGACCCTCCCCAGAGGGAATGGGGCCTCACATTTTGGCAATGTTTTACACAGGGAATGTGTTAGCTTCATCTAGACCATTTGTCTAGAAGGCATCACTGTATGCACCGGGTAAATGTCATAGCTGCAAACAGCCACGAAGGCTTCACTGATACTGTAATTACTCTAGAATGTGGGGGGAAAGTCAAGTTACAATGTGGGGATTAGAAAGGGGATTAGTGCTTGCCAGGAAGTTGACATTTTCAGTCTTTGGCAGCAGCGGCAGGACCAACATGGCACACAATTAAACTTTTCATGTTGTCCAGGGGATGGCAGTTCCAAATGGAGCAGTAGGAACATGACGCTGGGACGGAAGGAAAAAACTGATCTACTGTAAACCTGCTCTGGTCCATTTTTGTCTTAATGTAAATAAGCTAAACGAAAAAAAAAAATTCTACATTAAGCCTGTTTATTGATTGCATGGATCAGAAGTTTTGTTGAGTGTAGCTTGACAGATGTTCTGTATCGTATTAGTGTTAAAAATGTGTTACCAGCTGGATTTTTCCAGTCATCCACATACAAAAAAGTAAGAAATAAGTAGAAAAGAAAACACAAGTCTTAATCTATTTAAGGAACTTTTAATAATATAGTTTACCATTGGTTGTAGCTGTCACCACCATCAAGAGTAAGACGAAAGAGGGGCACTTGAGACCTAAATGAGTCATTTTGTCAGCAGACAGTCAGTGTATCATGAGGTAGGGGGAACATTATGAGAGAATTATGGGTACATTTTCCACCACTGTCCTCAAATCTGCCAAGCCCAAACACTCAGCTGAGACGGCAGCCAGCTTACTTTGTGGCTACACTCCGTGTCTCCTCAGCACACGACACTTCAGCTAATGTTTTGTGCCGAAGCATTAGCCGCACATGGGTAAAAAAGTATGTTTGCCTTGGAAGTGGCAGCAGAGTCGGTGAGCACTGCCATCCATGTCAAGTGGTGCGCTGTAGAATACTGTCCCGGGCGAACTTGGATGCCTAATGTGAGGAATTACATCTGCGGTTCTTTCAACACGAGCCTGAAGTGGTCGGCCCAGTGGCAGTATCACATCCAGAGGTCAGCAGGGTGTAATTAGGGGAAATCTGTTTAAATATTTTTACATATTTATTAAAGCCCTGTGACATGTAGAATTATGCCCTTCTTGCTTAGGTCTACCCAGGCTTCCCCATAATGTCTTCTCAACAGTGAGCCACCATTTGTCCACAGTGGAAAAATTGCATGAAGACTCTGTCAGCAAACCCTTCCACATTTTGCTGTATCAAATCTCTTTGCAGGCTTGGATTTATTCAAACGTACGGCCGTTTCTTTCACTTTTGTTTGCTGGAGTCTCATCAGTGCTTTGACTTAGACATTTTACTGTCAGAGAGTAAATGCCTCTACTCTTTCTGTCTCTGTTTATCCTCCACTCCACCTTCAGTTTCCACAACTGAACCATCACACACACACACATACATATACACATAGTTTCCACATCTTTGCTCTTTGTACAGTTGCTAAAGCTTTAAAAAAAAGCGAGTCCGGAGGTCAAAGAGACTTCAATAACTTATGTGGTTTCAATCTGAATGGAGAATTTGAATAAAAGAGCTCTTAAGTCTGCAAAAGTGCCCTTTAGCAAGACACTGAACCTCTAAGTCCTCTGTAGCAGTTCCATAGCCGCCAACAGATGAAGACTTCCAGACATGAAAGTGTGGAACATTGTGAGACTGAAGTAAGGCATGGCTACAAATTCATGCATGCTAAGTCAGTATTCCCTTGACTAAAAAAAACAAACAAAAAAAAAAACATTAAAAAAATCCAGATTTATGTCCAATGTTTCTGCAAATAAGTCGAGGCCCAAGAAACGCTTTGTACTGTACAACATATTTTTGCCATGAATCAAAAAAAAATAAAAAATGAAAAAAATGTCATCAGTATTATTTGAATTTATCACACATGCCAGAGACACACAAACACAAAAGTTAGCTCTTTCCAAATGTCTGACTCTTTGAATGCACAGAGGACCAAAACTCAGGGGTGGTCGCCTGTCAAGGTCAGCTGATGGTGCATGTTTACACCGGCCGGAGCCTTGGAGCCCCTGTGTGTAGCATTGTAAACACTGCACATGTTATCTGGATTATCTCTGACCACTAGCTGCTACCCCATCAGCCTTATTATGTTTCAGTTATTAGAGGAGCCTCTGTTTTATGTCTTACTGCCCTCCAGCTTGAGACGGAAGTTGGAAATGTTTTGCTGGTATCTTATAATTGCAACCTTTGCATTTTCTATTGGACAGTTCAGAAAAGCTATCAGGGATGTAGATGCCTGTTTGAATTTTCTTTAACTGACGCCACCACTAATATGTTAGCCTAACTTAGTGGCACAGTGTTACATTTAACAATATTAATATGTAATACAGTAAATAGGGCTGTTTTGACTTTCCAGGTGTTGATATGAAATTTAGGGAAAGTTGGGGTGGAGAAAGTTTCCCACTTGGAATCAGGCCCTGCTCCATTAAATTATTTATTTGAAGAACTCAGTATTTCCAACATTCTGTCCTAATGATTCCCAGAATTAAACACACAGACACAGACAAGACACTGAGTTTGGGAAGGAAGATACACTAGATTGAAGAATAGGCTGCCTTAAGGCCACGCTCAATTCACTGAAGGCGAAGACATGGAGCAAAAACGATGAAGTGCTGAAAGATACAGTGGGAGAGTGAGATGTAGCTGGATGGGTGTTCTGCTTAGGACAGACTTCAACCCCTTACAATTCACAAGTAGTAAACACTCAACCTCAAAGTACTTACTCTGTCAATTAAAGATCATTAGAAGAAATATCTCAAATAAATACATTTCATTGTTCTTGGTATCATCGGCAGTTTATCAGCAAATTAGTCACTGCCAGCCACATCCAGGACTAAAGGCATCGCCCCAATACTGAACCTTCCCAAAGTATTACACTTCAACTGGGAACAATTCATTAAACAAAATTTAGATAGAACAAACCAAAGCTAAAATAAATTATATTATCCCCACCCTATATATATCAGTCATACTTATTTCAGTTCCTCAAAACCCACTGTCCTGCTTGTTTTTTAACTATCCCTATACAACCCACTCGGGGTGGGAATCACAAGTTAACTTACAATACAATCCAATCACAATATTTTGTCCATGATATTGAAATATTTTAACACCTGTGATTCTGTGATTTACGATATATCACAATCATCCACGATATAATCACTATATTTGTAGATTAAAAAAAGTGTCAAAAAGTAAAAATTAAACCTATTTTAAATGTAAAATACACAACCGTCAATCTGCCTTAAACTTGAAAAAAAACTATTTGTAACTAAAATATGTATAGCAAAAAAAAAAGGTAACATCTCTGACTTATCAGCCATAGCATTCATCATTTCCCACCTGTCGTCAATAAAGTGAACCATACTTATCACATAGGACGTGGCCGTTCACGTCCATGCATTGCAGGCAACTCTCGCAGAAGCTTCG
This sequence comes from Channa argus, assembly GCF_033026475.1. Classification (NCBI taxonomy): domain Eukaryota; kingdom Metazoa; phylum Chordata; class Actinopteri; order Anabantiformes; family Channidae; genus Channa; species Channa argus. The sequence goes on along the minus strand of NC_090217.1, from coordinate 15,722,710 downwards.
AGTCCATTATTCATTATTCCATTCCATTGTCCATTAAAGTGGATCCTAATTTTTAATTTAAAACGATGCCGATCTGCCAGTAATTGGCACCGCTCTGGTCAGACCAAATGGCAAATGGCCTGAATGTGTGTGCGTCAATTTAAAATTTTCTGTGATTAAAACATATCGATAGGTGGTGACACACAATCCAGGTAATGATTAGTGGGTAGGGCAGGGACCTGGAATGAGGATAACTGGTCTATAAGGCAGTAATTGCTTTTCGTACCAAGCAAAACAAACAATGCCCTTCGTCAGTCCTGAGTGTGAAATGCTGGGTGGTATCTGGCCAATCAGTTCAACACTGCAAACTCCACTTTGATAGTTTCCTAAACCTTCCAAAAGTACTGCCTCCACACTAGGGTGCAGTCTAACCTTAGAGCTAGTTGCCCTGGTGGAAACGCACAGAACCAAGTCACTTTGGTGGAGATCTTTGATCAGGTTACAGTCATGTCCACATCTCCCCATACCTTCTCAAGCACAGATTAGCAGGGATTCTGTTTGTTGGCAATAGCTTAATTCTATTGTGCACCTTTTCATCTTAGCTAAGACAATTCAGCACCTTAGAACAGTTCATCACTACAGCAAGAGGCTCATTTCACACAGCTCTTACTTGGAAACCGTTTCATAGCAGCATAATAAACAGCACCGGTGATAACTAACTTCTAAGCACACAAAGCAGATGGCATGTATACAGACAATCTGTGACTTTGCAGACTGTCCAAGAATGTGGGAGTTCTTCACAGGCTTGTTGTATAATAAAACAAAGACAAGAGCCTTGATTTGTGTAGTTTTAATTGGATTATTTGGAGAAAGACATTTTGGCATCTATGAGGAAATGTCAGTGATGTGGGGAGATTGTGAAAAGCAAAGTGACCCTTGCTTGATAGCCTTTTTTCATGTTTCTCTTAGAGGCTTGAGCTGTTTCAGCCTATTCTCAGGCATTTCATTAATGAGGAAATGCAGACCGCAGCTCTCCCTCACATTTCTTGATGGATTGTGAATCTATGGAGGATGTAGTTGGGCTAATTCAGACTTGATCGTAATTGTTTCAGTGGTCAGTTTTAGAGTGGGAATGTATGAAGACTTTGATTGCTAGTTAGCACATATTTTGCATAGAGAAAACCCAACTTTTTACTTGGCCTCTCTGATCGTGTCTGATCTGCTTCACAGTTCAGTACTGAATGTGATACATTAGTTGGTAAAACTAAGCTAAAAATGTTCAATAAAATCATACGGCAAATGTCAAAATTACTTCAAACATGAGTTGATGAAACCAAATGGACAAGCAATAGCTGTTTACAGTGCAATGAACTCCCAGGACTGTTCTTTTATATGCAACTAGAATTAAAAACTCACAGTAATATGCCTCCTGAGACTCATATTCTAATCAGTTAATCCATGGTTCCAAATGGATGGTTGTGCCAGATGTAATGAAACTTCCATGATGTAGTTCAGGCATATTGAGTTGGCGACAAAAGGACAGGTCCTGGTGATCTTGACCTTTGGCCGTTGAGCACCAAAATCTAATCAGAACATGCCAAATTTAAAGAATTTCCCTCACCAAGAGAAAAACATTTGAGTGTGTGAATTGGCTCTAACTGTTCTGCAAAGTGGGGGGGAGCTCATGTAAGGGAATTTCTTTTTTTTTTGATCAGACCTTAAAGGGTAATTCAGAGTTAATGCAACTCTTTTATAGTTTTGGCATCCTTTCTAGTGATAATCGTAACACTTTTCTCACAACATTAATTGCTAAGATACGGACCTGAACTTTCCCTCTGGGCAACAAAATACTCCCAAAAACAGCCTTAATGATGGATAAAAATGTATAATTAAGTTCCCGTTTCAGTATCTGAGCACTTTGGTGGTTTGATATTTGTGCATGCTTAAAGGATTCACAAACTCAGCATTTCATCATGATAATAGCAGCATATTCTGTTCTGCATGACAGAGGTGTCCAGTTCAATGTTTTTTAATGGTTCTCTTTCTGTGAAATTAGTTGCTGGTCTCTCATATTTTCTTTTGTGGGTTGCTGTAATGAAAAAAAGCGCTTTCTGCCTTTTTTAGTCTTTGGTTTTATGACTTTACTTCTTTCCATCTGTTACTTTTTCAAACTATTGTCTTTTCTATAATCTCAGTATAATTTTTTACTCTCAATTTTATTTACTTCTGCACAGTTTGTGCAGTTGGCTAATTATAAGACCTTGTTTTAATTAAATTACATTAACCACAAAGTCATTTTTTTAATTTAGCAATATCGAACAAAAACAGCAGCCGGTTTTTATGACCAAATTGGCACTTTGCCACGCAGTTTTTCTTAGCTAATTGCTTATCGGTTAGTTCCATGTCCAGTTGCAGAAAGCACATCTTGGTTATTTCAGATAAGAAAGCAGTCATTGTAAAAGTTGCCAGTTAGATGAAGCAGTTTGTTCTGTGAAAAGTAACAGCATGAAATTTCATAACCGATGCTTTATAACACTTCAGCTGTTTGATGCTGACGGCTATGCCTTCAACACCACTGAATAATAAAAATATGCAGCCAAAATATAGCTAGTTTTGTGCAGTTGTCAATATCAGTCTGTATTTCAAACTAATGTTCTTTGAGGTTGTGAGGTGGAGGCCCAACCCAGGGGGAAGCGACAGGACTAACTTGGCTGCCAGCAGAACTTTGTCTGGCTGGCCAAGGTCTGTCTGGACCCACAGAGATCACAGACACAGCTAATACTAAGCAACAGTTATCTTTTCAAGTCAGATGTGGGTGAAAGACAATCATCTAATTAATTTATATCTGAGGAGGACAAAGGAAATATAAACAACTCCCATACACATACGTATTCAAATATGCAAAATGTAAAAGGCAAATTCAAGTGACATAGCCACATACTTATATTTTTATAAAAGCTTTCAGAGGACGCCTTTTTTATTATTGCTTTTTGCACAATTCAGAAAATTCAGAAGTAAAATAGAAGTCTGTCTCAAGTGTGTCTTAAAGCTAAATAAAGTAAATCCTTAAACCTTGAAGGAGAAGAAAGATGACTGTGTCATTTGTAGAGTAGGTTTCCTGTAGAGGTACAGTCTGCACAACGCTACTCGCTCTGACAGCCAGCGAAATGTCTAAAGTTTTTCTTTGAAGTGACACTGTGATCCTACCTAGTTTACATGCTGACAGTCTCAACACGAAACTTTCAACTCTCTTGTCTTTTTCTAAAAGTCTTGAGCTACATCTCAAAGACAGCTGTAGCATCTGGAGTGTGTGTGTCTGTATGCTTACAGATAAAAAACAATCATATACCTTTAAGACATTGTGTGTGTGTGTGTGTGTGTAGCAGACGAAATAAGACATGACACAAAGGCAAAAATAGCAGTTGAAACTGTGTGTGTGCTAACAGGTGAAATAAGATATTTTACAAAGAGAAGTGTATCACTTGGATTTATTGTACATATGAGTGTGTGTGCTTGGGGGGGAGTCACATGGTTTAATGGGTTTGGGTTAGGTTAAGGTTAGAGGCTGAGGCCATGTGTCATTGTACTGGTTAGTGTTAAGGATAGGATGATACTCCAAAAAGGTATGTAAGTTGATAGGAAGTCCCCAATGAGTGTGTGTGTGTGTGTGTGTGTGTGTGCATAACAGTCTGTAAATCTGTCAGTTGATCTATCAATTTTTCCACTACTTTTAAAGTAATATCTCCACAACTACTAAATTGTCATGTAGTTTGTTACTGACATTCATAGTTTCCAGAATCGTAATGACTTTATTGATCACTTGACCTTTTATACATAGTCGCTGTTAAGTTGAGTTTTTTTTTTCTCCATGACATTATGGTACAGATATGCATGCTCTGCACAATAAATAATAATTTTGCTAAACTTACTAGTCAAATGGACACAATTGAAATACTTTGATTGTTTAAAAAGGTGAGCTTCAATCAAAGAACAACTTCTGCCAGTGCTGTTCTGTGAGTTCACAGGAGGCATTAACAGCACTCCTCCACATTTTGATGAGTTTTGGTTATTTACTACAACCTTACCTAGACTAGACTAATCTGACAAATCCCGCAAAACATTCCTATTGCTTAGTGCCACCATTGCAATCTGCTTCAGTCTTAAGTTGCAAATTTCCCCACATGAAGGTAATATTGTTGTTAAACCTACTGGATATGCTACACATTAGCATCTTAGCAGTGGGATACTAGCATGCTGTTGTTAGCATTAGCATCACTGCACATCCTTTTTTGTAACAGATTCAAATGACAGTGCCAGTCAATGACACATGGCTTCAGCCCACTAGGTTAAAAGCAATGTGATGTAAGGTGTGCACCCCAATTTTACTCTAGATGGCAATTCTTGTTGCATATCATTGCCATCTGTGTCAACCAACATTAGCAGTTGATAAAAAACAGAATACACTTGAAGTGTGAAAATAAAGAGAAAACACAAATGGCATTTTAGGATTAAAATGCTGCTGACGGAATAATTGTGTATATGTACACTTGTGTAACATTCACTTCATTTAAAAAAAGAGCTGATATTAGAAATGCAAGGCTTATGCATTTTATTTAGCCAGAACCTGTGCACAACTATTTAATACAAAGCACAACTTCTGTCTTTTATTTTCTATGCTATCTAAATATTGTACTCTACGCACATACTCATTTTGTCTAGGCCACATTTATCTCTCCAACCTTGTCTCATCTCTTCCCCCTCAAGCAGGAAGCAGGAGATCATGTCCAGCTCCCTAGAGGAGTAGCTAATACAATAACCATAAAAAAAAAACTCTCTATGCACCCCCACCCCTCCCTACTACTCACACACATTTACACACACCATCTGCTTCAACTGCAACCTCCTGGTGGGATGGCAGCACAGCAGCACCTGTTTGGAAGTGCTCCAGCTCCGCCCGGCTCTTTCCAAATCACCTCCCCATTGTAGCCTTGTCATGTATTTTACATGCTTGCATCCAGTTCAGTGTTGAACAAACCAGGCTTATTGTATACTTACCCCAGTAAAGACAGGTTTTCCACTGGGCAAGTCAACATGGCAGCTGGGGATCCATAGTATCAGAAAATGAATCACAAAGCCAAATAACTTTTTATTATTATTATTATTATTATTATTATTATTATTATTATTATTATTATTATCTTTTAGGGGGTTTTAAATCTAGCAAGCAATTATCTTCATCAATAAGAAGTATCAATAAGAAAAGATATACAGTACTTTAAAAGGGATGTGTTCACACCTATTTGTACCATAAATAATACATGTCAGCATTTAAGATTTCGTTCACATTTTTCACATCCCCTCTGGGTTCCAAGCTTTCACACACATTCCCAAGTTGGCCTTCTAGCATTAAGGTCTCACTAGCACTGAGATTTAATCCAGGAGGGATTGCCTCAGACAGCAAGAGTTCCTGTGTTGCAACTGTTTGCTAAGCGTCCAAAGGCCCATTTTTCACAAGAAAAGAGGAGGAGGAGGAGGAGGAGGAGGAGAAAGAGGAAGATGCTCCGAAGGGAAGCAACAGTTAATAGCCGGAGTTCATGAGAAAGGACTGGCTAAGATCACAGTGTTAATGGCCCTTTTTATGATTTGTGATTTTTGCTTGGGCAATCACAACTCCAGAATCAACCATTCTTGAAGACTTCAAAATATCTTTCTCACAGTATTACACTTTTAAGGGAGGACATTTAGGATGAATGCAAAACATATGATAGACCAACACAAATGTGATACCAGAAGTGCAAGGAGAAAGCATTGTTTGCACATTATCAGCAAAGATGCAGCATATTTTCAGTTCATGCTCACGATCTTTCTGACCATACATTGGTGTTGTGGTCAGTCAAGGAGCGACACTCAAGACAGCCTCCACACCCTGGGATCACAAAATTTCAGCAGCGGTCGTGTTGTGTTTCACCACAACAGCTTGATGTGTCAAGGTCCTGATCAGAGCAGGCTACACGACTTTGTTTCAGGGTTACTCTTCCCACACTTCAAGGTTGCTGGCAAACGGAGGTTGCCAGAAACCACTGTAGAGAGGCGGATTCTTTGTTTGCACATCAGCCGATGCAGGACAGGAGAGCAAATAATAGAATGGAAGATGTAGAGAAAAAATAGGAAGAGGATATGAAAGCGTCACAAAGAAACAGACAAACCCAAGGGTTGTCTTCTTTTGTTAGTTCAAAGTTTTTTTGTTTTTTTTTTGCCAGCTGTACTATAATCTAAACAATGACCTGGCAACGAGAAGTCAGTGGACTGTCAGTTTTTGCTCTTATTTTCTGCTTGAGGCCGATTTAGAGTGAGGTGAGGGATTGTAGCTCAGCATTGCTCACCTCAGGAAGGAATTAGGCCGATATTGAGCGAGGCAGCTTCACAGAGTCATTTGGAAGCAACAAACCCCAAGAAGCTACTACCACTCTCCTCTTCCTGGGTTACTGTGGTGACAGGCCCTACTAATCTACTGAAACACTAGATCACAATCTCGCTTTGAATTCAATTAGTTGGGTCTGGTTGGGAAGAGATAAACTTCCTTTATTAAGACTTTAATATCCTAATGAGAGGGGATGTTTGATAGCGTTTCAGAGTCAAGATAAGAGATAAGAGATAAAGGAAGCTTATCGGTGACACTGAGGAAAGGAGATTAGTCTCAGAACATTAGCAGCAATGTAACATGATGCAGTGTTTAATAATGTGTAACAAACATGCTTACCCTTGCCTACGCTGTATGTAGTATGAAGGAAGGGGAGAGAAAACCAAATTAATATTGTTAAATCATCATTTGCTTGACAGCATTGCCTCTGTAGGGATGACATTTCTACAGCTTGTTCTTTGCTCATAATTCCTTTTGACAATTACACAGACATGCTTTTCATCTTTTATGGCACGCTAATTGTGTTTACCAGCGGTCAGGCTCGTTTGCTGGCTCCCCTCAGTCTTACGCACACACATGCTCGGCATTCTCGAAGGAGGCTCCATCCTCCCGTCGCTGCACAACAGGCTCGCTGTTACAGAGAGGTGCTTTTACAGACAGTGTTTATCCAGAACTAAATCATCAAGCACAAAGAAACGATAGAAAAGACCCAAAGGCCTGAGAATGCTGTCCACAGCAAGCAGCTGACAGGTGCTTTTGGAGATGGGCAGTACACACATCACAGGGTTTGAGGCTACTATGTTTTTAATGTACAGATTCAAAGGTTGTGTTTAGATAAATGCACTTTCAGCTTTATGTCCAGCTTTTTCTTCCCTACGTTGCATTTTAAATCTTTTTGGTACAAAGCCAAATGAAATCTTTTAAACTAAAATTGTGGCCTTTATTCCTCTTTACAGAACCTACTAACTGAATCCAGATCCACTATAAACCAGCAATTAGTTGCCGCTTTCCCAGCTCTTACTTTGTTTCTTTTGCAGCCGCAGTCATAGCATGTGTCACTTTAAATTTATGATATTAGTAAATGTTCATGCTGTATTTAAAATGCATAACTACAGAAATGGAAAATAAATGAATCAAAAGAAATACATAAATAAAGTTAAATAAAATAAAGAGGAAATAAAGATCAATAAATGTCAGGTGGTTGATGGGTAAAGCTGGACAAAAAGTAGCTACAGAGAACATGAGCTTCTGGGGCACGTGGGCTAGTGTGGCTAGTTCTGGTTAGTTCGTAGACCCAGTGGATCAGCTGCTGTGGAAAATACTGGCGAGACAACAGATTAAAGAACAGGTCGTGAAGAGAAAAACAAACGGGGACTAGCTTAACCACGTTACAGGTATGTTTGCATAACTGTTGTTCGAAAGACCAAGGTCTTGTCCCGTCCGGGGTCACCACAGTGGAACATGTTCTGCACAGTGATGTAGCATGCGTTTTTTAACCGTGTGGCCCTTCCTGCCGCAACCCTCACATTTTATCTGGGCTCAGGACCGGCCCTTGATGGCTGGGCACGGCCACACGTGGTGGGCTGGGATTCATTTCCGCGGCCTTTCGCATCCCAACCTAATTCTCTACCCATTGAGCCACCAGGCCCCCTAGTTAGCACAACTATTGTTGAAATGTGTAAAAAAACTGCTAACCAAGTGTGTTCAGACAGACGTTCTTTGTGTGTGTGCTTTGGGTTTGTATAACTAGTAACATTATGTACTTTCAGTTGTTGCTAAAGTAGCAGTGGGAGTTACTGTGGGCTAACTGTAAATTAGCCATGTGCTGCTGCTGCGTTAGTCATTTGATTTAATAGCCACCTGCAGCTGATTTTAGCCAGGTTCCAGTTATGTGCCTTATGTTTAAATGAAAGAAAATTGACTGAAATAGCACTGTGCTTTTGTTAATTAATGAAAAAAGCATCTGTGTAATATATAGGCTCCTGCTTTATGAAATACTTGTTGCATCCTTTACAGTTAACCCTTTCTTAAGTTGAGGCAAGTGGACTCTGAAAAACTCAGGAAAGTTGACGGTGTTGTACTTTGAATCAGGTTAGACAGTAAAGTATAGAACAATCTAGGCTTCCTGGATAAAAATCTGTTGCTTTATCACTTAGTTTTAGCTCTGACATTCTGGAAATTGCTGAAACTGAAAATATGTTTTCAAAGTAAAATCTGGATCTAATGAAATGTGAAATGTATTTTCTCAGTCTAAATCTTTTGTAGATCTGTCACTTTTCTATCAATAGCAGCTGCTTCAAGACAAAATGTGCTGACATTCTGCAGAACTACATTCTTGTTCCAAAATCCATGTTGATGAATGGGGTTATCACAGTGGTGAACCTCACTTTAAATGATATTTGTTACCAGTTAATCTACATTTGTACACTAAAATATACAGATTCAATCTAAAAGCTAGAATTTATTGTGTTTGCAAATAAAAGAAACCCAAGCCAAGACCGGGCGCATAGGTATTACGCAATGTCTTTTCCTTTGCTCATCTGGAACTTCCCTTTTCGACTCGCTTTGACTTTTAGTCAGAAAGTACATCAAGCTGTGGGGGAATTACAAAGGTGTAAAGTTTGTGGCTGTGGTTTTGAATTGAACATTGTGTTAAACCGAACTCAAAGGCAAGTTTTCAAAAAGATGCGCTAATGTTCAGAGATGCATCAGGCTCTTCTTGCCTCTCTGCTGCTAAGTCACTGGTATTGATCACCTGTCCCATTATCTCCCTGCAAATATAATTTGTGCTGCTGGAGAAACAGGAGAAAACAAGCGTACAATACAAAATAAATCACTCTTTTTTGTTTTTTTTATCTGCCTCTGTCATTATTCATAATTTTTGATTGATTTGATGTTCATCAGTCAGCCTTTGTTACACAGTCCTGATCTTATGCCTAACGCTATCACTGGGATATTGACTCACTTCTCACAGAAACCTTGAAAATGCCACCAAGCCGCTCCATCCAGAGCCTCCCCATTGTCTCTGCTCTTTAGGGTTTTACAGGTATAATGGACCCTATCAGCTTTTGATGATGTTCACTGTTGCACAGCCTTCCAGCATGCTGGCTGCCACATTCCTCTGGGGCACTGAGTAAACGAGATTTCAGCTCCCAGAAACGTCTAAGTACTAGTTTGTTTGACAAATGCTTGGAGGTCAAGGTTGACCCTGAGGACCGCATGCTGGCAGGGCTCCAAGAAGCTTTCAGACACGCTTTTAGACAAACCTCTGACTGACAGTGTGACTGTGTCAGTGCGATGGACGGTGAGCTTCATTCATACCAAACTGACAGCTTATTTTCTCGTAGAGGTGTGTGACATTGTACAACAGAATATGGTTTTATATTCATTTTAAATAGCTGAATGGATGCATTATCCCGTTTAGTATTTATATGAGTATACATGGTTATTTTTAGGATTTTAAAATCAGTTCATTTTCCTTCGATCCAATTTTTCACAACTTTGGTTCCTTAACCATCTAAGAACACAAATCTCAGCCAGACTATGGATATTGTCATTTTCAGCCTCAAATTGTTACTTATACAGTCTATCAGCCTGTATGGGTTAAACCCTAATACTAAAGATGCATGAGTGAGTGGCCACGTGCATGTGTGCGTGCATTTACTTCTATGTAAAAGTGTTCTATGTCTAAAGTGTTTTCAATGGGATTCAGTTTTGAGATAAAGATGCAAGCTGACAAGCCTTGTGTTCACCAAATAGCTGGCTTTGTTTGCTGAAGGTCAGACAGTGTTTGCTTGACTATTCTGAGGTCACGCTGGCTGTGGGAATTACCTCCACCTCTAGTTAAGTGATCCAGGAACTGGAAGCGACACACACAATCCTGACAGTCTCAGTGTCTGGAGGCATGCTGGGATATGTAGCACAGAATGCACAAGCTTGTTTACCATCATTTAGTTTGCAATATGCTGAAGAGTTTACTCATATGGATGTAAAGTACCTGACACAAATGTAAGCTGGCGGTCGGTCCTCTGATATGTGAGGAATTAGACTGTAAATGTGATGTATGAGCTCGTTTGGCAGTGGGGTTTTAAAATAACAGGTTACATTTTCATTAGATTTTTCATCCACTTAAATCTGAATGATTTGCAGATGTGATGTGATGCACATTTATTTATTTATTGATTGATTGATTGATTGATTGATTGATTGATTTATTGCTCAAAGGCAGAAGCATCTGTGTGTTTGCTGTTAACATACGTAGATGATTACGGTGCATTATATATTGTCCCAAAAGCTCGCTTTGCACCACTGCCACCCAATACATCATCCTTGACAACAAACAGGTAGAGGTAGTAGTAATAGTGGTAGTTGTCAGCATAATTGAAAGTAGTGGTAGTGATTCCTGCACTATTGCTTCTTAATGTAGTAAGACAGGAAGGCAAAGGGCATTCAAGGTTGAGACTCCAGATGTTGCTTTCAGCAGTGGCACTGATCACCAGGTAGAGCAGCATGGATCCAATTCCACTTCAATCAGAGCCACTGACTGCTGGCGAAGAACAATTGGGCAGGTGGAGTTTCAAAATTAGAGCTCAACATTCTGAAGTGTGAGCTGGTGCATGTGTGATCGCTCTGTGTCTCTCTAAACTGATCTATCTTTGAAGAAATGTGTTGTGTGCGTGCGTGTGTGTATAAACTCAGTTTAGTTCACTTTTTCTGCCCCTTGTTGGAAAATCCTTTTTGTATTAGGGTTGTAAGATGAGGTTTGTGGTGATGGGGCATTTCCCCTATGGCTGCAAAATATCACTTTCACCCTGTTGGGGGGGAGGGATTACTGACATGTACCACAAAAACCAAGTGGCCCGGGGTCTAAGGTTTTAGGGGCCCACACATTCAAAACCCTCCATTTGAGAGGAGCATATCATTTACAAATCCTTCTCTGGGGTAGCAGTTTTTATCGGCGAAAATGACTCACTGTTTTTAACGATGTAGTCTTATTTTGAAGAGTGAGACGTCTCGATGGCCTTAATGCCTTGTGGAACATTCTGGTTTTAGCAATAATCCAGGGGGTTGCCCACTGTCTTAGAAAAACATCATAACAGCTTTGCAAAAGAATATTTTACCTTAGTCCTATCCCCATCAAAGCCAGCTCAACTTTTGGATTATTATTATTATTATTTAATTTTAATTTCAGTCGAAAGGTTGTGGTGACCTTAGTGGATGATGGATGGTGTGGAAAAGGCATAGAGAGGAACAGAAGGACAAGGACAAAAAATAACTATTTTAAACACAGCCAAGTCATTAGAGTTGGAACATGATTGAGAAAATGCAGGACTTCTACTCTACAGTAAGTGTTTTTGTTGGTTGGGAAGTAATATTACTTCATAAAAGGTCTTGTGCAGTGCACTCTGCTACTATGCTGCATGAAGCCACTCACTTGTAATTACATGTGTCCGGAAAGTGAGAAAAAGCACAAGGTGTCCAGTGCGCCGCACCGTGTGTGTGTCGAATAATACCAGTAAAATATTTTTACTAGGAAAACAATGGGTCTTCGCTAAGTTTCCCCTAAAAGACCTAAAATGCAAGTTTAAAATGAAAAGAGAGAGACTTGATTTGTTTTAGTGCACATGCAGTACTGCAGGGTTTAAAATGAGCATGTAGCCACCTGTAGTTAATAGCACAAGTAAGATTATTATCCTGGATGCAATTACTTTTTTGGCATTTTGGAGTAATGAAGATAAACACCCTTCGTTGCTATAAGGTAGATATGTACTGTAGCACTGTAGTCAGCAGCGGGTTCACTTGGCTTAGCACAAAGACTGGAAAGAGTCCATGAGCTGTTCATGCCAAAAGGTTACAACAGACAGTAATGTATTGTAGTTGTGCGCCTCTAGCTGCTCCTCTGGTCGGGTTACAAAACCACTGATACCAGTGTGAAACGCTGTGTACTTTAAACCATAACAGTTCAACAATGTGAACCGTGACTTGAAACAATAAGGAAGCATGGATTTTAACTCAAACCACAATCTTTTACTTAACCGTTAACCATGTAGTTGTTTTGTGCCATCATATAACCAAACTGTTAGGGTTTCATAATTGTGGACGGGTGTTTATATTGTTTCCATGACCATGTCTGCAGGCACTTTACGAACTTTAAGGGGAAACCTGCCACCCACTATTACGGTGCCATTCAGATTTGGGGACTTCTACTGCCTCAGGAAAATAGCTACCTTGGCTCTGCCTAAACGTAATTGTGCCTACCTGCAAGCAGCACGTTCATAAAAATATCCTACTTGTTTGATTTAATTTAAGAATGTTTATTTGCAACATCGGGTTAGCTCGGGACATATCCGCCAAAAAGACTACTGCAATTTGTTTATTGTTGAGAGAAAGCCAGCAAGATATCACATTTTATTGAGCTTTAGAAGTTGGTAGCTTTGTTTCAATAAATTAAAGTTATGCCAGCGCTCATCTTGTGCAAAGCTACGCAGGCCACCTGTTGGCTGGGGCTCTCATTTAGAATGCGGATATGGGAAATTTGCATATTTCACAAAATGTCAACGTGTGCACCTAATGACCTCCCGTAAACTCAAAGCGTAATTAAAAAGAAGGATTCAAAGATGAAAAGCAAGTGCTTTATGTTTGCTGATTCTATGAGAATATATGTAGCCTGTTATCGGTGGCTCAGCTCCTCTTACACTCTAAAACATACTTATCAGGACCAGTGGTTTAAGGGAAACCAGGGTGTTTTATATTTAGAGAAATTCAAACTGCTTGTTGATTTACGGCTTTTGGAGCTTGAATCCCACTTGATCTCCACCCTTCATACTGAAAAGCACTTTGCTTTATAGTTTCCAATAAGTACCACAAGTTATCTCGTGAATTATATGTGAAATCTACAGCTGCAGCACGGGGTAGCTTACGCTCTCTACTGAGAATCCATTCGTGAATGAACTGACATGATTTTTCTTTTTTTTTTTCCCCCAGCATTGTTTGCTTGGTTGGCCTCTGAGGGCGTATCAGAAACAGGGATCTCCCTTGTTGCATGTTTCTTACTCTCTGATTTGTAGAGTCCTAACCCTGTGTTGGAATATATTTTTCAGTCACATTAAACGGAGAATAATTGAAGAGGATTTGAAGGTGATTATAAGGAGGCTAAAATGTCTACAGATAAATAATGAGAGGGAAAGGAGACAGACACACGGAGAAATGAGGGCAGACACAGGCAGAGAATGTACAAATTTTAAGGCCAGACCCCAGAAATCAACCTTTGCTCATTGAGTCACATTATGTCATTCAGACAGAGCACCTGATTCTCTCATCATTACACGTTGTCTTAGACTTCTCCCCCTCCTTTTGTTTTTCCCTCTATTTCCCACTATGGTCTTCACATGGCTTTTTGTTAAGTTGGGGTGGGGGTGGGGGGGTTAAAGCGAAGGTGACATAAGATGCAATGGCAAGGAAATATGAATAGGCGAGACAACACGAGGATGAAGGTTAAACTGGAAGACAAATGAACAAAGAGGTGAAGGTAGAGGTAGGGCTGAGATAAGGTTGGAGAAAGTGAGGATGATGAAAGCTCGCAATGGATGTCAAGAGCAGAGAAGAAAGGGAGATGGAGGAAACCTTGTAATAGCAAAATACTGAATTGTTTGGCAGCATCAGTATAACACCTCAGTATACTTTACAAACCTTTGGTGCTTTATTCTGCCCACTGTTCCTACTGTGCACCAGAGTCTGGCAATTACTAGACTTACTTTTTCATGTTGCCCCAATCAGTGCTTTTTGTTTGTTTGTGCAGCATATCCAAGAGATCATCTCGGCCCCACAGTGTGGCTGATGTATAGATAGTTTTCTATTTGTCTTGAATTAGGATTTTCCATAGGTCGCATGCTTGTCTTCCTCTGATGGTTTTACCAATCACTGAAATACAGGCAAAGGTGCAGCTGGTTTGATATTTTCAAGAGCTTCCACTGTTTCTCCCATACACCACTTCAGTACAGGACATCTCACTTGAACTCATGCCCATAGAAGGTGTTGAAAGAGTAATGTAATCTACCACGATTCATGGATGACGATTCTACCCTGATCCAAGGAAAGAGCCACTGATGTTTGGAAGTTGATTGAGCTGTTGAGACTACATCATAAAGGTCAATCTCCAGATCAAAGCCGCAATGCAGGGCCTGCCTAAGTTTCTCTTGTCTAGTGTTTGAATCCTTCCACATGATTAAACAACACTGAGCAACTTTGCTTCAAAGCAGATAAAATCCTATCACATGCACCAGCTGGATATTTCTCACTTCACTGAATAATGAACTTGAGATAATGATTTTTTTTATTTTTTTTTCCTCCTGAAGTACACTTTATCTGCTAAAGCACAAGCTGCTTTAAGGGACATGTTATTACTTTAGAACAGGCACTTACTGGTTGCCACTGCTTTATTCTTCCTCCAGCAGACTGCAGCTGTGGCTTCATCACCTGCTTGTTATTCACTGCAGGTAGCAGCACTTGACTAGATACTTAACACTTACTATCACCATCTCTCCTCTGGCTCTGGCCAGGAAGATGAGGGTGCTGATTAGCGATGTATTGTTTGTGCCCCTTACCTCTTCTTTCTGTCTGTCTTCTCAAACCTCCACCTTTCCACTACATTCCTTTTTCCTTGTATGCTGAACTTGTTTTAGTTGTAGCACACTTTGAATGTTGCTATTAATATTCTTCATTGATGGTGGCTATTAGTATGTGCATTCATGGCAAGTATGTTTTGAAGTTTGGGCAAGTCCCAGTCAAGTTTGAAGTCCGTGAAAAAAAAAAAAAGTCCAAGTCAAAACGTAAGCGGTTCTTGAGTGGAATAACAGGACAGAGACGCACTCTGCTAAACAACTGATTTTGTCCACACACTTTTCAAGGTCTCCTGTTAACTGTGATGGATTTTGTTTTTCCCACAAGGCTTTATATTTATTAAGGTTTTATGCTGAATATTCGTGCTGAACAACTTCTCGACAGTGGATTTAGTGGGTATAAGCTGCCAATCCACATTTTGCACTCTTTTAAATGTATTCTAAATGTGACAAAGTGAATAAAAAGAAGCCTCTAAAAGCAGTGAAAATGCAGGTTACCTTTACATTCACACAAACACACACAGACACACACAGAGACACACACAGACATTTTTATAATTTGGCCTCCCTGCAAGGCAAACAATTGATCTTCAACAACGCCAAACTCTGGGGTCTGCAGAGTGTGTGTTGGCGTGTGCCTCAGCGGACTGTGGGAGTGTGACGCTAGATTGCTTAGTCTGTGTCTGCCGAGAGCTCAGCACCTCTCGGGCTTTTTTCCAGCTAAATAAGGGAAAACAAATCAATCAGTGTTTAGCGCAGGGACTGTGTCCAACAGTGCTGACTCTGATTCACTGACCTGGCAGGTGTGTGTTTATAGTTTCTCTCTTCATTACACTGCTTCGAAACTTTTATCACAATGCTATTTTTTTTTTTTTAACCTTTGGAAGTAACATAGAAGTTTTAAGCTTTTAAGAGGGTGGAGTAACTTTTTAACCCTAGAGGAACATGGGGTCCTTTTGACTCGATGTTAAAATCATCAAAGCTGCTTCTTGTCAGGTCATTTCTACAGGTCGTACTGAGGCATTTCTTTCCAACGTGGCTTAGTCAATGAAATGTGGGCAGACTTTGATGGTGTAGAAAGCTGGAGTCCAGTCGATCACTTTAATCACTGTTGACTGATACACAGATTAAATTTTCTTTTAAAAATGCACGTTTCAATTCAGGCCCACGTCAAACACTCTCACATTATACTTTGATCCATAATTTGCTTTAGAAAACTGGAGACTCTCTTCCCTGACTTCTAACTGGCCATAAGAGGGATATTTATTATTGTACCGAGAGCAATAGCTTTTAATGCTGAAGTCCACCTACTGAGTGCATCTTCAAATGACATCAAATGTTTCCATGCCTCTGTTGTGCTGAACTGATGCCACCTCCAGATTTCCATTCAGGTTAATGTGGAGGTTTTAGTGAAAGAATCAGATGCAGTGCTAGTGAGAGAGTCTTTGGAAGATAAATTGAGTTTTCTCGATGGCTATCACTGCAGTTCAGTGTCCTCAGCTACTCCACAGTACAGCCTTTCATCAGTATTTTTGGACTCTGTCTCACCCAGTCTCCGCTCTGTAATAGCCAGCCTTTTTATTGGGCCTGTCCCATTGACTCTGGGTCTAGACAGAGGGCAAATAGACTGGAAAAACGTTCTGTCTCACCTTAGACACATCTTTCTCCATCACTCTCACTCCTCAGAGAAAAGAAAAGTTTTCCTTGCCCAACTTTCCCTGTCCCTTCTTCCTTCTTGTTTAATTCTTTTCCAACTTTCAGGAACCTCCTCGCCACCCACCCTAATCCGGGAGGGGTCAGTTACAGAGCTGTCTGTCAACCTCATAGGCATTAATGTTATGTTGTCTCTACCTTTGACCGGCCTGTGGACTGGCCATTAGAGTGGGTCATATATAATGTTGTCAGCCACAGGGCTCTTGTAACCTGATCAAACTGTCTCTTGCCCCTGGCTCCCGTCTGCACAGCCCCCTGCCCCCCTATTATCAATTTTGGAAGATCTGGTAATGAGTGGAGCTAATAGGTACCCAGCTTAAACAGAGCAGCAGCAGAGGGGAGGGTTGCTGTTAGCACTTTTAAAAGAAGCTTTTAAAAGTGCTGTGATGAAGGCCCCCGAGATTTTCAAGCATGATATGAAGTTCCTCCGGCCCCTCCTTCAAAACAGCATCTCAAATTCCCCTTCTGACAAGAAATGGCTGAGGGGGGGAAAAAAAAACTTTCTGTCCCTTGACTGATCTTGACAAGTCTTTCTTCAGCTGCCGTTTTCTTCCATGGTACAAAGCTCAGCCCTGCTCACCGAGCTCCTTTTCAGTGCACTTGAAGTTGCATGTGAGCAGATTGGCAGGGTCTTGCCTCGACCTTGCAGTGACTGGTTAACCCCAGTGTCCTGAAGCAAAAGCTGTGGGTTTTGTTTTTTTTTTTCTTTTCTTTTCTGTTTTTTTGCCCCATGTCAAAGCAGAACAATACAACTCAGGTGCATACGGAACAAAATCACGGGGAATTGGAAAGTACAGGCCATTTGTCAACTTGACTTGGGTCAAAAATAGCATTTTTTTCCCCCCTTTGGCTGAATTCCTGCAGGTGCACTCATAAAAACATACTTCCTTTTGTTTTCTTCCATTTCACCTTCTCTGCAGCCTGTTCGAGACCAGCTGCTTGTCCCCTCTCCTGCACATACAAGGATTTCTTAATATAGAAAAAAAGAGACTTAATGATAATAATTTGTCTGCTTTGTGTTAGTCATGCATTTTAAGCATGTTCGCTGGCTGTTCTTAGG
This sequence comes from Channa argus, assembly GCF_033026475.1. NCBI lineage: Eukaryota > Metazoa > Chordata > Actinopteri > Anabantiformes > Channidae > Channa > Channa argus. Next base: position 15,704,919 of record NC_090217.1, on the reverse strand, counting down.
TTGGCTCTCCCTTTATTTTCCCCTCTTGAACACACACACAAGCCCGAGCATACACTCCTCCTTTTGTCTGGCCTTTGTTTTTGTAGCTGTTTAGTGTAAGTGAACGAGTGGAAAGCTTAATGTGTGTGTCTGTGTGTGGGGCACACACAGAAGGGAAGCCCTCTTATTGCTTCATGTCACTAACCATCAGTGGGAAGAAAGAGTCAGGGGCACCAGTAAGGAAATCCACAACAGTGTTGGTGGAAGTTTGTGCGCTTTTCTGGCAGCGTCATTCTCTGTATGTCTGTCAAGAGAGGGTTATTTGCAACTTGGCAGAGACAAGTGGTCAGCTCACTGGATTTAGAAACGGAAAAGAAGGAAGTCCTGACAGAACGCAGAGTGAATGACCTCTAACCTCTGTTGTAGCAGCTGTGCATCACAGCCGGATCAAATAGCTGAGAGGAAAAAAAGGAAAAAGGAATAAAAACAAAAGAGATAACTGGTGTTATATAATGGGGCTATGATCCTGTGTTTTAACCTAAACCAAGTAAAAAAATAAATTAATCACTAATAACATTACATGGCTTGATATTAACACTATCCCGGGGCAAGTAAACTCTATGTTGGGGCAAGTGGAATATAAATGCAAATCCAAGCATTAATTCATTTGTGTCGCCCCCGAACAACATTAGCACTGACCCCCACATTTTCTATTTTTCTATTTTACTTGGTTAAATCCTAATATATTGTAGAGCTGCATTCATTAAGTTTGATCTTAAAGTGTTAGAGATGTAATATTAATGCAACTTACATTTTTTTTTGAAGTGTCCTTCAAAAACTTCCAAATCCATTCAAATTCATAAGCTGCTATATTTAATGATTATTCAGGCCCCTATAGCAATTTGTTTTTTGTTTGGTGACTCATCAGGCAGCAGCTCCTCCCAGCTTTAGTCAGAGCAGGAGGTGTTCACCCCCTCCGCCGCATCCAGACTGCAAATGAAATGAATTTCTCATAGCTGCCGCTGGTACCATACCAGTAAGAGAATCCACATCAACATTTTATAAGCTTATCAGCTTGTTTGGGTTGACAAAAGCAATGAGAATAAATGTTGTCTCTCGGCCATTTTCATTTTCTAAAAGTAGCTGTCAGAGAAAAAAGGTTGGAGGCCCCTGATTTAAAGCATTGGCTGCACCCTGCCAGTCAGATTTACACGATGTGAATGTGGCAAAGTACGTGTGTTATGAGCACAGTTTAGATAATATCCAAGAAGCACCTTCACATTTAGCGCTGATTGATGCTGTTTCTTTGTAAATTCTAACTAAAATGCGTGTGGACAAAAACCCTCTCGTCTCTGAAAGACCAAACTGTGCTGCAGTTAAAGAATCTGCCTGGAACAGACTCTTTTATTTTAAATAACAGCAGTGTAGCCGTGGGAAGGTAAAATCAATGAGTAGGAAACAAGTTTTTGTTTCTGAAAAAAAAAAAAACCCAGCACAAATTAACAAAAAAAATACAAATACAACATAGAACTTTTATTACCAAAGTTTACTCACGAGTGTGATTTTGTGGTAATGACTGGTGGGACCTAGTGGGTCCTGGTCGGTTGGCAGAGAAGATCATGTGTGCCGTGTAAAGATTACCTCTGTAGAATTTATAGTCCGTGTTCTCCTGCTTTTTTTTGTGTGTGTGTGTGTTTTGTTCTTTTACGCACACATTTGTTTTATTAAAAAGCCAAAGTTCTTGGCTGCTGCCATATAAGTTTGGAGTGTGTGTCTATCTCCAAAATGTCCAGTCGTTCCCAACCAGTCATTACTGTATTGCCCATTACATCAGTCATCAGCTGTGTGCTGCTGCTAGACTGTCAGAGACATAAAACCAAACAGATGACCCTTTCTATCCGCTGAGCCAGTTTTAACATTTAAAATTAAACACTACTTATTATTAATACCTCTCAATTTAATGTTTTGTGTAGTAATAAAATATAAATATTATCATGTCCATGTTTTTAAACATTTCTTTACTAATAATAGTAAGTTTGGCAAAATAAGCACGTAAAACATCTCGGGCACTTGTACAAAGGGCAAGTGGTTGAAAAAGCTTTGGCTCTAGATCACCCATCAAAAACTGAAGACAACACATATAAATGTGTATTTAATCAACAGACAGTGAGGACAGACATGACAGAAGGGCAAGAAAACAACAGTAAGTTAATGGAACAAGCGACTCACACTGTATTAGCAAGTGAATCAATCCAGCAGGAGCAAGTGAAACCACATAATCCGGACTCTGTGACTCAGAAGCAGTCACCTGTGATTCAGGGCCGAGTCAGAGACCCCTGGGCCCCAGATATTTAGCACATCCACACACCATTTACAGTAAATGTCAGAACTGATGGCTACCAGCAGCCAAGCTAACCACATCATCATTTAACACTTTTTACACTGTGTCAGTATAGTTCTTTGATGGCTGCAGCTTGCATTAGCTGGACTGTTATTGGAACATGCTGTCTGGTAGAGAGGTGAATGGCTGTGATTGGCTTCTGGGACGCTTTTTTTTTTTTTGCTTTTTAAGTAATGGAGAGTTATCGTAAAAGAGTGTGGTCATTTTTTCTGTTGCTTCATTGATTTGGAAAAATCCAGTGTGTGTAGTTTGGGGAGAAAAAAAATGCTCTTAGTCCATCGAATGAAATCACTTTTATTTATTTTTTTTAGACCTGATGAAAATGTTTCCTATCAAAGAAAATGAGGCAACTCAGTTGAGTTCAATTAACAACAAAATGATCTCAAGGCCCTTTACCTAATAAGTCAAGACCATACAGATTTATAGAGAAAACCCAACCACTCCCCCCTTGCCCAAGCCCTAGGCGACAGAGGAGAGGAAAAACTCCCATTGGGCCGGTTTATAACTCAAGTTTTTTTGTGAGATGGGAGAAAGTGGGGAGAGGAGGGAGAACAGAGAGTGAGAATAAGAGAGCCTATTCCTAAAAGTAAAGACGATGTCTGCCCTTCAAATCTAAATTGAGAGCCGGTTCCATAGGAGAGGAGCTTGCCTCTCATCCTTGCAAATTGAAGGAATAAAACGTAGACCTGCACTATTAGAGCAAAGTGGTCTATTGGAATAATATGTTACTGTGTGGGGGCAGTGGAGTGTTGGAGTGGTTATCGCTGCAGCTGCCAAAATTTGGAGTTAACAATTAACCTGACATGCATGTCTTTGGATTATGGGGGGGAAACCAGACTTCCTGGAAAGCAAGGAACCGCAAGCATGGGGAGAACGTGCAAACTCCGCACAGAATTTTGAAAGTCCAGGGGATTCGAACTGGGGACCTTCGTGTTCAATCTGAAAACTATCTTATAGATAAGATGGAACCCAACAAGTGCAGTTGTAGTAATGTTGTTGTCAACCATGTGAAATGCAGCGCTAAGATCTAACAGGATAACAATAAAGAGAAGTCCACCGTCTGAAGAGAAGAGTATTTGTGACGTCCACCAGTGCTGTTTCTGTGCTATGATGTGCTCTAAACCCAACCTGGAAATCTTACAGCATGTGATTCTCGTCCATGTGGTCACATGTGGTCACACACCGACCATAGTGTCGCAGGTTAGCGTCCCGCCTGCTGTCACATATGATGGCATTAGATTTATGAATGGTTTTATTCAGGAACATGTAGGGTATGTAGGGTTTTGACTGAGCTGGTGGATCCACATTAAACAGCGTCTTTACTGGAATAAGGCAATTATTAATCAAGAGCAGTTTTTTCTGGTCTGCAGTTCCCTCTACTGGAGCCAATACAGAAGTGGCAACCTAATCCTGGCTGGTAAACTGGACGTCCTGGAGGTTGAGCATGAGAAAGTTTATTAACAGATGGATAACAGTTTAAGTTGTGCAATGGGTTCATGTTAGAGTCTGGCAACAGGCTTAGCCACTACTCTGCTACAGTATATACTCTGCTGGTTTGTTGTTGCATTTTGGCTTCGTCTTTAAGGTGAATTGTGTCGAATGTCTCTTTACAGGCATTGGAACCCCTACAGAAATGCTATTGGTATCTATTAATTACAGCTGGTGGGGTTTTGAGCACGTAACTGAGCTGCGTTCACGTGCTGACATTGAGAGAAAATGCAGTGACAAAAAGACAGTGGACAGTACGGGAGAGACAGGAGTGCGATGAGCCAGGCTTCGTTTCTGTGATGTCACGAGCTTAAATTAATTACACTGTCAGTTGTAATAGGAAGAATCATTCATTTAGCTCACCTTGCAGAAGGGAACATATGGAAGAAATAAATGGGATGACAAATAAGTAAAAAATTGTACTTGTAATTTTTTTGTGTTGGAGGCTTTTTTTTTTTTTTTTTTTTAGCTATTTACCCGCTTTTAATAGCTGTGGGCTTGAGTTGAGTGAGGTGCTTAAAAATTGCTTAAAAACTGTTGTATTGTGAGCAGGTTTTTACTGAAATCTAATCTGACTAAATTACAAAAATCATTAAGCATGTAAAATAGTAATTGTTGCTTGAAAGGAATACCGCCTGTTTGGCAGCATTCCTGTTCACAGTGCAATCCATCATCGGGAGAAAAATATAGGATGAAGGCCACTTCCTAAACTTACAGCACCTAAATCAACTCAACCACTATAGTTAAAGCTTCAAATGCTGCTGGATTCTACATTTCCCATGATACAACTCAGTACAGGCTTATTTTTCAACCCTCTTTGAATGTTGGTCTGCACTCGTATAGCGCTTTTCTACCTATCGGTAGCAAACACACACTCACACAGCGATGGGGAACCACTATAATCTCATCGGGAGCAATTAAGTTGGGGTTCAGTGTCTTGCTCAAGGACACTTCGACATGTGAGCCGGGGATCGAACTGTTGGATTGTAGCCTTGTATCCTGGTCCAGATTCCTAAAAGTGAGATTTAAAGATTAATTTCATGCGTTCTGAATATCACTATTTAATAATCTGTTCCTTTTATATGTGGACTAGTGGAATCTGGTTTATAAGTTATATCTCTAGAGAACACAGGGAAACATGCCTCAGTACTTTGTAACGAGCCAAAGCCACGCTGCCGCTGCTTGATGCGGCCGGCTATTCTCAAACAGTGATTCACAGATGATCCTCGAATGACTCATTAAGTATATTCGCAATGATGCCCTGACTGATTTTAAACAGCCACACGCTCCACAAAAGGCCAGTTCTGTAGATTCTGCTGCTGGATGCAGAGGCTGGGGGACTAGTGCAGTTGAGCCCTCTGCTGGTGACACTTTAGAAGACAATGAAGGAATACTGAGGGAAGTCTTGAATCTGGTTTTATCATGTTATCATTTTAAATTCGGCACAATGGAAATATCACCTCATTCTTAGTATTAATATCTTTACAACTGTTACACACACTTTGCACTTTACAACAACACAATTATCAGTCAGCATTGTCCTTGACAGGGCAAAATGTATCATCTCGGTCATGACCAAAACTTTATAACTGGTGGAGCCTAAGGTAGATATGTGGGGCATATTATGCAAACCTTTTATTATGACCTAAAATAAATCCAGCTGGATCTCTGCAGCAGATTTATATTATTATTTTTGTAGATTTGATCATTGCTTTTGTCACTAAATAAAAGATTGTACTTGCTTTGTAGCTGACATTTTTAATGAGACTATGGATTCGGAGCAACTCTTTTAATTTATTTTACGTACCATAGTTTAAAATACCCTTCGCTTTTATAATGACGGCCATAACTGTGCAAATAACAAGAATATAGAAGTTGTATCTGTGAAAATAAATAGGAAAACTGCCTTTACACTTCGAAGATAAAAAGATTAGGAATAAAGTAGACAGAATTATTAATTGTTGCCTGTCTTTACTAAACAGCTGATATTCAAGTCAAACCAACATCTTAAACAGCTGCACACGATATTTTTGATGCTAAAGATTTGGATCATATTCATAGTGTACAAAAGAACTGGTTTGATAATTGACTGGGCATAGTGTCACTGTCCTGTCTTTGTCCTCTGAGAGGCTTGTTAATAAAAACTGGAGTGGGCTCCTGGCAGTCTGGCCAGCACCCAATCAAAAAGCCATTAATCTAGCGATCTACATTAATTTGTTTCTCAACAAGCAGATGGCAGTGGCGATTGAAACCAAACAGACATGTGCTGTGTACAGCATATAAATTGGCTTTGTACACAACAAAAGCCAGATACAACTAATGGGGCGAACACCTGATCAAGCTTTCAGCAGTTGGTGAGAGGCTGATAGTACTGTGGTTTCAGAACAACATGCCTAACATATGCTTCACCCTGTAAATGACACTGTTTCTGTACAAACCTGTTTGACCTTCTGACCTCCCATCTGTAAAGCCCTGATAACAATCCACTTGTGGCATTTCTTGTTTCCCTGTCTTGTGCATTTCATAAAAAGGCCTAAATGGCTGCAAGTACATCAGTTTTACCACCAGCATTGTCCAGAGGGAGAGAGAGAGAGAGAGAGAGACACAGCTTGTTCTAACAAAAGCAACAGTTGCTGTGAGTGAAAGTGTTTCCAAGTCAGGGCCAATCTGAGTCTAGCCGGGGCTCTCAACCAACCACAACTGAAACTCGGCAGCTGACTCATCTTGATATAATGAACAATAAGCCAGTCGGATGCTATGAGGAAGTGTGACTAATCCTGGGACGCCATCGATGACTCACACCAACACAGATCATGTCCTCATGATTTTGTTTTTGTTGGAATCAGTTTGGAGAATAATTTGCACCCTCTGGGGGAACCTCTTGATGAGATCGTGGAAGTGCGGTTGTTATCATGATAAGGATGTTTGTGTGCATCTGTAGCCATAAAATCTTGGCAGAGCTCCTTGCTGCAGCAGGGGTAGTTAATGACACGGTAGCCTGTTTGCCTGATTTATTTGTGTGTTTTGGAGTGGGTGGAGCTTCCAAAGGGCTGAAGGAATGATTACAGAGCCTGGCAGCATCCCGGAATAGACCCATGTCAGCTGGAAGCCTCGGGATGCTTGTTAAGGCTGCTCTCTACCGCCTCCAAGCAGGAAAAGTTTGCCCGGCACTCAACACAGGCCCTCAATTAGGGCTTTTGCCACTAGAGTGAGGTGACACAGTGTGTTGTAGAGTGATATGGAAGAAGCCCAACGTGTGAGCTTGCAGCTTAACAGATAATTAACACAGGGCTTTCTAAGGCTCCTCTCATAGGCTGAATGTCACCCAGATATCTATTTATAATAGCGTGTCATATGTCTGTTTTTTAGCTATTATCTAAAATGGCCCAAGCCTTTTTCAGTATTGTTGTTTTTTTTTTTTGGATGGAAATGTTTGTGCTGCCCTGAAAGGATCTGATGAGGAGGTGGGAGGCCATGGAGAGCTCAAAATGTTGCGTGTGCAGCTGCCAGTGTGTACTTGTGTACTGTGCTTATGTTTGTACTTTACCAGCATGATGGTGGCAGTGTCTGGATCACAGGTCACAGAGACAGTGAGCCAGACGCTGCCTCACATGCTGTGGTTACCATGGTAAGGTGAGATACTGCTGCAAACCGTGTGCGCAAAAGTCTCATAAACCTTGACATGAGGTGCGTGTGTGTGTGTGTGCTTGTGTGCGAGAGAGAGAGAGAGACTACTCCAGCATCTGCTGCAGCCTACATGTCTATACTTTAAAGGGAGAAATGATGGCTTGAACACACCGTGTTGGTTTAGTTTATTTATGGGATTTCTAGTATTTTTATCTCAGTAATAAAACATACTGTAGTCTGGAGGACATTAAATAACAGTGATAAAATAAAATGATTTAGAACATTCACATTATATGACTGAATTTAAGTTTATACATATCATAAAATAGCTGTGTCTTTATTTAGAGAGCATACTGTAAGAAGATGGTACGTTCTCAATTTTAAATGCCGAACCATGAACTTTATTTTGTAAATATGAATTTGTGAATTTTTTTTTTTTTAAATAGTATATTTAAAAATCATATTTTATGCTAGAATCAGGCTACCAAAAAGACTGCTGCCATATTAGGAAAGCTTAGAATTCATCAGTGATTTCAGGACCTCTAACAGTGTTATGGGGACAAAGCTAAGACAATAACCCTTCACAAAATCTCCACGTGGATAATATTCTTAAACAGGAAGCTAGTTTAAGAATATAATTAAAGAATGTATCTTGCCTCTATAGCATCAAGAACAGCGTGGAGTCTTTTCCGATAGCTGGACGAGGTCTTTTCTTTTCTCGTGTGGTAAAGTTGTCCTTTCATCTTGGCAAAAAGTCTCCCTGGGCCATAAATTATTGGATCGTCTTGCATGTACTGCATGTTTCCAAAGTGGTTCACTATTATTGTGGTCAGGAGACTGTGATGGACACTCCACAACCTTGGTTTTGTGCTGCTGCAGCCCCTGAAGGCTCAACTTGGAATATAATTTATTGTGTTGGGAAGTTGAGGTCCATCTATCCATCCATTATCTCAACCACTTATCCTGTTTAAGGTCGCAGGGGGGCTGGAGCCTTCCAGGTGTCATTTGTCGGCAAGAGGGGTACCCCATGGACAGATCTATTTCATTCTACCACAAGACTGGAAAGTCAAAGTACACAGCGAAATTCCCGTCAGTATTTTTCGATAACGTGCTAGAATCATCTTTCCATTGTTCCTTCGTAGGCCTATTCAGTTCCTCTCCAACAATAAGTTAATGGTTTGGTTTCATAAAGTGAACTTAGAGAACACGGTTTTTGGCATGAAACCAGGATTATTTTGTACTATATCACTTGAAATATAGCCCAGTCTCACAAAACTACACTCTACACCTCTCGCCTTTCTATTTTATAGTTGTTGGAACTAAATGACCTGTTGAGGGAAGAGACGGTATAAATCTGCTCCACTGTCTCCTGGCTTTGGGGGTCAAGGTTTCTGGCAGGGAGAGGAAGTGCGTTTGTATTTGAGGATGTGTGTTTGGGGGTTGTATAAAATTACTGCAACTTCCTCACAGCATCTGCTGGAGTTCCAGCATATAGGGGAGTTTAAAAAGTTGGTTTGTTGGTAGAGTAAAGACGTCTGCAGCAATTCAGTGTAATTCACGTTCACAGTCACAAATATTCAGATATTCACAGTCATAAACATTGTACTTAGTGTTTTATGGTAAGTGAATAGGTTTATATGCCTTTCATGTGCCAGGCTCGCTCTTTGAGACAGAATGATACAAGATATTTTTAAATTGTTTCCAGGCAAAAACCAATGGAAAGTCACTGTAAGCTGTCTTAAAATGTAGCTGCTTTGACGATAATTGGCACTTGTTACCACTGACAGTTTATCAAATCAGTTGATAAACTCATCCGTGTGCCTTTTATTCCTGGCTTGATGATGATGTCTGTGCTCATGTGTCTTTAAGCTCTTTTGGAGCTGTAATTACTTTTCTCTTTTTTTTCTTTTTTTTTCTCACCACCCTCTGTTCCTGCCTTCTCTCTTTGGCCTTTAGCTCCCACTGTGCTCTAAGACATCAGCGATGAGTGACACGTGTGTAAGAGCATCCAACATGGATTGTGTGGCCAAACTTCTGCCAGTCGTGCAATTATGTCATTTTCTGCTCAGGATTTCCCCTGAAACAACAAAATGGCATAAGAGGACGATGACTGTATGTTTTAGTTTTTGGCGGTTTTTCTTCTGTTATCTGCTGACTGGAGTGAAGTCATTTGGTGGCTGGTAGTGGTTCAGATCTTTCTAGAAGAGCTTGGATAATGCATAAAGTCCACTTTCATCTTGCACTGCAGCTACATGTATGTCCATCTTCCTGCACACAGCTGCTCAATGACTTCATCAGTGGTATAAATGTATGCACCTGGGTAAATATGTAGCAGGATCCTCACAGCAACATGCTTGCAAGGCTAATTAGTGTTCTTTGTAAAAAAATGAAATAAAATAACATTTTAAAAAAAGCCACACACATGATGCACACTTAATAAGCTCTTGGGAAATGTGGAGTAAGAATTTGGCTGAGTATTCAAATGAGTTTGTTCCTGGAAAGAATTTTTAGAGTGAATTGACATGTTTTAATAAGCCCCAATTTGAGTCTGACGCGCATAATCAAGTACAATCGTTATTTCTTTTGCTCAGTAGTTTTCTGTGCAGTTGCTTTTGATTAAAGCAGTTTTAGGATTCGTGTAAGTAGATCTGGACAGACCTAGTATTCTCCTCTCATCTGACACACACTCAGAGTTAGCTGCGACTGACCGCAAAAACACTTGGTCATCATCACATTCATATTCGGCGGATTTCTGCCTCCTGAAAAGTGTAACAGAGATCACTGTCGCATAAATAAAGTTATTATTTCTGATCCCATCACCACCAAACCTGGAGTCTGCAATTTGTATATTGCTGACGTAAATTCCCCACTTGGGTTTGTGAGGCTGGAGTAAAGCCATGCTGGAAATCTGCCTGCTGCTATTACCTCTGGATTGGGTGTGTTTAAAGGAGGCCTCTCTAGCCCACTCACGGGACAAGATAATGACGGTTTCGCGGGGAGCAGATTTACATCAGACTCATCATAGGCCACAGCAGAAAGGTTTACACAGTGGAAATTACTTCCAGGTGATTTGATAATGTGGTTGGACACTGCAATAGACATCTATCTGGAAAGGATTTTGTCAGAAAGCGTGTGGCTATATTTCACTTGGACATATTCTTCTAAAGAAACACCCAAAAGGGCAGATGCTCACTGTAGGACATCTCCACTACTAGGACATTCATCTCTTATACTGACTCTAGGAAAAGGGATTCATGCATTTGCTTCCTCCAGAATATGCTGTTAGGTGCACAGCTGTCCATTTGTGCTAACTTTACGTTTAGAAAGGTCTAACAAAAATTCAAAACTCTGCAGCTTGGTTGAGTCAAAACAATTATGATATTACTATCATTTGTTTTCCCTAGCTTCTGTTGCCAAGGTTACACACAGACTGTCACTGATAGCTTCATGTGGATGTTTGACTTATGTTCAGGGTTTGACATTAGGAAGCTGAATAAGGGGCAACGATTCTCCGTTTTCACGTCAAATGGGTTTATGGGGTGATTTTGTGACACAAGTGTAATGTGGAATTATGAAAAATGAGGTGCACATGCACAAGTGAGGAAGTAACCCAGTCACTGTTTGGTCTGAAGGCACTTTTTAACTTTTTGTGGATCTCTTTTATTTTTCTAACACAATCTAAAAACTGACATGACAGCGACACCATTGCCTGATCCTGGCACTTTCCTTCCCTCCATCACTCCTGCGTTGTCATGAGACAGAGAATTGTGGAGGGAGCTCCATCGCATCACGGCCCCATCGATTCCACTGGCTCATCGCTCGTTTACTTAATGCGGCTTTATGTTGTGTTTAATTACATTTAGGGCCCATGCGGGAGCAGCACAGATGCCAAGCTGAGGTTTGCAAGCCAGTGTAGCCACAGAGGAGATGTCTCTCCCAGCTAGTCCGTATCAAACAGCATAACACAGCTAAATGTCCTCCAAGTGATAGTATGTATACTCAAACCCCTTGAATGCAGTTAAGCTCTTAATTTATTAGAAGCTTTGGAATGATGCCCTGATTAAAGAGCCTGTACATTAACAGTAATTCAGTGGAAGCACATTCATAAATATAAGGGAGTGAGTTGGACTTCCTCTCTGCCCCATCTCCTCTCACAACTGCATATCATCCTTCGCCGTTTACCCAGCTCCCCCAGGAGGCTGTGCGGTGCCACTGCAGGCTCTCCAATAGTACCTGCGTAGCTGTAGTCACTGCATTGTGATCAGGACTGTTGAAGGCAGTTTATCTGCTCCAGGGTAAGAGCTGGCTCTTTCTTAGCACCGTGTGGGATTCCTGAGATCTGCAGAAGAAGGACAGAGAGGAAGAGGAGAGAAAGTGAGCAGAAAGATGCTTTATGAGGCATCAACAAGGATAACATCACCAGAGAGCCTGGACTTGAGTGCTGATTGATGCTGGCTGCCAAAAGAAAGAAAGAGAAAGGAGGGTTGGCGAGGGGAGGGGGTTCAGTTTGTGTTTCTTGTGTATGAATAGTTGGCAAATTAGTGGATTGTATATGCATGTACAGTGTGTGTGTGTGTGTGTGTGTGTTGTGTTATCCAGCTTGTGTGTCTGTATGATGTCAGTGGTCTCATTCAGCACCACTGAAGGTGGCGTTACTGCTGATGTTTTGCCTCTGTCGTAGCATCGGGCTTCTGCTTCCCAAAGGGATTGGGATTCAGAGAGGAGAGGCTAACGAGCGCAGGAGGCTGACACACTCAAGTCTGAGCGCCACTGAGGAGCCATGAAGTGAGCTGATCAGTGAGTTGCAGAGACAGGATTCTTGAAAAGTGTTTCTTTGATTTTTTTTATTTTTTTTTATGCTTCGTCAGAAAAGTCAGAGGGAAGAGAGGAGGAAAGAGAATGACGACGGGGGTTGCAGGTTGCAGGCCAGGTTGGGACTCAGGACATGACAGTTAGAACTTCAACTCTCAGCATGTTTTATTTGTACTTTTTCCTTCCGTGTTTCATAAAGATCTGCTGACAGAGGAGTTCTGAGGGCGTAGATTGACTAACATGTCAGTGATGTTTACTGTAGGTGGAAGAGCCCTAAAAAGCTGCTGCAGTGTCTATTTGTTAGTTGTTTTTACAGAATCGATTACATTACTGCCACTTTTCACTGCTATGTTTAAGTAGCCTGTCCTCTGTCCCAATCATAGAAATGTGAATAAAACATGCAACCTCATTATATATACAGTGAAGTTACCAAAGAAGGGATTTGGCTTCAAACTTGGAGGCGACCTTGTGGATGTGCTGATGAAGCTGAAATACTTTACTTAAAAACAAATCCAGAAAGTGACTCAGCATCCTTCCTGAGGAGTCACAAAGCCAGGCTTCTTCAAAATGAATACATTCCTGCAACTGTGCCTTTCAGAACACAACACGGTCTGAAGAACTTTAAAAAAAAAATAAAAAAGTTTACCTGCTGCTACACGATGAAGAAGCTTGAGTCGACTTTTATTTAGCATTCACAGTCTGGTTTGATGGTTTGTAGATTCCTATATGGTGGATTTTTCCAATCCAACGGAACAATTGTTTGCAGACAGGAAAGTGTGTTTGCACACAGCACGCATCTGAAAGTGAGCTTGAGTATATTTTCTTGCAATCCTGTGTGAAGCTGGATTTGTCCTGCAGAGATAAATGTTTAATGCGTAAAATAAACTTCACAAATTGAATACCTTTTGCCCCCCACGGTGGATAGATGACATAAAAACCCAAGATCAGGCAATGGCAGCTGGCTAATTCATCCGCAAACTCACTGAAACTGAATTCATCTACAGGACGTCGCTACTCCTCACTTCTGTCTCTGCACATTTTGAGGTACTGAAGTGAAATCGTGGTTGAAACACACATTTCAATCCACCTGCTTTATGTACTTTGGCATTTTGCGCATAAAACAACTGAATGGTAAATTAAAACTGGTTGCGCTTACAGTATGTAGCGCTTCTCAACCTATTGGTACTCAGCGAGCTTTACACTGCTTCTTATTCACCCGTTGACACTCACAGTCACACACTGATGGGGGAGCTGCACTCACCGGGAGCCACTAAGGTGGGGTTCAGTGTCTTGCTCAAGGACAGGTCTACATCTGACCAGAGGAGCCAGGGACATTCTGGAAAATTCTGGACATGCAAAATCACACCCTCTTCATCTTCAGTGGTTTATCGGGCAGCCAACAGGAAAAAGACCAGTCCCAGCTGTTTGTCTGCACGAATAAACTACAGCAGGATTTGCATAATGGAAACGTACATTGTTTTGTATTTTTCTGAGGCGGATGTTGATTTTCTGAAAAAGGTCAAAATGTGAGCTCAAATTGGAAACTTGATTATTGCTGAGCACCTCTGCCTCTGCTCCCCTTCATGGGTAGGAAGGCAGGAGAGGAGAGGGTGGTGTGTGGCAGGGGAAAGTGGAGCAGCTTGTGTTCAGTTCATGGTGGACTTTGCTGCCTCCTGATGTGACTGTAGTTGTCAGCAGCAGCAGCACAAACACACTATATTTCTCTCTTTCACACACTCCTCCATCTTCCTGCTCCCCTGTTTGTTTACTTGCCCCCTGATGGGATGTGGTTTACGATTGCTGCATGTGTGTCTGGGTAAATGCATATGCTTCTTTTCGCAAATAGACTTTAGTGGGTGTGTGTGTGTTTGCTTGTGTGTATTTCAACGTGTGTTTTCCCTTTGACGGCGACTCGTTTTTTTTTTTTTTTTTTGAGGGGGGGATTTACGCTTTACGATGTCTCATCACTGAGAAAGTTGCTGAAAGAAACCACACCAGATACAAACTTCTGAAAGGCGGCATCTATAGAAGAGCAGACGTTTCACTTCCCAAAAAAGAAATAAAAAAATTAACAAAAAAAAGAGCTGGAGAGAAATGCTTTTAATTGAAAGCGAGTGTTTGAGGCAAATGGGGGGGAGGGGGGGGAGGGATTTTTTCACCATGAGAAATTACATTTTATGAGGGAATTCCTTGGGAGAAGATGCTGAGAAGCCTGTCTTCTCTTCATTTGCAGGAAATCCAAAGAATCCAATCACCAAAAGCATCTATACAATGTTAATTTGAACTGTACATGTCAATTTGGTATGTCTGTATATAAGTGGGAGATCCCCAAACCATTTTTTGATTATTTTAATCTTGGGATTACTTCATCTTTCTCAAGTGCTGCGTCACTCTTATCACAGTCTGCAAGGAAACATAGAAACGTTTGATGACTACCGAACACGGATGTGTGAAGTTATGAAAACTGTTTGCTGTTTTGAACCAGTGTATCTGAGATGGGGGACGGTCTTTTTCTGCCCTTCAAAAATACCCTGATCCTCCAACCATTTGTACACAAAACAGCCTGATTCTTTCACTGTATGTGTGCCGTCTCGGGGGCTGAGCAGTTGGAGGCCAAACGTGACTCACGTCTTTCGTTTTTGGAGCTCACTGAAAAACCGCAGCAGCAGCTGCCGAGATCAGCCTGTTGCCTGACGGACAAAGCATCGCTTATCAGTTGTCTTAAGGTCTCTAAAGAAGGACAAAGCGGCTGTTAAAAGATTTAGATGAGCGTACAAAAGATTATGCGTCTCTTCCTGATTGAAAAACAAAGTTGGGAAAGTGAATCCACCGGTCAAAGCAAATATCTTCATCAGAAATTGATTGACACTGTCAGGTCATCATTTTGGCTCTGTACAAAGTGTAGACAGACAGCATTTATTTATTATTAATTTGATTGAAAATATTAGATGAACTATGTACAGTAGGAGTTACAGCCATTTTATTCATAGACCCCAAATTTGGATACAATTAACATAATTATGAATTATGTCTAGAGACCCCCTTACTTTACTGTTTTAGTAGTATTAGACTTCTCCAAAGTGCCCTGGTTTAAGGACTTCATGCCACTTTCATTTCTAGACACTTCTCATAAAGTACTTGGACTACATCAAGCAGTCCCTTGAAAGATTGCGCATTGTCTGTCATGTGGGTGCTGTTCAGTGTTTGCACGATCAGTGCAGACGCTCACATTAACATCGATCTAATGTCATAATGTTTGCCGGCATCGTTACGGATACCAGAGAGAACGTCTGTAAATAGTGTCAATCTCTGCAAGGCCCCAAGTGCTTGTTGAAATATTTGTGTTTGAGTAGCAGAGATGTGCAGAGAGCCTGTGTTTGGACAGTGCTCACTGGCAGGACATTTACCACTTCACTGTAGAAGACTGAGAGGCAGAGCTGTGTGCTGCTGGGACAGGCGTCAACGCCGAGGATCTCAGCGCTGGTCAAAGGTTTATGATGTCTGTAAGGCTAAAGTAGTCTTCAGGGACACTGTCCAAAACATTCCTTTCTTTATGTACTGTCAGTGTACAGTATAAAATGGATTGTGTTCTGTCTTAACGTCTCAACACCAAACCATCTGCCTTTCTGTTTGCTTTCTATGGAAATCAGTGTTTCTTTAAAAAAAAAGACTTACAACAGGAAATGGTTTCTTTTGTGGAGTTTAGCTGAACATACCCATAGAGCAATGTGGGCATCAAAGTCATCCATGTTTGTATATCTACCTCCCAAAAGAACATGTAATGAATGGAAGGCTTTTCAGCTGCTACTATTCAGTATTTCTGTCAGATGAGTAAATGTGATATGAGACAGCAAAAGCTTCAGAACAAAAAGTTCTGTCAGCAAAGGAAAAAGACATTTTAAGGCAAAGGGCTTAAATTTTGGTTCACATATCTGTTCTTGTGGCCACTAGTGCAAGAAAATAGTGTTGTTGTTGTTGTTGTTGTTTAGCACCTTTCACTTTGTGCTTTTAATGCACAGAAGTGATTTTATTCACAGTATTTCTGATTTCTATGACATTGATTTTTGTCATACTCTTGTTTCATCCCACGCTCTAAAGATTTAACAGCTAGGCTAATAGGTGACTCCAAATTGTCCATAGGCGTAAATGCGAGCGTGAATGGTTTGTCTGTGTGAGTTTGAGACCCTGGCGACTTGTTACGGCTGTACCCCACCTCTCCCTCCGTCACAGCTACAGTAGCGTTGGCTCCAGCAACCCTGTGGTTCCTAATATGATAAGCAAGATAATAGATGCATGGATTATTTGCATCATTCACTGACTTCTGAATTGTGCATCAAGTCATTTTATTATTTTCAACTTCCAGTGGCCAACATTGTCGACAGTGAACATGTGTGATTAGTGTGTCTGCTGTAGTCTAATTAGTGCATCAGTAGGTTGTCGATAGGTCTATAGATATTCTATATGTTACTCCATGTGCAGCCAACTTGGAGCAAGCATCCATGGCTGTGGTTATTGTGTAGCTATATCATGTAGCAGGCCTCCTCTACTATGTTGACCCTCTGTTTAGCCTAGCATGACGTCCTTTTCTAATACTTTTTCTCTCCACATGACATGTCATTAGTAGGAAAAGTTGAAGTGCTGTCATTTGCTTTGGTTTGATCTGCTGCAGTACCCACACATTTGTTTTCCAGGCCGAGCAGAGTGAAGGCAGAATTCCCTGGCACCATAGTTCAAAGGTTTCAATTTTTTTTTTTTCATGGCTTTCTTCTACACAGTATGATGTGACTGTAGTCAGACAAATTTGTGTACAAAGTCGCATCCATGCGCTTGAGTATTTTGTCCACCCTGAACAATTTGTTGTCCGATTTCCAGGCTGCTTGTCTCTGCTCTGTGCTAACATCGTAGCACTGATGTAGTCAGTGCGACTCTTAACACATGGGTGATGTTGGTGTCTGCTGAAACACACACACACACACACACACACACACACTAACAGGGTATTTGTTCTGTTGTTGCAGATTTACACAGACTGGGCCAATCACTACCTGGCCAAGTCTGGCTGTCCGCGCCTCATCAAGGACCTGAGCCAGGACATCACTGATGGAGTCCTGCTGGCACAGATCATCCAGATCATAGGTAGGAATCCACACAATTCATGTACTGTGCACGCAACTCATATGCATAAAACCCCTGTCAGCACAAACACTTTGACTTCTGTACTCAAAAGAAAACACACACACACACATTGTCTTGCTTCAGGTAGAACTTTAAATTATTTAAAGAGGAATATCAATGATGTGCAGATAAATAAAGCCATGTGTTATCAGCAGTAATGAAACACTGCGTGTCTATAATTCATTCTGTCTGGTACAGTAGATGAAGCGACCACCCACTCACAGACTTACACACACACACACACACATGCATGCTGCTATTTGCTCTTTATTGTGGGGAGTTGAAGACAAGCTGTGCCTCAGTCTGATATTTGGGCCAAATCGCAGCAGCTTTCCCTTGTTTTGGGTGCTGGGTGAGCTGCAGACATCTATGACACCCAGGGGTGCAGAGGGATGTGTCTCCTACTGAAGCCAAGAGCCTTTTTCTCCCCCGCTCTCTCTCTCTCTTTCTTTCCTTCTCTCCTGTAGTATGTGTCTCTCCATCTCTTTCATGCTGTCTCACTGCCTAACGACCTTTTTCTAGGTCTCTCTCTTGTCTTACTCTTTCTCATTTCTTCTTTCCGTGTGCTTTTTTCAGCACTGTAAGGATTACAGTTAAAATGCGTTAATCACATTATAGGTTTTAATCTCATTAGCACTCGGTTATTTTTATATTTTGGGATGGGAGAGTTTTTTTGCCGTGTCACCAGGAGTCAATGGCACAGAGGATTCTCGAAGATTTGAAAACAACCAACTCTTGCCAAAACACAGTGAAAGCCCCCCTGCAGTGATTTCAAATTCACATGACATCCATACTACATATGTCCTCTGAACTACTGTAACGGTCCACCATCCTAACACCAGACCGACTTTGCCCTAACCAGAAAACCAACAGCATGCGCACACTAATCTCTTTAACTACATCTGGGGCACATGATCACACGCTTCTTGTCATATGTTTCTGTGTACATGTGTGGTCGTAAATTTTGAAATACTTTTTTTGTCGTGTGTGGACTCCACACAGATGCAGAAAGAGCTGTGATGGGCATTTGTTCAAACACCTGCAAAAATCTGTAGTTGTGTTAATGTAACTGTGTATTTCAGTGCATTTAGCAAAGAAATTATTGCAGAGGACCTGTAAAGCTCTGACAAAGCAAGTCTTTTGTTTGTGGTCACTTCCATGGCCAAGCCCTCAAGCCCCCTTATACATTACCTCAGCCAATCTGACTGGAACCGTGCCTTTCAGTGGGGTTTTACCCAGCCCCTAGTTCTGATTCAGTAGGTAGCCCATTACCCTGCATGAAAGCACTTCCAAGTTGAAAGCAAACTGCTCCCACTTGAAAATCCTCTGATAGTAGATGTGTATATTTCATAATTTTCCGATGTTTTTGTACCTACTTCTACTCCTTTGTACCTACTCCTTTTAGGTGCTTTACTAAACATCTTACAGTGCACAGTGTGAATTGTTGTACCCTACATATTGTATGTAAGGTGGAAGGTCCATGTGCAGGGATAGAGCCCATCACATCTTAAGAAACTAAAGGCAAACTGGACCCACCTGGCTTCAAATTAGACGGCCACAGAAAAGGGTCCGAATTAGACTTAATGAATTGTAAAGTACTTGTAAAAACGGAGGAAGGGTCTTTTATTCAGGGATCACCTGGATTGGTCTGACTCTACTTTGAAAACCACACTTTTGGAGTGATCACCATAAAGCTCTACACCACGGGATGACTGCTTGTTAAACTACAGTGCAATTGTTGAGCTTGACAGCAGTGAGCCTTTGATTACAGTTTTCAGCTAACTTGCCCAAAATTGGTTGTTATGCAAGTTTGTCTTTTTTTTTTTTTTTACCGTTGCCTTTTCACACATCTCTCTCACACATTCTTTTTCCAACGTCTACTGTATTTGCTCTCACTCTTTCTCTCTCTCTTTCTTTGAGTCTACATCACCGTTTTGAACTTTTGTCTTTCTGGAACGTCCTTTCGTCTCTGTCTCTCATTTTCCTCCCTTTCATATGTGCTGTCTTTCATACTGATGCTGACTGTCGCCCAAACTTTCTGATTTGTTGTAGCCTCTGTCTTTCAGTCTCTGTCTCTCTCTCTCTCTCTCCCTCTCTCTCTGTTTGAATTGAAACTTTACCCTCCCTGCTCACCCCAACAGACAATGAGGCCAAGCTAGCCTGTCAGTAATTCTCTGGCGGCAGCTGACGAATTAGGCAGCTTTGCTTCCCAGACCTCTCCTGCGTCGCACTGCACCTCAGTACACACATGCATGTACACCCACACTCACACTATCCTACGCTATGCTTAGCAGTGCTCTCCCGCTGGATTTGTGTACTTAAATTTAAAAGTAACTGGACATGATGATGTTGAAGTTCAGTGTGGGACGGAAATAAAAGTCCCCCTTCTTCATTTCCCCTCATGCAGCGAATGAGAAAGTGGAGGACATCAATGGCAGCCCCAGGAGCCAGTCGCAAATGGTAAGTCGTGCTTTTATTTTCAGCGTTGTCCATCCTTTAAGGTCCTGTTTGATCCTGTTGATTTGTACAGAGTTATTTTTATGAGCAAAGTTTTGTCTGCAGCACTAAAATTTAACTGCTCTGCCTTCACCGTGTAATGAAGTCTCACATTCGTAGTTTTATATCTTTTGACTCATGAGCTCACAGAACGGCAGTAAATCTAAATTCCTGGATCACAGGTATTACAGGTGGTACAGAGATCAAACTGTTCAGAGTTCAGGTGATGCTCTCAGCACAGCATCCCTTCAACAGGACCAACAACACAACAATGCTGTAATTAAACACGTATTTAAGAGTCACTTGGTAAAGGCTGGGGAAAAACCTTGGAAAATTCAATTTTATTTATAATTATAGATGTTGTAAGGTTTTATATAAAGTAATTAAGGGATGAGGAAAAAACTACAGTAGAATTTTTTTTACAGTGATGGAAAATACCATATGTATAATTCGGCTGCTTTTATTCTGTTTCGTGTACTTCACTATATTTCAAAAGGAAATATTGTACTTTTGTTTGTTATGATTTTTTTTTTTTTGGAAATCAAGGGGAATGCTATGTTCAGCCATTCCTCTCCTTACTCTGCTATGCTCTGCTATACTCCACTTTAAGCATTAGTCGTGGCATTAAACTCACCAGTCGAGCAGGAATAATCGTTTTTGGTTAGTTACCCTCACAAGAGAATATCGCTGCACAGTTGCCAAACTGTTCAATGAGTCGTTGGCACAGAAGCCTTCCAAAGCACCTCTACACATTATTTATTTTCATTTTTAACTTCTTTTCATCCATGTTGGACTCCCAGAGAAAAAAGTGTTCATAGAGAATTTAAAGTTCTCAAGCAGCTAAATGATTAAAATATGAAATACAAGTCCTACTTTTACTTTTGATATTTTGTTGGGAGTACTTCAGAGCAGCAGCAATCCTGATTAGAGCAGCCATTCACAAACCATAACCAGCTTTACTACTCAGAAAGTTGGTGATGACTGTTGTAACCACAGAACCACTTGACCAAAAGAAATGCAGCAGAGCCTTCAAAAGTTCAAACCTTAACTTATTTGATTTACTATGCCATTTTCAATCATCAGTATTTCTGGCTGTGAGATGCCGGCGGTCTCATTTTTCCCTCTGTTAATGAGATGACGGGGTGTGTAACCGCTGATTGTCGTCACTGTGAGATGATTACCCCTCACTTTAACTAGAGTTGACTAAGTGTTGATGCAGTACTGGTTTGCCCTGGCATCTGCCCTCCTGCCATTAAAAATGACTAAAGCAGCCGAGCTGCTTTGGCACATGTTCTTAGTAAGACACTGTGGGCGAGGAGTGTGTTTGGTTTGTGTGTTTCTTTATGTGTGCCTCTTAGAGCTTTCTTTTTTTTTTTACATTGATTCTCTTTTGCTCTCTAACACACACATTGTCCTACTATGTGTCAGTAACTTGATGTTTCCGCTGGTTAGTTTTAACAGGTGACTTCCAGACAAAGGAAGTCAATAGATTTGATATATCCCCTGGGGATGTCTGAGGATGTACAGTATAGGGCATCTTTCCAAAAGCATCCAGATTGTATTTTACAACTGGTTTCACACATTCAGTGCAGTTTTCAGCTGTTTTATTTTTCCCCTGCATGGTCAGTACAGCTGTGGTGGAAGCAGACTGTGCAGTCTGTTAGAAAAACAACTTTAAAGAATCAGGAAGGAAGAAAATGTGAAGGTCATATGAACCCCTGTAACCCCTAATGTGACTGTGTGAGTTCAGTGTGTCAAAACCCGTTCCGGAAACATAAAGCCCTGTAAATTTATTTTTCTTCATTCTCACATGAAGTTATTCTGGTCTTGGCTACAAACAGCTGAGTCCAGTCTTGGACTCTGGTCACTAAGGGTGAGCTGTCACAGTGCTGCAAGCATGTGGCTCAAAATGCCAGTGACCTGTGTGTGTGTGTGTGTGTTTCTGCATGCGTGCAACTAGCTCTTTGTCTCACTCACTTACTAAGCCCATTGATCCACCACCTGCTCTGACCACAGGGTCCGGCCAGCTTGGGAAAATGAAGTTAGAGGAAGCACAGTTTCTTACAGCGTGGGCGCAGAAGGAAGGAAACAGCAGACGTACACAAAGAATGTGCAGGGATTTGTAATGTGGCAGGTAAAAAGAATCAGCGTAAAGGGATAGTTTGATTAAGGGTAAAATTAAAGATATGCTAGTGCTGGTTTTGGTTATGACAAATGCAGTCAGCATGAAGTTGGTTATTTATTTATTTATTGCTGGACTAAATTCATCAAAGTGCCCAAAGAGATGAAGATGATGATAAACAAACATATGGTTCTTCAAGTGCAGAAGTAGTTAGTTTGGCTTGTTTATCCCATGAGCTTGAGCCCTGGTATCAATTTGCAACTTCAGGTATTTTTACTGACATCCTTTCTCGCATCCTGAGAGAAAATGGAGCAGTTTTTAACGTTTGGCTGCTTACTGACGGCATGGAAACCTGCCACTGGCCACCTAGCACCTGGAGTTTAACCGCCTTGGCCGGAGACGTCGCAGTAGCAGCAGCTGTCAGTGGAAGGGCAGATGAGTTTGATTTACTTCCTCTGCGCGGATTTTTCTCCCGATTGGGACTTGAAACGATGATCCTTCAGTCACAAGCCTGTTTCTCTAACTGGTAGGTCGCTGCTGGTCTGTTTGAGTGGACTGTGGCCAACTGAGCAGCTGCTGGAAGCTCACAAGCAGAAATCAGCGTGGCACCAGCATCTGCTAGCTTCTCAGCTAATCTGCATAAATAATACGCTGCTTTTCTCCAAGCTTGTGTTCATATTACAAGAGATCTACAAGTCAGCTGAAGGAAGATCATTTTCTGTGGAGATAATCCATCAGAAAACTTAAGCCAAAAAAGGTTTGCTGTGGCTTTACAACTGCTGACACTTTTCTTTTACTGTATATTCAATACGTGTACTGTATGCAGATTAATGCTTATATATACACAGTACAGATTCATCAAGTTAATTGGGTTTGCTTCCTATTTTTGTTCCTCTGCCTCGTTTCTTCTATCTTTAAAACTCCCCCAGATGATGTAACCTTTTCAGTTCGGGTGATGTCATCGTGTGGAGATATTCTTCAATTGAGAGCAGAGGATGTTTTATTATAGGGACAGCAGAGTAACACCTTTCATTCACACATACTGCCCACACAAGAACTGCAGTTGGAATTGGTGAAGTCACCCTTTAATACACAAAGTGAGGCAGCCACTCTATGGAGGTAACTTCCGTACCTCTTGAATATACATATTATTGAGAATTATTAGGGCGGAGGCTATCACCTCCGTCTGCCCTAAGAGCTCATGGGATAACACCCTCAGGAACAGTGGAATTATGAATTAATACCCCAGTTTCCTTCTGCTTGCTGCAATTTGCTCTCGTCAAGAAGAATATGTAAAAGAGCCTGACCTTTGATCTCTGTACTGTTACACTTTATAATAAAATCCTACTTTTACAGTGTGTAAGTTATTCGCAAAACTCTCCCAAAATGTCACGTTTTGGCAACTTGATTGCAAACAAACTTTTAAAACCCATAACTGACGCTTTCGAATTTTCGGCCGCCGTCAACATAATCTCACATCTCTACGAAAGCCTTTTCTCAATTGCACTAAAGTTGTTGCAGTAATGAAAGTATTTCATCATTTCCTGCAGAATGACTAAACATTCTGTCCAAATGGGATTCTTCATATTTGAGAACTGGTTTTCTCAGTGGTCAGACTGGTCGAAAGTGCTAACCAAGCCATGTTTCTCAGAGGCTTCAGCTGCTGTGTTTCAATGGAGTTAGATGAATTTTGTAATGCAGTGGAATTTTTTGGTGTAGGGACTAATGATACATGGGAATTAGTTTCAAAAAATTTGGAGCGGGGCCTGTATCCAGCACTGACCATATATTTGGTGCTGTAGGGAATCATCTGCAACTACTGAGCAACGTCAGTGAAGATGATAAGACGGCGGAATGACAGGAGCGTGGCACGTGGGGTTTCAGCTCAGTAGAGATTATAGGTTGGGTCTCTTTCTTCCTGCTATGTTTAATACGTCACGGTTTTTCACCTTTGTGGTAGAATTTGGATGTGACTCTGTCTAGAGAGTGATGAGAGAAGGCTTAGGAGGCAGAAGTGTACTATTTTAATTGCTCTTCCCTTTTACATATCTTTTGTATCCTCCCACATTCTTCTTCTCATGTAGGGATTTAGGATAAAGGTGTTGGTTATATACCTGAGATGTAAAACTACAAAGAGCTTCTGTGGATCAGGGATCTCACACAAGTTTTGTGTGAATCCTTCAAACGTCTCACTCACCTTGCAGCACACTCTGCATTTCCTCTCCCATGTAAACCCTCACACCCTCTGACAGTGCACTTTATCATAATTGCACAGAAATCTAAAAGCATTCGATGCACACCAAGGTTTTTGAATCAAGTGAAGGTTTTTTTTTTCTTCTGAAAACGTGCTTCAACATGAGAACGGCAAGCAGAGGGATGGAAGAAGAGGCTCATTCAGCAGAAAATATTAAAGCCTCCCAACGCTAATCCTCCTCATTATAGACAGACATCATTAGCAAACCACAGAGCGCTTCCCTGCAATACGGATGACTGTGCAGTTTTACTATCTGGGTGTGTGTGTGTGTGTGTGTGTGTGTGTGTTTAGCTTCGAGCCAATTCAGCAAAAGATGTCAGGAAAAAATAAACTAATGTCAAAATCTATTGTAAATAAAAAGATGTAGAGATGCAGCATCTGTCAGCAGAGAGGCACACTGGTTGGAGAAATTATATCAAACAACTCACTAATGTAAAGTCAGTTCTATCTTGTTGCTTTTCATTTGCGATATTAGACTTTAAAGTGTGTCATGTATCATATCTGCAGGCCCGGCTCTTTCCCAGTTTAATTTAATATAAAAGTGTCATTTCTTTTGCTGTTGGTTTGCATTGAGGGAATGCATATGAGGAACTGTGATGCAGTTTGTCATATTTTAGTGTCTTGCATATTACATATTAAACTAGGTAAACAAATGTGTTGTGCTGCAGTGAAGAGCAGACCATTGCAGTGGCATGAGGCGAAGAGCAGAAACATGTTTTGCATTGTTATTTCATCATTTAGCACATAAAATATCAAAATTAGCTAGAACTTTTATTCATATGCATTGAGACTGCGTTCATGCTGAGGATATTCCTCTGCGTATTAAATAGGTTAAAAAAAAGGAGCAGCCCAGATGGCTTTTGTGTGTCTACACTGGAGGCATTTAAATATAGTAAAGTAGATTTGAAAAATGTCAGTTGACAGCTGGATTAAATGTCCTCATTTGAAATCTCCTTCCAGGTGATTTTCTCACTGAATGTGCATCTAATCCGCAGAAACAATTATGATCTGATCTCTTTTGGTGGCTGCTGGGCATCAAACTTTACAAATAGTTGTTTCTTGTTGTCTTTATTCTGACTTGAACAAAAGCACTGAACCAATGTACAGGCTGAACTTCTTCACCTTGAAATCCAAGTCTGAACTGTACACAGTCAGAAAAGTCACAGTGTTCATTATTTTGGCCTTAGAAGCAGGTTTGCAGCCTTTGAGGCCTAATTGATTCAAGGGTTTCTGGGAGACTATAAAACTCCACCAGTCTCATCTGGACCCCATCTGTTGGCAGCTTGCACACCAGCCAGACAAGAGGACAAATGACACAATCCACACTTTAGTATCATCTTCACCGGCCTAACGCCTCATAATCATCTATGATTATGATAGTGTCTCTAATTTGAATCCCTGGCCCAGGTTCCTACAAGACCAAACCAACTGGCATCTGTGTGCAACTATTCCTCAAGTTGCTGATTCTATTACACCAGCTTTGGATTTTGAGCAACTTATCTATTACAAGAGTCAGTTGGTCTGGAAATACAGCGACAAATGGATGATAGGACTTTGGGGCTTCTGAAACATTCCTGATTTCTTTGCGCATGCCTGTAACTAGCAGAGAGTGGTCTAAAGAGGGTAGAGGCAGATGGCCAGTTTGGCCTGCAGAAATCATGCCTATACAGGGACCATGATTCAATCGCTTCTTGTTGATCGTCTGGATGTCCCGATGGTTGAACGGTGAGCCCGTCACCACAGGGCTCTAATTTCAGATTATTTGTGAGGTGGAAACTCTAAAAGGTGATAACACCATATGTGTATTCTGTTTACAGCTTGTTTCTTCTTCAAGTCCAAACAATTATCTGATATATAAATGTTGGTCATCTCCAAAAACCAGTTCACCACCCTCTGAAACTGAAGCTTACTCTTTCTACAGTTGAGTGAAAACGTTTGCCTTCCCTTTAGAAGAAATGGAAAATTACAATAAAATGTGCATTAAATATTTATGTTTGATAACAAATGTCATTCCTTACTTGTAGAAATAAGGTAGAAGGTAGAAAGAAACAAGGTCCTTAGGTATGATGAGACCAAAGGCATCATTTACACAGGTATGTGTGGCAAGAAAAAAAAAAAAAACCTCTGCCTATGGGTAGAGTCAGTCAAACATTGTGGAGGTTTGCTGATGATTTGGGTGTGTGCTGTATGTTTGCATCATGCACTGGAGCTCTGTGTGAAGATGATGAGGGCGACTTCACCAATTTTTAATCAGGTTAATTCTTTTCAACTTCCCTCTGACTGAAAAACTCCTCCAGATGACGTCACCCGGAGGAGGGTTTCCCTCATTAGGTGTTCAGATGATGTCATCTGGAGGAGCTCTGGAAAGGGATCTTTAGTGGCATTCTTTTAGATGTACTAGTCAAACTAGAACCAAGTGAAGTAAGTCCTTCAAAGCAATCCTACCATCAGCCCAAAAGCTAAAAAATGAAGAGGCAGTGGATCCATCAACAAGACATTGATCCAAAGCACAAAGCAAAGTCCTCTCAGGAATGGTTTTGAAAGAATAAAGTGAACGCTTTACTATGACCTTTACAGTCTCCAGGCCTAAATATCACTGAAAACCTGTGGGTGGATTTAAAGAAAACTTTACATTTCAGACAACCCAGCAATCTGCTAGACTTGGTGTAAGTTTAACCCATTCTTTACGTGGTAATTGTTCCAAACACTGCTCAGAGGTTGAAGAGGTTATAAAGACAAAGGGAGGACATACAGTATTAAGCCGCTTTAAGACATGGAGTGGAATTCAGACATTTTCCAGACGTTCTCTTGGGTTTGTGTATGTGTGAAACCAAACGCCCAAGTCTGTTGGCCCTGACATTAATCAGATTTTACCCACACAGCTCCCTAGTGCAAAGTCCGCATTATCTCCCCCCGAGCTCATTTGTGAAAAGAGCAGGTAATGCTCCGGAGAATTCACCATGAGTGAGTGGAGTTGTTGATGACGTCCATTTCCTGTGACTACTTAAAACCGGTCAAATACAAACACTCAAAGGTCAAAAACTCATTCATTCCTACGAACGACAACGTCGAACTGGAAGGACAATGAAATTTGTGAATTTCTGTAGGTAAGTGCGGACCTGGAATTCGCCAAACAAATACAAGGAACAGCACGAGATTCTGTGGTATACGACTAGATTACAAACGAAAGACTTTCACTTCCGCAAAGTGCCCAAGCACCACCCCTTGCCCAGTTAGACAGAGTCTTTCTTCACAAGTGAGGACATGTCTCACACGGACTATCTCCCGATGTTGGCTACTTGTCTGAAAGAGAAACTGCTGACAATGTCAGGACCTGAGCCTCCTGACATTCTCTAGAGTTCATGTCTGAAACAGGCTTTAGAGAACATGACGTGAAAAGATTTTGCAATACTATAACTTTCATTATTTTACTATAATGCTCTCATTTTTGTAGCTACGGATTATAAAATAACATTCACTACTAGCTGCATTAAATATCATGTTGCCGAAAAACACTATCTTGTTTTACTCTTTTTGTCATTTCAACGTAAGGTGATGCACAGTTATGCAATCAGCTATACTTTTCAAGTTGTTTTATATTGTCCTATTTTGGGAAGTAGATATATATTTTTGCTTTTAAGCTTTATTCTGCCTTCTTTATAATAAAATATCTTAAGAGGAATCGGGATTGATACGAGCAACAAGATCATCTGAACTAAAAAAAAATCATCCTGATGATGTCATCTGTCCTCTGCAAGCTGGTTAGTTAGTGAAACTCTTTTTATTAGCGCCATTTAATTATACAGGCAGTGTGATTGAATGTGGGTATTCCTTTAAGGAAGCTGAAGTTACTTTCATATGTTGCAATAAACAAAAGTACCTACATGCATCCACAGAAGAAAGCCGCATTGCTTTAATTTAGACTGCCAGACATTGAAGGAAGAGTCATGCTGAAGGTTTCTCCGTAATAACCTCCTACAGTTTCTTCTGTAACATTGGCCAAACACACATTTTTCTTGTTTTCAACACCGTATACAGCAAATATTGTTGAGAAAATTGACTGTTAGTTGTTAGTGCACTAGGAGTCATGTACCAGTGATGCCCCAAGTTTGGGTGACTTGAACCAGCACCAAGCACTTGGAGTGTGATCCAGTTTTTAATTCATGGGTTCTAACGTCTCTCAGCAGCACATTCAACATCACAGTGTAGCCATTCAGTCTCTGACGCTTGTGTATTTTTGTGTCTTCTTTTCATCTTGCTTCTGCAACAATTATTAGGAAGAGGTGTGTGTACAGGTTTATTCTCTTGCATGTTAGCCACTCTAGCAGCATGAACAGATCACCGAAAGGCTCGTTACAGCTCACTTGTAGCTCAATTGGAAGCTTTTAATCACTCATTATAACTGAGCGACATGGGCAGATGTTCTGTTAAGGGAGCTGGCTTGTTAAATCGACACAGTGAAAAGCTGCTAACCTTTGATCTAGCTCAGTATGTTTGACTGCGACACACCAGCTGGAGCTATTTTCACCCATTCAGAACCACTGAGAGTGTTGCAATTTGGGAGAAATAAAGTAGAGCTTAATAAATCTTTTCATCTGCCCCTAGTTGCTTAGTGACCTTTTTCTTTTAAGACCTTTTTCATCCTTTCTCACTCCACTTTCTACGGACCCACTGACAGCTTATTTCCTACCGAGACACCTACACTGTGACAGAAGCTTTCCTGTCATGCCTCGCTACCCTCCATGAACCCGATCCACATGGCACCCTCCTCAGGCACCCACAGCGTGACATGGCAAGTGTCACGGCTGCTAGTGATCACAGAATGCCATCCTATCCCTCGCTGCCTGAACAGAAAGTCTTGTAGTTCCTCTGCTTTATAAAAGAAAATAGCAACAACAGTTTGGTTTGTTTAAAAAGTCAAAGTTCATGACTGGTGATTGAGACTTTTTTGTAACACTGTGCACCGAGAGATGGTGCCTCTTTGGATAACTGTCTTACGCCTCAAGACATTGGTGTAAACAGTATCACTTTCTAGCTTTCTAAACCACAGGGACCAAGGAGGTGAAAGATCTGAGCCTTACATAGATACAGTTAGCACTCAGTCACAAGTAAAAACAGTAGAGCTGAGGTTTTTATGCCACTGACTATATGCATTTTAAATAAAAATTTGTTTAAAAATCAGGTAAATGTGTGACCTAGCACATCTCTCTTGAAGATTCACTCTGTGCTGCTAGTTAAACATTCACCCACTTTGAGCATTTTCTGGCGAAGATTACGTTTGGTCATTACTAAGGATTTGCAGCCCAAATTGTGTTGGTCCTTATTTTCTAATAGAAGACCCTGCGCAGGTAAAATGGAAGAGAAGTGGCACTCCATTACTGAGGCTCACAGTGTGTGCAGAAGGAATTTAAATTCATACAAACAGCTGCTGGACATGATTTATCACCACGCACTGCCCACTGCAGCAGAGGAAACTAGATCTGACTGTTAGCATCTGGAAAAGGCTAGTTTAAAATGTGCAGCACTGTTTTATCAGACACCCACTGAAGGTGAGTGTCCACAGCCAGGTTTAAACAGTGAGACAATATCACAGGCAAAATGTGCATCAGCCTAAAATGAACTGCAGCTAATTCTAAAGATGTGTTTTAAAGTTACTTTGCACTAGTTTTCTGTTCAGCACCATAACACAAGACCGAAGCGTAATGAGACAATCTGTGATTTTTTTTTTACCACAATCTTGCCTCAACATCATCCCCCTGCTTTATTTTCCTGACTTTTTAATTCTGTTTCAATTCAGAAGGCTCAGTCAGGTATGTTTCAAGTGAAGTGGCAGGTAATACCCCATTACCGGTCTTTTGTTTTAGCTGATGACATGAGCCCATTCGACAAGGTTTTGCCAAAATGTAACTTTATCTCCATAAATGCAGATGTGCACCTCCAAACGTGTCTTCAGTCAACCAATATTTCTACCTGAAACGGATTACAATATAATATAACAATTGTATTTTAGACCATTATGACATATTTACAAACAGTCCTGTATCAGATCGTACGTATTTAACTGCATTTTATTCAAATCAGATAAATGGTGACTGTCATAATTTACATTGTCTTAGTAAATACCCACTAAAATTGTATCAGGCTTAATAAATATCCAATATGTTATGCATCCATCCATACTATGTAAGCATGGATGGATTACTGAACTACAGACTGGGCAAAGGGTCAGGGGGTTTCTGCATGGCCCACAGAGCTTCTGTATGAAGTAAGTCCTATGTCATTTAAAAGTGACAATGCTTAGTTAAAAGGCACCAAATTACAGCAAAGTGGTGCAACAGAGTCACATAAACTACCATAAAGAGGCAGAAATCATTTAAAAAGATGCAAACCAATGACAAACTTCTGCACAATGACCACCCCCAAAAAAGAGATGCACCTCGCTGGCCCTGCTAGGGGTAGCAGCCTGAGCTGGGACTGAGTGCTGAGGTTGTTACTTGTCAACAGTAGTGCTTTACATCCTTCTGATGCTGTTTAGAACTGAGTGTAACAGTGTGGCCATGAGAGCGAGAGGGAGAGACAAAAGACAGATGAGTCCTTCCCCACTGGCTGGTGTCAGCGTAAAAGCCATGAAAAAATACTTAATGTCCTCTCGCCCCTGAAAACATCCTCTGCTCATTTATTCTCCTCTGCTATTTACTTTTAAGCATTGGGGTGTTAAGATTAATAATAATGTATCTATGTCTACCTTCAGCTGTTTGTTTTGTATTGTCTTAAAAAGCCATCAACTGACATGAAGTTAAATGAGATTAAATGTCTCTGTGTTTTATAAAAGAGGCCGCAGCTAAAGTTTTCTGACTGATTTCGATTTTCAGCCCAGTTACTTCATATGTGACTGAACCTCATTTGTTGCCATATATCCACAGTAATCATGTTAACTTATTGTAAAAGTCTTTTTTCTTTTTTTGGTTTGGTTCTAATAAATCTGTGGTGAATGGTTTTTCTGGAGAAGCGGCATAGCAGTGGTGACACCTGAACTCTTTCTCTCTTACGTTGTGCTGTTGTAATGTGTGCAGAATGTGGTTTGGCACAGTGTTGCTGAAATAAGCAAAACCTTCCTTAAAAAAGATGTCATCAAGAGAGAGAGAGAGAGAGAGAGAGAGATAACTGTACAACTAAGATGCTGGATACCTGTTGCCAATCAACCTCATTAGTTGTTAGATGTTCCACTAGGTGTTTTTAAATTACACAACTTTTCCTTCTGTCAGTGTTTGCCCTCTGTGCCAACTTTGAAAAAGACTTGCTGGCTTCAAATTCATCTATCCATCCATTTATTTATTATCTTCATCATTGTAATCTGTCATTAGGCCAGAGGTGGGGTCCACCTTGGACAGGTCTGAGAGACATACACTCACACCTTCGGGGTCCCCATCGGGTCACTCTCGCCAATGGGTTAATGGATCTTACGTAAATTTGAAAACTTGATCAGTCAGTGGTCACTTGGCAAATCAGCTTAAACGTATATCCAATCGAATTCAGAAGTGACCCGCCCCTTTCTTATACGAAAGGATTATTTGATAGTTAGATGTCAATCAAACAGTGCGACGCTGTCAAGATTGATGAGCCAGTGGTTTACAGTGTTGCCAACTTAGCGACTTTGTTATTACATTTAGCGAGAGCTCAGATCCCTCGAGCGACTCTTTTCCCCCCCAAAAAGAGCGACTAACGACAAATCGAGCCACTTTTTCTGGCGTTATTTGAGACTTATGGAGACTGACGTAAAAAGCACGTATCGGTCTTGCTCTTCTAAACGAGCAGCGCTCGTGCTGGCGTGAGCCCCTCCCACACACCAAAGCACGCACAGGCGGCCCAGGCCTCGTGCAGCAGCTTCTCCCAGCTGCAGTCATCGTAGACGTTCACCTCTCCGCCGCTTCCAGCCCGCGCGTGCACCAAGCCGCCGCTGGTACCCATACAAGTAAGAGGATACAACCGAAGGAAATACATACAAAAATACATTTTGTGATGTTTTAATGTAAAATATGAGTTGTGGACACCAACATTTTGTAGGTTTGTAGGTTCAGGATTTGTTTGGGTTGAAACAAGCTAGTAGAATAAAAGTTGCAAAGCACGAGTTGCTCTCGGCCATTTTGTAAAATTAGCTGTCAGAGAAAAAAAAAAGATTGGAGACCCCTGATTTAGAGTTACCAATTAACCTGACACGCATGTGTTTGGACTGTTGGGGTAAACCCACACAAGCAGTGGGGAGGACATGAAACAAGAAAGGCTGAAGCCGAACCGAGGACCATTTTGTTACAAGGTGAAGGCGCTAATCCCTTAACCACCGTGCTGCCCCTGCATTAAATTCATACTGGGCAAAAATAAATCCCATTTGTAAGTTTCAGTATTTTTACTGTTTATAGAGTTAAAAAAAAAACAGGTTCAAATGTATTTGCTAATCTTTATACACAGCATCCTAAGTTTTCTGGAAATGGGCCTTGTACTACTCAACGTAGACTTGAGTCACTTGCAAAGCATTTCATCTGGGATGACACTTGATTGCTAGGGTGTCTGTCGGAACATTTTTGTGCTTTTGTTTTACTTATTTTTTGAATTTGATATATAATATAAGAAGTTATTCAACAGAAGCTAAGGCCAAAATATGTCTTGAATGAAAAGAAGCGAAACACAGAGAGATAGAACAAAGTCTTTTCTTACATGTCACATTATTTTGCCCGTGGTTTTAGACCCTCTGTTAACAGAAGTAATAAACAGGTTGAAATTGAAAATATTTAAACAAATTTCAACTGAAGATTAATAATAGACTTGTTGGTCTTTTTCATCCATGGCACAACTTAGGTTGACTGTCTGTCTGCTTACTCACACAGCCACCACATATGTGGACACACACCCTGTCTGCGCAGCAGATGCACAAAGCCTTTCCTCCTCTGTTATTTGATGCTGTAAACATTTGACAATAAACCACCATATATAATTGACAGATGTGTGGATATAGGCTTGTGTTGCCATGCAGATCCTGTTGATTATACATCACATGTGTTTATGCTGAGTGAGCTAGTACTGTCGTTTCTTTAAGACAGGAATGCTAAAGCCAGCTAAACCTTTAAAAAAATAGTTTGATTTACGCAAATTTGAGATATGGTGTGATAAAAATCAGCTAGGGGTTTTGAGCGTTTGGCTACTTGAGATGAATGATTTTCGTTTGGCTTTCTGGTGTTCGAAAACACTTTTATGGCATGCAGTTTCATAACATTTAGGCTGCAGTGAATGTAAACACTGAATCTGAAAGCCTGAGCAGGCCGGATAAAGCTGGATGCATGAGGCTGAGTGTCACGGCATTTCTAAAAAAAAATTAGTACGACCACTTTTTCAAGATTTTTAGAAAAAGCAGATCCTCAGTTATCAGCAGTGTGAAAGATTTCCGTCAGGCTAAGGGATTATGGGGACTGCCGCCATGATCAATATTCCACAAAAGAGTTCCTCAGCCTCATGCCAGATGTGAAAATGTTTCTTTACCTTGGATTTTGACACGATGAGCAATGATCCCTGGATTATGAGACAGGGTCCTTTAACCCAGCCTCCCCTCTGCCTATCAGCTGCACTGAAGCTCAACATTTGATCCGTTTTGATTCATTGTCTGTCAGAAGCTGCCTGCTTTGGACACATTGAGAGCATTACAGCATGCTGCAAGAGGAATCAGTGGACTGTTAATGTTGAGAGCAGTGGAAGCGCAAGTGTCAGGCCCCCTGCCTGAAAAGTGGAGTTGATGGAGAGGTGATAGGTAATGAGAGACATAGTCTGTTTGAAAGAATGAACCCCGTGGCTTTGAATTCTGGCAGTGTAGCCACAGCCTGCAAGCTGCCCTGCCCTTCAGGTCTTGGCTATTCTCGTGGAAAAAAACATATACATAATTTTTCCCTTCTATTTTTGAAACCTTTAGGCTAAGACTCAGAAAGCAGAGGGATTTAACTTCTTCTGCCTGTAAACGTGTGGATTTCAAAGCAGCTCAACTCAACGGCAGTGATTAATAAAGTATATTCTGGCTGTAAAAATCTTCCCAGTCATATGTCGCCTCAGCATGAGTGATGAGCTCTGCCTCATTAAGTTTTACAGGAATTAATAGCTACAGTACAAAAAGCGTATATTCATCTTTTCAGCAGTCTGGTATGTGGAAGAAAAGAAAGCTAACTTTCCTGCAAAGATGTCTGAGGCAAATCTTATTTTTTGTTAGCTCCAGCTGGCATCGATTTTGATCTGCTGGGAGAGAAGCTTCAAACGCCATCGATTGTATTGTGCGTGAAGGATTGTGATTTGATTTGTTTAGATTCACCTGACTCATCACTAGACTTTTATTTCTGCCTTTAGCTACACAAAAGTTTATCTAATCTGCTCTTCGCTGTCTTTAAGAAACTCTGACTCTATTGATTGTCCCTGACCCCCTCCAGCCAACCACCGGGACAAGATTCAAGTTCTGTTTTCATGTGGGTGTAAAATAGATGAATAAACCCGACTGCACTGCATCACCTGGTTGAAAGTGAAACAGGTTGAAAAGAGAAGTAAGAAGTCTGTTGCAGTCAACTGAATCATCCCAAGACTTTCACTCAAAATAGTTGTGTTTGTGAAGCTTGAGTCATCATCATGTTTTTTTTTTTTTTTTAAACCAACTTAGGGATTGAAGGTGGCATGTACTTTCCAGTGAATGTGGCATTTTGTAGTAAAACCCTTCAATTATTTAGCTGTGCTCATGCACTGTAAAGTGCTAACGCTTTGGTTTTCCAGTCCTATCTAGAAGGAGGTTTTTTTTCTGTCCCGTAGGAAGTGGAAATTGAGGTGTTGGCCAACTTATATTTGACAGTTGCATCTAAGGGATAACACTTTCCAATTCCAATCATCATACATCAGTCACTTGATACTTTTTAAAGAGGCCCAACGTGCCCCGGGACACTTTTCATAGGCAACAGAGGGATGTTAGAAAATCTGCAAACGTGCAGATGTAGCAGTGTCTTACTGTAAAAATTTTATATTGTAGGAATGTGATATTATGATTTGAATTGTGGCTTTGTACTGTAAACGAAACATTGTTTAATTGAAACTGATTATAACAGAAACTTGACAGTTCCCCCACTTTATTCTTCCAAGCTGTTTCCTTGCTGCGTGTTCCACATGTGCCCTCCTGTTGCTCCTCAAAATGCGCTGCTTTTTTTCCTGCCCCCAAGTACTTCATGATTAGTTGAAGTGTGCCTCATCAAAATGTCTATTTCCAAATTGCTTTTAATGACCTATGCGGATCTGTGCAATGCCAGCCTGCATTGGAAAAATAAATGATGTTGGTTTCTCGAGGAGCTGTTAGAGGATGCCGCAAAGCCAAGCTGCCCACCAAACTAGCAGTTAAACATCGCCAGAACCCTGCGGAACATTAATGCCCTAGCCGTCATCAACGCCTTCAATCATTATTCCGTTTGTTTACGTCATTTTAGATTTAATGTCGGCTAAAAACCAAACAGCGGTTCCATCTAAAGGCCTCTGTATTTCTGTTTGGAGAAAGAAGGCATAGCTTTCACAGGTGATGCCGGGCCTCCTATAAAGTAAGACATCGATCTGTCTCCAATTAAAAAAATGTACTGTGTGTTTATGAGTTTACCCTTTTTGTCTCAATCCGCTATTAAACCTGCCTACACACATACACACACTGCCTTTGGACCGTATGTAGCATGCTTCAGCAAGGCTTTCTGTTTTGGTATAAATGTTTAAAACAGAACAAGTCCAACTGAATTATGGCTTGATTGCAAAGTTATCACAAAAATATATTTGATTACGTATGATGCATAAGTTCTGTTCAGGGGTCACCACAGTGGAACTTGTTCCACACGTTGACCTGGCATGTGTTTTTATCTGGGCTTGGGACCGGCACCAATGTGGTCCCTTGGCTGGGCCTGGTTGGGTGGGATTCAATCCTGCGGCCTTCTGTATCCCAACCCGATGTCCTACCCATTGAGTTACCAGTCTCCCTATGGTACATATGTTCTGTATATGCAGTTTAGTTTGGCACAAGATTATATCTTTTGAAGCCCTACATCCCCCATCATCATCATGCTCAGCCTAATTAAGACTGAAGTCACAAATGTTGCTTAGCACATGTCCCAATGCAAATTTCTGTGTGTGTGTGGGATGAATCAAACACGCACCAGCACCAGCGCACACATGTCAGCCTGTGTGCGGCATGTGGGAAGACAATATGGAAGCCCACATGTGAAGGGGTTTGGTGCCTGCTGTGGGAATATGTGTGTGGTGGTGATAGGAAGTGGGTTGAGGTGACTTGTGTCAGGCAGATGGAAAAGCTTTTTGTGTGACTCCTTGTCCTGCAAGGAGCCATGTGGATAAAACCAGTGTAAACATCTTAGACTGTGGAGAGAAAGTGACATGTGCCATCTATATTTTGAGGGGCTCTTCAGCAAAGGGCTTGATCCTCAGTGCACCGACTCAGAAGGCAGAGAAAGAGCATATGTTGTCAGTCATCTTTCTCTTTAACATTGTTATAAAATTGAAAGAAAATGTCATCAGTCCCATTTGTTGGTGTGACTGCATAAAAAAGGTTAAATTACTTTTGAACAAGCTCTTAAGATCCAGTTACCAGCTGTTCTGGGGCTTTTTGACATATCACACCATTATATTCAATACATGGAGATTGCTCTGTTGAAAGGGAATTGTGGGTGTTCTACTTGTTTTTTCTTTTTAGAAGTTCAACTTTATTCATCCACGCTGGCTTGAAATTTGAATCCTGACTGTGGAACCACGAAATGATTAAGGGCAGCGGTGGACGAAATAGCAATGCAACAATGTAAAATTAGTCCTTTTTCAAGTAAAAGTCTTGCATTGAAAAACTGTTAAACTGTCAGTTCAGCCAGTTAACACAGTATGAGCACGGTAACTCTTAAGAAAGACACATTCCTTGCAGGTAACAGTTGTCCTCATGCAATGGTTATTATAAAATACAAATAGCAATACCAAGTGGGGATGGGTGAAGGAATCAGTTCAGATTTAAGATTTGTTCAGTTGCAATTCATGTTTACCTTGATTCTGAATAGATTTACAGCATAAACATTTCATTTGGTAATTGAAATAAGGCGAGTGGAACAAAAAAGGTATAAGTGAACTGTGAGGACACAATGCAACCTAGGTAAACACGCAACACACACATGCAATGCTTAGCTTGTAGCTCATCTCCACCCTCAAAGGTAACACTTAAGTATATTTTAGTGATTTAATAATAACTTCTACAAATTGATGTTCATTTGCTGCTGCTGGTGGAGTATTTACAAAATCCTCCACCATCAGCAGCAAATTAATATTAGCGTAGCAGACTCACAAACTGTGGCCAACAAAGGAGCAGCTAGGTAATGAGAGACATAGTCTCTGCAGGACACACACTGCAGCACTTAACTAGACTTCAGTCAAATCTGTTTCCAAATACCTTCATCCATTGAGCATTTTGGAGAAAGATGACTTCTAACACTGCAGCAAAAAAAGCCGTTTGGAACTGCTGCATATGTAACTTTTACAACAACACACCGGAGCACTCAACTTTTTTCCCCCCTCTGACCTTTACTCACATATGCTAGCTTCTGTTTTTACCGAAACAATTTCAGCATTTTTTATTTGTCAATTACACTTTTAATAACAAAATAATCATAAACTAATATATGTTTATTTCCCTTCTTTTTTCTCCCTATTTCAGTTTCATGTTATTATTTTCATCCAAGCATTAAAGTAACACACTGAAATGCCTTTTTATAAATTCTTAAATGAAAAGTTGCAAACTCATTCATAAACATTTTTCTATGGCTTTTCTGAAAGACATCCGAACCAGGTACAGTAGTTAACTGTCAGTTACATTTCATTCACTCAGCAGGTCCTGCTAGCAGACAAAGATGGCAGCCTCCTGACTCAGCAGAGAGTAGTCAAGAAAATAGAGTGGATAGGAAACATAAGCCGGAGAAACTAACTCACTAACTTCTGCAAAAGTTTAATAAATTCCAGCCCATGTCAAAAGTCAGCCATGATCAGCAGTCTGTGATCTTTGTCTGCAGCAAGCTGCGTTTTGCTGGAATGGGTTTTTGTCAGATCAAATAGAGGCGATTTCCCGGCAATAAAGCCTGGACCCCAATGATTGATTTGCATCTGTTAGTAGTGCAAATGCAAAATGTAAAGTAGTTTCTGGTCTCAGTCAATAAGTTTATGTTAAAGATTGATGCAATGCTCATGAGAAATCTAACTACACTAAAATCACCCACATTCTCTGGCTTTGTGTACCATTAAGGCAGGGCCAACTCACTACAATGAATATAACGCTACTGAAATACACATTATTACACCAATGAGGACGATTGTGTTAAGCTCAGTGGGAGTGAATGAAGACTCAGCAAATATTCAAAAAGCCCGTGTGCAGATATGACTCATTATCGTGGTTCTACAAAGGCTCCCGCTCGCAAATAAAATGATGCAGACGCACTGAGCAGTGAGCGAGCATTAACAGAAAGACACAGAGAGAGAGGGTTTTAGAGAGCTGAGAGGAGTTACAGCTCATGAATCACGATTGCTCGCTTGGACGTCTGGCTGAGTTGCCCAGTCTGCTCTTTGTGTGCAATGGCACACTGCACTGAAGTTGAGCGCGTTGACCCCTGACTTCAGCATAAAAGACCTCCTTAGGGGCGCTGGACATCGGCCACCATGCAGATGAAGCTGTACGTTAGCTGCAGTCGAGGAATGCAGAAATCCCCCGGATAACTACAACCTCAGTTGGCCTTTGTGATACTGATATCAGTTTGGAGAGGTGCCGGTTGATTGTTGCACTGACTGGCATTGTGTGTGTAGTACACATGGGTGTGTAACCCCCTTTGAATGCATGTCGCATTCCCTGTGTTGTGTAGGTGGTGATACACTGTGGTCAGTGTGTCACACAGCCGGGTCCCAAGGTCAAGCAGGGGTCGGGTAATAACCACACAATGATGTTCTTTATGGGTAATGACCCTGATCGTCTCCATCCTCTGAGCCCCCTGCCCCGAGACATTTAGGCTCGTTGAATGTTAAGTATTGTCACATTCTTGCTGTGTCTGTCTTTTGTGCTGACCGTCTGCCGTCTTCTCGACAGATTGAAAATGTGGACGCCTGCCTCAGTTTTCTGGATGCCAGAGGAGTGAATGTACAAGGGCTCTCAGCAGAAGGTAAGACGAATAAACAATACTGAATTCAAGGCCTGATTTAATTCGTAATTGAATTAGTGGAAGAGCAGAACAGGGATCTCCCTAATGTATTTCAAATTTCTAAAGCTGGAGAGTAATTTGGCTTCTAACTTTCTGTGGGTCGCCTTCCATTTCTTCACTGCACCAAACGTAAATGTCTTATTTCCAACACGTACTGTTAGACTTCACAGCAATGGAATTCGCCATTTTGTTACCATGGTAGGGGCGCAAAGTTTCTCCAGCTCCAGCTTGCACTATGGCAGTGTAGGCAATCATTATGGCATCAAAGCGATTAGCGGGAGGATAAAAACTGCAGAGAGGGATTTGTCTCCCAACAATCAGGGTATACAGTACATGGCTTTTTGAAAGCCAGGACTACATGGCTTTATACTGAATAACTGCTTGCCAGAGTGAAAGATATACTAAAATTGCCTCAAGGGGCCAGGACTAAAATGACAGTTAAGTTCCTAACTGTTTGTGTTATGTGGACTCAGGAGAAGCCCAAGACTCCCTCAGAGTTCATAAATGAATCCAACTGCAGTCTGTTATTTTACTGCAAGCACAAAACTGCTATGAAGTCATTAGGGCAAATTACATCAAATGTGTATTGTGGCACTGTGTCATTTGTTGTGTGCCATTTGACTCAAGTAGCACACAGCTGACCTGTTGTACATATACTGCAGA
Organism: Channa argus; assembly: GCF_033026475.1. Taxonomy (NCBI): domain Eukaryota; kingdom Metazoa; phylum Chordata; class Actinopteri; order Anabantiformes; family Channidae; genus Channa; species Channa argus. The sequence goes on along the minus strand of NC_090217.1, from coordinate 15,664,627 downwards.
CGTAATCAAGGTTCAGTTATGTAAATTTCTACGACGAGGAACCTGGTGCTGTAATGCAGTGGGTGTTTTGTATAGAATAATTGAATTTATGAAGATGGAGAACTCATAAAAGGACACTTGATTCCTTAGTTTGTCTGAAAAATTCAGAATCAGTACAGTTGGGACACAGTGCTTCCAATGGGCAGCACAATATTACAGTTTATATGTCACTAATTGTCTTTGAGCTTCCATAGAAAATCACATGCATGAATGGACTTATACGGTATCTACTGCTGTTATGTTAACCTTTATTTTGGCATCAGTCTTGATATAAAATAAAATGTCTGGAAACAGCAGATGGGAAGTACATCTAAAGGAAAGCTTAACCAATCCTTTATGTTACTTAAGGTCCGTGCTCGCCCAGACCCCATGTTGTCCCTGCTCCTCTTTAAACATTAAAGAGTATGCCCTTGACCTCTCCAGCAGCAGAAATAGTCGGACAGCCTGACAGCCCGACTGACAGCTCCAAATTCTGTGCCCCCTACTACAGCCCTAAAAACAGCAAAGTGACTCACCGGGCCTGGGATTTAAAAGTGGGTCGGTAAATATATGTGCTATTGGGTTACCCTGTACATCGTTGTTCCATTTATGATGATCTCCCACCTTTCTGTTCCCCACTCTCCGCCTCTGTCAGCCTTATTCTCAGGACTTACTGTGTTTGTGAACAAAATTACATGGCTGTTTGCCCTCTCATATGTAATTGAAAGAGCACAGGGCTGTTCAGATTCTGTTGGCTGGCATGTGGTATGCAGTTATTGTCTTTATGCAAGTAGTGGGGTTACTGTCAAGTAAAATGCTTTATTGTGCACAGAAGAACCTAAAATCTGCTAATTGTAATAACATTTCTAAAAGCCCCCTTGCATTTCTGGTGGGAGGTTATAAACCAAAGTTCTGGAAGATACTTCAAGGTTTTGAGGTTCATTAGTTCCTTAATTTATTCAACATCATAATCTAATTTAACATTGAACAGTTTTTAGAGCTTAAAGTTAATATCTGAGTAAAATCGTACTTTTTTTGCAAACCCTTTTACCTTTATTTATACTATGAAATCCCAGCCTATTGATTGAAAGGTTATCAGCCAGATGTATGTCTTTACTGGGTGACTTGTTTCTTCATTCCAAAAGTGCTGTTCACTATAAATACAGTATTATCTAAATTAATTTGAGTTGCAGTTATTTCACTGGAGATGTTGCACATGAGCAAGTGACCTTCTGGATTCAAGGAAGTTTTAATTGAGAGCATGTGGGGCAGTGTTAAAAATACATATCAGCACAATGATGCGATTTAGGTGGCTGATTTGTTTTTAATATTTGGCTATGGCACAGACGAATCCATGGCAACTGGCAGACAACTAACTAAATATGAGGAGAGAAGATTCAGGGTTGTTTTCAGCATCTGTATGGTGACAAAACTGTTAATAGAAAATGAGTTAAGTTAGTAGAAAATTAACCTACTAGCATTGTCATCATGTTAGATTTTTAATTTGTGCAGTACCTTGGTTTATGATCAGATGTATGCAATATACACCTCAGCTCTACTTTATGTTTAGTGCTTTTCAGCAAATGTTCCCATGTTAACTCATGTGGTGAACTTTTTACATTATACCTGCTACACATGCTAGTATAGTCATTGAGAACATATGTTTAGCTGAAAGCTCTGTCTGTGTGTAAAGTAAACACTAAAATGAACTGCTATCTATATACATATAGATAGATATAGATATATATCAAAAGCAACATAAAAAGGCTTTACTACTTGAAATGTGATAATTATCAACAGGAAATTGAGTTCACCATTTTTGGTCTTAAAAAGCAGGTGTAAAGTTCTAGAACACAAATTTACTGCAGTTGATAATGGGTTACAGTGAGGGGCCCTTAGAGCAGGTCATTAAAATCTCTTTCTAGTGCAGGTCTCTGCAACTGAGATCTTGTTCATTATAAAGTCCCACTACTGCTTGATCTCAGTAGGTGCAATTTTTAAATAGGTCTTATTTCATTAGTCTTCTTAAAAGCTCCTCTGTGGTGAATCAGCAAGGGGTCCATGCTTGCTCTCTGGCCATAAGGTGAAACCTAGGGTCATGGTAAGACTAAGTCAAGAAAGGAACCTCACACAAAAAACGCTGAGGGGGCCAGGAGAAGCAAAAAACACGGAAGAAAGAAATGTGGGATTTGAAGGAAGGATTTTTGACTGGCCTTGTAGTGTCTGGGGTTTACACCCACTAAAGATTGATTTACTATGCGATGACAAAATATATAGTCCTTAAGTGCTAACACAGGATTTGTCTTCTTTGTAGAACCTTTCTTTTCTGCCTCCAAGCCCCTCCATTAGTTATAACTTTTCTGGACTTGTCTGGAGAAAATGCCTGGTTAGTAATGTAAACTAATCCTGTCCTAAGGGGCGGCTGTAGCTCATTTTTTAAGGCAGTTGACTATGGACCACAGGGTCAGTGGTTCAATCCCCGCTCCTGGCTACATGTCAAAGTATCCCTGGGCAAAACACTGAACCCCAAGTTGCTCCCGGTGGGTCAGGTGAGCACTTTGCATGGCAGCCACCGCCATTGGTGTGTGAATGGGTGAATGGGAAGCAACATTGTAAAGCACTTAGGATAAAAGTGCTACATAAGCAACTATTTACCATTTAAACGGGGTGTAAACTTTGGACTGTGTCTAACCCTGACATTGCAGGGCAACTTTCACATTTAGGATTGATACATTTTTTTTCTTCCTTTTTCCTTATTAGTTACATTTCTATAACTTTTTTCCAGTTTCCAAAAGTTTCAGTCCACATCAGCTCTTTGGTTGGCTGAATCTGTGACATTGTCTCTCCCTAAAGCACAGAAAACACTGCTGTTCAGACTCTCAGAGGCACAGAATAAATTTCCGCCTTTAGGTGTTAGAAAATGGAAAGCACCCCCAAGAGATTTATCCTCTTCAGCTTTCACAGTCTCCGAACAGCATGGATGGGTGGGAAGGATGTTTGAGCCTCACCAGATTAAAAAATGGAGTGAAAAGCCCTGCATCAGCCGCTGCCATCCTTCCTGTGGTTCTGTGTGCCAGCTCTCACTAAGGGTTTGATATGAAAAAGTCGATTTCACAAATGAGTGCTTTAGCCACAGTGATCGATTCTTCCTTCTCTGTAACTGCTGAATCCTGTCCTTACTGTGTGCGCAGGAGTCTGTGAAAGATGTATTTGTTTAAGTTTTGTCTGGGATAAACTCAGGAACAGTTGAAGATAAGATTTACATGCCAGACAAAGCTAGGTATTGATTAGGAGCTTTTCTGTTGTTGCCAACTCTGGATATACAGTATAAAAACTAACTTTATCTGCAGAGCTGCAGTCCTATAGGTTTTTTGTATCAACAGCATAAAACAACCAACAGACATTTTAACGTTGGGCAACACCTGGGGGCTATAGCAAACATGATATGCTCACACAATTTAGCAGGGAGGAGGTCATGATAGATGGTCAGTTCAGCAAAGCGGACGACTTTGCCACAGGAAACCAGAGATTGAGAAGTTCTGCTTTTGTTATTGTAACCCATGAGAATGTTATATACGTTATATACAGAAGCAGCAGTATTGAGCCAAACCACAAGATTTTTAGTAACTGAACCATTCTATCTAAACCTCATCACATCGCTGTATTTGAACAGTTGTTTGTTCAGATTAAACGCCTTTGGCAGTTTCAACAAATAGATGTATGAGAGGTTAAGGACAACTAAACTTAAGGCACTAAAGTTATAGTAGTTGTAATGATCTATTTAATTCTAACTTTTACTATATGTCCTTTGAGTTGAGTGACCATCCATCCATAAAAAAATGGCCTCTCAGGCCACTGGGCCAAGCAGTTTATTAGGAACCAATGTTATGTTTCATGGTAAAGTATCAGCCATGTAAGGCACCATCAGTCTTTTTAGCAGATGCTCAAGAACAATATGTTTCTCTTTGCATCAAAGCCATCTGGATGTAGAAATGATCAGAGAAAAGGAGGAGGTCAGGTGTCAAAGTTGACATAGATATTTATTTAAGACAATGGTATTTATTTCCTGTTTCCTTATTAGAAGGAACAGCCATCATTGCCTTGATGATGGCTGTTCCATGATTGTGTACATGACAACCATGATTATGATTGTTCTATAACCTTAACCCCATCAATATTTAAATCAACATAGACAAACTTTAAAGAAGTACTTATTTCAACCCAAACCACCATTTTTCTTTAAAGCGTGCTTTTGTTCATATACCAACTTTATATGATAGCATCAGCATGTTAATTATGCTTTGGCTGTGGCTTCTAACTGTTAAAACATAGCAGGATCTGTCACTTGTTTTGGTCATATCAGACAGTTGGGACAAACAAGCGATGTGGTCTTTTAGGTTGGAGGACTTCTCAATATGAATATATTTTGAATTGTTGTTCTGTAGCTCAAATTTAAAAAGTCTCTTTCATTTAAATTATTTGTCATATACACAGAAACATGTTACTTGTGTTATTTTCTTGTTACTGTACTAACAGCAACTCTAAATATACTATTGGTTCCTCATTTCATGGCAAAAGCAGAACTATCAATGAATTTCCTGTTGTATAGTTTTGGCTTTTTGGCGTCAGACTTGAATTAACCTCACACCAGATGTCCTGCAGTCAGGGATCAGCCTCGAAGTCCCCATACAGAGCTTCACTACTATATAACCCAGCTGTGTGTTAGCTCATGTATGTGAACAGATGCTTTCCTTTGGATCTATGAAATTTTCTTCTGAGCAGTGGACCAAATTATTCCTATACTGAGTAAGGGTTTGTACTGAATACAAAGACACCGAACAGTATATGCTATAACTGCATATTATACAGTGTATCAATATCGACTCCAGTTCAAGCCTGTGTATAATTGCTTGGATGCCTGCTGCACAACAGCTGCACTTGAGCTTTATCCCCATGTGAATTCTTTTAAAAAGTCAACATATGGTCACAATATGCTGTTTGGAAGTCACAAGAAATGATCGCCTTAGGTTCTAGACAAATATAAAGGTACACATTGCTTTCACTTGCAAAAATGACTATCTCAAGAAAACAAATTGGTTCTACCGGAGGCTAGAAGCAGGCTGTAAATCACAGTATCCAGTAGATGGATGCAGGTTGAATTCATATGATGGGTTCAAAATTTCTTTCCATTTTGTCCTTCCAGAGATAAGGAATGGCAACCTAAAGAGCATCCTGGGTCTCTTCTTTATCCTATCACGCTACAAGCAGCAGCAGCAACAACAGCAGCAGTACTACCAGTCCTTGGTGGAGCTCAGCCAGCAGACAAGTAGCACCGCACCTTCCTCCAGCAAGACACAAGAGATGCAGTCCAGGTACGTGACACTCTGTGGTTGTACAGTAATACAGTAGTTTGGTGTTGGTTTAGGTCTCATTTAAGGCAGAGGTAACCTAGAGGCCAGAGATTCAAATGTAAGTCACTGGTTTGAATTAGTGGTTTAAATATTCTTTAAGGTTGCTGAAAAGGACTCAACTGATTTACTGCTTTTGGATGCTTAATTAGGTCCAGTTAAAGCTTTTGTAAACAGGAAATTGATAGATATGACCGCCTTTCAGTGGTGTTGGGAATGAATAACAGCCTTCATGGAAGATGTTTCTTATTAGATGCTCAGAGGGATTTTGCTATATCAGCCACGTACATAAGGAAATTACTAAGGGGACGAATCAAGTTGGCTGACAGCAGAGTGGAGAAGTTGCTTTAGATTTACATTTTTAATTCAGTCCTTGCTTCTGTAGGCGAAATGCACATTATTCACTCTGATGGAGAGTAGAGAGATGAATGAATGAAAGATTGGTATCAGTCTATTAAATGTAAAGCTACTGCCAGCAGCTGTAAGCTGTTAGCTTAGCTCTGCCTAAAAGTGAAAATCCACCTGCCAGCATCTCTAAAGCTAGTTAGTTTACAAAAAGTCATATAATCCCACCCTCCATAACATTAAAAATTGTTTTTTTGTTCAAATTAAGCAAGATGTAACTTGAAATTCATAAAACAATTCAACTGTTGTTGTCAAATTTGTTATTTTAGTTCAAATATCATCTACAATACCAGCTTAAACAACAACTTCTCAAACTTCTCAAAAACAACATAATAGTACAAAAGCTGATAGGTGTGTAGTTTACAGCCATGAAGAAGTAATAAAGCAGTGAAATGCTGTAAAAGGTCACACATATAGGCATTTGTAAGTTTTTTTTTTTTAGTTTAAGTTTCGAATGTCTATTGCATAGCAGCAGTGCTTGCAGACTGTGAGGGAGCCGAAGGCAGCAGAAGCATAGGAGGTTTTCTTCTGTGTGATGCAAATAGTGCAAGCCTTAGAAGAGCTTCTAAAGAAAGGCCTGACATGCCACACATGAGCAGCATTCCCCCTGAGCAGATCAAGTTACTGCATGGTCGCTGTGCTGTATGTGGGTGTGTGTTTCTCTTTGTCGCAGTGTACATTATGTGTGTGAAATCAGCACAGTAAGAGCAGTTAGTCTTACAGGAGAGGGTATGTGAGTAAGTTGATATTGTCGAGAGCTTTACCCTCTCTCTCTTTGGATGAGTAAGGCAATGGTGGCAGTGAAGTCAGTGTGTGTCAGTATGTCTATGTGTGTGTGGGTGGGGGGTTATTAAGTGCACAGCTGTCGCCCCCTTCCACAACAGGTGGAAAATGCTTTCAAACACACATTCACCAAATAGCAAATTTTGAAACAAACTGCTGCATCAGTCCAGCTTGGTAAAAATATAATATCATTCTAATCACATTCTAATGAAACTATTACAAAAGTTGTATTGTTTAGCAGTTTTTTTTTTTTTTTTTTAAGCTATCATAGCATCCAAATCTGACACACATGCTATTTAAGAAACAAGTACATACACATTCATGAATAAATGTGTATGTATAAAGTGTCTCAAGTAGATTTTAAAATAGACCCTCTGGTCTCAATGTCCACAACCCTAGTGATGTCTCACTCCCCGGGGCTGATGGTTAGTCATATCTCAGTGCTAAAGGCCACAGTGGAATTGTAGTCTGTTGAGTAGTCTGACAGTGATAAAGTCAGCAATTAAACTTAGACTTTTTAGCAGTGTCTCAAATGTCCTTCAGAATGTAGTCATAATAAGGAGAAGGATGGAATGTTTTTTTTCAAATTATCTCACATAATGCATGATGATTAATCTGCTGTTAGAGAGAATTGAAACCATCAAAAATAGGAAGCAGCTGTCAACATAAATCTTAAAAGCTGACAGAAGTGTGAACAAGTATAAAGACGTATAAGTGCAACAGGGCTAGTGTGTGTGTGTGTGTGTGTGTGTGTGTGTGTGTGTGTGTGTGTGTGTCTGACGCATAATGAGGCAGATAATCATGAGTGTGTGATTCTACTGTCAGACACAGATGATTTTCTACTGTGAGCTGTATCAAAATCCACTACATGTTGCATCCTATGCTGTACTTTCTGTTGCTACATAAACATGCAGGAAATCAAAATCCAGAAAAACAATCGGCATCCATTTGTTCTGTTACTCTCTTTTTATTTTAAGCTCTTAAATTGAAGCGATACTTTACGCTATATCACTGTATGGTAAAAATCCCCACAGATTTCTTGAAATACTGAAATAATTTAACCTCTCAGTTGTATGTACTATAACTGACTGGTTGGTCAGTCAATAAAGAAAAAAAAAAGTCACAGGGAGGCGTACCACAAGATGTAACCACCTCATTAGCAGGAGGAATTGGAAAGCCAGGTTGGAATTTGGGTTATATGTCATAGAACCCAATCGATATGTAGGGTCACTTGAAGACAAATCCTACGCAGTTAAAATGTAGCTTGATGCAAAACCTTTCTACTATAGTCAAAAAATGAATGTTGACTTGAATTACATTAAAGCACTGCAGCAGGTGGTCTGCTATAGATTTTGCTTGCTCTGTAACACATACATAGCTGATTCCAATAATTGTTTTTGCCTCAAAGAAGGGATGTATTACACATAGCCAAAGTGTAAGACAAAGCTGTGACACTCACTGCACATCCTAAATCCAAAGCACAAATTGAAAATAGTCTTGTGTTTAAGTTTACTTTCTTTGAACTTTTTTTTATTGGACTGTTCCAATAGGAATGTTCTTTTATTTAAGTCTCAGTGCCAAGGTGGTGAATCCTTTTTACTCCACTCCTAACACTGAGACATAATTAAATCTATTCAAAGATCTTTCCTAATTGTAGTTTTCCACAATGATAAATTCCTGTAAGCTCCAGTCGACCCTGAAGATTTAGTGTGTCTGAGTAACTTCTTAAAATGTATGATAAGCCAGAAGAATGGGGGAGTTTCAAATTAGAATTGTTAAGCTTTTTAAATGATCAAATTATCTGTGTCACAGATTATACAGACAGAGACACACACACACATTCCCACATACTCACACACATTTGGCCTACTGCATAGCTACAGTTGTAGTATTGGGAGCTTTCTATAGACAGCACCTGCTGGCCTAACTGGATTCGGTGGGTCAGATGGGATGTGTGTGACTGTGTGTATGTGTGTGTCTGAGGGGATCTCCCCATTGGCCCGAGTGCGACACCCCGGAGCCACGGGAGGTTTTGAGAGCTCGAAAACGCAGGGGGGCATAGACCTGGCAGGCCACAACAACACACCCTTCCTCTGTGACTCAACATGTCCTGGGGCGAAAAAGTTGACCCTGTGGTCTGGCGCTCTTCACGCTTGCCCACTGCCGTATCGCGCGACAGGAAAAGTCGTTTGCCATATGGAAGAGCCAACGCCCTGGCCAAGCCTGAATCATCTACTAGGTAGAGTTGTAACTGGGTTAGTGTGTGTGATAGTTTTAAAGGGACAGAGTTTGGATCCTCTGGGAAAACTTTGGTGATTTGAGAAGGATGGATTAGTGTCAATGACATCATGAACTGGTAATAGTGTGGTTACATTTTGTTTTCCTGTAATATACCATTGATTATTGTTCTTTTTCTTTTTCAGTCTTGTTTGATAAATGGAGTAGTACACAATAAGTCTTTTTGTTTGTACTGCACGTACACTATGATGAACTCAGTATTTGCTTGAGAAATATTTTTTTTAAATGAATAGTTGCAAAGTTCTATTTGCATTTTCTGTATATTAAAGACTCAACAATGATGACAGGATCATTTAAAATGGTCTTTTATTATTTTGCACCTGACATGCACCTTGTTTTGGTCATGTAAATCATGTCTCTGATAAGCCCAGTCAGAATAACTGTACCACCGTCCCTTGCGTCCCATAAGCTGAAACCGATATTGCTCACATTTAATAGGACTGTGATGGCATTCGATATCGCGCGCATGTTTACCACAGTTCCATGGACGGTTAAAACAGAGGCCTCAATGATGTATGTTGCATTTGATCAGAAGTGACAGATGGCGAGCACCCCCTTTCACCATTACAACCCCGTCCTCTTGCCCCAATCCTAGACCCTGTCCTTATGTGTGTCTTTTTCCACACTGGGAAAGATCTTAAATGTTGCGGGTTGGATAAGCTCTTCAGGCTGGGGACTCCATACCATTAACATCTTGTTTCATTGCGTTTGATATAGTTAAAGGTGCGGTGAGTAGGGGTGAGGATGGGTCTTGTGGTGGAAAAATGTGCACAACAGCCTGATACATTTGCAGACTGTTCCTACATGAGCTCACACTACTTTGCTTCAGTCTTACGCAGCCTCTGTTGCCTTTGAAGATAACCATTGCTCGGCCTCACTGCAGTACACTTCACTCTGAATGTGAACAAGTAAAGTCAAACCTTTCAATCAAACTTGTGTTTCTGAGTGCGATTGGCTTTCCTTAATCTGTCTTTTCTGTGCCATTTAGAGTATTTAATAGAGCACAAAACACAGTACTGGGAGATCAAATGTGGTATGAATTGTGAGTGAATTCGACAGTGTAATGGGACAATAGTTTCTTGACATCATTAACCAACGTGTCATGTATCATATAGTTTATGAAAAAGATTTTATGAAGGTGCTCACCACTATAATGGGAAACTGTCCTGAACTTGTTTTTTTCTGTTTCCTGCTCTCTGCTCTGACGCCTATCAGCATAACACTACATCATGAAAACCTGCAAGGTCAATTAGAAATGTACAGTGACTCTGCACTTTATCAAATGTGCTTTAAATCTGAAGTTAATGGTCCAGAGAAAGAGAGAGAGATGGAGAGAGAAAGAGATGAAAATAAAAAAAAAGGCGGGTGTGTGAGTGTGTGCATGTACAGTATTTGTGAGACACACTCTTAGAGAGTTGTTCGAAGGACATTGCTTAAATAGTCACTGTCACCCTGAGACACTGATTTGATTCTATAGAAAGTTTATTCAGTGTATTGACTGAAATCAGTGAACTGAAATCTTGTACTAGCTCCTTTTCTTGGATTTCTGCATAAGAGGAAGATTATGCATAAATAAGAAGCTGCCAAAATATTTATTATAGGGGAGAGTCTAAGCTAAATGCATGAAATAATAAAATGTAAAAGTTAATTATCAAACATGTTGGCCTTTGTCTTCAATTTCATGCAGAGTTGAGATCTGCGTACTAAAAGTAGACAGAACAGGAAATAAGATGTGATGACTGCAGTGCGTCATTCAGCCATCCAGAATGGGTAGTTTTTTGTTTTTTCACTCCCCAACGCCGAAGCAGCCCACAATCATAAAACAGAGAGCAAGTTGTTGAAATGTTCAAGAAAAGAAGGGCGTCTGAACAAACCGCTGCTGGGGTTTGTTACTTCCTCTGGTATTCTCCAGCTCAAACATGCAGCAGAAAGCTGAACGTGCCTGGTTTGTGTGGAGCAACGTAGTGGCCAGTGTCAAAAAGCGGCGCCTCCACCAGAGGTGATGTGTCTTCCACCAGGACAATGACCCGAAACACACTTCAAAAAGCACTCAGCAGTGGTTCCAAACAAAGCGCTGGAGAGTTTTGGAATGGCCAGCAATTGATTTCCGTTATTTTTTCCAAAGAGGGTGCTACCAAGTATTGAGCTAAGGGTGCCAATAATTTTGTCCAGTACTTTTTTTGGGGGGGGGTTCTGTGTGGAATTGTATCAGATTAGACTTTTCTTCTGTATTTTTTTTTTTTTTTTTTTTTTTTTTTTTTTTGTGTGTGTTGCAAATACCAACATTTCCTAGCTAAGAAGCAGTTGGGCTGAATAAAGATCTAAATTTCTTATTGGCACAAATTAAAATGATAATGGCACTTAGGATGGCAAGTCAAAACATCCTCACATGGCAAATCCTAGAGTTCACTCAGGGCATTTACACACAGTAATGAACAACAGCCTGGCCACCTGGTCTTCATTGTTTACAAGGGTGTATAAGATGATTTAAGACTCGTCTTTATATAAACGGTTCTCTACAAGTAGCTTAACTACTTCCTGACAAACAAGAATGAAACGGTGCACGTAACAGCCAGTGTTAATTCCCATCCTTTTCAGTGACTAACGGTGAGTGTTGGGTTGTAAACTATGACTTGTGCTGTGGGCATTTCCTTTTTCTCTGCCTCATGTGTAGTGCATTTTTAGGGGTTTCTTCAAACAGTGCCACCATGAAGTAGATTTTTTTTTTCTACCTTTTTATGACAGCAGCCCTCTAAATGGATGTTGCTGGTTCAATGATATGTGTGCGGTGCACCATGTTTGAGTTTTCACATTTAAAAAAAAAAAAATCAAAGAAATGTTCACTGGCATGCTGTATGCACCATTTGCTTCCTCTTTCCTCTCCCTCTTCTTTTTTTCTCTCTCTCTCTGCTACTGAATGGTTCTTCTTACTCACATTATTACATTAAGGCATGGATTAAGAAACGTCCAGCAAGTAGCTGGTCTCATTCCTCCTCTTAACCGTGTTAACATTGTGTCTGTCATCTTCTCCGCTGTCTCCTCAGTCTCACAGCACGATATGCAAGTCCTCTGGGCCACAGTGGAATAGGGTCACCACAGAAGAAAAATACGAGGTAAATATGGCAGATACTTCACATATCTCTATTCTTTCTATGATTCCTGTACTATTTATATGTGCATTTGTGTCTTTGTATGGTTGTTTTTGTTTTTATGTGGTAGTTATCTATTACCACAACAGGCAGGTCAAAGGTCAGGGTCAGCTAGAGAACACCATATATTGTGTAGATTCAGTGTTGTAGCTGTGTCGCATAGCAACTTGAACCAGTTTCTTACAGTCAGAGCGTAATAATAATATCTCCTGTTCTCTTCACAGGTGGTTCAGTCTAACACATCCTTACATTGTTAAAACCATGTTGTGTAACATACCTTTCTGGGAAAAACATTAGGTTGTGTTGGTTTGGCATTATAGAGAGGTTTTGCTTATTAAAGTCTAGGCCAGTGCCAGGGCTAATCGAATCAGTCAGTGCAATCAATGTGTTTCCATGCCAGTCCATGTGAGTAATGAAAAGAAAGCTAGTATTGAGTGCTCAGTCAGTAACTAAACACATCAGTGAGTTTTTTCCTTCCAGGCAGCCAGAATCACAGCAACAATTGAGCATCATCGCACAAAGTTTCACAGAGGCATTAAAGGGTGTTAATCTCTGTGTTCTCCAATGACGTGAGTTTTGGTGTTCTGTGTGATGTATCCTTTGAGAGTAGCCTTTTTTACACATCTTGGCAAAGAAGCTGGTGCTAAGTGAGTTACCAGAAAACTATAATGACACTTTTTGTTTGGCCAAGCTGTAGTCTGTGTCTTATAGGCAGGGAACCACACACTTTTACTGCTCTTAGTGAGAATGTAAACCCATCACACACATACACCAATCTGTAAACATAAGCATGAGCATGTCATTTACACATATAGATACAAAGAAATGTTATTTGTTCACCCACAGATCTACATACCCACACATACTGCATGTACACACCCCAGAGTCCAGTTGTCTGATGGTTTCAGCATTTGTTCCTAGAGGGAGTGGGAACCAGCGTGTTGGCAAATAGTTCCTCTCCAGCCGCTACTAAGCAATGGCAAAAATGCTGCAGCCAGCAGCTCAAGCCCTTTGGGTAGTAATCTGCCCTCTCACATCACTGACAACATACCTCACTGCTGCTACTTTGCAGAAATAGCTCCTTAGTTCCTGCACACAGATGAAGAAGTACATACACAGCAAAAACAAAAAACCAAAAAGTTAGTCAGCACTAATACTGTAAGCATCCCTCTCTTGCCATTTGATTCCCAATAATATAAGCCCAAATACCACATTTAATGGCTTTCTTGCAATCTGAGAAGATTTATTTCACTACATATTATTGTTTCATTGCCTAATCCCAGACACAGTTCTAAAAATGGGAAAACAATTGATGTCTCTCTAAAATGCCGTGCTGAGTGTAGTGAAGAGTTTCGCTCAAGGTGCTGTAGTTTTAGGGCTTTTAAGCTCTTTGTTTGACATTTTGCTCCTTAGCTAGAGGTAGATGAAGTATGCTTGTTTGCAGCTACTACACATTTTACTCTAGATGTTTGTCTAGTTTTTGAATATTCTAAACAAGTTTGGAAACATGTTGTTTTGGATTTGTTTAGACTCGAATAACCTTCATGTTGGCTCTTCCTCTTTTTTCCTCTGTTGTAGTCCACATTAAGAAATGGCTAAATGTGAGCACATTGTCTAAGACGACAGATTTGGTTTCCCAACATGAAAAGTACTGTCAGTGCAGAGGCCTTTCGTGCATTTTTGTTATCATGGTGGTTTACTTCCTGTCACTGATTTTATTTTGTTACCCCTGTGATTAACCACGCTTCGAGGGGACATTTGACCAGAACGGAAACCATACGCTTACACTCTTGTCAAACACTTAAAATATTTTGAATATAAACTAACATTGCAATGGTTACACAGTCGTGTACTGAAACATTAGAAAAATACAGACAATACAGACACAACTATTCTATACAGAATGGGTTGAAGAGTGGGTAACTATGATGTACAATTTATACCTGTTGTAAAAAAATCTTATGTAGCTCATAAAGTTCATTATCTTAGAGCAGGTGATTATGTTGGACAGGCTGTTGGTCACCCGCGCACATGTGGTATCTTTCTACCATTTTAATGAGCTTTGGATGGCCTTGGCTTTGCCCCTGCAAGTGGTGTGACTTCCTGATGTGCTAGAACAGATGTCTTACACTCTGGCAAATACAGAAGTGCAGACTGACTAGCAAAACCTTTGAATGGGAAGTGCTCCGTTCTCGGCAAGAACTATTGTTAGACACTGACTGACAGGCTGAATAATGGGATGTCCAACCTTATCTGTGTCTACTTATGACCTCACTGGCAGACCACGTCCCCAAGACCTGAAACAAAAATCAGTGTCCAGAAATCAAGCTCCATTTTGCTGATGCATTATCAAACATGTATTTTGGAAGATGAAAGAATCTGATGATAAAAGGGACTACCTCTGATTTCCATCTGAATTGCTTCAATCTCTTACTCCTTTTTTCCACTGTTTATCTCTCATTTTCTCTTGTCTGGGTTTACAGCTACATTATCTTTTCTGTCTCTCTCTCTCTCTCTGTGCCATTCTTTCACTTCTTTCTTTTGTTCTTTTCATTCCTCTTTTAAATCTTTTTTTGTTTAACTGTACTATGTTTAACTGTACTGTAATCTGTATTTGTGTGTGTGTGTTGAATAATGTTTTGTTAGTTCCGTTTTGTTTATGGATATTTCAAAATGTAAAGACTCTCTCCCTCTCTGTGTCTGTATTTCGTATTTGCTGTTATTGTATACATATACCTCTGATTTAAGTCCAGTGAAGCAGTCTCAGCTCTGGGCTGTGGACCACCTATGGCTGCAGCAACGGCTTGACTTGAACTTTTTTGGACACCAGCCACAGAGGCTATTGGATTTCTAAAGTGACTACCCACTCAGCATTTTCACTGGCCACAATTATGTCATTGGGAAATAACATAAAACTATTTGTTGACTGTGGCGCACAAAAATGTACTTGAACTACATTTACAACCCTTTAAAATGTAAATGGCCACTGGACACACCCAGATCAAGACTACATAAAATGTGTACCACTACAAAATATGAAATATTTAGCTATAAAAATGCTAAATAAAGCTCCTTTTATGAAAACATGAAGACTAATAAGAAAGATTAGCTTCTTATTGAATACAATAAAAGTGGGGTGTAGAAGATTAATTGAAAAGATGAAAACTAAACAGAAAAATACCAAGTGAAACACTCCATCTTTAAATATTCATTACCAAAGGCTGTAATACAGTACAGTTTAGAAATAATTCTCTGCACTGGAAACAAAGAGGAAGGAGGAACAAATGATTTCCTAAACAATTTAAATTCATACCTCAACTTTACATTTGATGTGTGTGTGTGTGTGTGAGTGTAAAATGAGGATCTGAGATTGAAGGAGAGAGGTGGATTGAGAGTCCTCACAGCTTCCATCAACCTAATCTTTCTTTCTCTTCTGGTCACTCTGCTCCATACGAGCGGTTCTGTGAGACCCCTTTTAACTTTTCACTGCCATACAGTACATCCCAGAATACACCATCAATTCTTTTTTTTTTCTTTATATAACTAATAGCACAAAATGTCTGAATTTAAAAAACCTCAAGAAAAGAGACAGGGATTTGCTTGTCTACAGTCGGTCAGCAGTGGGGAAACGCAAGGCTTCACAAATGCACCAATGAGCAAACACTCTCTACAGATAGTGCTCGTGTTGTTTAGCAATTTGTTTCATTATTTCAGATGCCTTTTGAAAAGACTGCAAATAAAGAAATGTGGAAATGATTGTGTTACATGCCACAGCTCAAACCCATTCCCATTTGGCGGGTTGGTGGGTGTTAATGTTAAGCCTTGGCTACAGTTCAGGGGGCTCATTCAGTCAGAGCACCAAATCTCTGCTCTCAGACCTGCCTCTTAGCATCTCTAAACAGTCAAAGGTCTACTGTTGCTGCAGTACAATGGAAAAGTGGGGATGGTAAAAAACAAAACAAACCAAGCTTAAGACAAGGCATATTTGCTGCTTTATTTATGTCAGGTTTTCACATTATAGCAGAAGTCTGTATAAAACAATTCTTGCATTGCTCAGCACATAGATAATTTAGGCAGTTTTCATCTGATTTTCAAGCTGTGCGGTGTGTGTGTGTGTGTGCTTTTCAGTTGCTGTGCCTTGTTTTATTATGAAAGATTAACCCCCATAGTAAACTGGAATTCTTGCAGCTATACACCTTTCATTTCCTTGTGTGCTAAATTATTATTCAATGCTTTCTGCGTTTCTTGTTGCATCAGAAAATGTAGTTTGCAAAACCCTGCAGCTTAAATCTTAATTATCTTTACTCATAGCAGTTACTAGTGATGTAAAAACATAAAGTAAATTGCATTCATAAATTAAATTAGATTCAGCATTGTGGTACCTACAGTACGTTAACTTCCACCTCACCTGCAATTGTTTAGTTACCTTGAATCTCTCAGTCTCTAGAATTTGCTGATTTGTTTTGTTTCTTGTGTTTTGAGACATTGTCAGACCTGCATTTTCATTGGATTGTTCTTTGCTTGGATGCAGTTTATTCGCAACATGCATGGCAAGAGGTGGAACACACTACTGTGATACAAAGTGCATTCTTCGTTGGAATAAACCTTCTGAGATCACATCAAACCATAATAATTAAGATTAATTGTAGAACTAGATTTTTCCTGTTATAAATCTGTTTCTGAAATCAACAGATGGGTGACGGCATCTGGCAAATGGCGTGAAAAAGCAACGTAAAGTTAACTTGACGATAACAACAGGTTTTTGATGAGATAATTCTTTTAGCTGCCACCTGGGAGTTGTGAAAATCCTCCAGCTGCAGCATGGCAAATCAACATTTGTCACCGGCAGCTTTGACACCGTCAAGAGATTAAGTGTGTGTGAAAGTAGAGTGGCTGACTGGGAACACAAACCTCCATCTACTGTAGATATTAGCCTTTGTTTCTCTTTATAGTGTCAGAAGACATAAAAGCAATGACAGACACAGTGTAAAACTCAGCATGTAGGTGGATGAGACAGACTGTTGATGTGGATCATGTTTAACTTGAAGTAATACAAACTTTTTTTGTGTGTCCATACATTGCATTTTCAACTTTACCTCACTCAAGCTCCTTTCTCGACCTAAAATGCAACACACATTGTTTAACTCTTATGTTCTATTTATCATATTGACTGAGCTCAGGTTCAGTATTCGAGACTCAATGGTAGGTAGGTGTGACAGAGGAGTTCAAGGTGGAGGTGGGTCTGCATCAAGGATCGGCTCTGAGCCCCTTCTTGTTTGCTTTGGTGATGGACAGGCTGACAGATGAAGTTAGACAGAAATCTCCACGGACTATGATGTTTGCAGATGACATTGTGATCTGTAGTAAGAGCTCGGAGCAGGTGGAGGAAAATCTAGAGAGATGAAGGTCTGCTCTGGAAAACAGAGGAATGAAGCTTAGCCACAGCAAGACAGAATACATGTGTTTGAATGAGAGGGACCCAGGTGGAACGGTGAGGTTACAGGGACCATAGGTGAAGAAGGTGCAGGACTTTAAGTACTTAGGGTCAAATGTTCAGAGCAACAGAGTGTGGAAAAGAGGTGAAGAGTTGAGTGCAAACAGGTTGGAACGGTGGAGAAAAGTGTCAGGTGTGTTGTGTGATCAAAGACTATCAGCGAGAATGAAAGGAAAGATATTCAAGACGTTGGTGAGTCCAGCGATGTTGTACAGCTTAGAGACTGGACATGTTCAGAGGAGATACTGTGAATATATCAGTAGAAGGATGCTGAGCATGGAGCTGCCAGGCAGGAGGTCTAGAGGAAGAGCAAAGAGGAGATTTATGGATGTAGTGAGGGAGGACATGAAGTTAGTTGGTGTGAGAGAAGAGGATGCAGAGGACAGGGTTGGATGGAGGCACAGGATTCGCTGTGGTGACCCCTGAAAGGCAACAGTCGAAAGGAAATAAAAGAGAATGGAGAATCAATAAAAGGTTGGGCAGGATGTAAAACTTGATTTAACTTGATTGATAACTTACAGTCTGTACAGAGCACATACTGTATCTAGACTTGACATGTTGCATACTTGAATCCAGGTTCAAATTTAAACACAATGTTCAAATTATTCCAATCACTCTTAAAATATAGCTTAGGACTTTTTTTTTAAACTTATTTTTAAAGAGCCCAACAATTACAAGAAGCATTACTTTTTTGAATGTGCACAAGAGCATGAAAAAATGTGAATTATCCTTGAAAGTATAGTTACTTAGCACAGATTTTTTTTTTGTTGGATTAGGGAAAGCTGCTTTAAATGTACAAATATGATGAAATGAAATGGCTCTCGAGTGCATGGGGATGAATTACACTGTTCATAATAGCACAAAACTTGTTTTATGTTTCTCTTACTTAGCATAGGTCCATCTCAATATACTGTATAAATGCTTTTCGCTTTGAATCCTTCAGGTTACCGGGGCCCTCCAGGGTACCTGCTGCCGGCAGCGGGGCCTCCAGGAGTCCAGGCTCATCCAACCTCAACCGTCGCAGCCAGAGTTTCAACAGCATTGACAAGAGCAAGCCTCTTCAATATGCCAGTGGCAACGATAGAGGTATGGAGGCATATTGCTGAGTTTACTGTGGTTGTATTTAGTGGGATTTGATGGTAGGCTTGAGGCCTGACAGTATATTCTCTGTCCCAGCCACTTGGTGGCACCACTTGCTCAGAGAGATGAGCAGAGAGCTGCATAGCATCTCAGTCTCTCACTTTGCCAATCTTTACCAGTCTGCTGAATCATCCCCTGCTTTTTTGTTCCAAATGACTTATAATGGTGCCATTAAGTGGAGGCGGAGAAAATTTTTCACAGCATGGGCAAGAGCCATTTGAGGGATGAGCGAAGGGGCAAATTCAGGCAGCTGCTCTGTCAAGCATGATGATGCTAACGAGAGTGATTATGTTTTTGAGAGAATCGCTTAAGCTGAGAGTTACTTTACATTGTATCACATCTTATTCAATGAAAAATTGATCATTCCTAAGTCAATAGTTGTTTTAACAATCTGTTTCTGCGTGGTTATGTATTGGCTCACAGTGTTTTAATTATTGAAAATATATTGCTATTGGCTCACTTACTGTATTTGTAATAACTTAAAGATTTCTCTTTGGTTCATTTCCAAGATTTATCTTGACACATTGGCTCATACAGTAATAATAATCATAAAAGCCTTTCCCATGTGTCATTTTAATAATTAAAACCATTCCTGACAAGCTTATGACGACATTATAATGACCTTTTGTGTTTGCTCACTATATAAAATCATAAAAAATATCTAGATTTAGTCTGTAGAGTTGAGAGACAGCTCTGGTTGGTGGTGAAGGAAAGACGCAATGAGTGGCATCAGACAAAGAGAGGAGTGAAAAGCCTCCAGCAAACTCTCTTTTTTGATTGTCTTTCTATGTGTCTTCCATTCTCTGTTGCATTCAGTCCTAAAGGTTCAATCACCCATCAGATTTCGGTCTGGAATTTTAAACTCTTCAACAGGAAGAGGGAGGAATGCATGTCAAGAGATGATGAGCATGGATGGAAGCAGAAGGGTGGACAGCACATGTGTGATGAAGAGTAGTTCATAGGTGAAGACAGACAATAAAGAGGGAGCAAAGATTAAGGAATTTCTATCGTATTAGTCTTGTACCTCAGTTTAAATCCAAACACAATTTAAGCTTTAGACTTGAGCAAGCTCCTGTTGATCAAGTGTATTTGATTATTTTGTGAAAATTGTTATTGTTTTGTTAAGGGGTCTACATTTTTTCAGGACCATTCACACAGTGCATTTGAGCTCTGCTAGAAAGACAAACCTTCAGTTTGCAGAGATAAGACATTGGGCACTGGAGCATCCGCTTAGGGGAGATGAAAGAGAGTTTTGGTCTAAAGTAAAAGAAAAAAAAAAGAAAAATCACTTGTGAGAAAATGTCAGTGATGCAGCCAGAACCTTGTGGGCAAACACAGGTAGCAGAAGAACAGATACAGGAAGTTTCTGCCACAAGCTATTTTCTCAAGTTGATTTTCCTTTTACTGCCAGTTCCAAGCTCCTTTTAAAGCATTCATAGGTTTACAAGTCTTTATGGATACAACATTTTTTTTTTTGCTTCCCAATAATGTTTGTCTCATCGCCCACAAGAAATTATGAAGTAAAAAATGGATGTTATGTGATTTGACAGAAGACAAGCTAAACTTTGGGACTGTCTGAAAACTGTATGTAAAATGTATGTAGTTTACACCTGCTCGGACATCGCCCGGGTCAACGTCAACATCAGTTGCCACCCTATTGAAAATGAATACGGTGGCCAAAACATTAGAACCACCTCTTCTTATAATGCACACCAGCACAGCTTTACAACCCACTTGAACCTCAATAATAATCACATAGCAGAATTATCATCTCTCTGACAGTTTTAACCTAAAAACTGAGAAAATGTAACCTTGTAAAAGTAAAATTCATGGAAGACCCACTGTATTAGATTGAAGTGGTCTTAATGTTATGCCCAATCAGTGTGTGTATATGTATCTATGTCTAGCTCTCTGGATAGAGAGATAGATCTCATTGTTATAAAATTGAACTAAAGGAAGTTGGAGCTTTTGTGTGCTTGTTGAATATGATGATATGAGATGACAAGGCATTGGTAAAACCTAGGTAAAGCTGAGCGAAGAAGCTACCGGCTTCCTCTAACAATGTGATGATTTAGAATCCGTCTAACAGTGATGTTAGATCCTAATGCCCGGAGTAGCTAAAGTTGAAATTGAGAATGTGACTAAATCCATGTTTCATTTAAAAAAGCATTCTCACTTACATTATATTACTCACAGTACATCAGTGCATTGACGCTTTATGTGTTTAATCCAACATCTACTTGTCAACAGCATGTCCACTATGTGTGTATTTCTGCATGTGTATTTCTTAGCAGAGGGTCCACCACCACCCAAAAGAAGTGACATTTTATTCCTTGGCCGCTGAGAAAAAAAAAAGAAGTCTGTTGCCATGGAAATGCCAAGTCAGTGCACAGTGAAAAGTGTGTTTGTGCTGTGAAACAGCCTCCAGTGGGGAAAGGGGAGCTTGGTGGAAGGAGTAGGGAGGGCTAAAGATGGGGTTAATTGACTAGACACACACACACACACACACACACACACACACACAGAATCTCACTAATGCTTATCACCTCCTTTTTTCACATTGATAAATTGCCTTGAGGGCCACTGCACAGCCTCTAAAAATGACACCTATACACACAAATAGAAACAAAAGATTAGATGCTCTCTGATCCACATTCAAAACAATATTCGATGGCTTACTAGAAACGCACAAAAGGAAATAAAGATGGGCAAATTTTACCTGCTGCGGGTCTATTGATCAGTCTCTCAATGATTTCTCAAATATTCTTGGTGTTGTTACCACCTAAAATGCCTGATTTGGCAGCAGCTTTTCCAAAAAGTTGCTGTGCACATGGGATATTAGCACTAACCACGCTCATTAAATCTAATTCACCTTGATTATTTCTAATGTTCCAGAACATCTAGATGCAACATCCTCTGTTATGGTGATATAAGACATGATGTAAAACAGTTTACCCCCACTTTTGTGCAGAACATCAGAGAATTGCCTTGCACATTCTGGCAGTATCTTCTGCAGACGTCCCATCTCTCCTGGAGGTTCCAGGAGTCTCCATAATTTGACTAGTACACTTGTAAATTATATACACTGCCGAAACCAGTTTTCGCAGCAGCAGTAGTTTTACATCTATGTGTAATTAATATATTTTCTTTCTTGCAATGCCACTGAGCTCTGTGTAGACCTTGATGGAAAAAAAACAAATAAGATTTGCCTATATTGAGTAAAGACATGTGGAGGTCAGTGAATGTCTTTGCCGTTAATAGAGTTTTTACACTCTGGTGCCAGATTCCATTTTATACAAAACCAGGAGAAAAAACGAAAAGTCTCTATTATAGCCTGACAGATTGCACTTTTCCCTCCATAGCCGACATTTTGCAGTGTGGCTTTTTCAAGCATGTTTTTTAAGGTTTTATAGGATGTTGTCAGAAGTGTAAGCCGGTTAAAGTGTCTCGGCCACAGCTGAAGCTGAGACACCCCCCCCACACACACACACACTCACCGCCTGCCTGAAGGGGCTTTAAACTGCAGACTGGAGGTGACTCACAGGCAGATGAACCCTGTACACTGTGCTGACTGACAGTCAGACAGACAGTCTAATGGTGCATAACTTCATGCTGTCACTGCATCACAAGCATCTCTTTATTCCCACCCCATTTTCTGCCTTTCTATTCTTTCTCCTTCTATTTATCAGCCTTTCTTTTCCTCACAAACCCCAAACTCTTTTCCAGACAGAGATGCATTGCTGCATGTTTCAGGTTTCCTGTTTTCTGTTTCACTCATCATATAAAACAAATACTACACTTATATATGTGGTTATGGAGCTTTTAGATTGTAAGAGGGGAGGAATCGGGGGAAAGTTGATGGACTGGTATCAGCTAGCCAGGATAGTGGGTAAAGGTCAACATTTATTGTACGTGCATTAAAGGATCCTCATGTGCCCTGCAGGTTTGTGTGTGTTGCTTACCTCCTTTTCTTATGGTTGCCAAGCACCATTTATTAAAAGTGGCAGAATAAAATACATCATAGCGGCTGCTGAGCTCAGACCAGTTGGAATAAATACCAGTGCATTTAATAAATGGTTAAAATGTCAAACAATTTTTTGAATAGCTTAAAAAAATGATAGAAGCCTGCAGAGTTGGATTTTACAGAGTTTAGAGAAACCATTACATCAACAGCATTTGAGACACTTTTTTACTTTTTATGACCTAATGCAAAATTACAAGATTATGTGCTTTAAAACCTGAAAGGGTGCATTTCTTCACTTGTCAGTATATTGTCCTACTATTCACTAATTTTAATTTCATGTGTACTTACTGTGGGTTAATTTCTGCTGTGGTTCTGCAAGAATTACACATTTTACAGCATTTAGAAGATTTTAGTTCAGTGTCCTGGTGTTTACTCGTAAACAAACACGTCAGTTTTCATTCAGTCTTACTCATCAAACACATGTAAACACTGACAACAGCTTAGGCTCCAAAGCAAGAATAGTGGTTTAGGCTGGTAGAAAATTACAAAGCTCTTGACTTAGGCAGTATTGCTAACAGGCAAGCAGTCACGGAAGGCGTATGAAGCAGGGTCAGTGTTTTATAGCAGGAAACTGGAAAGCAAAAGTATTTTTGATTTGAGACATGAAAACAGCAAGGCCTGTTTTGTAGACACCAGTTTCTACAGAATGGCCATCTCCATGTAATAGATTTTTGTTTAACAATTGAAAAAAACTCAGTTTCCTATTACTGCTACACTTCCTATCTACAATTATAACACAAATAAATGAAATTCTAGCTGTCCTTTCAGGATTGTAGAGGGTAATTCTTAAGAGTCAGAAAATCATCAAATAAAAAGCAAACTTTTCAGAGGTGGTACAAGCAATTTATTAAACACCTGTACAACATACTTGCAGAAACATGATGCGTTTTGTAGTTTGCCTTCACTATATTTACTGAAATTCTCTTTTTAGCCTAAAATATAAATATAGCATATATTTACATGGTGGTCACTATGCTAATGGGCGTTTGGACTCTGGATCAGCACACATCTGGCATTAAAGGACCCAGATCAGGCCACAAAATCATCCCTACTGCAAACATGTTGTCATAGGCCTCTATAGATGTGTAAACTGGGGGCTGAAGTCTCAACAGACCACCTCGACATGCCTTTGCAATAGTAACAGTGACATTTTTACTAACGTGCTATTGAAATTGTACCAATGGGGAATAAGTTCTCAACTTTATTCACATCATACAGCTCTGAAATCTTGTGAAAGTTTTCCACTTCTGCTTGAATGTTTGAGCTTGGTATGTATCAAACTATAAAGGAAGACAGCTGTAAACTCTGATTATGTTTAAATTATGTTTCCCCTGACTTAATAAAGCTAGTGAGACTCTGAGTGTATGCTCAAAACTGATTTGTTTGGAAAATCTTTGGAAAACTCGTATGTCAGAGTTAAAACTACTACTGTGTAAAATGCTTAAAATTTGGACTTATTCTATCTTACATTCGCCTACATGCATGACTATCAAAATCAAAACAAATTGTAGTAAACTTCAGATATTTGCAGAATTCTAATATAAATCACACATTTCTTTTATTAATATATCATTTCTACTGTCCACGCCTGATTCTGATTTTATTTAAAATAATGTAATTATTGCTTTAAAAGTGAAAATTTAATTTATGGATATAAAATCATCCAGAGAGACACATAATATAAAAGTGTGAATATTTTAATGAATGCAACCCTTATATATGATAATCATCTCTTCTGTTTCTCCTTTCTTTTCCATTTCAGAAGCGGTGAGGGGCATTTCAGTATCAGGAGGAATGAATGGGAGTAGTATTGGTGGGACAGTTCCCACCAGCCTCAGTGGGCAGCAGCTGGCCTCTGCCATTCCCTCACCCACCGCTGGCAAGTCCTGGCGCAGCAAGTCCATGAATCTCAAGCACAGCGCCACTTCGTCCATGCTGGCAAGCCCTACTCACTCACCCTCCACCACCCCTTCACCGCAGACCCCCGAAGCCCTTCAGGCACATGGAAGTGATGGGTCAAAAGTAGGTTCAGCCGTTAGCAGTGGAACCCAGAGGTCCATGCTGGAGAAGTTCCGCTTAATTAACCCACGATCAGCTTCCCGGGCATCACCGTCTGTAGCAGAGATGGCTTTGCAGGAAGAGGATGACTTGTCAGAGTATGGTGAGGATGGATTGATGCCCACGGGGTCGGTGTGCAGCAGCAGCAGTAGCAGTGCTACTGCTAAACAAATATCTACCAAGAACCACGCATCGTCCCTCACAGCACCTAGCAAGACTTCCTCCTCATTTTCAAAATCTGCCAGTGGCAGCAGGTCGGTGGCCCCTTCTAAAGAAAATGAGGACAAAAGCAAGTCTGGAAAATCTTCTAAGGATAGTTCTCCACCCAAAGAGGAGCGTGAATCATTTGCAGACTCCACCAAGAAGACATCCAAAATTGCCAGCCTCATCCCCAAGGGAGGAAAGCCATCATCAGGGAAGAAAGATGGCAGCACCTCCTCGGCTTTGACTGGCATCCCAAAGCCAGGACTTAAAGCTCCCTCAGCATCAACAGCAAAGCCTCAGGGTCAGTCCCAGACCCAGAGTCCGACTGCAATAAACAGCAGTGGCAACATGCGGGGTGGTGAGGGAGACAGGGCCAAGCTGACAAAAGGAGGGCAGGGAGGGAGTTTCTACATCCAGCGCACCACTGGGGGCCCAGAGGGCAAACGGACCAGCATGACATCCTCCACCAGCACCTCGGCCCTGTCTGGGTCCAGTGGGATGCTGGGAGGAGGAGGAGGAGGAGGAGGAGGAGGAGGAGGTGGAGGAGCACCTGGTGGGAACGGAGTAGTTCAGCTTCCACAGCAGCAGCAGCACAACCACCCCAATACTGCCACTGTGGCCCCCTTCATGTACAGGTGATATGTTTGCACTACCATCTAAAAGGACACTACACTACAATCTAAATTTCCAGCAAAACTTTCTGTCCCTCCCACATCCACATATACTATCATATGGACTCGTTTTCTCACAGTCATAACTGCACACGTTCAGAGAGACATGCTCAGCCACACCCTCACATCCCATGAAAGCCCAGAGTTCTCCCAACAATCAGTTTGTGCTCCCCACTGTGCATCTTGCTCCCACCTCCACATCTCTTCACAGTCATTACAGAACAAATTAACATCCCCTGGCTGCTGCTTGCCAAAAGCCTATTATTTAACTGTCTGGGTCTCATCTTTGATGTGAGAATGCAGACATTGGCAGTGATCAGGAACTCATTCCCCTTCTCTTCATTCAATCAGGATTGTTTTGATGCAAGCAGCTGGCTCAATCCCTGATGTTACAGCCATCAGAGATGCATAAAGTGGGTAAATCTGCCCAACAGGGCCAATTTTCTCTATGACAGCAGAGGTAATCCAAGGGGAAAAATTGGAGGAGCTGGGACGCTTTTGTGCTTGGAGAGAAAGAGAGTTAGGAATCCCATTAAACCAAGCTTAATCCTTCAACCCTCCTCTCAGCTACCTCCTCTGTTGTGCACAGTCAGCCCTGCCACATTCAGCAGTGCCTCTTTCCACCATTAGCATTACTTTAATCCCACACATTTAACAAGTTAAAACTGCTGTGGGTATCATTCCTGGGCAGATAGCGAGTGATAGGCAGTTATGAAGACAGCAACCAAAACTGAAAGTGTAAAAACAAATAGAGACTACTCAATAAGCATCTCTGTTAAAAGTTTGTGAAGGAGCAATATGAATCCTTGGTTGGGTTGACCACTTGCTGCATTTTTTGTGAGTAACTAGTGCTAAAACAATTTGGACATAATGAGTAGAAAGAGGTGGAACATGCAAGAAACACCACTAAAACTGCTCATGAAAATACGCGTCTCAAAAAGCACATTACCTATTAAAAAAGGACATTTCCTCGTGAGCTTGTTTCTGTAATCTCCATCTTCATCCTCCTCCTCACTTGCTATAAATGTTTTTCCTCACAAACACGTCTGACCACAGCCACCAACATGTAGACAGGAAGCATAAAGAGCTCCTGCTGTGCTGCAATATAACATCATTTTTAGCCCAATTAGGCACCTTTGTTCTACTCCGTTCTTTTTTCTTCGCCCACTTTAACTTGTTTGTTCAGCTACGCTTAACAGGCCAGTGTGGTTGTAGGACTTTGCTGAGTGTTTATGATGTGTACTTCATTCTAAGATGAACCAAGCTGGTTAAAACTTGATCAGGAAGCATAGAAATACTACAGTCATAATTTTTTCAGCTTGGTTAAATGTGCTTCTTGGCATTTCTGCGCTGTCAGACCACCTGTCAATCAAACAAAGTGGGGGTTTCTGTGAAGTCCACTTCACTGAATTATCTGTTGATGAAATAACAAATGGAGATTCTCTTACACAAAGTAACTGCTAAAATCGGAATCACAGTTTGGTTCACTATACAACAAGAAGCAGAAACAACAAAATGTTAAAACCAAGCAATGCATTGACAGAATCCTTTTATTTTAGAAGGCATATTTGGTCATTTTCCAAATTATGAATATTTTCCACAATCACAGATGCTAAAGCCAACAATGAATCCTCGCTACTCACTTTTGGTCAGTCTGCAGCCTGGACTTGCTTGTTCATTGGTGCCATTGTTGTCATGTTGCCACTGTCATTCAAAGTTCCCCATTTAATTGTGGTGTGTCTGGTGTACGTACTGTATGTACATATTGTATGTTGGACAGATGAACCACCCTTATTCCAAATCATGGACTGTGTGGATTAATGTTAATTTTTTTTTAATTATAGAAGAAATTACTTAGGAATATTGGTGTTTAAAAACACTCAAATGTCTCAGTAGAAACTGTTCCTGCATAGCTTTTTTGCAAATAACTGTAATGGCTACAGTTTAGCTTGAGTTTAACAAATGTTTTAGCCTGTCTGTGTAACTGCTCTGTATTATTTGTTCTTTGTTACTTCAGGACATTCTCAGAAAATGACTGCACTATGGTGGCCCCAGCTGACCCCTGCCTCAGCCCCACCAAGGGAGAGCTAGTCTACAGCAAGACAGCCAAACAGTGCCTGGAGGAGATATCAGGTACAACAGGTCAACACACATGCTGTGGGCTCTGCATAGATGAGGTTTCCCTGTGTGGGTGTGTGATTGTGCAGATGCCTGTGCATTAACATTTAGTTTAGCTTACATTTGAACTGCTGAAATACGTGATATTGATTCTTCCTAACATTTGAGAAAGAGCAGGCTGCAGGGTGTGTTGGAATGATAATTGAGTGTAGCTACAGGATTAGAGTTTTTAAAGGCTGCTGCTGCAGTTAGCACAATGTACTAGTGTTGTGGAGCTGGTGTGAGAGTGTGTTTTCAGTAGGTGTGTGGGGTGATTTGAGTCTGTTTGTGTTACCGGGGGATCCCTGTCCAGCACTGGTTTCATGTAGAGAAGGGAAAAGGTCAGTGCTGACAGCCAGACACAGGGAGCATCTGCAGCCCTTTGTTTGTATCCCTGCAGGCTGCCAGCATCCGTTACAATCCAAACGCTGCATCACAAACTGTGATATGACACATCATCATCCGTACATATGTACACGTTGTTTGCTTGTATTGTAAATTCAGCTGAGGGACAGTTTTTGTGTTACTTGTCATTTGACGGATACTTTTATGCAAAGCTCTTACAGTGCCATTAGTTCAGCTATTTGAACTAATGGAACTCCTTCATGCGGAGGAGGACTGCTGGCTTGCACACATAAACGAATGTAGCATGAAAACTGGATAAAGGACTATATCTGAGCTTAAAAGTCACAAAGAAATTCTTAACATGCAGAAAATACAAGAAAATGTATTCCCTTTAATTTTTTGCATTACTGTCATTTCACCTGCATAACTGAAAACTGTTTGTTAGAATTTCAACCATATGTTTGTTTTTAAAGATCAAGAACTGCAGACATCTTCATTGTCCTTTAATTACAGTCAGTGGACATCTGTGCAACTAAGCTTCTGCGGCTGAGAGTTCAGGAGTTTCTAACCACAAACTTAAATTCCTGACAATGACCAGGATGAGAGGTTAAAGCAGGCAACACTCAATCAAAACACAAACCACTGGTGCAGAAAATGTGGTCGTATTTTGCCAGTTGTGCTCTATGGGAAAAATAGTTTTGCTATGAAGATTTCTGTAAATCATTTTTGATTTTAAGATTAAATCTCCCTGGATTCAAATGGTGGAGATCATGATTTTCATTTATATCAGGTAAACTTGCAGGTATAAAAAAAAAAGCTAGCTGAATGAAAAATAACATGTCATGCTCAAGGTGAAGCCACAAAGACTTGAAGTGCCTTCAAAGCTCAGTATGCCCACGAAACAGCATGTGATTACAGGTTTGGGGATGTTAGATGGGCAGTAACATTCCGGACATTTTGCTTTGGTCTCAGCTTTTCTGAAGCCCATCATTTAAAAGATAAAATTAGACTGACCATTCCCTTTGTTTGGGGTCCATTTGAAACACTTGCTTTTTGTTGTCACTTCATTTTTCTAACCATTTCTACAGTGATGTGCAGAAATGAGTCTTTGAGAAAGAAATTCAAGTGTATGTTTACCACATATACCACATGACAAGCCTGATCATTTTACATCTTCTAGCTAAACCAATGTCAATAGACACAATACTCAAACATCAGAGCAGTAAAAACATACAAAATTCTCCTTCACAGATTTATTTATGCTTTTGTGAAGTCATTTGTAGACACGAAAAGTACAACGGTTAAGCATCAGAGTAACTGTTGTTTTATTTAGGATTAATAATAGAACATACTGTACATTTGTGTACCTGCATAGTAATGTGTGAATTTGCTCCGTGTCACTTTATGGTTTCTTAGTCTCTTCTAGATATTGGAAACCAGGATTTAACTAAACATGGAATACAGCTGTGACTAATAGCAACACCACTAATAAACTTGCATTGAGTGATGGCACTATGTCAGTTCTGCGGTCTCATTGTTGATTCATTATAAACTGCGGGCTTACTGTTTTGTTTCTCAAGATAGGATTTAATTAAGTGGGGAGGCCAGTGTGCTGCAGCAGAGGCTGCAAGCTTACAGGTGCGCTGTCTAAACAACTCGCTGTCTAAACAACTCACTGTCACATTGTGAGGAAAGGAGCTGGAGAAAGATTGAGTGAGAAAAGATAAGGGCTACTAAGAGGAAGGAACTGAACAGAAAGTAAGAGAATGAGAGGGATCGAAGGAGACAAGAGACAGTGACAAACAGAGAAGGAGGGCTGAGAGAGGGAGAGAGAGAGAGAGAGAGCACTGCAGGCTGCATGCTGGAATGAACACGCAGACTGAGAGCTATGTGAGCCTTTCCGCTGGCTTCATCGCCTGTTCATTCTCCGCTGTGAGGAGAGAAGGACCGTCAGAGAGTCAGAGGGCTGGCAGGAGAAGTGAGGCAGTGAGGTGATAATTAAAGGAGAGACAGAAGGTGGAGGGAGAGCGATAAGAGTGAATGGATGTCGTTTAATAGGGGGAAATATCAGTAGTCTCTCTGAGCGCAGGAGGGAGGGAGGACGTGTAAGTAAGGAACGGAGAGATGTGGGATCTCATTCATCCACACCCTGAACTGTGGTGAAGCAAGGGAAGCAAGAGAGGAGACAGAGATGGCATGAGGACTGAGGACGTGTGGAGGAAAGAAGTGTTTGTGTCTGGCTCAGCATTGAACAATGAGTATGGGCTGGCTCAAGGATGGATCTGGATTCTACCTATATGCCTAGGCGGGAGGTTCCCTCTCCTCTCTTCACCCTGTGCATGCTTTCACTCCAGCCCTCTAAAGCTTGGATCTTAGTTTGGAGGCGTGGGACGTGGGGACACATCTCTCTGCCTCCTCCATACTCCAGTCCCTCCTCTCCTCCATCTGCTCTCAGTGACGGTCCAGCCAAGATGTGAAACAGAGAACCACACACAGGTAGATTCACTTGCATGCATGCTATCGGTCAGTGAACCCGGACAGGTAAAGAAACAAGTGGGGGAAAAAAGAAACGAGAGTGGTAAGCAGACATGAAGAGAGGAGCAGAGTTCTCAGTGTATCAGGGTGGTAGCCCCGCTCGGCGACCTCCCCAGCCTCTTCCAGACAACCTCAACCTGCGGCTCAAGCAGCGTTCGCTCACCAACCTGACCCTGCTCAGCGATGGTGAACAGCGGGTTTACTCCTTTGAGCTTGATGAATCACCATCTCGTCTTTCCCAACCTCAGAACTCTTCCTTGTACTCATCTTCCACACAGCGCACAGGAGGCAGCCTACAGGGAAGCCCTAGGAAGGAGGGTGTCACAAGGGCAGGAGGTGTGCGGGGCACCAGGGCACGATCCCTGTCGCTCTCTCTCACAAAGGTGCTTTCTCAATCCGAACATTCACTAATCCCAGTACCTTGGCGAGGCACAGGTGCGGCTGGGCGTCCACAGCGGGCATCATATAGCGGCCACCCACGGACTGAGCCACAGCAGAAGTCCAAGGAAGAAGCGGGAACAGATGAAGAGGGCAGCAGTGGGCGTTCAGACGAGGAGCCAGCAGCACGCAGGGGTGGTGGAAAGCGGGATGGTAGGGAGAAGGATGGAGGGTACTGGGCAGAGGAGGAGGTTTCAGGGGGAGGTCCTCGTGAGGGGACGGCTCAGCTGGATAAGGAGGTGATCCTCACTATGCTGGGTGACCTGGAGCAGGTGCTGCACACACAACCTCGCCCACGTAAGTCAATATAGTGAAGGAAGGAACCTAAAATGAGCATGGATGTGGAATCTCGTAAATCAGTTGGAAATTATATTTTTCCAGTATTAAAAAATCAATTGTGACAAGCAAAAAATGTCAAATTTGTATAGGATGAAAAATAAGTCAAAGCTAAGTTAGTAGATTCGGGCTTCGAAAGGCCAGCTTTTAAAAATGTGTGAGTGTGTGTCTGCAGAAAATGGCTATAATCAGCCCTAATTCTCATCATGTAGAAGCCCATTTCTCAAAGCAAGCTATTAGTATTTTTAAGACATGAAGAGTATTTAACCCAGCCTGGGCTGTGCCATCACAGCCTCATTTGTGCAAGTCATACACACAAATGTTGCATTCTAAACCACAAGAAATACACATACCTACTACTTCTTTCTACACAGACACATTTTACACGTATACATCCTTTTTGCCACTGTCATTGTCTGTGTTTTAATCAGGCACTCTGCTCTGTGTGCACCTAGAGGGTGCCTACAGGATGCTCACAGCTACTGTGCCATACTACGTCAGTAGCTTTAACATCTAGCTTGCCAGAACCAAGGCACCATGAAGTATACTGGATATAGAAGTGTGTATTTTTGGAATGACCACCTTGGTTTTGATGCAAGAGGACAGGGACTTGGGTCGACGAGGTTCAGTCGATAAGGCAGGAGCTAGTTTTACAGGTACTAGACACTGACACAGAATGGTGAGCATTGGCAACGAGCAGATTATTGCTGTTTTCCTTCATGCACGTTGAGGAATGATGCAGCATTAAACAGAAATACCTGAGATATAGCTGATGGAAAATCAACACCTCCTCCAACTTGCACTTCCCTCAGTGCCTATAATTCCCCCAGCCAACATGATCAATACCCTATTATTACACCTTACATTGCATGTGTGTGTGCGTGCAAGCTATATGCACGGTGTGTGTCTGTGTGTGTGCGTGCATGTGTGCATACAAGGGATTTGTTCCCCCTTTTAGTGCACTTACATGCCTCGTCCGTGTGTATGTTTATGAACGTGTTTATTAAAGATCTACCCAGGTAAATAAGAAGCCAGTTACTACTTTAAAAAACTCTTTCACCCAGTTGAATTTGGAAGCATCCACCTGATTTTATAGCAGTTTGTGCTATATATTGTGCAGCCTTTGGGAACACTTATTGTTGATGCGAATTAACAAGCTTGCAATATGCTGCAAGACCTTTTGGGAAACATATACAGCAACAGGAACATAAAACTGTGTGAGGACACATCTATCATGCGTAAATGTGCATGTAAGAGCTACTGTACCAAATTGATTGACAGACAGAGCTTGATTAAAGCTAATTTGCATGCGTACATGCATGTGTGTGATTAATAATTACAGAAGATGACTGACATCTTATCCTTGTTATATTTAGCTAGATCACTTCATCACTAAATTCACATAACTAAGAGACCTAAGATTTATTTACCATTAAGCAATGAGTTCAATGTGAGCCAGTTGTCAAAGAACAGCACTAGAAGATAAACATTAACATTAAACATAGACACAACCATAACAGTGTCTGAAAGAAGGCAGTAAATTACAGTAGCACTTTTGGGATTGGGCTGTGCCTGCGTACTAACACAGATAATTCTAATATAGACATGTATACATGTACATCTAAATATAAATTCAAGAGTACGAATTAGAGCAAATTGGCACTAACACACTGTTACAGTATGTGTGTGTGTGTGTTACTGCATCAGTCCCAAACTGCAGTTATTTGCAATATGTTGTGTCAACTCTATCTCAAACGGCATTGTGTGTTTTTGTCTGCGTGTATGCGAGAATGTGTGTTTGTGCCTCTGCTTTTTGCCCTTTTCATCCACCTCAAACACACACACACACACACACACATACACGCCCAACTGGCCCCGACTCAGTTGTACTGCTTCACAGCTTCACCAGGCCAAGAGCTGGACGGCAGCTTGAATTCAAATGAATGCTTTGTGGCTTCTCACCTCTCTATAATGTTGGATACTGAAATAGAAATGGCAACGATACATGTGTATGAGCAACCACTACATTAGGGTTTTAGGTGCATGATATTTTGTGAACTGAAGGCTGCTGCTTTTTTTTAAATCCACAACAGTGTGTTGATTTAGTAAATTGCTTATTGTGTTTTACAATATGTATCAGATTTTTACATTGAAAAGTATGTCCAGTATGTTGGCTTGTCTGTGTGGTACGGTTTTGTTGGTCTACTCTACTGTGCAGGTTAAACCTCTGTTTTGGATTGTTAACATGATCACACCCCCCAAAAATAAAAATCATAAATGCACAAAAACGCTTCGGGCTGCATCTCAATCTTGCGTGAAGTGTCTGTTCATGATGGAGACTCTGAGGTCAAATCTCTTCATGTCACTTTATAATGGGACTGTAATTGGATCTTTCTCAAAGGGGCCCTGGCAAGACAAGAATATGAGAAGAGGAAAGACATGAGAGAAGGATAGAAGAATTACAGAGAAAAACTCAACAGTGAGTTAATAGTACCAGAGTTCCATCTTCCATTAAATTCCTGAACTGAATCCCTGTCCTTAAGAAGCTCAAGCCTACTGAAAAGTTACTATAGAACACCTTCCTGAGCTTTGAAGGAGACTTTTTGTCTCTTGTGGCTGTTTCACTGCAGTTTCTGATGTTTTCCAGCTTGACAGGATAAAAATTTCAAGGTGCAGAAGCATCTGTGCATTTGCCGTTAACACAGTTCGACACTGGGATTGTATGAGTTTTTTCTGGCAAGTTTCACTCCAACTACATATATACTGCACCTCACAGATTTCTATTTACAATAGCTTCCATAGAGTGGACCTCTCACAGGAGGTCAGATCACATCCTCAACCTCACACGATGGTCAGTCTGTTTGCTCCCCAAAGATTAAACATGACCTCAATTATATCAGCCCAATGAGGTCATTACTCAGTAAAGTATAATTGAGGTCAGGACTTGAGTTAATCATTAAAGCATTTTTCAATCACCACCATTGTTTTGAAGTCCTTACTTTTTATTCAGTTCTACTGGAATTTAAAAGCATTTTGACTGTGTAGTAAAATACAATGAGGTTCAGCTGCACCTGTGCTTTTGTGACTAATTGATGTAAAGGAAGAGACATTGCCATTGGAACTAAAAGCAGTTATACTAGAATACAGGTGAATGACAGGCATGTGTACTAGTGTACATGGTTCTCTGTCGAAGGGAAGACTTGAATAGATTTGTTATCAAAGACGCATCAACAAGGCGATATTCTTCATATTTGCTGTAGCTGGTAAACCATGTGCTTCTGACAGTGTGGACTGTCACACAGCATACACCATGACAGGAAGATTGGTGTCGGTTTGCAGGAGGAGCTACATACTGCAGTGCTACGGTAATCTGTTTAAATCAAATCATATTTTCAGTTTGGGAAACACGAAAATGAGAAACTGAGAAAATGCTAGTGACAGAATGGGAAGCCCCATCTTACAGTGATTTTTTTTTTAAATAAAATGTATACAGTCTGCACTTTTGCTAGAAGGCTTATAGAAAATGCTCCTTGGTCCACTCTATAATTGATTTTTACATATCTGTAATAATATAGGGACTGCTTATCTGCTTATCCCTGCTTATCTTTTACACCAACCTGCTGCATATTTATGCATAGTAACACCTGAACCGCTTTTCTCCTCCTGGCACTGAGCTTTGCCACAGGAGTCACTGGGGGCTTTTCAAACCTCCAACCTACTGCTGCTTCCATCTGCCCCTGTTTGCCCTAGTCAACTTTAACCACAGTACTGAGCTCAGTATATGGTGTCTGTTCAGAGCACAGCTTCTCACACTTACCATCATGCTGCATTGTATGAGACCCGTTGGCTAATTCATCTTCACAGTGGAAACATTTTTTTTTTCTGTGAAAATACCTTAAAACTGGAAACTACTGTAATGTGACTGGCATCCATTCTATGTCTCATGCCACTTGTTAATTACCCATTTTGTGGTTCCCGCCCGTGGATACAAGCTAGTTTGACAAGCTAACAGAGAGGCTTAATTGGAGCAGACGAGCAGACACTTCAGTGTGTGTCCAGAACTCACAGTCCTGAAATGTTGCTTGTTAGCAGCACTCCTTGAGAATAAGTCTAATGCCTCAGTAAAAGCAGTGTTTGATTTTCAAACAACGTACTGTCAAGAAAGTAAAACGTATGGAATGTTTTATTATAGCTGTAGGACGACGGTGGACAAAAGTGGCAGCGATTTCCAACACTCATGACAGAGAGACACTGACAGAGTTTGCTCTTGCAGGCACAGCTGTGGCCTCAACTAACCGACGTTAGTTCGTGTGCGTGTGGTGTCATGACATGACATTTGGGCATCGGCCTAAAGGAAAAATGTCAATACTGTGTAAAATAACGTATCCACTTTTTAGAGTACAAGAACTGCATGTGGTGCAGCCTGACAGGCTGATTTATTGAATTGTCTCCAAATTGTCCACATGGACTTTAGGAACGTGCACCCATGCTGGCTGTCATCGTGACCAGTCTTCGTTCTGTTCACCTTAGTGAGACATAGAGTTGACATCCAATGAAATACTGGATGTCAGATGTCCTTATCACCTCCTCTATTGTGCGTTTGTGCATATGTAGCCTTTGTGGTTATGGGTGAGTATTGTGTGTGGGTGTGTGTGCTTCAAACTTCTAAGTAAATCATATAAAATGTGTGTCTTCAGGAGAGGACCCCGAGACGAGACGAATGAGGACAGTGAAGAACATTGCTGACCTGCGGCAAAACCTGGAAGAAACCATGTCCAGCCTTCGGGGGACACAAATTAGCCACAGGTAGGTGAACAGAAGGTACTGTCCATTACTTACTGCCAGTAATGACTCAATTTTCTGCCGTAAATACACCATGAAGCTTATTTCCTCATTCAAATCATCCATCCACATTTTCTCAGACAGATTTGTATTTAATCCCTGACCTTCCAGTCCACAAGCTTACAACACTGTCATGGCCATAGCTACAGCAAATGGAAAATTTAGAAGACCCTACAAAGTGTAATGCAACAGGTTTCTTGTTCTAACAGCCAGTCTATTGTAATTAGTGGTGCTAAATGAGTTTTTTAGAGTTAAGGAGAATTATTCTGTACAGCCTGTCTTTAAACTGTACTATTATTTACTATGCGTGACAGTAGCATTGTGTAGCATCATAAATATAATCATTTAGAACTTGCTGCCTAAACATAAAGGTCAATCTAATTCCGGTGTGGTTCACTTAATTATTTAAAATATCAACAAAACGCAGTTACACTGTGTTCAGTCTGACCAATACTGCAGTATCTGCCTGGTCCTGTTTAAATATTCAGGCAGGGCTGGGCCGGCTGTCAATTGTTGTTCTTTTAGGAGCTTTTCAGCTGAGAACCCCCAGTGGTGATTCTAGTTTTGTTACGGGATGGGACATATGAGCCCATTGGCTGGAAGGGGCCCCTCTTAAAGGTTTTTGGGCAGTGATGGAGCACTGTATGTATAGTGCCTTCATGGGAAGGTTAAGGGCATTAATAGTTGTCGTAGTAAAATATGAGTGGCCATCGGAGGCCCATTTCACAGCTTCTTTTGAGGAATCCAAAAACATTTTCCTCTTCTGATGGTATATTGCTCACATCAGTTGCCTTCAGCATCTAGAAACAACAGTCATCAGTTAGTAGAGATGATTTTGAAGTTGAGAGAGATCCAAAAAAAATAAAGGTGCAAACCAGACACACTAATAATAATGACATAGGAGAATACATTATAAAACACATTATAGAGCTGAGGGTAAGTGAAAACATTTGTATTAAAACATTTGTCATAGCTGTATTATTATTATTACAGCAACAACCAAATATAGAGAACGTATTAAAATCCTGGAGTGTTTCTATTTGTAAGTCTAGAAGTGGGCTAGTCAGAGAAAAAGGGTGAAGGCTGGGATATAGAAGTCTGCAGGATCAAATCCCAGCCTGCCCACCAGGTGTGTCCTTGAGCGAGACACTCAGCACTAGCTCCCCAGGCGTCGCCTGTGGCAGCCCATTGCTCCCCCCATGGGGGATGGGTTAAGTGCAGAGACTAAATTTCATTGTAACGTGTAAGTGAAAATGTAAATGTGCTCAATTATGACCAATAAAGATTCTAATTTATTTCAAAGTCTTTGCAAGAGAGAAAAAAAAATGTACTGGGAGCTGCATAAGCTGTTTCACATTGATGTAATGTGTGGGGAGTCTGAGACATCCATAACCTCTTTGACACACCTGTGAAGACCCACACAAAAAACATTTGAAAAAGACCGAAAAAAAAACAGATTTTGATTTCCCTGACTGACCCTTCTCACCCCGTTTACAGTATCACACTGATCCAACAGATAGATAAGTCTCCACCCATTATTGATGTTTCCTCGATTAGCATGTCTTCATCTCCTCCACGTTTCCTGGATTGTACTACTGTAAAAACCGACGTCACCTTTCTCAGCAGTTAATGTACATCCGGCACCTTTCAATACTGTCCCTTCTCTGAGCCACTGGCAACACAGACAATCAAACACAGTGTAGAGACTGCGGTTCAGGCAAAGGCAAAATGATAACCACTGGTTCATGTCAGATCCTCGAGCAATGGCTCTGTGCTTGTCTCTCTCCCTCTCTCTCAGTCCATTATTTTGTATGTTTTGCCCCATTTGCAGAGGAAGATGGTGGCCAGGCTGCTGACAGCCATGACAGATGGCCCTGTGTGTGTGTGTCTGTGTGTGTGTGTGTGTTTGTGTTTGTTTTCTTCTTTAGTCATCAGAGGAGTCTCAGCTAGGCACGATCAATACAGCAGCATTGTCTTACCATCGCATTTAATCCGACAGCACCCAGAAGCTTGGGGTCTGAGGACAAAATCTCATTCACATGCATCAGACTCCAAAGGACGGTCAGCATGAAATATGTGGAAAGTGCATTAATAGCAACATATGCTGTGTCCATTTGCGTGTGTGTTCTAAAGATCATAGCAGCAAAGCAGTAATTACTGGTGTGTAAAAGTAGCACCACAGTAAAATGGGATATGGGCTACTGCACAGCTTTCAACCCTTAACTTTAAGTCAGCTCATGAATGTGCCAGTCTATGTTCTCCACATGTTTATATTCTGAATGTGATCACGACATCTGAGCATGCATGCCAATTCTGTCCATGACAAAAGCCTGGCCAGACCATTCTCAGCTCTCCTCTGGATAAGAAATGACTATAATCACCATGAAGCTTTGAAGCACCTTAAGTAATTAATCACTGTCATGGTTGAGATGACATGACTTATTCAGATTAATCACTGGCTTTTTCTTCTTCCATGGGTTTCTCCCTTTGTACCAGGTTTTACAGTGGATCTGGATGTCTGAACGAATGGCTGTTCAGACATCCAATGGTACCTGCATCTCATTAAATTAAATGAGGCACAAGGCAATGATTTTGAGATGTCTGTGTACAAGATAATAAAAAAGTAGTGTTTTATTTTGTCACTATTAAGACTTTTAGTAGTTGAGAGAAGTAAAATAATAAACTCATTTAATTTATTTTTTTTTTTTGGCCTTTTATTTTTTCTTTGGTTTTTGTTTCTTGCCCCCACCCTTTCGCCCTGTGAAAGCTGGGATAGGCTCCAGCCCCCCTGCGACCCTAAACTCGATAATTGATTAGAGATAATTGGATGGAAGTTGAATTCAGATTCAAACAGATCAAGCATCTTGCCAAAAAGCTGATGACACCAAAACTTTAAATTATTGACACGTAGCTTCAATATTCCCGCTACCAGCCTTTTTTCTTTCATTGAACTGGCTTTGACACTTTGATGTTCCATCCATTATGACAGCTCAGTTCACACCCACATCATTCTTCAGAGATCCAGACCTGTTGGGACCTATCCTGGCTATTGTATTGATCGGCATTTAAAGGGACACAAAACAGCTCCATGTGTGGAAAAAAAAAATGCAGTGATGTTCAAAGAAAAACCCGGTACAGCAAAAAATAGTGAATATCTCTTCACCCTGGCTGATATTTTTGAAAATAATGGCTTCAACTAATTACATTTGTTTGTCTTGTGTTTACATTTACAGAATGTACAGAGAGAGAAGCTTTTGATAAATTATTCACTACTTTAGAATACAGGAGTTGGTGATTGATCCTATTTGACCGCATGTATTGGATTCTGAGGTTTTCTCTTTAAACATACATTTAGCTAACTCTACAAGACCAAGATATTTGTTGTCATTGAAGCAGTAAAATGCAACCAAAGCAGCTAAAGTACAAGTGTTTAATGGTAATGATGGTACAAAGGCTGAGACACTTTTCAATCCCTGACAATGTTCTTGTGAGAGCAGTCAAATTGAGAAGAGAAGTAACATTATTTAGCTGGAAGAAGGTAATATAAGGTACTTCTTGACAAGATTAAATGTATGATGGAAGATGGAAAGTGACTTGGCCGTTCTAAGTGTGTGTGTGTGTGTGTGTGTGTGTGTGTGAGAGAGAGAGAGACTGTGTTGACAGCTGGGCAGGGACCTTTCACAGGGTCCAGATTGAGGATCAGTGCTGTGATTATGGTGAGAAAATTTTCTGAATTGCTCTCAACCTACTAGGGGTTAGCATCTGCCAGTCCTGCCAACCCACATTATACAACATATACATTTTTCTTTCTTTCTTTTCTCAGTAATATAACTATATGTAAAAAAAAAAAAAACTATTATAAAACAAACAACACTTTTTCTGACAGTCTAGAGAGTGGTGCTACAATTTACCAATATGAATTGAATTAACCTACAGATAAAGTACATGTTAAACTGTAAAACTCTCAATCCTCATTAGCAGCAGCAAGAGTTGCAGTATATTTATATTTAGCATTGCTCAGCAATAAGCAATTCCCTGCTGTCAACGTGGATTCTTCCCCTACTGAGCTCTTGGCTAAACACAAAATAATCTCCATCTATTATAATTCATTTTCATTTGAGCTCTGCTGTATGCTACGCAGTGAAGCAAATACCCCAACAAAGAACAAGGATTTATAGGAAATATGTTCTTAATATTGAGAAATATTTAAAATAAATAAACATCAGACATACATGGGATCACAGGTAGTTTAACAACATGTTGGTGTTATATATTGCCTGTCATACATTTAAGATGTATTATGTATTATATCATGCTTTTTAATTGAATGTGTGAGTCAGCATGTGGTAGGTTGAGACGTGTGAAATATCTCAGCACCCTTCTTCTATTCACTCTCTCCTTCTTCTCAGCCACATCCTTGGTTTCCATGCCTATTTATCTCAACACCTACACATGCACAATCTCCTTCACTTTATCTGTCTTCCTCCTTTTTTCTCTCTACTGCCTGGAGATAAAGATAAGCTGATTTAGCAAGCTGCATTGTGTACCGATGGTTAAATGATTTAGATTTCTATACTGTAGCAAATTGATTTCTGTGTTTCCATATTCAGCTGTGATGGCACATCAGATATGCAGTTGTTTTGTATTGTATTTGTTTTTTGTTTTTGCATATTTTGTTTTCTGCCTATTGAGCACACGAACATGGCATTCCATTTGTGATTGGGCTTGTGTGTGCATTGGTTTCAAGAGGTGTTGATCAAGATGTGTTGTGAATATGGCTGGCATTGGCTGCCCCTCTCATGTTTGTACTTGGCATCAGAGGGTGCAATGTTCTGCCCTTTGTCTCTCTCACATACACACACTCTCTCAGACAAGCTTGCTCTCACACCCTTCTCACTGCTATGTGAGACACTGCCGTATGATGTGATTGCTTTTGTCACCTAATGAAGGGAGGCGAGCATACAGCAGCAAGCATACAAATAGGTGTGTGTTATGCTACACATCCAGCTACTGTCCTTTGCTTCCACTCCATCATCTGCTTCAGTGTTTCCTTAATTCTTCAAAGGTAAAACAACATTGCAGCAGTTGTGGAGCGAATATATAACTACTAGCAGGTTTAAGTTTTTTTTATTTCTAAACTAGAAATGCCAATAATGCTGCAATTTAATGTATAAATATGGATGGATTATGAGGAAATGAAATCCTAACAGCCCATTCCGGTCCCCAGCTGTGCAGTGCCGGTCCAAGCCCGGTAGAAATTGGCGAGGGTTGTGTCAGGAAGGGCATCCGGTGTAAAAACTGTGCCAAATCAACAAGCGAACAATGATCCGCTGCGGCGACCCTGAACTCACGGGATAAGATGAAAGGACCCCCCCCAAAGAAAAAAAAGTTTGTGCCTTTTTTAAGGGCTTTCATGGTTATGTCTATCTTTGGCATTTTATTGTCTCTTTTGGGGCATTTTGTGTCATTCTGTGCCTCTTTTATATAGTCTCAGGTTGTTGATCAATATTTTTTTGGTCATTTTGCACCTTTATGCTATTCTACATCTCTTTATGAGAATTTCTCAATAGAGCTCTTTGAGACAGCAAATATTAGACTGTGGCCTCTTGGGTCAGTAATCCATCTATGATCATATCCTTTTAATGTGAATCACATATGACAACCAGGTTTTAATAGTGTTGGTCTTTATGCCTTAACCTTTATCCTATTCATAACCCTGCAAAGGTGGAATTCATGGCAGAACTACTGTATTGGATTGCATTAAATTGTACAGGTGGCCATATTGTTATGCCTGATCAGTGTACACTACTTGTTTAGTGTTTAGTTTATTGGGTGACGGTCATGACTAGAGTCCACATTAGAAACTTATTCTTAAGGACAAAAATCAGAGCAGTTGTCTTGCTTTCATCATGTGACTGCAGTGTATCCTTTTTGCCAGCAGAGGGCGCTCATGCTAGGTACCTTTGTTTTGCCTTGCTTTTTACATTCAGATACTAGTTGCCACAGCAGGCTGGGTGTGTGAGTAGTCATAAGCTTATGTTGTGAGCATACTACACAGATATTCCTTTTGACTCACCTGCAGCATTTACTCTAAGACTTGATCCTATAACTTTGCCTCCCTTTCTTGGAAATATGATTATTTTAAAGGTGAACGCTTTATGTTCAAGTCTTATTTTCAGAGGCATCTCTCTATCCTCCGTTAGCCCTGCAACAATTACTGCAGTGACTGTCATCTTTGTCTCCCTCCAGCTGGTCTCCTTGCTTGTATTGGCTGCTTTATTTCTTTAAATGTTTTCATACTCACAGCCTCTTTTTCCTCCATCTAATTATTGTTAGGTTAGTAGAGCACTCGTCTTTGAACTGCAGGGTGAGTGATTTGATTTCTGGTTCTTCCTGGCCACATGTTGAAATGTCCTTGGCCAAGACACCGAACCCTAAGTATCCTGAGGCCTCTGGTTCTTGTTTTTAAGTCATTTTGGATAAAAACATTTGCCAAATGACTGTATGTA
This sequence comes from Channa argus, assembly GCF_033026475.1. Taxonomy (NCBI): domain Eukaryota; kingdom Metazoa; phylum Chordata; class Actinopteri; order Anabantiformes; family Channidae; genus Channa; species Channa argus. The sequence continues at coordinate 15,621,813 of NC_090217.1, read as the reverse complement.
AATTCACATGTTATTGTCTTACACGTTATAAATGTTTAAGTAAAATTAATTGGATGGGAGGGGGCGGCTCAGTTAGTAAGGCAGTTGTGCGTGCACCACAGGGTCATTGGTTCGATCCCGGCTATATGTCAAAGTGTCTCTGGGCAAGACACTGAACCCCCAACAGCCCATTCCCATCCGCTCCAAGTCCGGTAGAAATTGGTGAGGGTTGGGTCAGGAACATCCAGCATTCGGCGTAAAATCTGGGCCAATTTAACATGCGGACAGTGATCCGCTGTGGCGACCCTGAACACACAGGATAAGACGAAAGGACAAAAACAAAATATTTGCTAATTGAATGGAAACAAAACGTGGCTACCTGCTTTGCTCGTCTCCATCGTAGTGTGATATACCATGATGGTCTGACATAGGTTCTCATGGGAGCCTTCACATTCTCATCTTCAAGTTAGCATACTGAAAGAAGTAGAAATTTAGGAAAGACACAGACACACACACACACACACACACACACAAATAAAGCAATGTTAGAAGAACCTTGACATCATTTAAAAGGAGCATTTGATGCATCCAACTCTCTGTTAAAATGTGGTTGATATTTACACCTGAATGGTTTGCCCTTCACAGAGAAGTGCATTTGATATGATGATACCGCTCCCTTAGGCTCGTCATTTTTGTAAACTTGGGGCACTTTTATACTGAGCAGATATAAAAGAGACTGCACTGAAAATCAACCATTTTTTCTATGTCCAGTTGGAAATAAGTCCCTTATTTTGTTATCCACCCCTCTTCTCCACAGTACGCTAGAAACAACCTTCGACACCACAGTGACCACTGAAGTCAATGGGCGGGGTCTCCCAGCCCTCGCTGCACGCTCCTCCCCCATGGCCTGGCGACTGGGCCCGACACAAACGCCACGTCTCCAGGCAGGCGATGCACCCTCAATGCCCACCAGTTACGCTGCACCCAGGGCGGGTTCGACAAGCACTGGCACCACAACAGGGCGCTACAGTGGGCACTCAGACCCATCCAGGTTTGTGATGAGGCGAGCTGCCACAGGGGGATGGAACATTTGCTGTCAAATGTAGAAGACATCATCTTTTATACACAGATAGATTGACCAATGGATCATTAATACCAACTAAATTGCCACTTTAGAGAGCATTTGTTTTTTGAAGCACTATGAAGTGATGCATTTCTGTTTAGCAAACCATGCTGTGTTTAGTCCAAAAACACTGCATTCATACAGTATCCAAGGCCTCACCTGTCTTTCTCAGTACATTAAGACAAACAGCCTGCTCCACCAAGGCTATCACTGTTTCATCTTGTCTTGAAAAGAAAGATTCAAATAATACATTATGTAAACCTCGAGAATACTCAATACACTGACAGTTTACCTGAATGAAAGATGCATCAGTGTTTTCAACAAAACACCCTGACGTGTGTGTGGGTTCACGACCTTCGTTAGCAATAACTGCCTCGAGCAAGTGTTAAACGTATTGAAAAAGACAATCCACAATCATCCCCACATGAACATACACGCTCCCACTTAGATTTCCTGAAACAATGAGGCTGAGGGTGATGGGCTGTGAGGGGAAGTTAAATGTGAACTAGTGGAGTAAAGCATCTGTAGGATTAAAGCCCTGTCAGAACAGAAAATGTGTTCGAAAGACTTTGGGAGGGAAAGGTGATTAGTTTAATTATTAGCTCAATTAGCTCAACACTAAGGATCCTTATGTCCTATAAGCCATGTCTGATAGCTATCTGGCAGTAACCTTAAATCCTCTCAGCTACTCATTATCACTTCTTGATATAGACTAATTTAAACACACATCTGTTCTTGTGAGTTTAGAAAATGCAAATACAGTCAAAACAAAGTTCATTAACAAGATTAGCCGTCAGTCAACCGCGGCTTCTCAGTAGTGGAATGAAATATTTGTTTAATCAGTTCCTTTTCATCATTTGTTTTAATTTTAATTTTTTTTGCCAAGCTAAGGTGGATGCTTCCTCTAATGATTTCTCCTCTGACAGATACCTTTCAGATGGCGGCCTCCATCTGTATGCTCGAAATGCAGGTCGAGCTTCAGACGTTTCTTCGTCTCGAGAATTATCCCAGAGAGGAAGCAAAGAGATTCAAGGCGACATAGACAGGTAAGAATGGAGTCTGTCAATCATGTGGTGCTGCTTGTTTTCCTGATGTGTATTTGACGTGTAGACTGCAGGCAGATCTAGTTGAGGTTCCTTAGCTTTAAGATTCATCCAAGGACACGTTGAGAGAATGAAGGCACATTGTTAAATATCATAATTTGTATGCAGTGCCTCCATTTTATATCTTTCCTCTCCATTAGCAACTTCCAGTGGGTTCAAGCTCCACTAACTTGGCTTATTGCTGGTCACTTTTCTGCTGGAGCCAGGTGGATGCTTGCAAGGCAGAATTCACCAGACTATCCTTGGCAGTCAGTGATTCACATGTGTGAAAAAAGTTGTACACAGAGGTGAAAACTGCACAAAGGTTGAACTTAAAAAGCTGAAATTGCAGGCATATTATTTGTCCTCTAACCAGCCAGCAACCTCAACTAAACTCAACTTTATTGTTTCCAGCATAGACAATAAAATCACGCTTATCACCACATGCAGTTTTTTTTTTTTTTACAAAAAGTGAAAAAACACGGCACCTAACATTGTGCTTATGTTTCATATTCCAATACTTCACAAGCACTGCATGGAGTGGTATGACGTGGCCTGTCGGTGCATGACAGGGAGGTATTTTTAGGCCGGGCTGCCAATTTTAATGGGTGGAGGGGTTCAAAGATGTGGACGGCGTATAAATCAATCAGATACAGGTCTCAAAAATGTTGTAAAGCTTTAAATGACAAAATGGTTGCAGAGCTACTTTAAGCTGAGCTAATGCTATGCAGCAATATTATGGTAACTCTAAACAATAGATATAAAGTCACATTATTTTTTGTTAGAATTTCAGATTAGTATGTGGATTTAGGATTCTATTCAAGGATAAGCTACAGTGAATATGCTCAATGTCAGTATCATGGTGTAAGGAAAACGTCTGGGTTACATGTTCAATCTCACAAGTGTGTCCATCACAACAGTCAGTAAGACCACCCAACCAGGGGCAAGCCCAATATTATCTGTGGCTATCTAACGGCCGACTATCAAAACGTGCACGACCTGACCGGAGGTTCAGAAAAGGCAATTAACCAGCCCCCTGTCAGTCGCACACTGATGTGCCTGTCAGAATTTGACACTCATGCAAAGAGATTGTTTGGATAAGAATAAATACGAACTCTGTGAACTGTCTCTTACATTTGCCAAGTCTTAGCTTACCTCTACATGTGTTTTATCTCTATATTTTAATATTTTGCCTTAAGTGTCTCTCACTTAACCTTGACATAAATCCAAAATTTTGCAGGTTTTCTCAGCTAAATTTTGTGTTAGCATTTTGGGCCTCAGGGATGATAAAGAAATATTGACGCCTATTTTCCCTTAAGATGCCTGCAGGCAAAGGAGTCCTGATAGGATCAGAGCTTAAACTGTGAAACCTGGGTTGCCTTGCTGCTTCTTTTTTCTTCAAAACTATGTGAAAGTACACACACACACACACACACACACACACACACAAACACAGTAATAATGCTTCTCTCTGCCTCCCTCTGACATGTGTGATTGTCAGATGCTGAGCTGTCACTTCCTACTGGCAACTGACAAAGCTCAGGAGGGAAATTCATATCTGATTGCTCGCTGGGCTTTACACCTCTGCCTGGCTTTAGTTCCCTCCATAGAACCTATGTGATTGGTTCCTCCTTTATCCCAAAGCATTTGTCATCTTTTCTCACATAACCCTCTGGCTTTAAGTGAAATGATTAGGGGATAAGGCTGAAGTTCAAACAATCTTGCCTGACTTTGAAAGACATTTCATCTCTCCCAATGCACATACTGGTATTCTAGGAAAAACAAATACAAGAAAAGGTTTTATTCCAGTACCTGTGAGTCAAATCTTAAACTGTGTAGTTTCTCTTTCCCTGATGTCACCAAGGATTTACATGTTTAGCTGTCAAACACTTTACAGCCAGCTAACTGACAGGTAGTCTTATTGTCATATATTTCCTGGTATGTCTGCTCAATAGCTGCTTTATTTTCTGATTCGGTAGAAAAGGTTTACTGTTCACTTTTCAGCCATAGAAAGACGCAAGCAGTACTGCAGGATGCAATTGACTAAATGCAATCCCCACACCGATGGGTTTGATAACCGAAGGCTTTTAAAAAGTGGGATGTAAGGTTTCCTCTGTGGATATACAGGTTAAGGTTTAAAATTCTTGTAGGATAATTGACTGTAGTGTTTCACAGAAATGTATCCCATGCTGCTACTGAACAGGAACTACAATGGCTATTACTACTGCATGTAGAGCTGCTATACAAAAACCCCGGTCATAAAAAACTTGTTTTTCAGAAGCTGTAGTTTGCTGTTTTACCTCTGGCGACTATACCTAAGTGAGAAGCTGAGCCAGTCTATTTTAATGTGAGAGCTGGATACAAAGTTTGGGTCAAATAATTTGTTAACCAAGCTGAAATGTATAATTGTTGTTTTTATCAGTAACAAATTACTCAGCATTGTTATTGTGTCTCTCATATATGAGCAATAATTGGGAAGGTAGACGTATGCAGCCAAACAGAGGCTTTCAGATACATCACCCTAGTAAGACGTAACACACACTTGCAGATCCTTTAGTCCCCAGTTCTCCTGGCGCACTGGCAGTAGTAGAGAGAATTCCTGGGAGGCAGAAAGCGGGAGTCAGTTTGTGTACATATACAGAACAGCTCTCATGTGGCTCATTATGCTCCATGCTTTTCTCCAGTCATAACCACTCCCCTGGCTGCCACCCAAGGCTGCTTTATTCCCCACCAACAGAGCCCCCAAGGAAATTTCTCTAAATGACTCATCCGGCCAAGACTTATGGCCAGCAGGTGACTGAGACCATCTGGGGCTACGACAGTGTGCAGTAAATTTTAAATGAGATACTGTATGTCCTTCATATGACTATAGGTGGTATTAAAATACCTTGTTCAGATTAGCTTAACTGGTCTACGTGTTTCTTTGGGAAATGCTGTGCTGTACAACAAGTGGTGTCTGCAGAGGTGGTATGCTTGGAAGGTGGAAGGAAAAGATGTGAAGTAGAGCTTTGAGTGACTTTACCATCATGATTAGCCCAGAGCCTATGATTTTTTTACTACTAATATACTGACTAGCAATTATACCAAACCGTGGTTTTTAACTAAGAATACAATTATTTGAAACTGGCCATACCCCAAAAGAGCTGAACAACAAAGGCTTATATCCCTCTTCTGATCAGTCTGTTTCAAAACAATAGTGAATTCAGCCTTGGCTAAAAGAACCACTCTAAAAATACCTCCCTGTCATGCAGAATAGATGAGTGTATGCTTGTGGCTTTACAGACAAAAAAAGACACCCAAGGAGAGTGTTTTGACACCGACAAGTTCCCCGTTTTCAGCAGAGATATGAATAAGTAACAGGGTCTTGCTTTTAGCATCCAGGTGCTTTGTGTGTGTGTGTGTGTGTGTTTTGGTTATTTGATTCTTTGGAGGATTGGAGACAAGTCTATATGTTTGAATGTGTTTTGTTGCGGTGGTGTTGTCTAGGCTTGACTTGACTATATATATTTAAGTATGTCTATACATGTGCTGCATATGTCTGAGTTGCTGAACAGCAGGATCCAGGCTGTCACTCTGCAGGATCAGTAACAGGCGTGGTGAAGCTGTGGAGCTCGGCGGTGCTGCTGTAAGCAGCGAGAAGATTTGGGGAAGAGGTTTTGCGCCATCAGTGACAAAGCCAGGCATTATATAGCTTTCTGTGTAGTTCGTCACTGCCAGGGGCATCACTTTGGAAGAAAGTATCCTCTGTCACGTTGCACTTCTAATTGCAGCATTTGAATGTTTCTGCTTTCTAGCTTTCTGAAGTTTTCTGGCACTCTTCAGTCTTTTTCTGTCTTGCAGACGTTTGTCTTTTTTTGGTCTTTCCACCTTAATGAAAAGCCCACAGACACACAGACTGAACTTAGACTCTGATGGTAATTGGGAGAAGGTTATTGAGGATTTATGTACCCAGCTGTGTTTTGCTTTTGTGTGTGTGTTCATGCTAATGTGTGTCCTCCTTTGTGCAGGTGCTTGCACGCACATACATTTCCTTCCAGAAACCGGGAAATTGCAGCCCACACAAACACACTAATTAACCATCTAATCATTCTGAGGAGCTCAAGGGGAAGTTTTAATTTTTTGGAAGCAGAACTTTCCTCCTATTTCTTATTCTCTGGCATTGAATCTTCAATTACAGACACTTTTCTCTGTATTTATGATTAATATTAAGATTTTTCATAATATCCCCCAAGGGAAGTTCGGTATTCTCATTAATTACTGTACTTCCTGAATTAATCAGTGAAGGCAAAAAGTTACCGAATGGGCAGTGATGAAATAACAAGACATCAAGCTTATTTCATTTTTGTCCAAAAAACCCTGTCACACTTCTCAAAATGTCTGTACTGAAATGAACTGCACATTTTCCCCTTCATGCCCACAATGTGCTGTTTCAGTACTTTTGCATGAACCATCCAGTTTAAGTACATTTTAACAAAGTACAGTGAGAAAAATATTATTATTCAACTTCAACTAAAGCTTTAAATACTACTGGTATTCTCTGGTTAGTATATCATAAATTGGAATGTCCTGCAAAAGTGTGACTGTTTGGTATGAAATTTACACTTAAAGTATTCTGTTATGACCCCTTTGCTAAAGTGACTCTCATCATGACTATTTGTGAGACCATATGCTCCTCTGACAGTGATCTACAACTCTGTCTGTCAGGGGCAGGTTTTTCATCTGGTGTGACTGAAAGGTGAAAGACAGCATGACCGTTACTGTAGCATATTATTCATGTTATTTGTTTATTCATAAAAAAGAAATCATATCAATTCTGCAGCCTCACTACGTACAATACTCGATAGTGTTGCCCCTCTAAAAAAGAAGGCAATAAATCAGCAGAGGCGATCTCCATGGTATAGTTCACAAACACGCAACTTAAAACAGGAAACACGAAAGTTAGAAAGGAAGTGGCGTTCCAGAAAGTTAGAAGAATCTCATTTAGCCTGGAAAAATAGTTTAAAAACGTACAAAAAAGCTCTCAGTGATGCCAGAACAGCATATTATTCATCATTAATAGAAGAAAACAAGAACAACCCCCGGTTTCTGTTCAGCACTGTAGCCAGGCTGACTAAGAGCCATAGTTCTGTTGAGCCTACTATTCCCTTAACTTTGAGCAGCAATGACTTCATGACCTTCTTTATGAATAAAATTGTAGCTATTAGAGAAAGTATTCACCAGATCCTCCCCCCAAAAATTACAGATAGATCTTCATGTACAGCAGTGCTAGAATCATGGATAAGGCCCCACTCCCTGTTAGACTGCTTTTTACCCATAGATCTCTCTGAGCTAACTTCAATTATTACCTCATCTAAACCAACAACCTGTCTGCTAGACCCTATTCCAACTAAGCTGCTCAAGGAAGCTTTACCCTTAATAGATACGTTCATATTAGATATCATCAATCTATCTTTAGAAACAGGCTATGTACCACAGGCCTATAAGGTAGCTGTAATTAAACCATTACTTAAAAAACCCTGTCTTGACCCAGGTGTTTTAGCCAATTACAGACCAATATCTAATCTCCCCTTTATTTCTAAAATAATTGAAAAAGTAGTCGCAAAACAATTATGTGATCACCTTCATAGGAATAATTTGTATGAAGAGTTTCAGTCAGGATTTAGAGTTCATCATAGTACAGAAACAGCACTGGTAAAAGTCACCAACGATCTTCTCATGGCCTCAGATAATGGACTCATCTCTATACTTGTTCTGTTAGATCTTAGTGCCGCATTTGATACCATTGATCATAACATTTTATTACAGAGACTGGAACATGAAATTGGAATTACAGGAACTGCACTAGGTTGGTTTAAATCCTATCTGTCTGATAGATTTCAATTTGTTCATGTTAATGATGAATCCTCCATGCACACAAAGGTTAGCTATGGAGTTCCACAAGGCTCTGTGTTAGGACCAATACTTTTTACTTTATATATGTCTCCTTTAGGCAACATTATTAGAAAACACTCCATAAATTTCCACTGTTATGCTGATGATACCCAGCTATATTTATCTATGGAACCAGATGAAAATAATCAGTTAATAAAGCTTCAAGCATGCCTACAAGACATCAAGGCCTGGATGTCCCACAATTTTTTACTTTTAAACTCAGACAAAACTGAAGTCATAGTATTTGGGCCCAAAAATATCAGAGATATGATGTCCAACCATATTGTTACCCTAGATGGCATAAGTCTGGCCTCCAGTACTACTGCAAGGAACCTTGGAGTTATTTTTGATCAGGATCTGTCCTTTAAGTCACATATAAAACAAATCTCTAGAACAGCCTTCTTCCACCTACGGAACATTGCCAAAATTAGGAGCATACTGTCTCAAAGTGATGCCGAAAAACTGGTCCATGCATTTGTTACTTCTAGGTTGGACTACTGTAATTCCCTAGTTTCAGGATGCCCCAGTAACTCCCTAAAGAGCCTGCAATTAATCCAAAATGCTGCAGCAAGAGTGCTGACTGGAACTAGCAAGAGAGATCATATTTCACCTTCACTAGCTTCTCTCCATTGGCTTCCCATTAAATTTAGAATAGAATTTAAAACCCTGCTTCTTACATATAAAGCTCTGAATGGTCAGGCTCCATCATATATAGAAGACCTCATAGCACCATATCATCCCAGTAGACCACTTCGCTCTCAGAATGCAGGCCTACTTGTGGTTCCCAGAATTTCCAAAAGTAGAATGGGAGGTAGAGCCTTTAGCTATCAAGCTCCTCTCTTGTGGAACCAGCTCCCAGTTCAAATTCGGGAAGCAGACACCCTCTCTACTTTTAAGTCTAAGCTTAAAACCTTCCTCTTTAATAAAGCATATAGTTAGTTATAGTTATGCTGCCATAGGCTTAGACTGCTGGGGGACCCACCCCCCAATGCACTGAGCTCCTTTCCTCCTCTTGACCATCTCTCCTCTCCTCTCACCCCGCAATTCTCACCACTGTATGTCATTAACTCTGTGTGTTCTCTCCCGTAGTTGTCTTTGTCCTCCTCTGTCCCCCTCTCTCTGTCCCTTTCTGCAGGTGTCCCCCGGCTTTGAAGCTGTGTGTCTTCCAGCGTGCAGCTACTGGTCCTACCAATCTGCCCGATGTTTTGTTATTGCTTTTTGTTGCTCTGTTCTTTTCTCTCTCCCCTTTCCACTCACCCCAACCGGTCGAGGCAGATGGCCGTCCACCCTGAGCCTGGTTCTGCTGGAGGTTTCTTCCGTTAAAGGGAGTTTTTCCTCTCCACTGTTGCCTATGGCTTGCTCCAGGGGGAATTGTTGGGTTCTCTTTATATATCTTTATAATCTTGACTTTATTCTGTAAAGTGCCCTGAGATGACTTTGTTGTGAATTGGCGCTATATAAATAAAGTTGAATTGAATTGAATTGAATTGAATATAATATCATAAATATTTTAGAAATATGTACCCTCCACCAACCCCTTTGTTTTTCTTTTTATATTTGAGTATAATTAAAAATGAACCTCTGTGGAAAAAAATGCACCACAGTTTAACTTCTGCTAATAATTTAAAAATTTTCAGTTTCAGATTTTATTCAGCACTAATGTCACATAAACTGTTACACTCAATGAAGCAATTTTATAAATTACAGTTATGAACGTTCTGTCATGTTTTGGGATTTCATGTTCAACTAATGCAAATGTTTCAAACTCTAGTTTGAACATGGTGGAAATATGTTTAATATTAGTCTTTCATGCTGTGAGCATATACTGAATAAATACAGTAGCTAAAGCCAGTAGCCGGTGAGCAAACATAAAGACAGAAAAGGCCTGGTTCTGAAAAATATCTCCAAACCAGCATCTTTAAACTAGCAAGTTTTTAACAGAGAAGGAAAATGTGTGATCGTTTCATCAGTAGTGAAATTTACCATTTTCGGCCTTAATCAGCAGACTGGAGATTGATATCAACATCCCTCTATCTTTTGGCAAGAAAATACATTTGTTTGTTTTCATAACTGTCAAACTTTGTAAGCTGCAGGAAGAATATTTGTTTTCACTATGCTAACACAACAAATGTCTGCATGTATGAGTTTTGATGTGTTGACACTTAATAGAAGAGACTAGTATCTATGACTATGATAAGAACAGAATGTTTAGTCGCTGAAATGGCCCGTGTGAGATGAACTAGAACTTGACCATATGGGACCTGTCAGAGGTCTGACCTCACCCAGCAATATCCCTTCAGCCTCAGGTCCAGCATGATGGGACCAGGTGGACAGATCACCTGTGAGACTGTTGCATCTCTGATTTGCGCCTGCTGCGCTCTGAGTCATAACTAGCCAGCAGATGAACCTCATTGCATTTTGAAGTTCTTAATAAATTCCATGTTTTAAGATCTGATGAATTATCCTAGTCACTGCCTGGCACAGTGTATTGTATGGGGGTTATGTTTGTGTGCTGTAGGGAATATTTTTGAATGCCTTTAAAAGATTAACATATAAATGCACCTACATGTGCAGGTCCAGCTGTTGTACCACAGAATTACAGTAATGTGATGTGAAACATTAGAATAGAACAGGAAGGTGAACACTGTGGTGATGTAGTGCGGCATTAGAAAGAAACTGAATTCTTCGATTTTCACAAATGGCTCCAATATACCTAGAGTCTTAATGCTCTGGTAATTTAAAACTTTTAATCAAATAAGTTTTTCTAGTTAAAAGCTGGGGTGTTTACAGCAGAGAAGGCTGCAGCTTATTTGACTATTGAGGCAGAGCTTGTGCCCCTGAGAATTAACTTGGATTGGGAATTCATTTGAAAAATTGTCTGCGTGTTTTATTTTTTTAAACCTGAATCTCCTTTGTTCTTCTTTGTCACACAATTGATATCATGTTATGATGAAATGAAAAAGCGATTTAGCAATAACAGCATCAAGTTTAGTTGTTATCATTTAAAACTGTATTGTGTCCCTAAATTGGATAAAGTGGTTTTTGAGCAGTTTTCTATTTAATTTAATAGTTAGTTCTGCTTGGTCTCAAAATTGGAAGGTCTAATGTAGGATTTGGGATGGTGGAGAGAGATTCAAGTTTTTTTTCCCCCAGTGAACCAGTGTGGCTGTAGACATCTGCAGTTTTGCTAATGGACTGAGTCAAGACTCCCTGTGTAAATATAGGATAGATTTTAGGATAAAAACACTAAAGGGCTTTGTCGTCAGCTACATCAATCAATTTTGTTTAAAGTTATTGAGGATATGACTCTATTCATCATCTGACGGGCCTAATGAGTTTGTGAAGATAAGAATCGACAAAGCTCCTAGCATTGCTAATTCTCTTTTACTGCCATGGAGCCTGACTCTGTTGTGGATTATGAAAATGTAATCTTGTTAAACGACGAGTGTCATGGGATAATTACAGCAGTCCAGTGTTTATGAAGCTGGATGGTACCGACGCATGTGTTTCTCTCTTTCTGACCAAAGACCCCAAATGACCTAAACAAGATCATAACATAACAACCTAAAGAACTGAAAATGAGTCTTCATTACTATTGCTATTTTTGTACGGCTTGAATCTTATTTATTTGTCAGGTTTCAAGAAGACAGACATTAAATTATTTCCGTCAACCTTGTCAAGAATATTTCCCACTGAGACACAGTCAGTCATCGGTTGCTCATCATTGATTCTGGACACATGCCGAGATTGCTGGTGGTTGAATCCACATGTCAGCTGAGGGGCTTGGCAGAGCTGCCATGCTGCAGCCTGTGTCTATCAACACTGTAATGCCATAATCCCAGATAGATAAAGGTTCTTCTGTGCCAGAACAGTAGGGTTTTGGTGTTGTATAGTTTGCCAAGTCATCTGCCACACAGAGCAGAAAGCCATAGCCACTTGGCCCTCTGATGTCCACTATCTGACCAATGCTTTCCAACCTTCCACCCTTACCAGGTTTGGTGAGTGTCTGTTTATTTGTTGCCCCTCCCATACTAATGACTAAGACTGTCTCTGAATGCTATTTTTTAAACCTTTCACTTCACTTATTTTACATATTATAAAGATTTGAAATTTGGCTCTAAAACAAAATTTAAGAACACCCACACATTTAACCCACATTTACATTTAGGATTCTTGGATACAGGGTCAGTGGTTTGATCCCGTTTGGTCCTGGCTATCCCCAGCTGTGCAGTGCCGGTCCAAGCACGTTAGAAGGGTTGCATCAGGCAACCGGTGTGAAACCTGTGCCAAATCAACATGCAGACAATGTTCCGCCGCGGCGACCCCGAACTCACGGTATAATCCAAAAGGACAAAAAAAAAAAAAAAAAAAAAGATGCTTGGATATTGGACATTTTAACCTAAAGTGACCATCACAGCTCTCTTCCTGTTGCACGATGAATTAATTAACAAAGTGTTTCAGTTCTACTTTCAAGCTGCTCTTCTAGAACCTCTTTGTACAACTGCTACTCATATTTTTAGGGAAATACAGAAGTACCAGCCCCCAGGGTACACTGTATTTCATCTAGCAAGTTTATCTCTTTTCAGGCCAGAGGAAGAACAGGTCAATGATGGAGCCAGCTGTTGTGAGCACTTATGTGGGCTATTTGTTTACATGTTTGTCAGCAGTGTGCTAAACACTCGAACAAACCCCTGCTGTGATGTATCAGCCTGCTGGAAAGCCTTTGCTGCCGAACGGGTAAAGATTTTGTTGTCGTCTTTGACTGCATTGCAGTAGGAATCCTGGACGTCTTTACCAGCCCACCCAGGCAGCACTGACGTCCTGCTGTCTGTCACTGCTTGGCAACAGACACATTTCCAGCTCATCCTTCCAAGGTCACTCTGTTCTTTTCTTTAATTGAGTTGTGCTAAGCAGGCGTGGGTCCCACAGTCAATGATGAATCTGATTACATTTTTTGTAAACATTCAAAAGATTTTTCGGTTCCTGTAGCACAAAAAACTGTGAAAAAATTAATCAGACATTTTTTGTGGACAAACACCCACTTTGCCTCTCTTTAACACAGTAGTGATTTGATGTAGTGAGAAAAAAAGTGTGGTAAGAAAAGAGGTTTTTAGAAATTCACTCATCATTTACTGTCATCTGTCATTTCACCAAAAGCCACTAACAGATTGTGGGTGGCTATGATAAGGGTGATGCTGATAAAGAATTTTATGGTACTCTCCCTAGATTATCCTTTTGTTCTTGCTGTAGTGCCCACCAAAAGCCTGGTTGAGTGAATGAGAGACGAAAGTCATGTATAATGTCCCCCCGCAAACGCTGTATGGACATATTCTTTTGAGCCATCTCACGTATTATGCATGAGATCACTTCCAGTCAGAGGAAGCACAGTCGGCTTTCATCCAGCAAAGTGCTTCCTTCTTCACTTGGCTCAATTCTGTGTTGTCATCCTCCTTTAATTAACCCTTGGTAACCAGGTACTGACGACATGTCTCACTGCCTCTCCAAGGGCTGAGGCCCATCCTGGTAAGAAGGGGAGGGGAGATGAAGAGAAGGGAGTGGGAGCTGGCAGCAGTGGTATGGGGTGAAAGTGGGAGAGTGAAGTAGTCCTTTCTTCCCCTCTCTCTCTGTCTCTCCTTCCCATTTCCTCTCTGGACTCTCAGTCATTTCACAGCGTCTCGCTTCTCTGCCAGGTAAGGTTTTGCCTCCTGTGGCAGTAGGCGTGGTAGAACAAATCAAAGCAAACATCTTTTGTGACAAGAAGACACGCAGCATCCATCCTATTGCAGGTGAGTTGACAGCTAAGATAGAAACTACACACAACTTCTGTTACAAGCCTGTACAAGCCATTTGGTGCTTTTTTTTTTGTTGCGTTTAAGTTGAGCGAGTGTGTAATTTGCTTTGATAGTCTCTTGCTCTTTACCAGAGAAAGTGAGCAAAAGGCAGGACAAGAAGTGTTAAGTCATTTGCATGGATATAAAGTGTAATTGCAAGAGCTCAGTGGCATTAACTGGGATTATGGTACAGACAAATGAGAATGAGTGCTTTTCATTTACATTACAGAGCCTTGTTCTTTATGTGTGCGTGTATATGTGGGGGAGAGAGAAGAAACAGTAACAGCATCAGGGACTGAAGTGTTTATATCAATGATCCTAAATAGAGAAAATGTACAGTGTGAACATCATAATCAATCATTTAAACATCAAGCAACAGTAATAACTTCTCTTTACTTAGAAGATCGATAGATAGATTACTTAAGATCTTCTAAGTGAAGTTATTGCTATGTTGATAGATAGATAGATCTAGATATAGAGATTTTTAAAAAATATTTAAATGTTTTTTGGGATGAGTGAAAAGACTTTGATATGTGAGATGCAAGCTATTTGGAAATCCAAACAAGTCTCACTTCATAGTTTCAGTTTTATTCCACAGTTTTTGTTATGTCCTCTGACGGACTGTTGCATTGCCTCATCTGTAGGACATCCCAGCTTGACTTGCCTCAGCAGTATTTATCTGGAATATATTTTTGGAGCCCTTCATCAAAATCTCATTTATTTCCATGACATATCGTAATCACTGGTCTTATTCTTCGTTCATGCTGCTAATAGCATTTTTCCTCTGGCTTGTAGAGAGAACAAGTGTACCAGTGTATTGAATATTGCATGGAGAAAATGTTGGCATGGTTGAGTTGAGCCACAGCAGTACAATCCCAGCATGGGTGCAGCAAGACAAAATCAAGGTTCTTCAATAGAATTTGCAGGGAAATGGCCTTTTCATGCTCATGTAATTTGTCCTTTTCTGTGCTGAATTGATATCTTCCTACCTAAATGTCTTTATCTTATGGGCAGTGTTGCCCAAACTTGGGATTCAGTACGTAGGTGAAGGCACCTTGACAGGATCTGGTGAGAGTGTTTTTTTTAAAGCCTTTGTATGCTTTTCCCAATAGGTTCAAGGGATTTGAAAACAGGTCAAATCTTTTTATAGCACTAGTTATCATACAATTCAATATTTCTTCTGCTGTAAAGTGACTGATAAAAGGTTGCACTATGTAGGGCATCCGAGTCAACAGACCCATCACGAGGGAAATACAGTACAGTTTCAGATGGATTTTGAGGGAGACTGACTTGTTTCGCATCATCTGCCCATTTCACTGGCTTGCTTCTGAAACATGGCAGAGAAGCCAGTATCCTCCACAGCCGTCTCCTTCCAAGCATTCTGCTCTGTACATTGTTGCTCATTGTTAATTTAAGAAGTTATGTCACAAATGTCCAACTTCGGTGTAGGGTTAGTGAGTTTGCCTGTGCTAGTTTCGAGTATACCCCTCCCCACCGTAGGAGAAGTAGTGACGTGAATGTAAACGCATGCAGGTTGGAGGGGAGGAGCTTGTTTCACCAACGTTGTGTCAGAGCAGTTGGAGCTGATCCAGGGAGTCTGCCTGGTGAAATATTTAGCTTGATGTCAGTGTCTGTGTGTCAGGATGTGGATTCACCAATGTGGTCTAGACCGAAATATCTCAACAGCAGTTGGCTGGATTGATATGAAATTCGAATAGTCTTTCATGTCTGTCTTCAGCTGTGTTTTTGGCTAATTGTTCATTGTTAGCATGCTAAAATTTGCTTTCTTTTATCAGTATTCCAATGTTGTTAGGATGTTGGCATAAATCTCTATCTTGATAAAGATTGTTAAGTACATATATGTATAAACAACATTGGAAAATCCTGGAGTTTATTGTTCCATCACTTCTGAACAAAATGTTGTCATTAAACTGAAGCTGAAGTTACATCATGCTCATTTACGTGCGTTGCACTGTGGCACCTCAGTATTTGCTGTGGGAACAAGACATCAGCAGACACAGAGATATGTTCACAAGTTCAGAATTTTTTTACAGGTGATCTGCTCATTTTTTGCTTTTCAACATGCAGGTTAACTCCTTTCAGTTTTCTTAAAGTAATGCACTTTGTTAAGTAAGAAATAATTGCCTAAAAAATTCAGAGAAGTAAATGCAAAAGCCAAAGGGCATGTTTGCATTGTGTTTAAGACTCCAAGACCAATTCACTGTGACTCATTATGCTAATTAAGCGAGAATTAACTAAGAAATTATTTAAATCATATTATTCACAGTTCAGACTAATTCTCCAGAAAGATGAGTTTCAATATTGTATGAGAGGGACCACCATGGAAGGAAAGGGTTGTCACGTTGCAGCCAAGGGAAACTTATTCTCATATTTAGATAAGAATTAGAAGGCAATGAGCTTCTTCACAGCCATCTGCCTCTGCTTTTCCTGTTAGGACGATAGATTCTACAACTAACCATCCTCTGACTGCTGTATCACTATTCCTCTTATCATATTACCCATGTAAATGTGCTGCACTTTCTGTTATCATGTTCAGTGTGTCTGAGTTTGGAAGAATTAACAGGGATATGGTGAAAGTGAACTTTTTATACTTATAAAAGAAGCTTGAAATATACTTTAGAGGTACAGCTAGTCATAAGGGATTTACTCAAAAATCACCATCTGTGCCTTTGATCGCTCCACAATATCATCTTTAAAGCATGTTTCTCTCACTGCATCTAGTGCCTATGTGCTTCCAGAATGTGTAGTTATAGTATAATGTATAGTTATAGCAAATAAATATGCATATACATAGAGAAAGACGTTTCTGTTATCTGCAGACAAAACCTTTTTTTGGAGCATATCCAAGTCTCTTTGGACTGGTTCATGTTGGGGGGAGTGTTAACTTTCGCTCTGTCTGCTCCAGTTGTCTGTCACGCACTAAAGGCCACTCTCGGAGGAAGTGAGCAGACTGCAGTGCAACTCCCCTGTCACTCCTGAGGCCAAGTAAAGCTGAGCCGAGCGTAACTTTAAGTCAGATTGTCAAGGTGACCCAGCAGCCCCTGTCGACAGTACGACTTGAAGGCGACGCCCAGAATCAACTGCATATTTCATCCTAATATACTGTCAGAAGTCGGAAGCACGAAAGTAGTTGCCCTAAACTTAAAACAGAGCCCACGATATTGGCAAAGATGGGCTTAAGTGCAGATGAGAGATATTAAAAGGATAAAAGCCAGGCATGTTTCAAAGCCATTGATTTCCAAAGGATTTGTTTGCAGAAGTCTGGTGCATGCAGATACACATTCACTCAAACACATGGTTTGACTTCTGTTTGATATCAGAGTACAACTAAGGCTTAGTCTTACCAAAGCTTCCTTTTTACTTTGTTAAAGCTGTAAACAGCTCAAAGTTAAATTTACAACTGAGGTGCCTTGTTTGAATCATTACTAAGGCACTAAGTCAGTGACAAATTAAAAATTGCTTAATAAGAAATGGATTTTAGTATTCAAAAACACAAAGCCCTCTTGTCATGGGCTTTTTTTCCTTTCTAAATGCATAAATAATGGTGGGCAGGGGTCAGCATGTGCCCTCGGAAACCTGTTGATATTGTGAGCAGCATATCATCTTTCCCATGCTGACCCCTGTCTGCCATAACAATATAACCAACAGGTGGTATCAATGTTGTGGCTGATTACTGTGCAAATTTTTTACTCCACAAATGGGAGCCAGACTCAGATTTTGGCTGTGAAGATAAATGGCGCTCATTCCAAATCTGTCCTCAGAGAAAATCAATTTCACACTGCATCAGTGGAGAACTAGGTTGTAAGGTGTCTGATCTGCACTGCATTCATTACAAACCTTTTACAGGTGTCAGATATAAATAGGGCATCTATTAATTTCAACATGCAAACTCTGCAGAAGCTCTACAATTTCCTCAGATATCTTAACAGCTGTGACTGAGCTTCTATCTTGATATTTGTTTTTTTCGATTCTATTAAATCTATTTAATAAAACCTAATGAATGGTAAGCATGTTTTACGCTACAGTCTTACATGATTTTGGTTTTCTGAACAAACATTTAAAATACTGCCATTTTTCCACTCGGACATCCACTATACAGCACACGAATCCGCAGCTCGCCCACATTTCCCTCCCTCCTATTTTTTGTGAGCCTTTCAAAAATGAGTCATTATTCTGTCATTTTCAGTCCTTCTGCTTTCCGTTTTCATCCTCATCTCTGAGGGTTTATAGATGACTTGTTGCAAAATGTCATTTGCTTCTTGAGTTGTTTCTGTTTTTATTGATAAATGCAGGTTGTGTTTGGAATCAGGCATATAACCAGTCCTCTTAGGTCTGTCGATGGAGTGTATTGTTAAAAAACACTTCCCAGCATGGGCAGTGTGAACATTCATGTTGTTAGTATTGATTGTCATCTGTGTGTCTGTGCGCCTGGATCTATTCATCTCATTATGCAAATTAACAGTGGGGTGTATTGTACACATACACACATTAAGGCAAACACAGATGCAGATGAGATTTGACATGTTGGCATGGAAACCAATTAGTGTCTTGGATGTCTGTGTGTATACTGTATTTGTCTATGTGAGTTCCCACTACTGCGGTGCTAGTTGACTATCACGTGTATGTGTGAGTGTGTCTGTGTCTGTGAGGGGGTGGGCAATAAAGGCAAAGAAGCTAAGAGAGCTAATATTTAGTAACAGAAGGTGATTTATTATGTCTGATAGCAGATTTATTATGCCTGATATCAGAAAATGAGCTTGCAGATTGGAGAACCATATAGGAGTTTACTGTGCTGTGCAGTAATTAAACTGTGTTTGTGTGGCAATTTGATCCACATGCTCCTCATTTGTGGGGCTCTTCGTGTCCACCAATCTTCACCAACAGCTAAATAATGATCATTTTATTCCTCCACAAACTCCGAGTTAATGAGAATCTTAACAATTAATGACCCAACATCTATAATACTCACAAGTCAGTGTTGCCCAAAAAAGAGCACAGCCGTCTAAAGAGACAAATGGGGTAATTATGAGTGATCTACTAGTCTGCTAGCCTAGCTTGTCAGTGGACAGTGCAAAAACTACAATTTTTTTCCTGCAATTGTTTCGTTTTAAAGAAAGGCTTGAGTATTGGGATGATAATAGCAGCTGGAGTGCAGGGTGCATTCTTGTTAGTAAAGCACAGAGCCCCTGCTTTTCAAGGTCAGAAAAATGTTTTTACACTTCCCATTGGCATTACTGGCCAAACTAAAAGATACCCTTACCTTACCAACCTTTGTTTTTCCCTTTTTTCCTCCTGCTCTAGTTGGGACGACAGCAGCTCAGTTAGCAGTGGCCTGAGTGACACATTAGACAACATCAGTACTGACGATCTGAACACGCCCTCCTACTCTACTCCACGCAAAAGCAAGGGAGTCCAGGTAAGGACACATCCGCTAGGCAATGAGTACACATCCACACCACAAGGGATGTTACTTATTCTCAGTAAGAATGTTTTGCTGATCAATACTTTGCCCAATGCTTTGGCTACATCTGCAAAATTTAATTGATGGCAACCCCAGCTATATGTCATTATCAAATATATGCTTACATGCTAAAATAAGATGGTGAACATTATATCTTCTAAATAATCACATGTTAACGTTTAAACTGCGAGTATGTTGCTATGTTAGTATTTGCTCAAAGCACTGTGTGGTTCTTGGTTGTCTTCTTTTCAAGGAGTAAAGTTCAGAATTCTTCCCTGGGGTAACTATTCTCAAAGGGGTTGTGATTTCCACAGCAGGGCTAAAGCCCAGGGAAGATGAAGAATGATGAGTCACTTCTTTCATATGCTTAGGGTTATGGTTATTTGGAATGCCACCCCAATAGTTCTAGACCTGGTTTGTTTGCGATAAGAACATGAGACGACCTTGACCCACCGTTTGACAGCATGTTTAGCAAAACAGCTAGTTGACAGCATGTCTTCTTCACCAAGTGTTCAAAGTGCATTCAGCATCTGCTGCAGAGTGGTACTTTCTATATTGCCTAGATAATGCTATAGATATGAGCAAATGAAAATGCTTGAATTTATCTATCTATGAAAGAACATCACTGATTTGGACCAGAGCAAATGAATTACAGGTCTGAAAACACTCAAAGATTGTGCCTTGGAAAGGCAGGAAGTTCTTCACAGGTTCATGGTCTTAAGGATAAACTCCTGAAGCGAAGCAGGCATTAGTCCTGTTGCATTACACACTATTCTTGGATTGTGGCATTTGGAAGACTAAGCCAGTATGACAAACACAGGATCAGGTGTGTTTGGGATCTTGATCTATCCTATGAAATAAAGTTAGGACACCTGAGCCTCTGCTGCCCTGCTTTCTGGTAGTTCAACACTAATAAATAATAAATGGTTAGAGAAACCAATTGAAAAATGAGCACTAAAAGGTCTAATTATACTCCCTCACATGCAGTTATAAGCATGTTGGTTTAATGTGAACCCAAGACCCGTCTCTTTGTGAGCTCTGAAATCACAGCTGAGGGAATTTTCTGCTCATTGAATACTATTGCTTAGCACTCCTCTGAGACTTTTGCTGTATTTTCTGCCAAGTTTCTTTGGCCCCTGATGAAATACTCAACAGACTGGGATCTTAAGAGACTCGAATGTTGCTAGGGAGACTGGCCATCTGTCAAGGTAGGCTAGTTATCACTGCTGTGGGTGTGTTAGTGTAGGTGTGTTTGTATGCTTCCCAAAACAGGAGACCTGGACACAGGCGATTCCAAAGATAGCAACAGTATGACTTTGCACACAGGCACACATGCTGCTGCTATGTTTGAACAAGGACTTATATTTTATTTTGTTAACTGTCACTTTTTAAAAGATCATATCTGAGGCATTTACCATTTTATCTTCTTGCTTGAGTGTTAGGGTCCATTTATGTATTATATGTATGAACTGTTTATATAATGCCAACTTCAATGTTTAGTTACAAATACTCCAGAAAATCAGTTTTATAATTGTGCCCTCCTCCAGTCACAGAGAGGAATCAGATCCAAGCATGCAGACCAGGAGGTGAGCAGCAGCTGGGCTGGAGCCGAGGACCTAAAGAAGGTAGAGGACGAGCTGGATGCAAGCATGGACCCCAGCACTGGCTCCTCCCGATGGAAGCCTTCATCTTCCTCCTCTTCATCCCAAGCCCAGGGCCAGTATGAAGATGCCAGTCAGAAGGCTGCTGCACTAGCCCAGATGTCCCAGACAGGCTCATGGAGGAGAGGCATGACAGCCCAGGTCGGCATCACTCCACCAAGAACCAAGGGTACCTCTGCTGCCCTCAAAACACCAGGTAGGACAGTCTTCAACCAAACACTATTTAAATAAGACAGAGAACACTATAGACTGAACTGAGGGAGAGAAGTGGTTCATTTAGTTTCTCCAAAATATAATTATTTTTGACAAACACAAGTAAACAGTTCTTTGACACTTTGACAGGGAAAGAAATGGTGAACTATGCAAAAACACCTATTTTTACATGTATGATAATACAGGCAGTGTGGCAGTGACTAAACAGGGCCACAGAATACCAAAGCAGATGCATATGCCATACTGGGCAGATGGTACACAGCACAGTGGAGCTGTAAGATAGAGGGCTGGGCTGAGCACACAAATTTATTTTGTATTCATGGTAGATTAATTTGCATTTTGTAGTTTTAATGAAAAGCCATTTAACCAGTCACTGGGTTTACATGCACCTAAGTAACCATGTTACAGTCTGCCTTCTAAGGAAATATGAGGTATTAAGTATTACAGTATCACTTTCCCATTTACATGACAGTTAAATAATACTTAACCGTCATGTCAATGGGAAAGCTGGTTTCGAAAATTGGGGTGGGGGATTAGGAAAACCTGGTTTGCCCAGGTAGGTTTCTCCCGGAGAACCTTGATTTCTGTGCCATGTATACTTATAAGATACTCAACTTTATACAACAACGTTGTTCATGAACAAAAGGCAGGACAAGCACCTGAGTGAAAGGCTGAGTGAGAGAAAACATTTTTGTGTTTATGCACATTGACAGGAAAAACTGATGATGCTAAGGCCTCAGAGAAAGGCAAGGCAGCTTCCAAGAGTTCAGCTGGCATCCAGCGCTCACCCTCAGATGCTGGGAAGAGTAGTGGAGACGAAGGCAAGAAACCCCCCTCTGGCATTGCACGTCCACCCACCACAGGCTCTTTTGGATACAAGAAGATTCCAGGGCCCACTGGAACTCTAATCACCTCTAGTGGTGCAACGCTCGCCAGCGGCTCAGCTACACTGGGCAAAGTTCCCAAATCCTCACCTGCCCTCGGTAAAAGCGCAGGCATCAGTGGTGTCCGCAAGACTAGCCTGGAAGGCTCACAGCCCCAGGATGATGGCATTCTGCTCAGCTGCGGAGGCTCCAAAGTGACCCTGCAGTATCGCTCTCTACCCAGACCAGCTAAATCCTCCAGTGGGGTGGCAGCGGGGCGCAGCGGGCATCGCTCTAGCTCCAGCAGCATTGACTCTAATGTAAGTGGGAAGTCACCTGGTGGGGCAGCGACACAAGCGGGTGCCAAACGCAGGGACGGAAGAGTGGGTTCAGACCGCTCAAGTCCCATCACCATAAACCAGACAGACAAGGAGAAAGTGACCGTGTCAGATCAGGACCCAGGAGCAGGACTATCCACCTCCCCGAAGTCCAGCCCCACCTCCACTTCAGCAGGCCAGTCAGGCCTCAGGCAGCCAGGCTCCAAGTACCCTGACATTGCTTCTCCTACCTTACGCAGGTCAGACACACAAAACATGGCCACTGCTCTGATTCTGTCTCTGTCTTCCATTGTGTGTGTTTCTACATGACTCAAACATTTCACCACATTTTTTCCGCCCCGTAATTATCAGTAACAGCTGATGTTGTACAGAGCAGCAGGCATGCCTTTAGCTCCAATATACATTTCTGCATTGTTCAGACATTATTAATGCATCTATTTCAGAAATACATTTCAAGGAGGTTTTCATTTATTATGATAAAGTGATGTTGATGTTGATCAGTGATGTTTTCCTGATACAAGCTTTTCACCAGACGCATAACAGATAGGGCTATTCATTAAAGATGTCATCCGTGGTGGTAAAGTTTCACCATGGCTTAAAAAATACTTTGTCATCCATATCAATTTGAGCTGTATTGATTAAGTGGGTTTACTTAGCTGCACAGCCAAGGGTTGCTATTACATGGCTTTTCCGTGGTGTAGGTAATAAGCCACTGCAAATGAAACATATCTTTAACGCAAAGATAAGTCTGCGGGTGTTTGATTCAGCTTAGGCAAGCTCTGCTCAGCAGTCTTGATCAGAACAGACAGGAGTTTCTCGGCACGCCAATCCTTGACTCATTAGAAGCAAGCATTAGGCAGGCGTGTCCAAGCATCCGTCCCATCCAATCTGTCAGACTGAACCGTTTTATCTGTAAATGTGTTGGGAAGTCTGCTTAGTGTTTTATCTGCAGTTTAAAGTTGGTATTACATTAAAACATTTGACATGTTTATGTAGCTGGTTTCCACTCCACAACACTGATACTTGTAAATTTGCTTCTTGATGCTTGTGACTATTGAAGAAATACAGTTTTGTAGGTACTACACCACAGGCCTGTGAGATAATGTACTCCACTTTCTCAACCCCAAATTATATTACGGTCTTTCATTTTCCACTATGGATCTTGCAAATGCTCATCACTTGTCCTTTGAGCATTTCTGAATGACTGCACCCACCTCTCTACCCCCAGATTGTTTGGCACCAAAGCTAGCAGCAAGGCCAGCTCTCCGGGCACGCCCGACTCTGGCAAGTGCCCCTCAATACTGGGCAGCCCTCACGGTACGCTGGCAAGGCAGGCCAGTCTGGACTCACCCTCCTCTGGCACCGGGAGTCTGGGGAGCGCCGGTGGCATGAGTGGTGGCAGCAGCCCACTGTATGGTAAAACCCCAGACTTGTGCACTGACTCCCCGGCCTCCAGCCCGGCCTCTGGCCTCTCCTTGCCCTCCAACGCTCGGCCCTGGCCTGCCTGTAGCTCATCAGCTGGCAGCAAAGACACACTGAGCTGCCAAAGCATGACCAGTCTGCACACCAGCTCTGAGTCCATTGATCTGCCACTGGGCCACCATGGGCCCAAGGTTACACGAACAGGCAGTGTCAAGTCCACCCTGTCTGAGGGGTGAGTAACAGGAAATACGATTGGGCTAAATCGTATTTATTGTTTCATTTGAGAACAGAGACAAAACTACATTTCACACATAGTACAGAGTAGGCTAAAAAATAACAATATTAATGATATTTGGGATGAAATCACTAAATCTGATATATTATTCTTCAGATACTGTATAACAGTACAAATCTCAGGTCTGAGAATTTACCCACATAATATTACAGTATTTTTAATGACAAATACATTTTAGGTAGTGTTTTAAACTAAATAAAAGCATCATGTTAGTCATTAATCGTAAGAGACTTCAACACAGTCTTACTTCCTGACCGACAGCCATTCCAGAAAAACTTCCACAATAAATTCAGATCATTTAAAACACTCGTTTCCATGAGAAGTGTTTATTAGGATGTGTCCATTGTTTCATTTACAGACTGCATGCAACACATTACAGAACAAAGTAGCAGTGCACAACGTTTTCTTGCAGCTAGTCTAGCCTCAAACTAGTCTCAAAAATGAAACAATTGTTTGTTGTTCAAGATTGCCTGTGTTGTTTATTGTATTTGTTGTCTGTTGTGCTTAAATGTAGTTAAATGTTTTCTCCATGGAGTACATCTGTTTGTACAATGTACATATTGTATGTGTCAAAACAATCAAGTTTGTAAAATATGACCAAAATCTTTTTTGTCATGTTTTAAAAAACAAATACCTGGTGTTCATCTAATTCACTCATCCTCTGTGTTTTAACAGCATGCCCCTCGACAGAAACACGCTTCCAAAAAAGGGACTGAGGTACAACACATCCGCAGTCATATCTCATTCTCAATTGTTCATTCACATAGTGTGCAAGTTTACATTTGCATGGAAAAAAAATCGTCTGGTTTATTTTGTTGTATGCATAGCATGCTCTGCTTTTTTAAAGAACTGAGTTGGTTATCGCTGGAAGTGTTTCTGTTATTCAGCCTAGCTATATTGAAATAAATTGGCTGTACAAAATAATTTAAATGCCTTCTGCTCTACAAATTAATAGCAGCACAAACGACTATTTTTCAATATAATCATATATACCGAATTTCAATCAATGCTTCTCTTAAAAAGTTTGGAAAAAAAAAAACACCTTGATGATGGAGGATATATTTTGGATCAGGAGGACTGTTCTACGACACATCATGCAATTCTACAAACTATATCTTAAATACTGTGCATATTTTCACACTGAGTAAACTATAAAATAAAGTTATAACTTCTTTGCAAATAAGCAGTAAGGGTGAAACTGCTAATGTATAAGGAGAACTAGCTAAAATAGATACCTAGAACAAAGGCTAGCTGAAGTCAATATTACAGGTTTAGGTCAACTTACAACTACAGTATGTAACTGTTTTTATATAAATCTGCTGAAAAAACTTATCTAAATAATCCAAGGTGCTGTTGACATGTCCCATGAGGTCAGACTATGTGAAAAACATATTCATGAGTATAAAATATTTGATTTTAATACTGAAAGGCTACCCAGAGAAATTATAAGATATCTGAAGGTTTTCAGCATTTTTCATTATCAGCTGTGCAGAGCATATCAGGGCAGAGCAGATGGTAGAAGGGCTCAGCAGAGCGGGGAGAAGGAGACCTGGGTGGAGCCAAGTATAGTATTAAAGTAATGGGTATCAGATAAAGAGTTAAAATACTTGCTCAAACTAAAGTACTTTGGTTTATCTTCTAAGGCAAAACACATTGGGAACAACTGATTTTTATTGTCAGTCAGAAACTTATTATCTCACGCAGGACCTTATTTTAATTCATGTTGTTAATAGAGTAATACAAAATGCATTCTCATTTTTTCTATAATAATTAATGTTTATCTCATGTTTTACAATCACCTTACCCAGTAGGTAGTAGCTTTGACTATTTTAAGGTGTCTTCTAAACCCTAGCAAACTCACACTTTTAGAACTTTAGATATTTCTTGTGTATGTAACATACACAAAGTACTGTGGAACAGAAGTATTACCCCAAATAAGATTATATAGCTCTTTAAGTGAGTCAAAACACTCATCATTCACAGTATGAATGATCCCTCAGATGATCTGGCAGCAGTGTGTTCCATCTGTCTGTTTGCATGTCTACTTATCTGTGTGCATCCCCATCCTTTTCTCATCTCACACACTCTTAAAAATGTGGCCAACACAACCACTGTGACAGAGCAGTTCTTCCTCAGCTCTCTGAAATGGCCTAACCCCCCTGATAATGTTTGCTCTGTTAGTGGAGGGGGGTGGGTGGGGCAGTGTTGGTATAATGGATATTTGGGACTTAGCTGGGCTAAAAAGGAGAGAGACAGAAATACCATAGCTCATTCATCAAAGTGGCACAACCTCTGCAGAGAACAGCCTCTCTAGTCAATTACACAATGCTGCAGCAGAGAGGTTGGATGGGGCATGCTGGTTTCAGAGCATTCTTTCATTTTGATTGCATTTGGTGCCTAAACTATCTGATCCTATGCTACTTTACAGCTGTTGGAAATTATGTTCAGTACGGACTGCAGTGTTTTCTTCTCCACTATTTTTTTCTGAGCACACATTTTTACAGCCGTCTGTTTACATCTCAGGCCAAATGATATGTTTTTTTGTGCCTGATCCTAAGACTTCCACAAAAGGAGCTTAGACTATAATTTCCTCATTTAGTCATATAAATAAGTTTGTTAGTTTTGCTTATATGCATTTTGTAATCAGTATGCGTACTGAGTCAAACCCTGACCCTTAGATGTATCAGTCTGTTCCGTTTCAGTTCCAGCAAGGGACAAATGTGGCTGTTTCACACTGTTCAGCACACTCAGACACCCAATCCCTGGTAGAGAGAATATGAAACACAAGCTTGTGGGACGGGAGCAGGGTCAGATGTGACAAGCGTAGTAATGGGGTTGTTGGAGAGAAGACAGTACTGAAAAGGGATGAGTGCAAACTCAATTATCATCCTCAGAGGATTAAATATGGCCGATTGTCACGCGTGCGATAAGGGGGCCTTCTGCTGCTGAGCCACTTTGGAGCTGGGAGAGACGAGATGAGCGCCAGCGTCACTGCGTTTGGTAGCTTTGAGTCAAAGCTGTGTGTGTCTACAATATGTGACTGTGTGTAGTTGTATGCATGTGCACATCTGTATAGTGTGTTGTGTGGCTCCACACTCATTTCATCACCACATAACTTCACTGCTTAACATTTGCCAGTTGTTTGCAGTCGGTATCCATATTTGCCATGAAGTTACCATGTCTTTGTATATTTCAGGTACCCTCCATCCTCCCGTCAGACTTCCCACGAGGAAGGGAAGGAGTGGTTGAGGTCCCATTCAACAGGGGGGCTTCAGGACACAGGGAGCCAGTCCCCGCTGTCTCCTTCAGGAACTTCCTGCACAACTACTGGAAAATACCACTATTCCAACCTGTGTGAGTCTAGAGTTATTGTAGCATTTTCACATGTCATAGCGTTTAGAGTCTAATAAACCAGACATTCTTTAAACTCTCAAGTAGTATCACCTTGAATGACACAGCTGTCCACAATATCCCCATTGCAGGATAAGGTCTGGCATAATATGTGCATAGACAATAAATATATCCCACTTGTGCTTTCAGTGAATTTACTTGTCAGGGTGAATACAAACCCCATGGTGTATAATGTAAATAAAAAGAGAATGCAATGGTTTGTAAATTCTTTTGAAACATTTTTTAATGGGTTTTGTTTTTCATGTTTTTGGTTAAATCCTAGCTGTCAGCTGTGGCCTTTCTGTGTAGAGTTTGCATGTTTTCCCTGTGCTTTTGTGGGTTTCCTCCCTCAGTCCAAAGAGATGCATGTTAGGTTAATCAGTGACTCGAAATTACCTGTAGGTGTTGGCCCTGTGTCGGCCATGCTGTTGTCCACCTCAGACCATTTTAAATGAACTAGTTCTCAGAGAAGACGACTGTATTTTTGGATTTTGCAACTCCCCAAATTCTTTTGGGGTTTAGGTTGCTATATTTTGATGGCAGAAATGAAAAGAAAACCATATGTATAAAGATCTATTAATAAGTAAAACAAAAAATTTATTTAAATCATTGCATTCCTCTTCATATTTACATTTTTCCAACTTTTCTGGAAATGGGGATGTTTAAAGACAGTTTGACAAGAGTCCTACTCAGACCACATACAACATGCTTCCCAAAATTGTGCAAGGAAGACAAGACCTACTTTACAAATAAGCCTGAGCACTAAAGCACTTCTGGAAAGAAATTCTATACATTAGAGATAGGTTTGGTAAAGTATGCAGGACAAAATTTTGGTATGTTTTTATTTTTTTTTCTTCTCCATGCAGTGAGCCCCACTAACATTAGCCAGTATAACCTGCCAGCAGGCAGCTGCAGCATGAGCCGCTCAAACAGCATTCCTGCTCAGGATTCCTTTGAACTGTATGGAGAGGGTCACCCACTGGGTGGCAGCGCAACATCCTTGGAGGAACGACCACGGGCCATCAGCCGCTCTGGTTCTTTCAGGGATAGCACTGACGAAGGTGGGACACACTCCTAAACACACTATGAACTGCAGTACAAAAAAATGACCCAACGTTCTAACTAAAAAGCCATCAGAAATAATAATGGCCACATCCAGCGAAGCTCCGGCGCTCAAGTCCTTTAAAGACAGATTTAATGAGCACTCAATGTGTGTTCATACTGTGAGTGATTTGGCTGACTTTTCTGTTCTGATCATTTTGGGGGTGAGTTAAAAGGATTTCATTACATTCATGTAGATGTCAGCCTGCCAACTCATTCTTTTTTATTGCCTTCTTGTACTGTAAGTTTTTATATATCAAATCATCTGCACGAGTAATGTCACGTCTAGATGACACAGCATTCCAAGCTAATAATAATTGCTTGTACTGGTCAGTGACACCCAGCAAAGATACTAGTGTTAATGTCAGGACACGTGAGACATCCTAGATGCAAAATTGGCTGTCCTCCATTATGATAGACTGTGCTGTGCATTGGTACATCACAATAGTTGGAACCTGGCCTTATGATAGTTAGCGAGTGCTAACTGATAGGTAAGAAAGCAATACAAATTATTTCTGAACTGCCTTAAATGATAAAATATTTTTACCCCCTGCCCCAGTTTTTACAATCAAGTATTTTGGTAAACTTTGTTAATTGCTCACTAATCTCTGTGTATCTAGTCCATGGCTCTTCATTGTCTCTGGTCTCCAGCACATCTTCGCTATACTCTGCAGTAAGTATCTGGACTACTCTATCTTTTAAATGTACCACTCTTTACTGAAAACAGAAGCTGAAAACAGAACTCTTCCGCATCTTCCTATGCACTTAAATCTCTTTAAAAAAATAAAATAAATAAAAAATAATCCTTTCTGCTCTTTCTCGCACTTGCATCTCGTGAACTATAAACACTTTTCTGATAGGACTTTGCTTTGATGTTTTCTCCTTGACTTAGATTTTTGCTGCCTTGTAACTCACTTGTAAGTCGCTTTGGATAAAAGCGTCTGCTAAATGACTAAATGTAAATGTTTACAAACTTAAAGGCTAGTTGGGTACATTTGAAATTACTAAATCATAGTTTACTCATTTTTAAAGCTGCTGATAGCACACAAACAGCTAGATATAGCTTTCAGGAGTTGGTGGAGCTAAAAGAGAAATACAAATCAGTGCTAAGGTTAACTATAACTTAATTAAGTCAATACATGCTAATATTTGCATGCATCAATTTCTGTAGCAATGTTTTAAAGCTCAGCATAGCTCATGGGGTGCATACAAAAAGCATCAATGTGTAAGCTGAAACAATCAACTTGAAGTAAAATCAGAGCCTTCAGCTCGTCCTAGGTATTTAGTGTAGCATTAGATTTTACCTGCACTATCTAGAAATATTTTTGTCTTCCTGTTTCTTTACTAACACAAAATAGCTTTTCTAAAATTGCAAGCTTCCACATTCAGTGAGGCCACACATTTGTTTTTTTTAGAGCAAAGAATTGATTACCATCCACTACCTGTTGCAGAGGAAAGACCTGGATGAATAATAGATAGTTTTGCCTAAAATAAATACATTATTAGAATTAATAAATACAAATTCCCTCTAGTCTAATTTATTAGTTTTTGTGGTTATCATAAACCTTGCTTTCGGATTTTAAGCAGTTCAGCACCAGCAGCATTGTCATTTGAAGTAACATTTGTTTTATTTTGTCTTTGTTGGTTGGTTGGACATTTCATCGTTTCTTCTTATTGTTGGTAATAACGTATTTTTATCAAATGTTTACCTTCTTACAGACAGAGGAGAAAGCACACTCAGAGGTAAGGATGCGTAACCCTCTGTGTGTTTGCATGAATGCTGCTGTTGTGCACCTTCCAGCAGTTCAGCTACTGATCGGCTCTGCGGGTGGGGGGTGGGGGTGGGGGTTGAGTGCATTGCTACTGGCACCTCGGAGGTAGCTGTGTGCTTGCTGGATGTGATGTTTTTGCCGCGGTTTACCTGACTGGTGGCTGTGTGTTTATCTGTAGGTTTGTGTGTCTTGCTTTTGTGACAATTTGTTCTGTGTCAATCAAAGTACAAACAGTGATATTTGTTCAGCTCAATTAAAAGCCACTTAGACCCTTATAGGTGATCTGTTGTGTGAAAAAAAGGAAAATGCAAGTAAAGTTATAGTGGCATCAGTTGTTTCTCAATAAATGAGTTTAACCCTATGTTGCATTGCTTTATTATCAGAAAATCTGCTGCATTTTTCCACCTTGATCACAAATAACCACACATTACCTACTACAGTAGTATCTTACATAATCATGACAAACAAATTAGACTATACATATGTAATGTATGCTATGCCTTTTGGCTCTTCTGGTTTGGCTTCATTTAACAGTTTATCACTGATTCTTCTTTGATTTTCCACTTTTATGTTTTGACTTGTTATTTAGAGTTTCATCTCTCTGTCCTTATTAGTGCTTTAAGCTCATATTTGGATGGAACAGTACTGGCAAATGCATTATATTTATTAGCCTGCCAGATGTGTGTGACTTTGGCATTATCTCAGTGTGTATTGACAGTAATGAACAGCTGTCACTGTGCCTAGACAAATTCTGGTGTGTTTTCCTTTAGAACAGAGTCTCAATTTCTTCTTTCTGATCCTAAAACAGGTGACAAGGTCATTTGTTGCCACTTGTTTTGCTCGAAGATGTTGTTCCCAAAAAATCAATGAACATGATTGGTATTTTAGAGAAATTTAAACTAAAACTAAAACGCTTAAACAAAGTTATGTTGGAAACAAGCGGGGAAAAATCTTTGGAAACTGTCAGCTCAAATGTCTTGTCAGCATTACTGCCAATTCCTATATGGATTATATGCAAAAATAAACAATCATTAATGAAAAAGAAATCTGAGAGACTACAATTTGGCACTAAGCATGATGATTGCTAGTATGCTACTTTCAATATGTTCTACTTCTGTTTTTCCCTCACACACCTGGCAAACTGCTTATTACGTAAGAAACAATGCCGTGTATTTGCAAATACTGTTTGACCCAGTCAGCAATAATCACCTGTAGCTCTTGCTTTGCTGCTCACAAAGTCTAACAATAAGAGAACCAGTATTATTGTGGCTTGTGATAATCCCAGTCTTTTCAGCCACACCATTACATGATGTTTGATGGAGGCATGCGACATAGTGTTAATTTTTATTCTTCTCTTTTCAATCAAGGGCCAAACAGTCCAAAATTCAACGGTAATCCCCCACACTTCACCCATTTTTTTTTTGTTTTTTTTTTACACTGTGTTATGTATAACTGCAGGGTTTTTTACGTCAAATTTATCAACAGTGGAGTTGCAAGTTCACCGCCTCTTTGTATTACATTCTTGATGGTTTTAGGGCATTAAGCATTCATTTATCCCCGTTCTTTTTCCCAAACAGCAAATCAGAAAGCTGCGTCGGGAGCTGGACGCCTCTCAGGAGAAGGTGGCGACCCTGACATCTCAGCTCGCTGCCAATGTAAGTTTGTTTACTTCAGGAGACAGCGTCAAAACAGCCGGCTCATTTGCATGATAACCTGCTGTCAGAGAGTGTTTACAGGAAGGGTTCCTATCGAAGCTCTGAAGGAATATAAATCTTTTAGACACCCACTAATGCCTTTTGTCTGTGTTTGAAGGTGATGTGCATGTATTTAGGCTTTGCTTGTTTGATTTTGTTGGCACTTGTGTATTTTTGTGTTCTTGTTCTGAGGTGTATCTCCTGTACAGCGAGGGTTGTCTTTGCTTTTGTCTTTGTGGGGTGGGGTGTCAACATGAATATGAGCCTTTCCCAAAGTCACCCAAGCAGAAAGAATGAAATAGAGATGGACGGGCAAAGAAAGAGCACAGGGAGATGAGGATAAGTGAATCTAGGCTTAAGTGCGTCATGCGTGGGTGAAACAGTGTGAGATTCAGAGACCTCCAACCCCCAGACGAAGCAGTGTGTCTTTGTGTTGAGACGTGAATAGATCGACATACTCGAGTCTGACTCAGCCCCCAGCCCTCAATCCCAAGTGCCTGATCAAGCGTGGAGGCAGATGGGGTCTTTGCTTCGGTCCGATGCTTTGATCACAAAGTTGTGCAGAGCTAAAACTGAAGACTAAACTGGAGCCAAACTTATCGAACGGAAGAGGAAGACATGACTTTGTACATAAGTAACGCAGGGCCAATAGAGCAACTTTTTGATGTGATTTTATACTCTTAAAATAACCTTTGTTCCTTTGGGTTCTCCACAGCTATAGTATTTTTATGAGGGTGACCCATTTTTCTAATTGATAAAAAAAATTGTTGATATGGCCTCGAACTGTTTTCGTTACATTGCAGTCAACTTGGCAGCCCCATCCAGTACTTTGTGTAACATCCGAACCGAACTACACTGCTGCTGGAAATATCCCGACACGGTGTCACAGCTGATGATTTGTACATCTGGCGTGGCACACACAATATTATGTTCATCAACATTTTTCTAGTGGTAAATGGTTAAAGGTGGATTTTCAGTAATCCCCTGTGTTTTGCAGTCAACATTAAGCTAGCTGTTGCAAGTAGATACTTCATAGACTGGTAAGTTGTCAAACCATAATAGTTGACAATAGCCCATGATAAGTTAAATGGTAATTGATGACATTTTTCAAGTAATGCATCCAATTTGTCAATGTAACGCAATGATTTTCAATGTAGTTTGCAAGACTCAAACAGTACAGTTAACAAATCAACACATCGGCAATAAAGCCTCTTTTAGACATTTTAGACAAGACATGGTTTTTGAGCTGAAGACACTGTGACACTGCAGCACTTGGGGGAACAAAAAGAAAGTACAGTGATATAATTTCTTCAACGGCCAAATAATTTCTGACATATGTTTTACTGCAAGATCACTGAGTATCCAGACAGCAGTGGGAAAGGCTACTAAGCCAAGGCATATGCAAAGAAATTGAGAACAACAATCCATATGTGCTGTATGGATCACACTTAGTTAGAGGCTTGGGATTTGTGAAAAGAAAAAAAACAAACAAAAAAAACATCCTTGGCCATGTTGTGCTGAAGCTGCATCACCCTGTATCCACATGACAGTGTGGTGGGTTGTCGGTGCTATAAGCTCTTTTTATCCCCCCAGTCAGGAGTGTGACTCTATGGAAATGTCAGCTTCACATGCTCTCCACCTACGGTAGTAGTTGCTCAGTGTGGCATGTGCAGTAAATCATCTACATTCAGAAATGCACACAAACAAACCTACACACACACACACACACACACACACATTTGGATTGAAACATACTGCACATGCATGATCATAAATGTTTTCATAGCACGCACATATGTACACAGACAGTTACCGTGTGTTAAATGAGTGTGATTTCTCTTTATCTCTGAAAGGACAATAGGGCAACTGCAGTGATTGAGGTGATCTGACCTTGATGTTTTATTTGCTGTGTCAATGCATCAATAATTATTATTATAGTTTTCTGCTGTTTTCTTCAGGAAATCAAATTTGGATCTTGAATTAGTGCTGTGTCAATACTCAGGGCAATGAGTCACACGATAAATATGTGCTGCAGCACCGTCAAGTTGCATTAGGTACACTCCTCTAACCTACTTTTAATTAACTACATATTTGTACAAATTCTGCCAAACTGGTGAATTATTGTACCACTCATTTTTTGAACATGTAATGGAAATCAGTTTTCTCTGAATTGGAATTTGGCTGACAGTAAATGAGCTTTAAATGTTTACACAGACACTCACCTCCTCCCCTGTCAATCTCCTTTCTCCTCATTCACTCTGCACCCTGTCGCTGTTGCCTTGTTGCCCCTTGTCAGCCTTATTTTTCTAATCATCTTCTCTTTCTAGACTTCATGATCATGCTTTCCTATCCTACTTCTGTCCCCTCCCCTTGTTGGTAGAATGTAGCCCAGCAGTAGAGGTTGGCTTCAACCAATGTAGTTGTGACTGGGGTTGTTCGTAACACCCTTGCATTATCATCCACATATTTAGAGGCTGCTGCAGACATTGGTGACTTCTCTTCACCTGGTTCTCTGATTGGCTCACCATCAGCCTCTACCCTAGACCTCCAAATCACAATGCTTTTCATAATATCAGTGGTTTAGGGACCAAGTGTGACCACCAGGGCAAGGCCCAAGGTGTAGGACAGATGGTCCAGCTATGGGACACATTAGAATCCGGTCAGTGACTCCTTCAGGAATGACAGGTGGGCTGGGCGGTTGATGAGTCGGAGCTCACAGGTGGAGTTGGAAAGGTATGTGGAGCTAGAGAGATGTGATGGAACAGTTGGCATTTCTAAAGTTCAAGACCTTTGCTGATTCAGCCAGGGACACAGAGTGGGAGAGGTAGCACAGGGTGCCACTGTGTGAGTTTGTTTCTAGATTTACGAGCACCAAATGTCCTCATGAGGATTGAAAGATGCTGCATTTTCTCATATCATCCAAAGGTTGAAGATCAAATGCTGTTAAATGTAGCGAATTAAAGTCCTCGAAGTGTAATTTGAGTGTGTGTGTCTGTGCGTATACATGCACATAGAGTAGAGATTGTATGATTTGTCCGTCTAGGCATCCTGCCCACCCCTCTGTGACACACCAGGCCTGACAGGTGTCTCAGGGTTTTTAGCTCAGAATTGGAGGATAAGCTGGCAGTACACGTACACAGAATCAGATTTGCACAAGGACAAACATAAGGCTTCACCAGACATTTGTACATAAACATGCATACCAAAAAAAACCAAACACATGCAGGAACAACTCTAGACACACACACATACACAAACCACAGGTTTAGCAGAGCAGATGGCCTGATGTGACTAAACATTTCCCATCCTTCAGCGAATTGCCACTGTATCTTCAGGAGTTGAAGTCAGAGAGGGCAGCCCTTCTCTGATCTCCGGTCCAGTTTGATGTCTACATCATTCTCCTAGTGCTAAGTATTTTCTTGGTGGTATTAGTGCAAAGAGACAGACAGCTTTGGAGCATGGTAAAAATCGTAAGTGGTAGCAATAAGATGCAACAGTAAAGTCATATGAAATGCTTTTGACAAACCCCCTGTTCAAATACACCCTTCTGAACATGTTTGGTGTGAACTTGCCCTTGAATTCTGCAGCTAACTCAAAGTGAAAGGCAACATTTTTTAGTTAGACATCCCAGCAGCACTTCTGTATAGCACACACGAAACTTTTTCACTAGGGCTCAGCAAGAGCCTTCAAGCCTGTGTGTAAACTTTGCATGACAAGTCTCAGTCGGTTCCTCGCCCTCTTTGGCTCAAGTGAACACTCACTTCAAAGTTATCATCACCAACCGGCAGACAAACGTATGAATTCTCTGTTGGGGCTTTTTGTTCAAGAAAGGACTACGACATTATAATATTTTAATATTGTAATTTGTATATTTCTGTTGCACCAACTTAAATATGTTTTGACAAGAATACCCATTTTAAAAACATGTATTATACTGAAACGCATAAGTGGTTATGTTTATGCTGATATATGCTGTATCTCTCTGTGTCTACAGGCTCACCTAGTGGCAGCCTTCGAGAAGAGCCTGAGTAACATGACCTGCCGTCTGCAGAGCCTAACCATGACCGCGGAACAAAAGGTCCGGAATATAAAATATACCTCATACGAACACCGTGCTAAAGGGATTACAGGGAGGATAACTGATTAGTAACAGGCAGCACTGTGATATTGACGTAGTGCAGTGAAAAGTCACAGTGTGGAGTTTAGTGGCTGTGGATTAGTGGATATTTCTATCGTTATGCTTCAGCTCCTTGGTCATGTGAAGTTTTCATGTTCAAAGACTTTATTATTAAAGTTTAGTTGTTGCTTGAAAATTTCACTTAACTTTACTTCTAACAGCCAAAGTTGTTAACCTGCTCAAACCTTTCTTCTTTACACGCAGTTGAAAGAGTTTACGCGGGCAAGAGTTCAGAATATTTTGTGTTCATATGACCGAAAAACTCACTTAAAACATCTACTCTATGAAATTCCCCCTTCAGTCATCCGCTCCCCACTCTGTGTTTCTCGATTTTTCACAAGTTGACTTTTTATTCCGAGAGGAGGTTTCAGAAGAGCCTGAATAGCTCTGAAACACTGATCACACTGCAGGAGCAGTATGTCCAAAGATATACCCCTACCACAAATTATGAATGCTTTCCTCTGTTAACACCCACACACACATACACAAACACACAGAGTGCTGATGAGCCCTGGCAGCCTTTTAATCCTCTATAAATTAAAGCAGACTGGGATCTGGTGGGATGTCTTTGTCAAACAAGGCCATCCCCACTTTTAATTAAAGCGGAAACCCTATCGGCAGCTCTCAGTGGATTTTCTTTTGGGTGGGGGGGCGAATAGGAGTATCACTCTATCTGATCTTGTTGGTTCACCAGAGAGGAGAGGGATTTTTTTTCCATTTTCATTCCAAACAGGTGGTGCTGGCTTTAGGGCAGATCTGCTGTGAGGCTTTTATAGTCTTCACAATACCCTCCCCACTTTTTTTTGCCTCTCATTGTCTTCCACTGAAAGCCACAGCCATGGCAAATTTAAGAAGCCAATGTGTTAATTCATCTCATTTATAAAAAAAAAACACACACAGTCTGGTCATTAATTCTGGGGTTGTTCCATCTGTTTCATGCTGACCACAAACATTGCATTATACTTATATAATTCCGAATCACTGCACTAAAAATATCACTTCCTGTTTCTCACTCTTCTCTCTCCAGGAGTCTGAATTGGCTGAGTTGAGGGAAACAATAGAGATGCTGAAGACCCAAAACACTGATGCCCAGACGGCGATCCAGGTGGCTCTCAATGGCCCAGACCACCTTCACAAAGGTAACAAAGAAATCAGCAGAGAGCATTGGATTAAACCTTGCTCAAATTATTTGATGCTTTGAGGAGAGACTTTAAATGCCTGACTGTTCAGTTAGGGGATGTATTTTTACCCTGATTGGCCCCAGAGGGAACTGAATCCCTGATGTTGAAGTGTCTGTGCTGTATAGGTTAGCTCTGAAATGCCTTGCTCAGATATGATAACAGATTAAATCAGATGTATTATCAATTTTGTGATACAGCCTTTTCAGGGAACATCCTCATTGCTATTTAAGGCAACCTGAGCCCAATATAGCTGAACATTAAAAAGAGAATCACACCAACCAACACATTTTGACTCCTAACTCAGTTTTCCTCGTCTGTCTTCTAGACCTGCGGATTAGACGGCAGCACTCATCAGAAAGCATGTCCAGCATCAACAGCGCAGCCAGTCACTCTAGCATGGGCAGCCTGGGCAAGGATGCAGAAGACAAAAAGAAGAAAAAGAAGAGCTGGGTAGGTGAAAATAAAAAAAGAAACAAATCACTGTCAGACAAAAACAGTAAATTGAAGCAGAGTTTAAAAATGGGGGGGAAAAAAATCACCAGAAGTGCACCTCAGCAGTAATGACTCATCATAGTAGGAAAAAATAAGCCATTGGATTATTTTTAATTTTATCATAAGTATACCAGTGGTGAATGTTAGTAAATATAAGAGGTCAGCAGGAGATCATTCCAACAATGAAAATTATAACTTCATCTTCATACTTTTACCTTTATTTCATTCACTCTCTTTCAGCAGATATCATTAACACTGACACACTGAGTTTTGGTTTAGGCAGTTGATTTTATTGTCAAAGAAAATGATGCATTTTTTTGCATTATTTAGGTTTTTATTAAGATATTGTCTTCTTTGCAACATAGACAATTATGTGTATTTATGAAACAATGTGTACTGTACTTTTCTGTAGTATAGCATCCAATGTAACAAAATGGAGAAGGACAGGACACTAAGTGTTCTTAATATACCTGCATGTGGCTGATCTCATCAGCTTGTAAAGACTTCGTTTGGTTTGTGTGACTTCTCATTTATTATTAAAAAGAGGAGGCATAATTCTACCCCAAACAGCAATATATTGTTATTGCTATGACTTTTTTGTCCAGCCCTTCTTCTTTTACTCTTAAAATGGTTGTTTGCACACTTCAGTGTGAAATTATGTGGTTAATCCGCTTCTAATCACCATCACTTTGATGATCCAAATTTATTTCCTCGCATTTTGTGTTTGGAAACATTTGAGTGTTCATATTCCCCTCGGGGTCCCCTCTTAAAATCTTAAAACTACATTCACCTTCTCAACATCGTGTCATCGTTGCTTGGTTACTGTACTAAGATGGAATCAGCTAAGTGCCTGAGATGCCATCCAGCAGTGACGGCCATCAGAGGGTCAAGCAGGGGAGTTGACCGCTCTGCAATTATTGTTTGAGAGGCACTTGCAATTTCATATCCAGTGACAACACATCAGTTTTGAAAAGAAGAAAAGTGGCCATTAATGTCACAGATACTGAAGTTTTTTTTGGAACATGGTTGATGGTTGACCAGAGGTTACACAAGTGGTGTGACAAGTTTGAAACTCAAAGCAGAAGAAGCACTCTCACATCGCTCAACCTTTACTCCTAATCCCTCAGTTACTCATCTGGACATGGTAAATTGAGGAACTTCATCACTTTATCAAGTCACCCACAACGTTTACTTTAACTGTCTCATTTTGGAAAACAGCGACTTTAGTGACTGTAGATGTACTTGCAACAAAATCATGGTTGAAATCTAGACTCTGCTATTTAGGTGATGCAGCATCCTAACATCTAAACTCTTCAGTCTTTTTAGTGTGAAATATCTGCACAAATCTAGTCAAAAAAGCCAAATAATTTTTGTGTCATTGTGCGATAGCAGCTCAGTGTCACTGGCTGGAAGCTGTTATTTTTCTGCAGTCCCCTGAGTCAGACTGATGACATATTAGAAGTTCCATCTCAGCCAAAGAGCTCAGAATCTGCTTGTAGTCTCTGTTGCAAAGCAAAAATGCTTGCCCTTCAAATAAAATGCATGCAAACCGCACAAAAGTTAACTACTTAATGTGACACCCTAGCCCGCCATGTCAAGTAACCCCACCCCCACCCCCACAAAAAACATGCTCATGAATACAAATCCATTCCTTATTTAAGCAGCAATTAATAATTCATTTGTATAAATTCTGCCTTAGTGCACACGTGAGAGATGATGGGGATAGAGTTGAACAGAAGTCACTGAGATGTAACTGAAGCAAGAAAAGAGTAGCAGCAGATAATGTAGCAACAGTGGAATAAATAGGCACATTGCCCTTCAAGCATCAAACCTGCTAAAGTGTCCTTATTTGACCTCTGGCTTCCCACTTGAGGGTCACAAGTACCCACCACAGAATCCACTGGCTATTTACGCAA
Organism: Channa argus; assembly: GCF_033026475.1. Classification (NCBI taxonomy): domain Eukaryota; kingdom Metazoa; phylum Chordata; class Actinopteri; order Anabantiformes; family Channidae; genus Channa; species Channa argus. The sequence goes on along the minus strand of NC_090217.1, from coordinate 15,581,870 downwards.
ACTTTAATTGACTGACTTTACTGTATTATCATATTCTATCTTGCACGACTATGGTCATTGTATTACTTGTTTAATACAAGCAGCATCATTGACTTCCTGCTTTTTGCTGCAAATCCTTGTTACCACAGATGGAATTGACACTGTAATTCTTAATAGCAATAATAATGATGTTAATAATATCTCAATAATTCTCTTAATAATTGTCCTCAGCAACCAAATAATTATATATATTATAAGTTCCCTCAAAGCAAACTTTCAGAAGGACTCAGTGAAAAAAAATTGTTATAAACAATAAACTTTAATTAACGGAGGGAGTTTGCTGTAGATGGGTGAAGTGAGCAGAAGTGTGCGTGTGTGTTTGTGGCTTAACCTTGGGTGTGTTTTGCATCCTTAGGTGGCAGATTCCATCCCAGCTCAGGTCAGTGGTTTCTAGTGTCTTCTGTACGTGTGCAGTGGTTGTTCTGAGAATCCCCCTCCTTCACCTTCCATTATATCTTCCGCCTTCTTTCCTTTTTAAAGCATCTTCTTCTTTCCCTTTTCTGGAAACATCGGCATGGATACAACAACCCTCCTCTTCTCCCTGTGTACCACCTCTTTTCTCCTCCTTTGTTTGTTTTGATTGCCTGTATAGCCTTAACGTCTAGGATCATTAGAAAGCCCGATCGCCCCTTCTCTCTCTCATTTCCATATCTACAGTACTTATGGCCTTGCTTTTTGCCTCCCTCTTTACTTAAACCAGACAGTGACCATTGCTTGGAAACAGCACGGAGTGACTTGCTGATCTGGCAGGATTTGATATCACCACAAGTGATGTCTAAAGTACTGACAGCATTCTGATGTATTTTCCCCCCCATGCTTGTTCTTTCTTCCAGTTACGCAGCTCCTTCAAGCAGGCGTTCAGCAAGAAGAAAACCAAATCCCAGTCCACCCATGACGAGATGGAGGAGATGACAGACTCGGTGCCATCCTCACCCAAACTGCAGCATGACAACCGGCAAGGCAGCATAGCTACACTGCGCTCTTCACCCTCCACAACAGAGTAAGTTCTTGCACACACAATAAACAATATATACATAGGTCTCCAATCGAAAGAAAAACATGTAGGCTGCACACTATACACAGCTGTTTGGTTAAAATTCTTTTTTGGTCTTTTAATCCTCTCCTCGTTTGTCTTTTGCCTCTTCTCCTATTTTCTGTTTACCCTTTTTTTGAAACATCTCTTCACCTGCTGTAGCAACTGCATTTGTGATAGCAATTCGTCCCTCATTTGGACACCTAAGAAAAAGCAAAATGGTCATGTGGTCTACAAGCACAGATCTCGGTAACAGGCACTGTGTGGCATGCTCCCAGGCAGTGTATGTGCAGTGGAGTGTGTTGGTGTGACTTTCTGCTGCATCTTAATGTCACAAAAGCTTTGGCATGTTAGAGGTGATCAAATTCCCTGGTACCCAAACTGAACCAGGAGCTCTGAAGTGTCCAGTGCCCGTGGTTGTATAATATAGTCAACCACGGGTTGACTATATTAGTGTCCAGTAGCCAGTGGTTGTATAATATAGTTATTGGACAAAAAACTGTAATCGCTTTCTTACTCATGCTAGTTAAAAGTGGCTCTGTATCACTGTAGAATAGTCAACATGACCATTTCTCCAAACAGTAATAGGCATACGAGTAGCGTGCACATTTACTGTGCTGTGTTGCAGCTGTTGACATTCATTCAGTTTAAAGACATTTGAGCATGTTGAAGATTTTGACTTTGTGATGGCACAGTAAACCACACGAGCAGAATATCACAGCATCTAACTTGAATTATTGTTATAGATCTCTGCCTGCAGATAATGGACTGATGGTGGGACTACTATAAATTGTTCACCAAAGGTCTTTTGTAGTTCATTACATTCATAAATACTGTACATTCATAACAAAGACAAGACCAACCATTATGATCCTTTGTTTAAACAAAATCTGGCATAGCCACATACTGTACAAAATGTGAGCATCTTTGCATTACGGGGACCATAACTTGTAATACTGGTTTGCAGTTAAAAAAAATAAACCTTTGGAAATGGGAAAGAGTCATTGACGTAGACGCTCATAGACGCTCTCCTTAACTTTCATCTCCATCGTGTTGTGCCTGCCACTGTGGTTTCACCACTGACTCCAGCCTCTCTTCAGTTTTCAGTCTGTACTTTTCTCTCCAGACTGTGTGTGTGTTTGTGTGTCTGTGTGTGTGTGAGTTTTTGGTGCAACCCTAAAGGTGACCCCGTCCTTCCTGTGTGTAATTCCTGTTTGTAGGCTGTGTGAATGCAGTGAAGCCGAGGCTGAAGTCATCCTGCAGCTGAAGAATGAGCTGAGGGAGAAGGAGCTTAAGTTGACAGACATCCGCTTGGAGGCGCTTAGCTCCGCCCACCACTTGGACCAGATCCGAGAAGCCATGAACCGCATGCAGGTGAGGTTCTGCTCACTAGCTAAACATTAGTGAAGTTTCACCTTCTCAATGAATCTAAGAATGTTCATAAATATAAAAAATGTGTAAAAGCAGAAACTCAGAAGAATTTCATTGAGAAACATATCTTTTGTTGTGCTACATTTTGTTAGTTTGCATCCCCTTATTTTTAAATTGCAAAAATGTAAGTACATTTTTTTTATTTCAGGAAGTTTAAAAAACATCATAGTAAAATAAAGAAAATTAATTGAATTAAATACTACATTGATGTTGATTACTCTTCTTGCCATTTGCCAAGAAGTGTATCTATAGTTGTGTTTACATTGACCCAAATATTCTCCTAATAATCAGAATAAGTTGCCAGTAAGAATAAAAATGGTTCATGTAACCACACAAGTTGTAACAGTTTGTTTTAAACAAAGTTTATTCTAAACGAGCAGAGAGATCTATTCCTTGGTTAATCTTATCAGCAGAGACATTTTAGTCATGCAAACAATTAATAATTACTGTATGGCTGGTATAATTATATTCTCTTAGTGAAATGAGAAGTTTCTTTTTCTTTAAAGATTTTCACTCTTAAAGAGCTGGGAAGGTTCTCTTGCACTCTCTTGCACAAGTGCAGGAGCATTATGTTCTTCAGGCATTGTTATTTATTTGGAAAGCAGAAACACTGGCAGTATGTTGTTCCATTTTGGTCTGCTTTTATTAAATGAAATCCCCAAAGCTGAAGAAAACAATGTCTTCTATTGAATTTTTAGCAGAATAAATGCTTTACAGAAAGTGAAACCACTTTTTTTTTTTTTTTATTGTCAAAACTTTTAAGTGCTTTGAGCATGTGAATGCACAGCTGATCAGATTAGTGTCCATGCAAACAGTAAAACTTGAATCTGTAATCAGAATAATTCCAATCTGAATCTCAATTTAACATTAGTCTATGACCGTGTTCCCAGTCATCTTAGAGTTTAAAATGGATACAGCTAGTCTGGCTCTGTTGTAAGGTAACAACATCCACGACAGCTCCTCAAATGCTGCCTTATTAAAACATTATGTATTGGTTGTTTAAATGGAGAAACGCTTAATTTCAGTTAAAACAATTTGCTGTTTCACTGGGGTTAATGTGCCAGACTCTTGTCCTTGAACAGCAGCTTCCTGGATTAAACACTGGTTGCATGGCAACTGATCCCAATAAAGAAATAATTATTTATTGATATAATGTTCAGGGATGCTGTGTCATGCCGTGCACCATAAATGTCTCAGTTAAGTTTATATTTGAGGATGTGGATTGTCTCAGACAGACTTAACCTTCAGTACAAAGAGCCTTGAAGATTAAAACTCTGCATACGCAGCCCATGATTACAATAATACTGATTCAGAATAACAACATTGCGTCATCTGAATGCAACAAAATGACCATTATCAGTGTTTGAATGCAGTTTTAAAGAGCTGTTGTCTCAAGTTTTTTTTCTTTTGTCAATTAAACAGAATGAGATTGAAATCCTGAAAGCAGAGAATGATCGTCTCAAGTCCAGCGGTAATGCTACGCCGACCGCCACGCCCATCAAAACTGCCAGGCCACCCTCAGAGACCTCCAGCACCTCTTCGTCCTCCTCTCGTCAGTCCTTGGGGCTGTCTCTCAATAACCTCAACATTACTGACACCATCATGTCAGGTCAGTTCAGTGTCAGCGTTAGTATCTGCAGTGTGACAATCTGAAGTGTCTCTGCAGATCGGTGTTCACAGTTTTTTCTGAGATGAGAGAAGAGAGTGTGGGAGTGGTGACAGTGACTATAATGAAGTTCATGTCTTGACAAACCAATAATAATATACTCCCCTCCTAGAAACTTTTTGTTGTTCTTTTTAGAAGGAAAAGTTGGTCCTTTTTTGGTCCTTTGTTTCTTATTTGTATATTACATCATCATACAAGTATACTGACAATTAGACAGCCAGCCATGGTATTGTTAGTTTTAAGTTAAATGAAGGGATACAGTTTTAAGTTCATCATCAACATGGATTAGCTGTTTTCATAGTTGTCCCTGTAAATGGACAGAGAAATAATCCAGATGACCAGCATGATATAATGCAGTAGCTGCTGTTCTCTACTGCTAAGGCTCACAACACAGCAGGAGCCTGTTACATACACTTACACACACACACACACATGCCCAATATCTCTCCAGGCCTGCTCCATTTGAGAAAACCTTTGTCCATCTTGCTTGTCCTGTAACAAGGAAGGCACAGCTCCCTCCAAAGACTCAAACCCCAGTTTAATGATGGAGGGATGAGTCGACAACAGCGAAGTGTTGGAATGGGCTGTTATCACCCCAACACAGAGCCCTCGACCAAAGGAAGCCAATTGCATACAAAGTACCTTCCTCTCTAAAATAGAGGATGTGAAGAGGAGAACGGATACAGACATAAAGTTGGAGTTGTTAGTGGCATGGAGGGGCTGTTTCTGGTCATTTTAGTTCCCTAAGCTAGAGATTTCATTTCTGCCCTGAGGCTTCACTTAACGTCTGTGCTGTGTCATGTCTGTGATTGTAGTTTTAATTAGTATATGATCTAGATCTTAACCTGATTATTCATATCCCTCTATGATTCTAATATTTTTCAGGGAACTTTATCTATGCATAAAAGTCTTTGATACCCGCACTTCACAGACTGTCTCTATAGAAGGGCCATGTCTATTCAAAGAGGCAGAATTTAGACAGAATCTCATTGACATCAGAGTTAAAATCAGAATAAAAAGTCTTTAGGTTACAATAGCAGTTTTAGAGGTGTGTTCCCCTGCAAACCGTAGCTGAAACCAAACAAAACAACATTCTACTGCTGCTGTCATATAGCACTGAAGTAAACCTATCATACGTTCTTATGGCAGGTCCCTCGAGGTTCATCTGGATTTGTAGTTGATAAGCTGCTCTGTGACTAAAATGCCTAGATACCTTTGGACATCAATGACATTATTTAAATTCATGATTATTGTTTCATCCCACATTCCAAAGGCATGCGTGTTAGCTTAATTAGTGGCTATAAAATGCCTGTAGGTGTGAATGTGAGTGCGACTGGTTGTGTGTCTGTTTATGTCTCTCTTTGGCCCTGAGATAGACTGGAGACCTGTCCAGGGTGGACCCCGCCTCTTGCCCAATAACAGCTGGGTTAGGCTCCAGCCTCCCCTTGACCCTAAGCAGGATAAGTGGTTACAGATAATGGATGGATGGAGGGATGTTTGTGGTTCACCTTTTGTTAACTTACTCAGTCGAGCTAAGGACACATTTGCACACATACATTTTAATTCAGACCCTGATAATAATTTATTCTGAAATGGATCATACTCTGCTTTCATTCCACTTTATTTGCTGCAATTTTGTAGTAGTAGATTACATGGCAGAGTAATATGACATGTGATGTGAAATTATAATACACTAATTTCAGATGCTTTCTAAAACTCTGAAATGATTGGGAACTGACAGTCAGACAAACATGTCTGTTGAGGGTGGAGGAGAGAATGTGTTTAAAATATTTGGTTTCACGCTGATGTGAGTGTTTCTGTCTTCTGCTGCTTTCTAAAATCATTGCTTACTTTTCTAGGTGGTTCTGTCTTCTACTTATGATTTTTGTCATTGTTAGTGTCTCCATCTTCTGTTGGGGACTAAACTTTCAACTCCGGGGCAACAGATGGCTTAAATGAACTTTTCCATTAAATTCATTTTCTATTTTGCCGTGTTCATCTCTCCTTTTGCTCTGTTTTATTTACTAACAAACTGTTTTCCTCACATTATCATTCAGCACATTCACTAGAAATTGCTCTGTATGAGAACATTGATTAAATGTAAAAGTAATTATCACATGAGAGAAAACCCATTAGCTTTCTTTTACTTTGGAGTCTGTTTGTTCCAGCTATAATTTGCCAGCAGGCAGAAGGAGACCTTGTGTATAATAAATCAAGTCTCCGATTAAAGTCGGTTGTGTTCCCTAAGAGAAAGTTTTGTTTTCAGATATTCTGCTTGATGACACCTATGAGGGCAATCTGCGCAGAGAAGGCCGGAGTGTGCGAATAGTAGTTACCATTAGCCGTGGGCCAAAAACTACTAAGGTTCGTGCATGAAGATTTAGTATTATTTTCATTTTTTCCTACAGCTAAAACTAGTGAAATATTAGTTAGCTACTGTCTTCTGTTTTATTTGTCCACTCATCAGTGTACACAAAGCCAGGAGTACTTGATCGGATCCATAGGTGTGAGCGGGAAAACAAAGTGGGACGTTCTGGATGGAGTCATCCGACGCCTCTTCAAGGTAAACACCATAACCAAATGACTATGCTCATAGGTGCTGTACAGGTCAGTGATTTAAAGTAGGCACATTAAAGATTTTTACGTCAGACAATTTGATTTGTCATAATGAAAAAAGCACAAGTGTCACTGATAACTTTAATAATAACTGTCCGTGAGTCATCATCTGAAACAGAGACATCTGAATTCAATGCTGCTGTCGTTAATGTATTTGTTGATTAAACCTGTGTTCGGCATGTTAAAATGTCTGCCATTACAAATGTATACATATGTTTACGACCTTGCTCATAAAACAATGGAGCGCAAACATTTTTAAAATCTGTGTAACAGGTAATGTGATGCATTACCCCATGTTTTGAGAATAAACATTATGAATAAAGGAGAGCATTCATATTACAGATTTATTTACAGCCACAGGGAGGCCTCGATTTACAGAAGTTGTTTAATATGAAAATTGGTTGATTTACTTACTTCATGTATAAAGCTACTACTAAGTCATGTACCATCATCAGCTAGTCGACTGCTGCTCTACTGTTGCAAAGAGGGGTTACCTATCCAATTTAGTTTACAATAAAAGCGAAGTCTGATTTTATCTGACAGTTTAAAACATAATGGTTTAGTTGTCCTGGGCAACAAGACAGATTCACAACATGTTTTAAGCATTAGCACTACTGCACTTCCTTATTTTCCACTGCTCCTTGGCCCCTGCAGGAGTATGTGTTTCGGGTGGACCCTCTGAGCAGCCTGGGCCTCAGCTCAGACAGCATTGTCTGCTACAGAATGGGGGAGGTGGTTCGCTCCCATGCTTCTGAAGTGCCTGAGCTGCTGCCCTGCGGGTACCTGGTGGGCGACAACAATGTTATCAAGATAAACCTCAAAGGTATGGCAGCAAGGAAACAAGGAGTTAGTGTCTCAGAAGCGGGTCAAGAAAAATGTTTGGTAGTGAGGAAATACATGGGTGTTACTTAGGTTACTGTGTTGTTGTATTTCATCATAGTCCTTTTCTTGAGGAGATATAAATGGACATAACTTCATGTTCAGCTTATTTCATCCCTCCTTCATTCTCTCTTTTTTTCTAGGAGTAAAGGAGAACAGTATAGACAGTCTGGTGTTTGACACACTCATCCCGAAGCCCATCATCCAGCGGTACCTCAATCTGTTGATGGAACACCGTCGTATCATCCTTTCAGGACCCAGCGGCACTGGCAAATCCTTCTTGGCTGCCAAGCTGGCCGAGTACATAATTTCACAGATGGGGCAGGAGGTGACGGAGCACAATGTGGCCAGCTTCAGTGTGGACCAAAACTCTAGCAAGGTAGTGAGAACAGAAAGGGTTGTTGTTGCTATTTAGAAAATGAGCACTTTTGTTACAGCAGCAGTAATTTGTCTTCATCATCATATCATATTTTTAGTTTGTATACCATATACAAATTGATAAATGTCCAGGTTGCACTGCATCTTAGTTTTATGCTTCTGTGTGTGTGTGTGTACATTTTGGTCTTGCCATGTCATGGAATTCTCCCTGTATGGGTACTGACTGCTGATAAGAAATTGCAGATGTAAAAAAAGCCTTTGTGCCTTCATTCTGAGGAACTGAATTTGCAATGTGACATCTTCCTCTCATGTTTTTCATCATTGATGAGCATGAGGAAAATACACTTACATATGGAGCTCAGGTTGTGAGCTGCATTGCCATAGTTGTTTTGATAATGTTAACAGCATCTTTGACACTGTAATTTGCATCCTTTTAGTAGATTTTTTATATTTGTTTGTGCAGAAGCCCAGTCAGTAATGATGCATACAGATTTACAAGCAGAAGTTAATTAAACTTGTGTAGAAATTGTACCAAATCTTAAAGGGAGTTTTTCCTCTTGCTCCAGGGGGAATTGTGGGGTTCTCTCCATACATCTTATAATCTTGACTTTATTCTGTAAAGTGCCCTGAGATTACTTTGTTGTGAATTGGCGCTATATAAATAAAGTTGAATTGAATTGAATTATACCAGTTTGAACTAAATTTGTTTTTAGATTTGAACTATATGATAAAATCATATAGTTCCTGTAAACTTTTTGTTGCATCAAATAATCGTGTACACTTTCAATCTGCTGCCATTCTCAGGACCTGCGGCAGTACCTGTCCAGCCTGGCAGAACAGTGTAACTCTGCAGAGATGGACTCAGAGCTCCCCACTGTGGTCATTCTGGACAACCTCCATCATATCGGCTCCCTCAGTGACATATTCAATGGCTTCCTCAACTGCAAGTACCATAAATGGTGAGTTGGAACTTGTCCCCTCTTCTAAGCCAAATAAATAACAAAGGGAGAGTGAGGATGCTGTAGAACTGTAGCAGAAATAGAGTGGATTATTAAAATAATTGTATGTGAAAATGTGTGTGTAATGTTAAAATAATATTTTTTAAGAATATTATTTCATACATTGCAAATGGAGAAAAATCTCTGGTTTGTATCATTACTTACCTAGCAGCAACTTAATGTAGTGGTTTTTAGTGGAATAGCTAAGTTGTGACAGTGACTATCTATATTTTATTGTCTTTGCTTCCATTAGCCCTTATGTTATTGGAACCATGAACCAGGGAGTTTCCTCCTCTCCAAACCTTGAGCTACATCACAACTTCAGGTTTGTGATCAAACTTTAACCACTTCCTTGATTTATACTGAGGAGCCACTCACTGAATTTACAAGATTATGCTATTGGTGAATTTGTAAAATTGTGAAAAATCCACCTTATATAGTCTGGTTAATTTTTGTAAGGATTCTGTTTTGTTTCCTTAACTTCATCTCACCTGTGAGATAATGGATTTCAGTTATATGTTATACTATTTCTTACGGTTTGTAAACTAAAAAGATTTTTTCAACAGAGAATGAGTAATCATGCCTCCTGCATAACTGGCTTTGTTAAATGAAAATGAATAGAATGTAATGCATGTGCTTAAGGAGCATCATTTCTGCTTGGCATCTTCTACAAGCTGAGGATTTAGGAAATGAAAGCTTATCATGAGCCAGACATTAATTTAATATGAATCTGTTATAGTAAAGTGAAATCTGCCAAGAACTGTTTAAATAGATGGTATAAACACGAGTCACATTATTTGCTGCTTTAATCAGAAATCAGGTTTAGTATTGATTTGTTTTATAAGCCTAGCTGGTTTTGTTACACCATTGACTATCCTTTTTATTATAGGTGGGTGCTGTGCACCAACCACACTGAGCCAGTCAAAGGTTTCCTGGGCCGTTTCCTACGGCGGAAGCTGATAGAGGTGGAGATAGATAAGAACATGCGCAGTAACGACCTGATTAAAATCATCGACTGGATCCCCAAGACCTGGCAGCACCTCAACAGCTTCCTGGAAGCACACAGCTCCTCTGATGTCACCATAGGTCAGTTCCCACACACACTGTAGTGTTTTATACAGCCTGTGTGGTGTCTGTTACTTCCCCCACTATCTGTCCATACAAGACACTAATTTTCAGTCTTTGAATCGTACTAATGTAATGTTTTGAATATTGATTAAAAGACATTGTAGACTGAATTAAATATTGTTGAATGCTCTGTGTCTTTGTTTTTTTTTTTTATCTTTCATCCATCCATTCTCATCACCTGGGCTTGTTTTTCCTTACAGGTCCCCGTCTTTTCCTGTCCTGTCCAATGGATGTAGAAGGCTCTCGGGTTTGGTTCACTGACCTGTGGAACTATTCCCTGGTACCCTACCTGCTGGAGGCTGTCAGGGAGGGGCTTCAGGTATTACTGGAAGAAGTACAAGAATTTGAACGCTTTTCCACCACTCTGGTGCTACAGTGCTTAATGTGAAATACATTCATCATTGCAACCACTTCACTGTATCACAGCACAATGCACTATTTAACAGAAATGTGCACTGTTTTCAATAAATGCATTGCATAACTTGTTGTTGCCATTCAGTTTTAATATATGAAAATAATTCAGATTCTTTGCTCTGGTGCAAAACACAAGTTCAGGCCCTTATTTAAGCAGATTCTTTCTTACTTATCTACACTTTCACTTTCTTTTTTTAATCACTGCTGCAGCTGTACGGCAAAAGAGCAGCATGGGAAGATCCTTCCAAGTGGGTGAGCGACACATATCCGTGGAGCGCCAGCTCATTGCAGCAGGATGGCCAGTCATTGCTCCAGCTGAGGCCGGAGGATGTAGGATACGACGGCTACAGCTCATCAAAGGAGGGAGCTTCTTCCAAGCAAGTGTCTCAGAGTGACACTGAGGGAGACCCACTGGTGAGGAAAACATAAAACACATAAATTTGCCCTGCTAGTCATTAACCTATGGTAATATGATGCCTACTATGGAGAGTTGAGTTTTGAGCATTTCAGATAAGCAAAAATACATCATAGGTAACCATTCTGTGGAAGATGAATTTTTGTATTTAAAATGATGGCCAAACTCGAGCAGAAAAAAGATGTCAAAGAAATATCGAATACCTGTGCTTTACATGTGAACTGTCAGATCAAATGTTTCAATACACAAAATCACATAACAGATTCACAAAGCTGCTCAGTTTAAGGTTACCAGGTTCCATAGTTACTTAAGTGAGAAATATAAAAAAAGAAAAACAAAAATAAAGAAGCTGGTAAAGCTGCCACAGTAGATGGTAGATGTACAAGACTTGGCACACCTGCACTCAAATTAACCACGCACACAAACACACACACACACAAACAAGAAAATCGGCTTTTGAGTGAGAGCAGAGAGAGATGAAGGCAAATGGATGGAGAGAGAATTAATTTCCATTTGGTGAGTTATTGCAGCCCAAGAGGAATTAAAGGGTAGTCATCCAAATATTACTGGCTTGATTTAGCGTGTGTGTGTGTGTGTGTATGCGTGTGTGTCCAGGCGTGATCAATTTGAGCGCAGGTGTGCCAAGGCTCGTTTTAGGAACACTTGAAGCAATACAGCAGATGCAGCAGCTCTTGTGCATTATTTAGGTCATTAGCTCTGTTGCAGGGATGAGAAGTTTCGCTGTTTTATTGTGATTTACTGCAAAATTTTATTTAATGCTGTGGATGTGGTTGGTACAGTGTCATTGGTTCTTCACTGAAAAAAAAGTTATTTACCACCAAAGAGTATAAACATCATGCTCAGATAAAGTAACTTAACCACCAAAGGTAGAATAAAACTAAACCAGGGATCTATGGCAAGTTATACCTTAAATGTCCAGCATATTTGGAAATATTTTTATTTTCTTGCAGAGATTAGAAAGACATAGTGCCTAAAAAAGTACTCCCACCCAGCCTTTTTGGAAGTTTTCGCCTTTTATTATATTATAACAATGATTTAATTTGGCCTTTTTGGTGACATTTTAAAAAATTTCTAAGTGAAAACAAATAATTAAAATAATTATAAATATAAAACAAAAGTGATTGAATACAGATTCACCCCCTTTAAAATAATTACCCAAATGACCACGGGTGCAGCGAGATGGTATCAGACAGTTAGTTAAATGGACATCACCTAAGTGCAGTGATTATAGTGTAAGTCCACCTGTTTCTGAAAGGTCCAGTTATTAGTGGATCAGTATCCTGGTGAAAATCTACACAGAGAAGACAATAGAACTCCCCAATCAACTGAGTGAAAAGATGCCAAGAGGAGACTAGTGGCAGAGGCACCTCTGAATGCCCCAAAGGAGTTACAAAACAAAGCAACAAATCACATTCAGTGCAGCAAAAAATAATTTTCACTTTTATCCTAAAGCAAGTGAGCTGCAAATATAATCAGCCCCTATGAAAATCAACCTGCTTTATCTGAAGCTTTCATGATTTATGTGATTGTTGTGTTTGCAGATGAACATGCTGCTACGACTGCAGGAGGCAGCCAACTACTCCAGTGCACAGAGCTGCGACAGCGACAGCACCAGTCACCATGACGACCTGCTGGACTCCTCACTTGAGTCGGCTTTATGAGACCAAGACTCTTGGACCCTCTAAACCTGGGAACCTTCGAACCTCCACTGCTACCAGACACCACCATTATAATGCAAAGATATATGATATATGAAAAGTTTTATTATCCAGAATGGTATACCCACCATTTGACCTATTTTTACATAATGATGGTGCAATATTAAATGAAATTATTTTATGTTTTAGAAAGCATTTGCCAACGCTATCAAAATGATAAAACAGTCCCATAAGTTGGATTATTTCTATTTTACTGACATCAAATGTTGAAGGTAGTCATTTTTAATTCAGTACAGCATTTCATATATGTGTGGGCAGGACTGCAATGCCTAAGAAGGGACTTTAGTCCCTTTGACTTCTGAGGAGTTAATGACTGTGCTCCATTGACTCCATTCATTTAACTTTAGGCATCAGCTTCCATAACTTTAGAGAAAAAGGAGAATAGCAGAAATTTGACATGACAAACTCAAAACTGGACTTTTATTTTTTACCCAATTATATCTTCAGATGTTTACAATGGAGGGTGGGGGGGGGGGGTCTGTTGTTTATGTCTTTTGTTGTTTACAGAGGTGCTTTTCATAGACACACACACATACACACATTTAAATGCACTTAGACTTAGACAGCAGGAGGAGACTTTATAATCAGAGGCTTTGTTTGGTTCAAGTTCACATTTGACTAACAGTCCAGCCTGCCAAAGTGTCCTTAAACAGGGCACTGTATCTCTACCATCTCTGGGGTACCTGACCACATTTGCTGAGGGAGGCAAGTTGTAGAATACTGTTGTGTTATTGGGTGATGTAATCCTTCTAGTGGCCATATTGGAGGTTGTTAGTATGGCTGTAAATGGCTTTTTGTTTCTTCACCTACAAACTGGGCTCATCACAGATATACTAGGATAATATTTTGTGATTAAGTAATGTCTGGAAAAGTCAGGCGACAAGTCTTTGTTGTGGTTAATTGACCTGGAACCTCCGAAGTTAGTGCTTTGGAGTAAAGGTTAGTTTTAAGGGACACTTTGTTTTTAAATCTAGCTGTTTACCACTGTATCACCTTTTTGGGTGCCTTTACTCTTTATGAACAAAAATTGTGTAAAGGCAATTCCGCAACTTCGTGATGGCACCATATGTGAATGATATGAAACCAGAGAGCAAAGCAAGACTCGGATTACATGAGTTACATTATCATAACACACTGACCCACATCTCTCCTGGCCTCAGCACAGCGGTCCATCGTGCTGCTGGTCTCCTGGCCTGAACCATCTCAGTGCCGGGCACTGCCAAGCCGCTCCTCACTGCACTGTAAGCACAACAAAAGCGCATTTTCTGTGTGTCATCCAGCTTGATTGCTACTGTGAATGAAAAATGGAAAGTGCCAATGTTTCTTTTTTATTTACTGCCAAATGTGTACACACACACACACACACACACCTATACATACTCTCTTTCACAATGTTGAGCTCACCATGATTGTAAACTTTTTTCTTTTTTCGGCCTTTCTCACTCTGAAGCTTGTTGTCACTCATTGGCTGTAAACTCACCCTAACAATAGGAGGCAGTGCCCTCTTCGGGTCACCAGAAAACTACAGCTGATCATTTGCTAAATTCCGTCCCCACATTATGCTGTGACATCATGTCTGTCAAGCTTTGGAGTTATCTACTGATTTAGGCAGTGCACAATGACATGTAGTAAGAGAGATATTTGAAAAAGTTAGAGCATGTTGTCTGAATGCTCTACTGTTAGCTGCTAACATTAACATGTTTGGCTCACTAGCTTAACCTCATCCACTGTGTGGATGATGCTACCGTGCTCTTCAAACACATTTGTTAAAAAAGCAAGCCAGGCAGCCAAATATGGTTATTTTAGGATGGTATTTTGTTTTATTTTCCCTAATTCTGACTAGCTCTAGCCCACAAAAGTGTTGATTCGTGGCAATGTATCAATAGCTTGTGAGGATGCTGACTTTTTTCCTTGAGACATGCAGCTTTGGCTATCAAGTGCGTATTTCAGACAATTAATATAGGTTTAAATCAGCTGGAATGGAATAGGAAGCTTGACAGGCTACAGGGAAGTAGCTTACAGTATCTAACTATCATTTGCAAACAGTTGAATTGCTGTGGCATTTTCTTTGGCCTGATTGGAGAACCGAGCAGGCGCGTTAGCAACAGGGACATTTTTCTGGACTTTCACCTGAGCAGAAATGAGCTGTGACACTGTTTGATCCCTCAAGAAAATATCAGTAATATTAAATGAAATATTAATTCAGGCTTGATTAGCTAGGTCAGCATCCCATCTGAAATCTCATTTGAGGTACCAAAAGATAATTAAAAGTATTTGGTGATGCAAGTTAATCACATCAGCTCAAGTGCTGAATAAGGGAACAATGATACTGGTGCTTTCTCACTGCCTTAAATGTGCAAAAGTTTGGAAGGCATCTCCTCCTATTAGTGAGAAAAAGGTTGATGATAATGATCTGCTTCCTGCTATGTCAAAGATGCTGCTTATGGTGGGAAAAACTGCTTTTTTTGTTGTTTGTTTGTTTGTTGATCCTTCTTCCTCCAAGTAGCTTGCTCTTGTTTTCTGACAGCTAAAATATAAAAGAGCTGTCACTGAATTAAAAACTGATCAATATTGTAAAAACATTTAAAAGGGGTGGGGTATTTTTTAGTTGTTGTTTTGTGCCCAGTTGATCTGGGCTCACTTGAACTGACAGGAGCACAACCAAACTGTTTTGGGTTTTTTTTTAGCCTGACGAGCATGTTATGAAGCTTTCTAAAGGAGATTCATTAAGAAGAGACCTTTACCTTTACATATGCGTGTACTGGACGGAAGCCATTTTAAATTTTGATTGTCCTCTCTTTGTTTAATGAGTGGGTTGGTTTTGCACACTTTGGTTGGGGTGGGTTGTAAATACTTAAGTCTTGCACAGTGAATCAAAGATGCATTCTGCCCTGTTGATGTTACAGTATGCTTAATCCGCTGAGTAAATTATTGTACTTTGAAAATGGAGAGAAAAAAAAAATGCAAAAACGTAACACACTGTCGGAAACAGACGTGTGTCTTGTGGTGATGGGATGTTTTGCCTATGCAGGAGGCATACAGTGTACAGTAAGAAAACAGTTTTAACTCACTAAATCCACAGACAAAGAACAAAAAAAAAAAAAAGAGGCACTTTTCCAGTCTCCCTCCCCCCCCCCCCCCCCCCCCCAATATTCTCGGGACCCTCTCTGTGTTTAGGAATGCTTGTTGTTCCTTAGAAGCACTTCCTCTCTGGACATTTTAACCCAAGCTTACCGCCACGTTAGGCTTGCCAGCTGTCCGAGTGACTGAAGCTGACCTGACACCGTACTGTATGCGTTTACCAACATCCAACAGGTGCTACTAGTCAAAGCCCATCAGAGACCTACGTTGTCACAACCTCAGGACAATCTTACCTTCTACAATCCTACCTGTGTTCAGCTTCAAACGCCTCTACAGCCAAGCCTCTGATGGTTGCACATATATCTAGTCAACTTGGCCAGCAAGGGTGTGTAGTTGCATGCTAAGGGTGTAGTTACAATGGTAACAGGTTGCTCCTTACCTAGACACTGATGTATCAAACCCGAGCTTAGATCTCCCTTTTTTCACCCTCCCAGCTAATCTGCACTCCTGTTATAGGCCATTAGTTCCCAAACTAGCAGAACTTTGACACCACTAACAGTGTACGCCATAGTGTTGATGATCAGCTGGTAATTTTTCCCACCTAACACTTTGCAGTGAATTCTCAGTTGAAAAACATAGCATTTACTCTGGATTGAGAGCGAGTTTTATTCTTTTCGGGTCAAACATTTGTCCTTAAATGTTTTATATTTTGTACATTTGTATGTAACATATCATGTAAATAGACAGAGACAGTGATTTAAATCATCTGGAGGATTTTGTAGTCTTTGTAAAGCCCTAATAAATGGTATTTGGTGTCACACAAACAAACTACATGCTTTTGTCTTTTGTGTGCACTTGAAATACAATTGTGTGATTCATTCTGGGCAGTAAATGGACTAGCAGGTAAAGACACCAGAAGCAGGTAGATTGGCACAAAAACTACTTAAGTAGAAGTACTGTTATTTCTGGAAGAAAAGAAACAACTGTTATTTCTGGAAAACAAAGTAGTGAGTAACTAAATGAGTTATTGGTTAATATATATAGCAACATTGTTTTTGTACAAGTATGAATAATCAAATGTGAGTTTATATAAAGAAACTTGACATAAAGACATTAAAGAGAATCAATTCAAATATGAAAACTTCATTATACATTCGATCAGTACCAGTAGTTTTATTGACCCAAATATGACTAAAAGAACAGGCTGTAATAGATGTATGTTTTCCAAATTAGAAAAATGTTCTATAGAAAAATCAATTCATTGCATATTTGTAATATAAATAGCAATGATAGAGGACAGAAATTGTAATGAGCTAAGGAAGGAAGATGCTGAATGTTATGCGCCCCAGAGAGTAGAAACTTATGTTAGTGCCTTCCGACATGAGCACACGTCAATCAAAGGTAATGACGTATATATTCTACGTGTATTCACTTCCGGGTCGTTCACCGTTGAGGCCACAGCAAAGATGGGACGAGGAGCGAGTCCTGTGACGGAGCCTGAAGAAGACAGTCAACTGTTTAAATCTAACGGAGCTTCGGTGTCTTTACCGAAACACTCCTACTGGTTTGACTTTTGGGCGTTTGTACTCTTTGACATCGCGTTTTTTCTCGTCATTTATTTTCTAGTCCCCTAAAAGGTAAGTGGCAGAGGTTTGTAGTTTGCTAACAGAGGGCGGCTACGGAAATTGTTAACCTACCAACCAACTGAGCTTCTAATGCTACATTTGACTTGTTCGCTCAGCGAGTATGTAAAGTACGACTTTGGTGTATATTAATAATAAATGTCTGTCAGATCCACTTTCTGTTATTAAAAAAACATGCAGTGCATTCACAAAGTTTTCAGACGTTCTTCGCTTTCTTAATTTTGTTATGTTGCTGTCTGATTCTACAATTGTTCACATTTATTTTTTCTCATTAATCTTCGTTCAGTGCCCCATAATGACAAAGTAAGCAACTGAATTTCTAAATGTTTACAAATAACTGGAAAAAGGAAAAAAACACTTCAAATTCAGCTCAGGTGCCTCCCACTTCTTTTAAACGTTGAGACGTGACAGGAGTTTATCTGTGGTGACTTAAATTGAATGGACACACCTCTATAGAAGGACAACCAGGACTCTGCCAACCAGTTACCCGGCCAAACTGATCTATCAGTGATGACGGTCTTCGTAAGAGAGGGGACAAAGAACCTGATGGTCATTCTGACTGAGGTCCAGAGATCCTGTGTGGATCATTGTGGTTTGCTTTAGTTGTGTTTTATTTATTTAGTTATTTAAGCAGCTGGGACTAGAAGACTAGTTGGGGTTAATGGAAAACTAAATGAAATCATGTCCCATAGTGCTCAAGACCTCAGATCGGGTCTAAAGATTCACCTTACAACATGACAACAGTCCTAAGCACACAGGCTAGACAATGCAGAAGTGGCTTAGGGTCAACTCTGAATGTCCTAAAGTGGCCCAGAGCCCTCACTTGAACCCCATTGAACATATATTTACAGAGATTTCTAAAATTCAGTTTCAACTGTCATGGTGTAATAAGAGAGAAAATAATTACTTAAACAACCATGGTATCAGGCTGCAACATAACAAAAGTGGAAAAAAGTGAAGGGGATCTGAGAACTTTCTGAATGCACTGAATGTTGAAGTCATACCACAGAGGTAGAGTAGTCAGGCAACAGTGACTAAAGTAAATTGCCTGTTACATTTTGCACATCTGTGTTACTTCTATACACACTCTAGTTTTCAGGCTGCATGTGTTTTGTGTTAGTAGTCAACAGGTTTAGTGACACATTAAAAAGGTGAAACTACAGAAAAAATGAAGCAAATAATCAACAATATGTAGTGACAACCCTTCATCCACACAGCCTACAAAATGTCACATAAATTCCTTTCTTATGTCAAAGTGGTGATGTACATGTATGTATACAAACGATTTTTTTAAGAATACAAATAATTATGACATTACTTAATTGACAAGTGAATTAGCTATAGACAGCTATCAAGGTCACATAAAAAACTTCTCAAGCACAAGCATAATAAATATTCAACAGTACATACTGACGATGTAACCAAAGGCATAGGATGTGTGCCACTTATTATCCAAAGCACTCACCACCAAGAGCAACTTGGGGTTCAGTGTCTTGCCCAAGTTAGCCTGTACATACAGTAATGATAGCTAGCTATTTTTGGAAAGTATAGAATCGGCAAATTTGATGATCGATGATAAGAAACATACTCTTCCACACAATAGTCATGAATGACACACATACACACAGTACATACTAATGTTGCCATCATTTTTTTAACCTCAGAAATGTATGTGCTTGTCCTTCATGACTACTATGTGTAATTAATAAATACATAAATAAAAATAATAAATGCATTAATATATATATATATATATTTTTTTTTTTAATTAAACTGATGTGCATTTTGAATAATTGTCTGTTCTGATCTGAGGGATTTGTTGTAGTGGTACAACTAATCATTGTTTTTACCTGTTTAAATTTCCCAATGCAGAGCATGGACTCATAAAGCTTACATTCTATAATCAGTTGGATCAAAATATTGAGCCTTGACTGTATCCTGTAAAAGCAGTTTGAGACACTTGCACAAGGCTGCAACATTTTCCTCAATATTTATAATCATCTGTATTTTTTTTTTTATGTATTTGAGCATTGTAAGTGGGTTTAATTGGTTTTTAACCTTTGTCTTATATGTGATTATTTTTGTTTTAGAATTATCCTTGACTGTGGACCCTAAAGATATGGAGACAGACTGTTCCTGCCCTGCTGTTGGAATGCTAACCCAGCTTTGACCAAATTTCATACTTCATTATTGGATATCTCTTCACAGTTACCAAAGACGACCATGGAACTAAACGTTTTATATATCTGGCATTCTCCTTTGATATCAGAGATGTGAACCACAAATCTCATTTCCACAATGACGTTTTCCCAGTTGCACTTGAGTCACTCCTGGACTGGTTTATTTTGTTACCAAGGGAAAAGTAAACATTCACGAGTTATCTAAAAGTAGCAATGGCAATATGAGGACTTATAAAATGTATCTGCATAAAGTGCTATTGCGTTATCAGTATGAATGTCACCCAGTGGAGCAGACCTGTTTTTTAGATCAATAAGCCACTGTTAATAAACTTTACTTGCATAGCATCTAGCTGTTTATCTATGATTTACCAGTTAACCTGATGAGCAGCTAACCCTTATCTTCTCTGCGGCTTGTTGTTATGTAGACCAACATATGGAAATGTGTTTCAGTTTGTCCCGACAACCCATGTGATGATTCTGTATAGGCTCAGTAATACAACAGCAACATTTTCATTTACCTGAACACCATCTTATGATTCCAGCTCACTAAAATCTTTGGAAGTTTGCACATGTAGAAATATCCTAATAAAGTTTATTATCTACCTGGTTGTGACTATTTGATTTTAGTTGGAATTTTATAATATTTACACACATTTTAAAATATGTTGTCATATAAAACCTTGCAAGGCACACTATTGCTGGAGATGCACTTGTTAATTTATTGCAGATGGCAATGAAGAAGCAACCACATTTATGTAAAATCTCGTCAGCTGGTGGTATTTATAAAAAGTACTTTAGTATTATGAAAAGGATTTATTAATGTGTATCGTGTTACATGTCGAACTTTTATTTTGAAACTGTACAACAGCTGTTTCCGCTTTGTGAGGCGCTAACAACAGTTTGTCCACTTTGTGGTGCTCTGTGACTGTAAAATTGACTTTGTGTTGCTTTAATCATGGAAACGGCTGTCAGTTCCTACCAGGAGGACAACACGGGTCCGTTTCAGTTGTCTTTTGTCGTTTGTTTCGCAGCTAACAGAAAAGTAGCTTTCCGGGGTCGTTAGCTCTTACCACAGCTAATAACAGTGATTGCAGCTAACGTAACTAAATATAACGTTAAACACAGCAAAACACGCAGTTAAGTCAACAGTTACTATATGTTTAACTTACGCTTTGTTCATAAAGTTATCTTTGTGGTTGTGAATGTTGTAAATTAATGTATGTACGTTTCCTATTGTAGTGCTAAGTGGCTAGCTAAGCTAACTACAAGTTATCAGCCCAGTGATTAAAGGAGTTGAGCACTGACTTGTTTTGTAGTTAGCCGTATTGTGTGTCCTAGAAAAAAGTATATAGTGTGTTTCTTGGAACGCAAAGTGATTCAAATCAGAGAGACGGTACCATCAAAAACAGCGCTTCTGACACAAAAGGTTCCCAAATGATCAATGACTAATCGAATTCATCGTTACATTTAATTCTGATTTCTAAACTGGAGTATTAGCTGCGCCACCATCCAGTGTGCACATGTACGAGTTCTACCAGTCGTGTGTTTGCTGTAGAACAAGAAGACACTCGAATGTCTTACCCCTGTCAACCCTATATATTTGTGTCTGTGCAGACATTTTCCTGCCGTTATCATCATTAAGGCTGCTGGTCCCTCCTCTGCGGCTGCTTTCTGCAGCCATGTGGCAGGTGGCTCTGCGGAGAGATGTTTTTGACTATGAAAAGCTCGATGAGTTCGTATCATTGGTGTTGGCCACAGTTCCAGATCTGCTCAGTCCAAAGCAACGAGGAAAACTGCTTCTCCGACTGCGATCAAAAGTGAGTATGCAGGTTTAAGATGAGCTCAAGTTATAGATATGTTCATAATTGTTTAATATGGACATGCCTTATTGAAACTTAATTCAGTGCCTTGCTGTAAGGACAATGTCTTTCTGCTTATTTGTCTTTAGATTATTCTTGAGTTGTGCAGGAATGAGGACACGGCCAACATTTTGTGTGTACAGCCTCATCTAGATCGAATACGTCCACCAGGATACACAGGAGTAAGATTATCTCAGTCCTTTGCATCATTGCCAGATGCTGTATGGTGGCTCACCTATTGTAATTTCTGGTTAAAGGAAGCATTGAAATGCTTATGTTGTTTGAAGACTGCCCCAGTAACAGTGATAATCTCTTTAAGAGTGGAGATGCAGAGGTGGATGCAGAAGAAGCCATTTTTGTGGAGCTCATTCAAACACTTTTGAAAGACCCAGCAGAGAGGGAGCATTTTTACCAGGTGGGCCAGCCTCACAAGTGATATTCCAAAAAGATGGGAAAGATTTGCTTTGTTATTGAGCATATAGTTTTGTAATTCCATATCCTCTTAGTTTTTGTGTAAACGTTACCTTTGTCCTTTCCAGGAAGTTTTTCCAGCAGAGTATGGTCTCAGCTACGACACAGACATGCAGCTGCTTGTGTGGGAGTTTCTTTCAAAACTTGAGAAACTCCTGCCAGTACCAGACCTCGCTCAGGTACGTGTTTGCCAAGTTATAATTATTCTTGGCATGCATATTGATGAGCACCTTAGTGTAGTGTGCATTTCAACCTCTGAGCTGACAGAATGCTCGTGCTGTGACCCAGAGTCATTCTTGCTGACGTGTTTGCATTTGTTAATAAACAGACTGTTTTATGGCTGACATCTGCTCCCTCCATACTGAAGGAATGCATAGAGGTGCTCTCCAGTCCTGAGGACCTGAGGTCTCTCCTGCAACACCACAAATGCCTTGAGCACCTTGGCACTCAAGGTAAACGGGATAAAAAGGTGAAAGACTTAAAGCTATAGAATTATCAGCAGATGAGCAAACCAGGGGTGTAATAATGTAGCATGGTACCAATATTTTGTCACTTAAAAATGTGATGACATGCACCATAGACATGGAAAATTGATACTAATATCAAGTTCCTGTGACTCCTGCAAGTTTTAGTTTTGTCATTTAGTTATTTTCACACTAGAGGGCACCACAGGCCATACATTTTCTTAACTGACCTGACTTTTATTTGCCACAGTGTCAATGCAGTTTACTCAAAGCGCTTTTACACTGCTTCTTATTCACCCATTCACACTCACAATCACACACAGCGATGGGAAAACTGCTATGCAACTGGCCAACACTCAACTGGAGCAACTAGCTGGGGTTCAGTGTCTTGCTGAAAGACAGCAAGGGATCGAACCAACAATTGCAGGATTGGTTGACGACCGCCCTACATTCCACAGCCGCCCCAACTGTTGCATCATCTACAACAGAATCGAAAGGAAACACAAGGGTCACCACAATACTGTTACAGCCACATTTTAACTTTAGTTTTTCAAATGCTTGCAGTGTTTAAATCACAGACTGAGATCTGTCAAAGGTCTCTGCTGCCCTGAATATGTTAATTTCCTAATAATAATAATAAAAACATTTTATTTTGCTAAACTACAAATACAAATTAGTTTTTGTAACGACATTCGTTGTTGGCCAATCTACCAGGGGCTACTTTGGTGCCGGTCCCGAGCCCATATAAAATGGGAGGGTTGCAGCAGGAAGGGCATCTGGCGTAAAAACTAATGCTAAATCAACGTGCGGCAACCCCTGAACGGGTACAAGCCAAAAGCCATTGATCTTTGAACAACAGTCAGTGTTTTGTAGTCATTACTGAAACTGTAGTTTGATCTTCAAATCTGAGTACACACATATAACATTACCTGTGAGGTTGAACCTAAAATGGGACAAATATAATACAAAATTCCAAGGAAAAGGTGGAAATATATTAAATAATAACAATAATAATTGAGAAAAGGAGTAGTGGTTGCTAAGCAACTACTTTATTAACTAGTTTCCTTTGATCCTGTTTCTTTAGGCTTTGATCCTATTCTGAGTCGGTTTTGAGCCGTTTAATTACTGAAGAAAGCTCAAATAAACAAGGTGAAGAAGCAACCGAGTTATTCCTGCATCTCGTGTGGTTGGCATGTGCCTTTTTCCAGTTTGGGCAGTTGTTGAAGTAGAGACCCCAGAAAACTTGACATTTCCTCATCATCTTTATGAGGACTCCTATAAAACGGACATTATATGTAGTTTTTTTGTTTGGTTTTTTCAGATTTATTTTAGGAAGGCAGAGAACTGCTGGTTCAAGAATAAAAGCAGAGTCTAACTTTAGAGATTATGAGTTTTATATTTTAATTTTTTTATATGCCTAAAAAAGACTAAATAACCTTTTTTGTTTGTCTTTTCTTACTATAACTGTTATGTCTATCAAACAAAATCATATTGTCCCCTTGAATTAGTTTGTGATCACACAAGTATATTTGTGAGCCATAATGAGTGCCCTAAAAAAAGTTTGTGACTATATTAAAGCAAAGTGTAGGCGTTGACAGAGACATATGAAAATATGAAGGCCAGAAACAGGGACTTTGAATTTTTCAAGCAACAACACAACAAACAGTTGCCCTTATATGTGCATATACAATCCCAATTGAAGAAAAGTTAGTATGGTGTGTAAAATGTAAATAAAAGAAGAATGCAATGATTTGCAAATCTCATCAACCTATATTGTATTCACAATAGAACATGAACAACACATCCGATGTTGAAACATTTGGAGACATTTTACCATTTCATGGAAAATATTAGTTCATTTTGAATATGATGGCACCTCACAACACATTTAAAAAAACAGGGCAAAGTTTACCATTGTGTAGAATACCGTCTTCTTTTGTCTATAAATGTCTGGGAAATGAGGAGACCAGTTGCTGGAGTTTAGCAGAGGAATGTTGTCCCATTCTTGTCTGATGCAGGACCCTAGCTGCTCTACAATCCAGGACCTTTGTTGCCTCATTTTTTGTTTTATGATGCATCAAAGGTTTTCTGTTGGTGAAAGGTCTGGACTCCAGGCAGGCGGGTTCAGCACCTGGACAATGTGAAGCCATGCTGTTGTGATGGATCCAGTATGTGGTTTTGCATTGTCTTGCTGAAATCTGCAAGGTCTTCCCTGATAGAGACATTGTCTGGATGGGAGCATATGTTGCTCTAAAACCTCTATGTACTTTTCAGCATTGATGATGCCTTTCCAGATGTGTAAGATGCCTAATTCATAGGCACTAATACACCCCCATATCATCAGAGATGCAGGCTTTTGTATTGGGCGCTGATAACACGGTGGACACGGAGTCCATAGTTTCCAAACATAATTTCAAATTTTGATTCATCTGACCAGAGAACAGTTTTCCAGTTTACCTCAGGCCATTTTAAAGGAGCTTTGGCCCAGAGAACACAGCTGTGTTTCTCAATCATGTTCACATGTGGTTTCTCCCTTGCATGATACATGACGAACTGTGTTCACAGACAGTGATTTCTAGAAGAGAATCATGCCTGTTTTTAATGCAGCGTTGCATGAGGGCCTGAAGATCACACACACCCAGTTTTGACCTTCGGCCTGTCGTCCTGATTCTCTGAATCCTTTAATGACATTATATATTGTAGAAGTCTTCAAAGTCTTGGCAATTTTACATTGAAGAACATTTTTCTGGAAGTATTTCACAATTTGTAAATGCCGTTTGAATGCCCAATTAAGTTATTGGAGATGTGTGGCTGCCATAAAATTCCAAATTAGCTTATATTTTCCATGAAATTGCAAAATGTCTGTTTTAACATGTGATAAGTTGTTTATGTTCTATTGTGAATAAAATATGGGTTGATGAGATTTGCAAATCTTGCAATCTATTTTTTTTTTTATTATTATTATTTTTTTACATTTTACACATAGTCCCAATTTTTTATTTTTTTTTTTTTGGAATTGGGGTTGTGACCCTTACTTATACTATCTGTGTTACTGCATAGGTACCACTGTGGAGATGTCTACCCAGGTCTATGCCTGCTCTGAATGTCCATTCTTTCACATGAACGAGACATACCTTCGGCAGCACATAGAGCACAGTCACCCTGAGCACTACATCAAACTTCAGAAGGCTGCTGAGACTGCTGAGCCCCCCAAGAAGAAGGTCCATTGCCCTGAGTTCCCAAAGCCTTTCCCCATCCAGGACAGACCTGACCCTTACACGTGTCAGGAGTGTGGCAAAACATTCACGCGCTCCTCTGATGTAACTCGTCACCAGCGCACCCACACCGGTGAGCGTCCATACACTTGTGAGGAATGTAACAAGGGTTTCAAGAACTCGTGGGATTTGACGAGACATCAGCGCATTCACACTGGAGAAAGACCTTTTCTCTGTTCCCAGTGTGGCAAACGCTTCACACAGATGGGTTTGCTCAAACTGCACTTCGAAAGAACCACATGCAGCCAAACTTGCAACCCTCCGCTGGATTTAACCACAGAGGTAGTCATAGCAGAAGAGACATCACACAAAGGTGATGGTCAGTACAAATGCCAGAAATGCAGCGAGAGCTTCAGTAGCATCCTGGAGCGGCTGAGGCACAGGCAGAATCACGTGGTAAGGCGTCAGTATAAATGTTCCCTGTGTGAGAAAATCTATAGCCGAGCGTCGGACTTGAAGAGACACCAGATGAAACACACAGGCGAGAGGCCATTTGCCTGTGAGTGTGGGAAAAACTTCACGCATGTGTGGCTTCTCCATAAGCACCAGCAGATCCACACCAGGGACCGCCCATACCCCTGTACAGAGTGTGGGAAGAGCTTTACACAGCTCCAGATCCTTAACAGGCACCTACTGACTCACAACGGCCAGCGACCTTTCCAGTGTTCCCAATGTGAGAAGAGCTTCACCCAGCTGGCCAGCCTTACACGCCACGAGAGAATCCACACAGGTGAAAGGCCGTACCTGTGCACCACCTGTGAGAAGACTTTCCTCACACACGGAGAGCTGGTCAGACATCAGCGCAGCCACAGCGACTTCAGACCTTTCAGTTGCTCACAGTGCCCGAAGAGCTTCAAAACAAAGCGTGCTCAGAGCGAACACCTCAACACACACACAGGTGAGCGTCCGTTCCCATGCACCCGCTGTGGAAAGAGATTCGCCAAGTCGACCTCGCTCGTCCGACACAATCTGACTCACACAGGGGAACGACCCCACCAGTGTTCTCAGTGCGGGAAGACCTTCCTCACATCCGGTGAACTGCTCCTCCACAAAAGGACCCACACAGGAGAAAGGCCTTATCCCTGCTCATACTGTGAGAGGAGATTCAGGTGCTCCTCTGACCTCAACATGCACATCCGAACACACACTGGGGAGAAGCCACACACCTGTCCGTTGTGTAAGAAGGGTTTTTGTACGTCTACGAGGCTGAAGAGACACATGCGCACACACATGGAGAAGGCTCTAGTCATGGAACCATTTGGCCTTTAAGCTGTCAGGAGGTAATGATGTATGTATTTAAACCGGATGTCAATAAAAATAAAAGGTGTTAAGTAAAATGGAAAATGTAGTTCAGTTCTCAAGGTTATTTGCCTTTATATGATTTGAGGTGAAGAAATGGCTATAGTTTTAGGCCCATTGTTAAGACCACAAATAGGTTATCATGGTGTGTCAAAACATAATTATTTGGGTGATTTTTAGGAGCTGAAATGTAGAATTCTCCAGTTACTCACTGGAAACTTCAGAACTTGGGGAAATGTCAAAAATTGTCTTTGCTTTGCTTTTCTGCTAATACAATAAGGACCCCTCAGTTTCCAGATGCCAAGAAGATAGTGGAACCAGCCCAATATTCTCTGCCAGATATTTCTGATAGCTACTTGGGGTAGTTCAGTGAGGGGTAAGAGTTTGTTCATCTATCCCTGTTAATGTAAAAAAAATAAAAATCTTTAGAGAGAAGATAGATCGTGGCTGACTTTTAAGGGCCATAGTAAGAACATTTCACAGAGGACCAGAAGGTCTGTTGCATCAAGATACATAGTTAAATCACAGGTTTCATACAGGTAGGACAAAGAGAGGACAGAAGTAATCTGCCTGTGGTACTGAAAAAAAAAATTGCTTAAAAATCCATGGTGAGCACATGTGATGTATTTACTGTGATTATCTATCCATTGATTAATCTGTTTAGCTATACTGTATATTGGAAATGACTTGATTTTAAAGCGGTAACTTTTTTAGATCTTCACATTCTTTCCGCTAAGGTAATTTCTCTGAGTTTATATGCAAACTGTTTAACAATAGTTTTATAGATGTCACACTGAAAAAAGAAGCATAGGGTATGAGAGCAGGATGTTTGTAATCCATTCACAGCACACAGTCTAGTTCTGTTTAGTGTATAATTAGTCTGGGTGATGTAATAATTTTACCAATATTTGTATGTACAATGCTCTTGATCAGCCCTTTTATCTGCAATCATTTCTTCTTTCAACCCCCACAGACCTCTTTAATCTATTCGTCAATCCAAAATGGTGGCCTTTGATCAGGCCACGGGACAGAGATATCACAAACAGACTTGGGGGAGAAGGAGGGGTGGCAGTCCCCTCTGTTGCCCACAACACGAATGAATGTTACTGTGCTCTTAAAGTGCTCTTTAATTTCTTCCCACAGTTGGAAAATAAAATAATAGCGTGACCTCTAAGGTGAACCCACACAATAAAGTCCCCTAAAAGGGCAGAATAGAGTAGACAATGTGCCACAATAGAGCAAATGCTGCCTCCAAAAGCCAGAATTCACCACTGATAGATGTATTAAGGACAATTGTAAATTTGAGACGGTGTCAGAAGTATTGATGTATTCGATTTAAGTGATCTTAGCCCCCACTTCGGAAACCAATTTTTAAAATAGATTAATTCAGAGAAAACACTAATATTTTTACTTTAGCAGATTGTTTGGTTTCTCGTACTACTTATACCAATCAAGTTGTTAGCATTTTACCAAATTTAAGTACCATATTGTTACAGTCTCGTCTTAATAACAGAGCAGACACAACATTTACTGGACAGTTTGAGACAGTGCATGATTTTTGACTTGTCTCCATTTTTTTGTTTTTGTAGTGGATACCCCCTTTTTACATTATGATTACATAATGAGTAGTTAACACATTAAGTCTTGGCTGTATTTGCTTTATTAATTTGCAAAACTAAGATCTCCCTTAACGTCTACTTGGCTCACTCTTACCACGTGGTTATCACATGGGCTATTTTATATAGTTTACGTTCAGTAATAAAATTTCCTTCAAGTTTCCCGTCGGACCTCTTATCTGTGGGTACTTCCTGTCCCACCCGCTTTTTCGTGTCGCTTCCGGGTGGTTAGAGAAGACATTCAGTGAACCGACGTTATTCTAACGCTGTAAACAAAAGTTACTTAACGGTTTAGCTTCACCAAGACGTTTAACGAAAAGACATGCATATCAAAACAGGTACGTTAACAGAACGTTTTGACTTCTGTTACTGAAATTCCTTCAGATTAAATGTGTTTTTGTTGTTTTTCCGTGGCGTTAGCATCTATGCTAGTAGTATCGATAGCAGCCTGCTCGCCGCTTTGAATGGGGGTTACGAAACTTTGACTTCGGCTAACGCGCTAGCTAACCATCAATTTGTTGAAATTGTTCAAAATAACGCCACATCCTCGACGACAACTGTCGTGGAAGAGGCAATGGTGAACCCCATTGACCATGTACCAACTGCAGATTAATAAACCGTCGAGTTTTACTCTCCGCGCCATGACGATGCTATTTAAAGTTTGCTAACACCGGTGATTGCGCGCAGCGTTTTTGCTTAAATAACGTTAGCTACCAGCATCTCATGATTTCCGCCATTCATAAGTTGTTCCACTCGAAGATATAGTAATAAAATCGTTAGGTTAGCATTTTAGTTAGAGGTTATGAAGTCGGCTAGTTTCTCGAAATTTCGGTCCGGGTTAGGAAGACATGCTCCCTGTATAGTTTATATGTGGCGTTCAGGAGTGGTTACGTTGCTAAGGCCGAGGGTCCTAATTAACGTGTTACAGCCAAAGCGCTGACTTCTCGTAGTCTCAAACTCAGATATTTATTATAATTAATCATTTTTTAAAAATCGTCATTGTAACTAAATGTCTAAAAAAAAAAAAAAAAAAAAAAAAAGGAGAAATGTAGCCAGTCTGAGATGACTCCTGTATTTATTCACATTATAAATGTAGAATGTAATATGCCATTTTACTTATTTGGAAGAACCTGTCAGTTCATGTGTTCCGTGGTCTTAAGTCAGTGCTGGGTCATTTATTTGAATTTCATACAACTTCCCAAGTAGGTAATAACGCTGAGAGCTGTTGTTCTCCCTAAATCACATCGTTAATTCATATTAAAATGTGTCATCACTCCTGGTCAGCAAAGGTCAGTTATGAGCTAATGCCAAGTGAAGAATAATGTAGTGTGAAGGCCTATTTGTACACAAACACACACTGCTTTCATTGCATTGTTACTGCAAGAAACACCGAACATAATGATTCACTGTTGCGGTTCTGTATGGTTTGCTCAATGTTACTGTTCTGCAGTGGTAAAAGTAGCTAAATCACAAAGTTGAACTTGTCTGTGGTAGGTATGAGTTTACATTAGTATATTAGAATAAGTCTGTCACCAGCAGAGATTTGATTGAAATATTCTCATCTCTGTTCCAGGTACATGGGAAGCCAGCAACACTGTGTGTGAGCCAGATACCCTGTGTGACCCAGCAGTCCTCGTTTCAACCACCAACTCAGAGCCACACATTCGCAACCGTCGCCTGTCTCCCGGCTCAGGAAACGGTGGTGGGGGTGGAGGCTGCATCTCTGGAAGTGACCAGCAGTCCCGGCAGCTTTCACCTGAGGGCGACCTGATTGGATCCGGTCACGCACACGGCTTCACCTTCCGCAGGGAAAAAGATCGTAAGGGTCAGCAACACAAAGGGCGCAGCCTCCGTAGGGAAAGTCAAAAGGTGGTTGGCCGAGTCGGCGAGCGTCCACAGAAGGTTAACCAAAAGGAGAGGTGGGTCGAGGACAGTCTGTCACTGCTCAAGCCCCCGCCTGCCTTTCCAGTGCAGGACAGCCCTGCCAAGCTGCAGCCTGCCGTCAGCTACGCTTCCAAGGTGAAGGCAGGTTCAGGAAGCGGAGCGCTGGAAGAAGACCGGCCTGCTATTGGTGTGCTGCTACAGAACCAGTGGGGTCTCAGTTTCATTAGTGAGGCGAGGCCAGCCACAGATGGCTCCAGCCCTAGCTTTCCTGCCAACACTCTCCCACCTCAGCACATAGACGCTCCACAGTCAGATGTACAGACCAACACAGTTCTCACAATCCAGCCCCACGACGAAACAAATATTCCTGTTGCTATCTCCATTACCCCCACCGCACGCCCAGAGGACGACGAGAGCAACGGGAAGCTGCTGCTTAGCTGTCGCCATCTAGTGGAGGCTTTCAACTATCACAACAGAGGTAAGAATGAACACACGGCTCTTGGCCAGATTCATTTTATCTTTGTCAATTTCAGTGCACTGTCACTAACAGTGACCTTTGGTTTTCTCTGCAGAATGGAATGCTATATGTACCAGACAGAAAAAAGGTGAGTGATTTTATGCCAGGGATGTGTGAAACTCTGGTCCAGCTTACTACAAGTGTTAGAAATGCTTTGACAGTTTTGTTTTGGAAACAGATGTGGCTCCCAGTCTTACTAAAATTCAGCTTATTTAGTTGTTCCCTTTTGTGTTGTTCCGCATTGCTTATGATATAAGTAAAAGTGTAATAAACTCGCACATTGAACAGATTTTGAATTTGAATGGTGCTCAGCTCAGACACAATTGAGCAGTAGCACCTTTTAGACAATGGGACACTTAAGTGAAGAATTGGTGTGACAGGCACTTAATGATAACTGTATGTTACTGGTCTACCTTTTGACATTGTTTTGCTTTCTGTTCTCCAGATCCAAAATGGGTGTTCTGGTATAAGGATACCCAGGAGCACCCAGCCTAGCAGTGTGAGAAGTGCAAAGTATATATGAACACACAATACACACCTACATGCACATAAAAACATGTAAAGTCGGACAACTTTTTGAGTCTCGTTCACACACACTGCACTCAGGTTGATGTCTTCACACAAAGCCACACTGAGACACTTTGGACTAACTCCTTTGAGATATTACAGCAATGGACTTTTTTAATGCCTTACAGAAAGCCTGCCTTAATTAATCAGACCTGTTTTGAACGGTGCCCATTACAATTTTAGCTTGTATGTGTAGAGCTGGTCGTTCTTTTTTTTTTGTCCCCCTCCCTTTCCCCCGAGGAGCTGTAATTTAATTGTTTCCCCATTTGAAATCTGTAGTTTTATCAGACTGTTCTTTTATCCTCTGTAACGCGAGTGGTCAATCAAGCACTTTGTTAAAAAAAATCTGTTGTGACCAGTACTTGTGTGCAAGAAACCCTCACCAGAGTGATTTATCCCATTGTCAATTTTAAGCAGTATGTCTTGTACCTGCTTGAGTTTTATGTTTCCTATATGGAGAGAACATCTGTATTCATGTGTTCAGTTTACAGGAGGGGTGTTCAAAGGCACAGTAGAGTACACCCTTTACCCTTGTCAGATCTTAATGCTGTGTTCTTTTCTTAGATTTTATTTGGTTCTCTAATCAGGTGGAATGTAATGCATCTCACCATGTTCATTGTGTTGATTTTCTTGAAAAGACAATTTATTGAAATTAAAATGTACACTGGAGAAGGAGGAATGTAAGTAAACAGTATTGCATAATAAATGAATAAACTTGACAAATTCCTTGTTAGGCCTTTTTTATTGAAAAATTCAGATTTACAGGCTGACAGTTGGTTTTCTGGCAACCTTTCCCTCAAATTCCATAGCACATTGGTCATTTTAGTGAATAATAAACAGGACACAGCCTGTAAATTATAGTGCAACATATGTAAACTTCTGTCTTATCAGTTATTGTGTCAGCTAGAACAATTAATGTCTACATTTTTAATGTACAGCCAATTTAAAAAGTTCAATCAGTTGGGTTTTACGTTGTAATATTACAGTGTGTGTAGTTTATATAATTTGTTGATCTAAATAACTAAAATTTGTGCCAGGCAGCTCTTAATAGTTCAATTATGGTTTTTAAATAACTCACCTTATGGTTTAATGGTACTGAACATTTCATAGTTTTCGGACAACAATGGAGCTCAGTGAAAGTATATCAGGCTTTAGATACACAATACTTGTTAGTATAAGCATCCCATTGCTTTTAGTGCTATTGTTGTCAAATGTAGACTATCACCAGACTTTACCTTGTGAAATGTGAATAAACTAGAGAGCTAGAAACCCCACAGCATCAGGATTTTTTTTTTTTTTTAAAGCAAACTACTTAATTTGACAGAGTAGCAACTCTTGAAAATAAAGTATCAATTTCAGAGGCCAGATGTACAACACCCCACCTGCAATAACAGACCTGCTGCAACAACATAATTAGCACTACGATATCAGTCAGTCTCTCCATGTCACCTCCACTTCATCAGTTCTGTACCTACAAAGTAGAAATGTTGATGCTTGACATGAACAGAGACATCAAGTGCTGCAAAACAATTCTTTAAACATTCTGAAAATATCTTGCTTGTTACCCTTGTAATATCTACCTCTGTGTAATCCATGAGTCTTCAAGCTCTGTCACCTGACCAGATCTAAACATCTCCCAGCCAGCTTGAGCAATCATTGCTCCGTTGTCTATGCAGAATCTGTGGCACAGAGTCAGTAGTGTGTTACCTAGACTGAACCTGAAGCTCTGTTTCAGACAGACCATTTTTAGAAGTCAGTAGAAAAGGCATGTGATGGAAAGAAACACTAGAAAAAGGGGAAGGTTGTACCAGGAAGGACATCCAGCATAAAATCACATGCCAAATCAATGTGGGGTGAATGAAACAATCTCACTGTATTTTTGTAACGTATGTGTTAGTGATAGTGTGGACAGATTGGTTTTACCGTTCATCTGTGGCAAACAGCTTGGCTCCTCGCTCCTTACACATCACCTCCATCATCTCCTGCAGACGCAAGTTACCTGCAGAAAAAACAGGTCATATTCTTTAAACGGTGGACTCAAAACCAAATGAGCACACAAATCATCTACTGAATAAATCAATGTGAAACTTTTAATGTGATGCTCATTAACATCAACACTAACAGTTTAGCCTTTAAGGTAAAGTTACGTTGTCTCTATTATATATTCATGCATACTCTTAGTTGGGCCAAGTTAAGACTTATAAATTTCAGTGAGTTTCATTTACAAAAAAACAGTAGTTAGGAATAAGAGAAGTGGGCGGGACACTTAATTTTATTGCAATCACAAAGGAGAAACTAAAGAGAAAAACTAAATTTAAACCAAAACCATGTGGAAAATTGTCATTAATATCAAGTCCAAATAGTCCAGTGTATCTGACTTAAACAGTAGCACGAACCCTCAAATTTATAGTTGGGTCTTACTTTTTCATAGTGAAGAATGATGTCAGAGAGTAAATACAGGGGAATTTATCTTAACGACCATTTGCCTTCTATGGTTTGGCATTTCAAAGAAAGAATCTTTTTCCCAATATAAAAAAGCATGAACTCCCCCACTGCATGAACGTTCACTTTGATCTTTTAGTAAAGACATGGAGAATGATGTGCATAACTGCACAGTTCAGGAGGTATTTGGATTCTTAATTCTGAGCTTCAATAGGAAAAAAAAGGCAAACTGCATTTCTTTAGATCTTTGCTTATCCGTTTCTGATGTACTTACATCCAACACCCCCGACAATGAGGACCTCCTGGGAGCCACAATGAGCCATGGCCCTCTCTGTGATCTCCACCAGCATGGAAAATACGGTCTCCTACAGGAAAGGAGGCATTAGTGCTGGGTAATAGCCCCCCCTCTAAAAAAAACAACATTTGAATGATTTAATAGAGAAGTACAGAGCATAAAAAAGGCTAAAGTCTGGTTCCTTTTGTTCTTTTCAACATGGCTGGTATGAGAGTTACTGTCAGACTAGACCAACTAGGTATAATATTTCTGACCTGCAGAGAGAAACACAGATCCTCCGCTGTACATTGACCAGAGCTCAGCATCTTATGAGCAGCTTCCTAAGACAGATTTATTGAGAATTACAGGAAAGCAGCAGTTAACACCAGTGGTGAGCAGCAAACATGCTATAGTAAGAGTTTCATGATTTTTGCTTAGCCTCTACATTGTGTCACGTAATATAAGAGGATCACATGGTTCATTTGATAAAACCAACGTTTGTGCCAAAATAGCTTTACTGACAGGCTAAAATTCATACCTCTATGTAAGACAAAATCCCAGAAAATGAAACATCCATTCCTTTTACTGTATAAGGGAGCTCCACATAGTGACTCCCTCTAACAGAAGAAGAAACATGAATATTATTTCCTAATTAGCCAATTAAGTTCTTGAAGTTGAACAGTAGCAAATAATGTTACTGTATTTTAAAAATGTACCATCACGTACTTCTTAGCCATCTGCTCTATGTTGTAGCCTGGACTGGGGTCATTGGAAATCTGGAGGAACACAAATCTCTCAGGTAAAGTAAATGGCAAACAACTGTTATAAATCTAGACAAAATGACACATACCTTAATAACCCTTGCAAATCTATCCAAACAGTTGCCAACTGCAATGTCAATGGTCTCCCCAAATATTCTGTAGCGCCGTTCTGAGTATGCAATAACCTGCACGGTAACAAATGGACATTAGTCTAATTTTATTTGTGTCTAATCAACTTTACTTGTAACTCAGTGTGTAGTTACAAAGTAGCTCTAGTTCAGGAGTTGAGAAACTGCGCACCAACCTGTGTGTTCCCACCACTAACATAAAGCACAGTGGGGTTGTTGGCTTTGGTGATGAGTCGGCCCATCTCAATGTGTCCTATACAGTGGTTAACACCTAGGAGCGGCTTCCCCCAAAGCTGGGCAACTGTACGGGCCACAAGAGCCACCGTCACCAAGGGGGCACCCATACCAGGGCCTAAACAAAGTAAAGGGAACCATTCACACTCCAATTCGCAGCTAAGAGCAATTATCTGAGCTGAGGTGATCAGGATACGGACACAGATTTAACCTTATTCTTTGAAACTCTTATCCGCCATTTAATTAAAGACTATTTGGATCCTGATGTATAACAACTTATTTTAAAGGTAGTGTTGTAGTCAAGACCACCGTAGACCCAAGACCTTAGTATATATCGAGACCAAGACCAAAACAAAGGCAGTGCGAGAGTCAAGACCACAAGACCAAACACACAGCAAATACTGCAAAAATATATAGAGATAAATTTGATTGGGTCTGGTTTGGGGTCTTGACTTGGCCTCAGTCTTGATATATACTAAGGTCTTGGTATGGTGGTCTTGACTACAACACTATCTGAGGGGGGGCACAATATTACCTTTGGTGTAAGCTACACAGTCAATGTCTGCAGGCTTCAGCCCTGCTTGCTCCAGCGCCTCCTTCAGGACAGTCAGTATGACAGCACGGTGGTGCCTGGCTGTGTCACTTGGCATAAAACCTGAGAGCAAAATAATAACTTATTATCAGTGTATCGACAATAGTAACAATATAACTTTATCATATTATGCAAGCTTGTTATACTTTGACTTTTTTACCACCGAAGTGAAGGTGCCAATAATGTTTTAGTAGAAATGTGACTTGCCTTGACCAGGAGGTGTAATATAGGTCCGTCTAGGGTTTGAAAGCACTTCACCATCTCTAATAATTCCTATGCCGATCTTATTGGCACTGCCCTCGAACCCGATTACTACAGTCATGGCAGCTGAATAAAACAAAACAACAGTTTAAGGAAAGAGAAAAAGATGTGCAGTAAGGTCTAGTACATTCTGCCTTTTCATAAAACGGTACGGTGTCTGTTTTAATTAGTGCATTTTTACTTTAGTTTGAATTTGAACTGCAACATACAGAAACATAGAGGGTTTGTAAATGTTTATATATGTAATTCCATACTCCCCATATTTCACTGTGCCTTGTTTAAATGATTAAATTGGCTTTGAAAGACTGCATAGACATTGTTGTAGTGAGCTTACTGTTTTTCAGTCCTGTCAACCACATCTCATGCTCTTTGGTCACTAAATTAACACACTTACTTT
This sequence comes from Channa argus, assembly GCF_033026475.1. Classification (NCBI taxonomy): domain Eukaryota; kingdom Metazoa; phylum Chordata; class Actinopteri; order Anabantiformes; family Channidae; genus Channa; species Channa argus. The sequence continues at coordinate 15,545,189 of NC_090217.1, read as the reverse complement.
CACTAAGTTAAGTGAAAGTAAACACTGGTACACAGGTCACTAACAGGCGGGCCGCGGTCCTGGTCCGGACCCAGAAGCCATCCCATACGGATCCGGATCTACAGCCAAAATGGTTATGATTTAAAACCTGACGGGGCGCTTCTATCTTCACTGGCGCAGCTTTCGTAGCCTTTACGGTAGTGATTTAGTGGATGAGGAAACGCACAGACCAATTGCATGCAAGTTAAGCCATCCAGCAATCAAGTATGTGCATTCCAGGCGGTAAACATTGCGACTCTACAGTGCAGACAGATAAAGAGTTAGAGGCAGGTTAGGCATGAAAAGACGGTAGAAAGAAAAAGAAAGATAGCGACACATGTAGAAAACAAAGGGAAAGAAACGGACGTGTGAGACGGAGAAAGGGAGAGATACACCTCCACATGCGTTTGAGACCCTCACAAGCCCTGACAAGCTAGAGCTCAATTCTCTCACTGAGCAAAAAGTGGGGGGGTGGGATATAAGAGAGGAAGAAAGTGATACTCTGAAACTGTTCAATTGTTAAGATGTGTTTAGATTTATTCTCTGTAACATTGGTTGAGTCAAGATGTGAAACAGAAAAGAGGAAATTCAAGTTTTGTTTTTTTGTTTTTTTCCTTTCGTCTTATCCCATGAGTTCAGGGTCACCACAGCGGATCATTGTCCACATGTTGATTTGGGACACACAGTTCTATGTTACGTGGCAATGAATACTGTCAAAAGGTTTTTATTAAATTGTACTGAATTCATTTGATTTGATAGTCAGGTATTGATTACATGCATGTTGATACAACTACTAGGCTACTTAAAAGTATATCACACTAAATAGTCCTTCCGGACCTTTGCTTCAAGAAATTTTCTCTAACTGGACCCCTTTAAATTTTAGTTGAATACCCCTGCACTAAATTCTCTAAATGTATGCTCTATATGGTTAAGCATGATGTAAAAAGATGCAAGGGCCCCTGCCCTTTTTCAAATTAATCAAAGGTGAACCTCTCAAAATGAATTTAATAATCATGACATAATTATATTGTGTACAATAAAATGAACTGAATTTGAATTAAAATTAATATGGGATAAACAGTAGAGAATGCATCACACAAAAGTGAAAAAATGTATCAGCTTTGTCCCCTTGATGCCACAAATCTGTGTTGCAATGTTTGGAGTCTTGGTTCGAACTACAATGGCACAGAGGCTGACACCACAAGCACTCGTAATCTTGTCAGTGCAATCATGCGTGATTATATTAATTCTAACAGTTACATTAAAGAGAACATTTGAATAGCTCCACACTTAAATCCTATCCCCACCCCCCCCTTTTTTTTTTTTTTATTTGATCCCCTGGCCCTCAGAAACTCTGCAAGCCTTCTCTGGCTTTAGAAATAACCTTAAATATGTACATCTACTAATGACCAATCCAGTCATTTGTTTCAAAACCCTATGTCAAAGAGTGCAAAAATAATTAGTTAAAAGGTTTTTTTTATATTAAAAAATGTAACTAAGGTAAAATAAGGTAAAAGTTAGTCGAATTTTTCTAGAATGTTTTACACAATTACAACATTTTTACTTAGCATCCATGGTTCATGGTAATAACACATACATTTGGATTCCAGCGATTCCATGGATATTTTTATTATTCTAGCATCATCTATTCCAGGCAGAAATAGGCTTTCTGACACCTACAATTTTACTTTTGGTTTATGTAACGTACATTAAAGTGAGCATGTGTATTTTGTGAAGTTATGGTGATTATTAACTTTCAAAAATGTGCGTCTACTTTCAAACTTAAAACAGAAAAAAAGAATTTGGTGAGATTTGTTCTATTAGTCTACAGCAACACACACTGTTGGCTAACAGAGACGTTCATACAGTAAAACCACGTTAGCAAACACCAAAAAAAAGCCTCCGTATACGGTTGTTACGTGTGAACCTAGCTCCTATGTTAGCAGTGATAAATACCGTCTCCCTAAAACCAGCTTCAATAACCTGACGTCGGGCACTAAATAACGAAATTTGCATACCTACCTTTTTAATTTGCTTCGGTAGTTCACATTAAAACGAATTTGTAACGGTTAAAATGCTGTAGTTTTAACTGTCTAACTAATCAAACTTTTGCAATCCAACTAACTAGTCCACAAGCAGCTCGCCGGACCCAAACATTGAAATCCCTAAAGTTCGCCCCATCAAACGCCTTGGTCTAACTTGTGGTTTACCTCAGCTTCTTGCTAGTATAATGTGATGTGCGTCACAGTAGCTACTTTTGTGTATTTTTGTAAATTTATATAAACAAATGATTAAAAATATGATTTTTTTGTGTTTCCTTTTAATCAGGCAAAGGTTTAGGCAGCCACTAACTACAGCAGCACGTGGTGAAAAATCTTTGCTGTGCTTTGTGTGTGTGTGTTTTGGGGGGAGTGACTGAGAACCAGCACTTGTCTTGGTCTTTGCATCCTGTTGTGAAAGTAAGACTATTTGCATCTCTTTTCCCTAATACGTAGCTTCGAGAAAAGAAAACACTATAGTTGTTTGGTCGGATTTGCATTTGTTGTCGAATTCAAAAGTAGCGGAGGACGTAAAGTGAGCTGCTGGACCGTTCTCCTTTGATTCTCGGTGCAGGCCGTTTGCTGCTGGCATTGTGCTCTTTGTCACAGAGGAAGCGGTAGCTTTAGCTTAGCTGATTAACTACTAAACCTGTTGTGCAACATGGAAAAGATGCAAACTAGCGATAAGTACATATATGCTGTTAGTCTTGCGTATAGCGAGTAGCGGATTCCTTCTTATTTAGCATTTCGTGGGCTTCGGTATTTTTTTCCACGGACCTGCATCAAAACATACGCTTCAGATTTAGTAAAAAGGTTATTTACACGTCCGTTTACCTTTAGCCACATAACCGAACAGCACGTGTAAAAATAAAACACGATCATGTCTCTTAAGCTTTTTGTAACTTCATAATTTCAGATAAAAAATGAATTTCTTGCAAAGACATGGTGACTCATTCCAACTTCCGATAGGCCGATACTTACACGTGGAAATTTAGAGATTTGCAACTCGGTAAACATTTAAATATGTCCTGGTGACAACAATTGGACGTAGAACTAGAGGAAAAATTAATGAATTTGTATTTGGCTAAATAATGTGAAACCAAAAGACTGGCTGGCTAACTGGATCTGAATATATAGGCTTATTGCAAATATCAGTATTACTGTGTATATGTAACATTTAAAAATGTGGATTTGTTGCATATGTATAAACAACATGTATCGTTACTGATATAGTATTATTACCAACATCAAAAAGGCTCTTCTAATAAGTATTTGGTGTGAAACTGGGAAAGATTTTTATGTTGATGACTGGAAATCAGTCTGTCTGTTGAACCTAAATAAATGCAACTAGCCACAATAAATTAATGTTTTTTTTTCCTCTGTTAATGTTTTAGCCTATAAAAAGTCACTTGCAGTTTCCCAGAACCCAAGGTGACATCCTTAAATTGCAATTTTTTTTGGTCGACCATTCAAAATGTTTATACATTGATACAAGACAGCAAAAGCCACATTTAAGCAACTGAAAATGGCAAATGTCCTTAAACTCAGTAACTATTCTTAATTTCCATTGACAGCGTAACACCACACTTAATCCGGCCTTTCTTTACATGGTTGTGAACTATTATAACAAACTTGTGTTAAAAATATTTGACAATGTATATTAAGATGAGATCATTATTTAAAATCCTTTTTTTTTTTCTTTCTAGCGGCGTGTGTGCGCATTGTGTGTGTGCGAGGTTTGTTTGCAGTCAGAGCGAGTTCAAGTATGAGGAGAGGCAAGAAGGCAGAGGAGGCAGCTGTAGATGGGGAAAATGAAACTGGATCTGGTAATTATGTGTATGCTTAAACACACATACTGTACCTATGGTCATTACATGTTTAATACATTTACTACCTAAAACTGGTTTCTGAAAGTAATCAGGCCTCTTCACCTTTTGTGTTTTGTTGTTTTGAATATGAACTTATCAAATTGCCATTTTTGCCAGTCAAGCTCACCCAAAAGTCCATTAAGAAGGTGAACAGGTTTTAGAATTATTTGTTGATTTATTTAAAAAAAAAAAAAAAAAAAGTCAAAAACTGAATACTTCACCCATTCATGTCTCTGCCTTCAACTCCACAGCCCCTGCAAAGAAAGCTAAGAAGGCTAAGGAGCCAGAGGCCCCAGTACTGTATGACGATCCTCCTGACAAACTGACCAGCAAAGATGGACGTAGTGCCAACACGAAAATCACGTCCTGGAATGTCGACGGGCTGAGGGCCTGGGTGAAAAAGAACGGCCTGGATGTAAGTTTGTAAAACACAAGGTAGCTACTATGTTCATATAGTTGTTTAGTAAATGGTTATGATCATAATGTGTTTTTCTTTCCAAGTGGGTGCGTGAGGAGGCTCCAGATGTCCTGTGTTTGCAAGAGACCAAGTGTTCAGAGAAAGCTCTTCCTTCTGAGATCACTTCAATGCCTGAGTACCCACATAAGTACTGGGCTGTGTCAGATGACAAGGAGGGTTACAGTGGGGTGGCAATGCTCTGCAAAACTAAGCCCCTCAAAGTGACTTATGGAATTGGTGACTGTTTTTTTATTATTATTTGAAATGATTAAAATTAAACTCATGTATAGAGTGCATGGTCTGAAAATTTGGACTGGCATTGGCAGAAATAGAAAAATGTGTGTTATAATCCAAGTTTGCAAAGCATTGTTTTGAATTTACTGATTATTTGCTAAAAAAAAAAGCAGTTACTGAATTGAAAATGTCTAAGCAACAATTTGCCTTTGAGTGAACTTTGTGTACCGATTCTCTAGGCAAAGAGGAACACGACAAAGAGGGCCGTGTCATCACTGCAGAGTTTCCTGACTTCTACCTGGTCACTGCCTATGTGCCAAACGCCGGAAGAGGGCTTGTGCGCCTAGACTACCGGAAAACCTGGGACGTAGACTTCAGGTCATACCTGAGTGAGCTCGATGTACAGAAGCCCCTGGTGCTGTGTGGTGATCTCAACGTCGCACACCAGGAGATTGACCTGAAAAACCCAAAGGGAAACAAGAAAAGTGCAGGCTTTACTCCCGAGGAGCGAGAGGGCTTCAGCCAGCTGCTAGCTGCCGGCTTTCTCGACAGCTTCCGTGAGCTTTACCCCGAGCAGACCAGCGCCTACACCTTCTGGACCTACATGATGAACTCCCGTGCAAAGAATGTGGGGTGGAGGCTTGATTACTTTTTGCTGTCATCTTCTCTTCTGCCAAACTTGTGCGATAGCAAGATCCGCAACAAAGTGATGGGAAGCGACCACTGCCCCATCACTCTGCACATGGCTGTATAGGTCACTTTGTGGGCAGCAGGGGGCGCTGCTTTGCCTAACCTGCACTTTGTTCTTAGTGCTTCAATTCCAACTTGGCTCAAACTACTGTGTCATGTATTCCAGTGTGTGTGTGTGTGTGTGTGTGTGTGTGTGTGTGTTCTCCTGGAGTGAAACAACACTTACCTTGGCAGGGAGGTCTGCCCGTGTAGGGCGCACTCATTTAGTAGGTTGAGCAGCAACCATAGCTGTCTAGTACTTAAGCTTTTTTCACATGGAAGTTCATAATATTGCTCTGACACAATTCCTAAAGCCATTTGTCCTTTTCCTGTAGTTGAGGTTAGTCCATGAGTCCAGTGATGTACACCTGAACTTGTGTGTGTAATTCTGTAAAAATCCAACACTAAATACCAAAATATGTCTAAGCCGATTTTCAACAATCACCTATGACTAGCTGTCAGAGAGCAGCTTGTCTTTATTTTTTATTTTTATTTTTTTTTTACATTTTGAAATTAAGCTATGGCTGACAAAGGATTCTTCTGTAAGACAATTTTTCTTTCCAAACCGGTGTTAAATCTTCTATTGTGAAACCTGCCCAGCTTCTCAATAAAACTGAATTTATGTAGAAATGCCTACTTTTTCCTGCTTCTCATTTATCCTGAGCCAAGATGGTATCACAAAAAGCAGCTGAAAAACAATCCCCTGCTCAGTGTACTTTAATCGCAATACAACCATCAAATCTATTGTCATGGGGGGCTGACAATTAGTGTGAAAGTGTTCTTGCAAAGACTAGATGGAGTTCACAGCTGTTCTAAAACAAACTCAAAATAATGAATCTGGAGTTTTCCAAGTCTGAAATGTCTTTCGGATTAAAAAAAAAAAAACAATCCCCCGATCAGTAACTTAACGTCTCAACTTTCTACATTAATTTCAAGGTATGTGTACGCTGATGCATTTTTAGATTATATGACTGCCTGAATCCCTTCCCACATTCCAAACAGAGGTATGGTCTTTCCCCCGAGTGTGTTCGTTGGTGTCTCTTCAGTCGGTTGGCACTGAGGAAGCTCTTGTCACAATCGGGGCAGGAGTAGGGCCGGACTCCAGAATGGTAGCGCAGGTGGATGGTCAGGTAGCAAGACTGAGTGAACTTCTTGCCACAATGAGGACACTGAAACGGCTTGTGGCCGGTGTGGAAGCGCTCATGCTTGAGAAGCTCAGCGTGGGAAAAGAAACCTTTCCCACAGTCGGAGCAGAGATAAGGCCTTTCGCCTGAATGTGTTAGCTCGTGTCTGATCAGTGTTGCCTTATACACAAAACTCTTGTCGCACTGTGAGCAGCTGAATACGTTTTCCCTGGTGTGGCAGCGTTCGTGCTTCTTCATGTTGCGTTCCCTCTTGAAGCTCTTGCCGCAGAAGGAACAAGTGAAGGGCATTTCCTCTGAGTGGATCTTCATGTGGCTCAGCAAACCGCCCTTGTAGAGGAATCCCTTCCCGCACTGTTGGCACATGTGCGGCCGCTCTTTTTGGTGTGTGCGTTGGTGAGCTGTGAGAGCTGCTCGGTAGGCGAAGCTCTTTCCACAGTTGCAGGTGTGAACTCTTTCCTCCTGGTGAGTCTGGATGTGTCTGCTGAGGTAGCTGGCACAACTGAAGCTCAAGTCGCAATGAGGGCATTTGTAAGCACGCTCCATTTTGTCATCCTCACTGTGGGTCTTCAGGTGCCTCACCAGTGCTGACTTCCAGGCGAAGGCCCGGCCACAGTCAGAACACAGGTACTCTCCATTCTCCATGTGGCTGCTCTTATGCTCCCTCTGAGCCACCAGGGACTTGAAGAACTCCCCACAGATCAGGCACTCATACTTACGTCCAGACTTGTGTGTCTGGTTGTGCCTCTCCAGTGACTGTTTGAAAGAGAAACGCCGCCCACACTGAGAACACAAGAAGGGCTGCTCGCCTGTGTGGATGCGCTGGTGGGCTTTTAATAAGGACTGGAACTTAAAGCTTTTCTCACACTCTGAACAAGTGAAACGTCCTTCCTCTTCGAGAGGCTGAATCAACAGCTTGTCTTCCTCACTTCCAACAGAGGGAACATTATTAATTGGCTGCTGGACCTGTGCTTGTTCTGAATGCTGAAAGGTGCACCTCAGACAGGAGGATGCAGCCGGTGAGCCATCTGCTACAAAAAAATAAAAATAAAATTATAATTACTAGAGACTGGCAGCAGAAATAATACTTGTCTTCTAAAATAGTAAAATTCTGTGCTTGTCTTTTGGGACTGAAGAACTTTATATAACCCCATTAAATACAGGCCAAAAAAATCTAATTTCCAGTACTTTGTCCACAATTAGTCTGAAAGAAAGCTAAAACAAATATCCTTGAGGTAAAAGGAGCAAAGTTGACCTACAATGACATATTTGGACAACTTTTTTTAATTTTTAAATATATCTAATATTAAAGATGTGCATTTTTTCTAAACAAGCTGCTGTCAACTCACTGTTTCTTTGCTCTGTATTGAAATATGTTTACACTGTAAGTTTCAATGTTCATATCATATCAGGTCTAAATACTTTCTAAAACCACTGTAAACTGTGATTACACATTTAAAAAATGAGTACTCACTCTCAGCAACGTCTTTTGATGAGACAAGTGTTGACCCATAAGAGTGCTCTGCACTGTTGAGGAGAAAGGAAAAATAAAGAAAAACTAAAAATGTATTTAGTAGTGCAACTCTACAGTGTTATACTTATCAAGTAAACATGTAGTCAAAGTTGTAAGAAGACAATGAGTGATTTGTAAAGATGTTTTTACCAAGTGAAAGGCAAAGGCTTCAGCGCTGGAGGGTTGGCCTTGATAAGCTCTTTTCTCCCCTTGGTCATACGCTGCTGTGAATGTATCACCTGGGCCTTCATAGTTGGTTTGCGTTTGCGCCCACTTGTTCGAACCTTAACAATGGAAGTAACATTATTGTCAAGTTCAGGTACAACACCGTCAGGGTCAGACGTAGGATGCTGACTGCTCTGAATGTCTGCACTCTCTGGGTCACCATTATCATCAGCTTGCACCTGGCAGTCAGGTTCAACTGGTCCAACAATACACTCGCTGACATCACATTTAACAACCTCCTGGCCATCCTTCTGGATCTCTATAGGCTTATTAGCATTGTGATCTGCAGTTCTTAGGTGCCTAGCAAGTGCCTGGTCCCAGCTGAATTGTTTGCTGCACAGCTGGCACGTGTAAACACCATCTTTCATGTGAGTTTGCTTGTGCTCGGTACGGGCTGATAAAGAATGGAAGGTCTGCTGACAGATGACGCAATCGTACTTGTGTCCAGTTTTGTGCGTGTGTCTGTGCCTGTCCAGGGACTGCCTGAAAGAGAAGCAGCGACCACAGTCGTTGCAGCAGTGGGGGCGTTCCCCAGTGTGGATGACCCTGTGGGCGACTAATGAAGAAGCAAACTTAAATTTCTTCTCACAGACTGAGCAGTTGTGAGGACTCACAGGGACTCCGTGTTGGGAGGAACCTGGATCCTCGTCGTTAGTATCTGGATGAATGACATTTGTTGAAGCACTTTGATCTTTTTCTTGTGTCGCTTCTGCTTCCTGTACCCAAGTTGTTTCTTCAGGCAGCATTATCTGCGAATCAGCTACTGTGTTTTCCTCCATCACCACCTCGATGTCTGTGCTTGCACCTAATTCAACCTCAGGATAGTCTGTCACTGTGATTATTTCAACTGCTACATCATCCGCAAATGATATGTTATGTGTGCCATCAGGGAACCCTTCCAGGGAGCCTAATTGGCTGACTTGTTCTGTAGTTCCTGCCACTCTTTTAGGAGGCTCTGCAGAGAGGGAGGACAGGATGCCATCGCCCATGCTAGAAGGTGGAACTGCACACAAAAAGGATGAGGATAACACATGAGTAACTGCAGCCGACTTCTCCCTTTAACATAATAGCAGCGGTAATGAAAAGTTACTCACCATGTTGCTCTAAATGGCCGCGCTGTTTGTGGTACTGGAGCAAATTCTTCATGTCTGCAGGTTCAGAGAGTGAATGCATAATATCCTCCAACACAGAACATCGGGCTCCAAGCCATGAAACGATCTATGGGAAGTGGATGGAAACAGTAATCAAAACAGATCCAACACTATAAGCAGCATCTCATAATTAGAGATACTTCCTAATTCCTACAGGGGCTGTATGTGCTACATACATTCATACATACAGGGCTTGACATTAACGCATCCCCAGAGCAAGTAAACTCTATGTTTGGACAAGTTGAAAGCCTCATGCAGTTTTCCGATTAGGAAAGTTTAAAAAAAAAGAAGAAAAAAGTGATGGTCTCCAGTGTTTCCCAAACATTGTTATATTTGGCAGGATTGACTGCCACATATTGATTTTATATTATGTGAGCATTTAAACGAGCTAAAATAAATTTTCAATGTAGAGCTGTGCACACCATTTTAGATCTTAAAGTGTCCAAAATCATAATTTAAGGTTAAGACCAGGTAATTTATTTTTCCTACCCTTCATTAACTTCATGAGGCAATAATAATGTGGATCTTAGCTATAAACAAAGCTTGCACCCTGTTTTAATTCAGGGTCATATTAAAGAACCCTTAAAAATTAAAGTCAGAGTGTGAATGTGGCAAATTATCTGTGTTGTTAAAGTATAAAAAATATTGTTGAGTGCTGATCAGGGCTTTTTCTTCTTAAACCAAAGCTGAAAGGTGTGTCAACAAACTTTGGTCTTTAAACTCTGCTTCAGTTAAAAGAAGCTGCCTAAACTCTTTTTTGTAAGTATAGTAAATTGCCACAGTGGTATAACTGTGCCGTAGTTAACAAATAATGAGTAATAAACATGTTTTTTCTCAACATTAATAAAACATACTGGAAATGATTTCAAATATCACTATTAGACGAACTAGTAAATTGGAACAGACTCACGATCTGCCTTAATAAGAGAAGAATCAATGATCAAAACACAGCAGCTCTCCAAAATGTGATGTGTGTCAACTGTATTCGGGATATTAACATTTTGACCAGATGGCTGAATATATTGCAACTATTAAAACTTCACTATGAAGTATGTTATTTTACTAGGAATAACCAAAACATTTCCAAAACACAGGTTCTACCTAAGGGACTAATTACTGAAATCTGTAACAATAACAATCAGCAAAAATTCAGCAATTTTTTTTAGGAAAGATGTGTTTTCTTTTCTTGGTGAAATTGTCTCTTTAAATTCTCAATGCCAGAGTCTAGGGTCTATTTAGTTATCATGTAATAAAAGGATCGAATAACGCTTCTTCTTATCCATTATTCCAAGGTCACGTCAATGTTTTAAGCTGCAAAACCTAATTGTGAATCAACTATGAAATCTAAGGTGTAAAGTAAGACTACATCCAATATCTTATGTAAGCAGAATTACTGTGACACTAAAGACAATAGAACACATTGGTTATTGAATTGTGGAGATTGCAGTTTGAAAACATAGCACTGCAACCTGTCTTTTAATCAATGAGGAATTGTGTAATTTCAGGTTTAGCATCTAATTTATTTATTTTTTTATCTTTACAACAGGATCCTTTTGCATGACTGCTTTTAAATCTACACTGTGCAACCATTTCTAAAAGTTTGATTTCGTAGAAATATACTCCAAAACATCATCTACCTAAACATAACATATGGAGAGGTGATGTGTGAGGCTTCTTTGACAGAGATTCACTGAAGAGCACTGGCAGCGGTGCAGAGAAATTACCCTCTAGAGGATTTTTGAACAAGGCCTGCCCTTCTGACTATTCACTATAGGGCAATTATTTTGGCCTGACTTGTAAGGTTCATAGCTACTAATTGAAGGCAATTACATATACTAATGCCCTGGAGCATGTATAAATTTTGCCTGGAGATGTTTGTTATAAAGTTCTGAGTAAGCTTGCAATCACCTGTTCGAAGTCAGGAACTGGCAACAGCTGAGCCAGTCGACAAAGGAACTCCCAAAACAGCGTCTGCAGATCACTGTCATACTGAGGCCCATATGCTGCAGGAAAGACCTCCTTTGAAAGAACAAAAAAAGAGAGTATGATTGCAATGCCGGTTTACACATGCATAAGGCTATAGAGTCATATTTCTTTACCAAGAAAAACTCTTGTCTCTCTTCAGGATCTTTAAGCAAAGTCTGAATCAACTCCAAAAAATGAACCCCTGCTGCTTCCTCGTCTGATTCTTCTATCTGCAATACAAGCATATATATATAAAAGCATATGGCGGTGCTTAAAAATGTGTTACTCAGTAAGAGCATTCATTTATAGTCAAGTTAATCCTAACAAATGTTCCTTCATCATCAAAAGTAACAAAAATACTCAAAGACTGCATAAAAGTGTTTTAGAATACTAATGAAAATTAGATCAGTGCAACGATTTGCATTCCCCTTGATAAATTAATTAAAACTTAACTAATGTGCATTAAATATTAAATGTTTTGCACTTGGCCATTTCAAAATCCAGGGATCCAATATTTTGCATCCAAATGTAGATAAACATATGCTTTGAACATGAACATTGCTTCGTGGGTATAAAATAAACTTACATCCGCTCGGATTGGGTCATGTGATTTAATCTTGTCCAGGTGAGATAAGATGAAGTCAGGTTCCACAAGTTGTTCGCTTCGGCACAACTCAAGAATATACTGTTGAGGTTAAAAAAAAACCTATGCTTACTGTTTGATGTAACTACTGTACAAATCATTAGCTATGTAACCTTGTACCCACCCTGGCTCTTAATCCTAGGTTAAGTTGTGTCCTGTGCTTGTACATGAGCAGCTCCGGGACCATGTCCATTACAAAAGAGACAAAGTCTGCCACTTTCCAGTAGTTCATAACATCTTGATTCTTTAGAACCTGCCACGTTGAAGCTGTCATGAGCTGGAGAGGTGGGACCAGAAGGCGCAGGGATGCCAGAGGTAAGGCACCATCTACAAATCAGGGAACACAATGAGACTTAATTAGACTTAATGCTCCTCTTTCCCATTTATCCCAATTAAAATGCCTGAGTCTTCTCAGTGAAACAGCGCATTTAAGAAAAACTGTGTGTATCAATTTCTTGATTCGTGTCATAAATAGTATCGAATATTTATTGGATGATCTTGAAGTATGCATAACCGTCCCAAACCCTGATCATAGCTCCATATTAACATGTCAGTTAACGTTAGACAACAGTTAGTTAGCTCAACTAGGAACAGCGATGTTGTGAATGCAACCTCGATGAAAACACTGAGTGTATGTTCAATAACCAAAATGCTCTCAAAAGCAGCAAGCTAACATTTGCCCTGTTTGCATAGTGTGCACGAAAAGGAGACATATTCCTAACAATATGAATGTACAAAGTGACGACAGATAAACATGTCAACATAACGTTACTATCAGAAGATAAACCAGGAATCTAGCTAACACGTTAAGCGGTAACAGAACTTAACGATAGCTGAGCTTTCGCCAAGTTAGTCATTAATGATATTCGTTCTCCGTTAGGCCTCTCACCAACCTTTGGAAATGGACGTAGAGGCAGCAGAATCCATCTCCCCAGACCGGTGTTGAAAAGTTTGACTAGCGTTAGCCGCTGTTAGCCAGCTAGCTACTAAATTACAGTTGCCTGCTGTTGGTTGTTTCTGGATCACAAAGAGTTGACGGAGGTGGCTTTCCAGCTGTAACTGCAACTCTTCTCAAAACTGGGAGATGCACCCCACTTTAATGTACTATTAAACAACCTACATTTAAATTTTTTTTTTTTTTGGTTTGTTTGCTTTTTCGTTTTTCTTCTTCTAATTCTTCGTCTCTGTCTAGTTACATTTTACAGCAGGGGCCGTTGCCGCCATCTGCTGGACGTTCTTTGGAATAATTGCACTGACAAAAAGCTATATTCAAATTCCAGGTGTAATTCCAGGTGTGCTTTGTGCTTTCTTTGGTGTTTACGTTTCGTCATTTGTTGTTTAAAAATTAGACCTTACGGTCGAAATCTGTAATTCGGTTTAATATTTCTTATTACTTTTCACCTATTTTATTTGGCCTATTATTCTCTACTTCTAAACACGAGAAAAAAGATCAAATAGGTTCAGACAGGGAGAAAGGTTAAAGGTTGTCTTTACCGATATTCATCTTACATTTTATGGTTTGGAGAGTATCAATATTTGGAAAATTTTCTTTATGTACCTGTATTAAAAATATGTTTGAATACCCCTTAACAAAGAACTGGGATATATATTGATAAATTGAAAAGCGGTAAAATCTCCCCGTTAATACTCAAGTAGAATTGCAAGTAGTTCCCAAAAAAATGTAAATGCAGGTAGGTTAGGCTATTCTCATTGTAAGTTTGTCTTCTGAACTCCAAACAAATTGTCAAAGGTGGAAAGAAAGGTTGGAATAATTTAGCAAAGAGTTTTTTCTAATATAAAAAACCCATTTCCGAATTGGTGTGGAACAAAAACAGCACAGCTACTAGACTATAAGTGTGACTGGTTTTTATCTACTTTTCTGCCCAATAATATATGTTTTGTAGTCAAATTAATGCAGTTAAAGCAAAATATACATAAATGGAAATACTCATTAGTGTACTGCTTATGTTACCACACAGTCATTATTATGGAGTCCTCCCAGCGCTTCAAAAGCACCGCACTGAAAAAGCTGCCGGTGGATAACTCTGAAGAGACTGGTCCCCGAATGGTATCAGCTGTTTGTTTCTCACGAATTAGGGCTATTCAGCCTCGTGCTCAGCTGTTGGATTATGTCATTGAAAATTTCTAACCATTGCATTCAGCAGGCTCATAGCAAGCAGAGAGACAGGAATTTGGCTTTTTTTCAAAGAAGTGGAGTGCTAATATGTGAAAACTCTCATGTATGTCAGATTTGATCCAGATTTTATCTGCAGTGCCTTAGAAAAAAGGGGATGCTACTCCTACCAGGCCCAGCCATCTGTGTGCCTCTGGAACCTGGCGTGTCAGAAGCATTGGGCTCTGAGCTGAATGTAGCAGAGCCAGGATCTACCCTGGATGACTTTTTAACCTGGATGACCTTGTGTTTCTTTTAATCTCACTCTGGCACGATAACATTAAATCATGACATGTTGCACAGAGGTCTTTGTAATGGAGGGCAGAACGAAGCAAGGAGTTTTTAGAAAGCTACGCTTTCTATTGGGACTGTCACTGAAGTCATATCCTGGGTAGAACACTGCATGTGGAAGCAGAAGCAGGGGAAGATGTGGTCCAAAGTATTCAGTTTATCAAGGAAAAGATCAAAGAAACACCAGAGGCCAAGCTGAACTTGTTCCACTGCTTAAGTGAGCTCAAAGAGGAGCCTTTGGTGCAAGAAATCCAGAGCTTTGTGAATTTTGGGAGGCTCACAGCAAATACGCTTTCAACAGTACAGTGGACTGAAGTCGTACAAGAAGGGGTACTGAAGCTGCTGACTGTCATAACTTCCTCTGCACGTGCTCTGTGAGTTTACCCACAGGAAAACACATGATCCAATTGCATGTTTTTTGCTTTCACTGCCAACGAGCATGAATTCTGTCTATCACCACTGGTATTTTTAGAGGTTTTCTAAAGCTTAATGAGAAATGTTTTATCTACAATTTTCTAGGTTAAATCATTGCAACCTCACTCAGAGCTGGTGTGAAGCTTTAGCTTCTGCACTGAGCTCAACCTCCTCTTGCCTGACAGAGCTGGACCTGAGTGACAACAACCTAAAGGATTCAGGGGTTAAACTGCTTTCTGTTGGTTTAGGGAGTCAACACTGTAAACTCAAGAGATTAAGGTCTGTATAATTCCTTAAGATTCTAAAATATTGCGTAATATAACCCTGCAACCACACGCAACTACTTCTGTAGTTCCAAGACTTGCTGCGTAGGGTGACTCCTTGCTGTCACGAATGACAGTTCATTTGCTATTTTTCAGAATACATAAGTGTGAACTGAAAGGAGACTGCTTTGAGGTATTGGCTGTTGCTCTCAGCACAGAGTCAACCCAACTCAGAGAACTGGACATAAGTGCGAACAACATCCACGAGGCAGGAGTGAAGGCTCTGTGTGTGGGACTATGCAGCCACCACTGCAAATTAGAAATATTGAGGTTAGACTAGCTTCACCTAATAACCAGAATTTACTTGCTTGATCTTTTTAAAAAAATGGTTTTAGTGCATGTTTTTCTGCAGGTTGAACGGGTGCAAGTTGAAGGATTGTTGCTGCACAGATTTGGCTTCAGTTTTAAGCTCTGATTCCTCTCACCTGAAAACTCTTGATCTGAGCAACAACAGTGTGAAAGATTCTGGTATATCCCTGCTTGCATCTGGACTAAGGAGTCCAAACTGTAAACTGGAAACATTAAGGTAAGAGCAGCTCATTGAAACAAAGACATATGTTGAGCTATAGTCTTAGCTTCTAGCAGGTCAGGAATTTCAAAGTATTCTAAAACAGATGCTGTATAGAAGCAGAGTAGGAATCCTGGCACAAAGTACCTACTATCAATATGTGTGGAGAGTGTGAAAAGGTCAAATCTCCAGCAAAAATTGTAATAAAAAATCACTATTGTCAGACAGTGCATTTAAGATTTGTGGCCTTTACCAGGCCTTCAAAAAACATGTTACAGTGAACATTTAAATAAGTAGGGAGAGATCAAATGGTAATAGACTTTCAGTCGGCACTTTGTTACATGTAGTTTGCTGCTATTTCATTTGAAATTTTTCTCCACCTCTCAGGCTCAGCTGGTGTTGCCTTACACAAAAATCCTTCGGTTATATTGGAACAGCTCTCTGCTCTCACTCTGTCCTTCTCAGAGAGTTGGACCTGAGTGGAAACAACCTGCAAGGTCCAGACATACAACTGCTGTGTGTTGGACTGAGAAGTCCACACTGTAAACTGGAGACATTAAGGTTCAGTGGGCAATAAATAATATAGTGTCTTGTGTGAATACAATGACCCAGTTATGCATGGAGCTTTTATTTGCAAAGCTATAGACTATCTGCATCCTCTCTTCACAATGCATCATTGTGGAGCAATACAAGATTGTAAACACATATTCTCACACGCAGGTTAATCGAATGCAATCTTCAGAAATGTTGTGCTGATTTAGCCTCAGTCCTTAGCTCTGACTCCTCTTACCTGAAAGAGCTTGATCTGAGTAGGAATGGCCTGCAGGACTCAGAGATGAAACTTCTCTCTGCTGGACTGGGAAGTCCACACTGTAAACTGCAAACATTAAGGTGAGCTGTTTGTACTTTATGTTGCACGAGTGATTTATTATAAGATGGTGAAAATCTAATCCTGGAGAAACATAGGGAAGAGGTCCCACATCAATTGGGTCACGTCAACTGGACTTCTTTTACATTTTGCTGCCTTGAGGTTTTAGGGAGTTAGGGTCGTAATCGTTACATCATGATGACTCCATTCTGTTCCCACCTTAACAACCTATTCAGGCCAGGGTGGGAAAAAGGCCCACTCTGGGGGATATAACTGGGTTCCCCAGCCGCTGTATTCAGAGTGAATAAGCTGCTTGGATAAGTAATGAAACCTTTCTAACCAAGGAAAATAAGTCCAGTTAGCATGATTCAACCTTCGGATTATATAGTAATATTATACTATATGTTGAATACAGACTTTCGTTCTGCGGAATCACAAAGAAAGGCTGCACTTACTTGTCTTCAGCATTGATCTCAAACCCTTCACATCTGCGGCAGCTGGATCTCAGCTACAACTACCTGCAGGGCTCTGGAGTGAAGCTGATAGCTGTTCATCAGGATAACCCGTTGTGTAAACTAGAAAAAGTCAGGTAAGCGGCTTATTTTAGCTAATTATCCATCATCATTTATGATTTCTGGTTTTATTAACTTAAGTGAATAAAATAAAATAAAAATTCCCAAAAGTAAAGAAACTGAAAAAACTAAAGTGATTACCACAAAAGTGGGTTCTTCTCAGAAAATAGTCTTGTGATTAAAGTTTCATTTTGTGATCAAGTTCCTTAATTTGGCTTGATTTTGTGTCAGTGCTCTTATGTGGAAAAGTTTGTTTCAGAGCATGTGCTGCACATGTGATAGAAGCACAATAGACAGAGGAAACTTAATGCAACATGGTCACATACATGTATGTAAAAATACTATGTATGTATGTAATGTAATGTTGGTTACAAAGTCCAGATAGGATTGTACTTCCTTGTCTGTTATTGATAATAATTATTTTATCCACTTATTTACAGTGTGGAGCACAATGCACGGTGCTACTTGAAATCAACACTAAAAAACTGTAAGTGGTGGTTTTTTTATTCAACGCATCACCAATGTGGCCTGTGAAAGATAGAAAAACCCAATGCAGCAGTTAGTGGGGGGTAAATGTAACATGCATTGTCACAACTTTATGCCTTTAAAGGAAATTCTAGGAAAGAAATCAACTATTTAAGCAACTCGAAATGTTAATTAATGTTGTGTAAATCTGGATTATATTCTTGAAATCCCTTCAGTTGTAAATACTTTGCTCAAGCAAAAAGGTTAAGTCTTGTTTTGATCTACAGTATTTATTCCATCTGCTATGGTTACTTTTAGTTTAGCGTTTTATGTGTGCATACTGTCTCTGTAATGCTATTTGTCCAAGACATAGCAGGATAGAGATCTATGTGAAACTTTACAGTGTTGCACCTGGTTTTACTTGCCATATTTATTTTAATAGAAGAGCTCTCAGTCAAAATCTATTTTTATTATTGCAGTATTATCAGTATGCTTATTTCATGCACAATGCATCTATGGAATGGGGGTTAACAAGGATTTAAATTTTGCCTCAGGGCTTAATGTGGTCATGGACCTCATCCTTGCTATGAAATAAAAACAATGATAACAGAAGAACACTGAAATTAATAGCATGTGTCTTGGACAGATGCGTGTACCCTGACGTTCGATGTGAACACGGCTGCAGAGTCTCTCCTTCTGCACGGTGGGGGAAAGCAGGTGACAAGGGTCAGAGAGCGACAACAGTACCAAAATCACCCCGAGAGGTTTGAGAGCGTCTCTCAGGTGCTTTGTCACCAAGGCCTCACCCAGCGCCACTACTGGGAGGTGGAGTGGCGAGGGCACATGGTGGGCATCGCTGTGGCCATGAGGGGGATCCATCGAAGGGCAGGCTCTCACCTTTGTAGCTTTGGCTACACAGACCAGTCCTGGAGTCTCTACTGCTCTGAGGATCACTACAGGGCTCGTCATGACAACCAGTCAGTGGAGATACAAGCCCATCCTTCTAACTCCCACAGAGTTGGAGTCTTTCTGGACTGGCCAGGGGGCACCCTGTCCTTCTACAGTGTCTCATCTGGGACCCTCACTCATCTTCATACATTCTACCATGCCTTCACTGAGCCACTCTACCCTGGGTTCAGGATGGAGAAGGATGCTAGCTCTATAATGATTTGTCCAGTGAAGGGTATGCCAGAACTAATTTCTCGGTCCGCTAGTGCAGAAAGAATTGAGGAATTTTAAATGGGGGCCATTTTGGGGAAATGATTTCACTAAATGTGGTAGCTCACCTTGGGTAAGTGGGTCTTCAATTCTAGATAAATCACTAAGAGAATCAGCAGCAAAGCTTCCCCACACCATCATACCTCCTCAATGCAGACATGGTGGCAGGAACAATAATCTCTCCTTTGTAATATTGTTCCCAAATGAGTCAAAAATGTATTTCTTCCATTCTCTTTCACTTATAGATTTTTTTTTGCAGCCATTTGATCTTGAAAGCCTTCTTCAGAGTCTTGTCTGAACAGGTAAATATTGAGATTTGTCTCTGGAAAGCACTGCTGCAATCTAAGGTGGGATTGGTTAGTGATTTCTAAGGGTAATTAATCCTCTGGAGCAGGAGTAACTAGTGGTTGGGTTTTGTGACTGTATTTGAGGACTCTTTTCTACCAACACTAAAGAAGTTGTCCCAGTTAATGTGACAAGGCACAAACAGTTATTAATAACTAATCCAGACGACTACCTCATGATGCCGGTAAAGACATTGCCACCGTCACCGAGAGGAACGGTGGCTTATAATATTTTTGCTTATAATAAAGTTTACATTATTTCATTATTTTGGTGTCTGTCATTTCTACATTGCAGCAAAGAACAGAAACAGCTAAGTTCACGTGTTCTCGTCGTGCTTGCTTGGGTTTCCTCTGAGTACACCGTTTCTTCCCACAGTCCAAAGACATGCATGTCAGGTTAATCGGTGACTCTCGTATATCAGCCTTTAGTGACATAGTTCTGGTCTGACTCACGTTGGGAGGTGTAGCCAGAGGAGAAGAGTCAATAAACACTGCTGTGTGTATTTTTGTGCACTAGTGTTACAATGTCACATTTGTTGATGGTGTGTTACGTACTTTCTAAAAAAAGAGCAAGTTATGAGTTATATTAAGAGGAACAGGGAAAGTTACTGTTGGTGACTGTCACAGGCTGACATGAGTACAAGCGAAAGCATTGACTAAACAGGAAGAAGGTGTGGCAGCTTAGAAAGCAGGAAGGAATAAGCCTCGCTTGTGGCATTTGAGCTGGGATACAAGGTGCGTGCAACATGCAGGCAAGTGTTTGGAGAAAGAAATGGACTTCTCAGCAGTTGCAAACCGTAACTTTGATTTCACATTCACTAATCTAACGCCGTTTGTTTTTGCGTGGATAAATTATTTCTTCCGAAAAATGTCTTTAAGTTTATGTCTTAACTCTGAAAATTAGGTCAAAATGAATGGTCTGGTTGGGCATTGTGGAATCATCTTGGCATTGCTCTTAAGCTGCACAGAACAGGCTCAGGTAAAAAAAAAAAAAAAAGTGTTCTACCTTCTTTAATATATTTGGCTGTAATATATGTCTTTAAATGTAGTACTCACAATTGTTTGTGTTATTGGTAGAAAAAGCAAAAAGCAGTTTCTCCTCAAGGTATGAATCATTTAATAACTCGTCTTAAAGTAAACTTACTATCTCAGACAAATAATGTCTATTCGTACTGAATACTGATGATGATGTGTATTTTCTCTTGTGATGAAAACCTCAGGAACAGACTGCTCCCAGATTAAGGCTCTCCAACCACATGCTCCTAGTGGGGTTTATGTTATCCAGCCTCCTGGAGTAAAGCCCCCCTTCAAGGTATCAAACGTTTCACAGGTTTCTCAGTAGTTCACAGGGATGTAGATGACACAGTCAGACATTTAGATGTTTTGAAATATGCCTCCTTAAGTTTAGATAGGGGATGACAAAATAAGGCTTCACATTTCACACCAGTAACTATCAGCTATAATTAGAGCTTCTGTTGACAAATTTAGCCGATTAGGACATCACTAACTGCAGTGTTTTCACCTTACAGACACATGGTAAAACTTAGAAACACAAACATTTTGTGCTGTTGACTCAATTAATAAGCCAACAAGTAGCTTAAATATCATTAGCTGTGAACTCTAATTGTATTAACATATTTTTGCTTGACTACCTGCGCAGGTGTACTGTGAGATGAGGGCTGACGGAGGCTGGACAGTGTTTCAGAAGCGCAGTGGAGGAGCAGTTTCTTTTGAAAGAAAATGGGCAGCGTATAAAAACGGTTTTGGAAGTCTGACACGTGAGTGAAGAACTACAGTGTGCAAACAAAATCTGCTGGACAGCTCTTTGTGAGCAAACAGCCAGTTTAATTACAAGCACCAATTGCAAGGTTCAACTTTCACCAGAGTTCTTGTCTGATTTAACTGCATGGTAACTTCAACACTGTGTATCCTGCAATGATAAAAACTCTTTTTGCTCTGCTGAGTTTCTCAGAGGACCACTGGCTCGGGCTGAAGAAGGTGTTCTCTCTGACCAAGAACAAGACCAAGAAGTGGATCATGAGGGTTGACCTGTGGGACCACAACAATGGCACTGGATTCGCTGAGTACAGAAATTTCAGACTGGGCAACGAGAAATCAGCTTTCAAACTGCACGTTGGGAAATACACAGGCAATGCAGGTACTGCAGGCTTTCTGATGTTTTATCTTTAAATACTATAAATTGTGCGTTTTTTAAATCCATATAAATTAAAGTTGCTCGTTGCTGGAATGCCATCTATACCACTGTGAACCCCTGGCAGAGCACTACAGTTCTTATGGCTGTTTTCTCTAAACCTATAGAACCATATATAACTTATAAAGCATATACTAAAAACTAAAACTGTTTTAGTATATAAAATATGATGTATGTACACAAAGATAGATCAAATACAATAAAAAAATAAAAGGCAGCTGCCATGTCAATACCAATCTGACTCTAGCAAGGCTTGACACACTAGGCTGCTCTGCTAACTTAGTTAGCTAAGTAAATTAATGGTTAATGTCAAAGTCAACAAAGTAAATAAAGTGATACCAGTGAAATTATTAAATCGTTATTCAACTGTCTCATCATCACAATTATGGTTACACGAGCAGCATTTAGCTAATGCTATTTAGTGTTACTATATTTAATAGTTATTATCTGCTCCACTTAGTATCTTACTTTTTTCTCTTCTTTTTTCCTAATTTTCTTTTCACTCCCAGAAGGACATCTCCACACTGTCATCAGCTTGTTTTCCTTGTTTCATTACACCTGTTTGTTTACACTGAATCATGTGCTACTTGCAATGGAGTGACAGTCAGGCTCCTCTTAGGGACGTCTTAGACTGGTAGTGTCATTGCATCCTTTGCATAGTCAGTGATGCAGTTTAAAGCCCGGTCCCGAATACAAAAAATGGTAGGGTCCGCGGCAGGAAGGCCCTCCGGCGTGCGGAACATGTTTCGCTGTGGTGACCCCTGAAGGTCCCCCTGAAGGAACCACTTAAAGCCACTGACTGACTATTGTTTTCTTAAAAATTTGGAACTTGGAAAATGACAGAAAATTCAATTTGCTGTTATTGTTCAACAAATGTTACATTAAAATTTTAAAATCTAAGTCTAAGCCCTAGGACTTCCTCAAGCTCTTTTCTAACTGTGTTCAAAGGTGATGCCATCCGTGGTGCCTATGCAGGCATTGACCAGAATGGCTACGGCTTCAGCACTATTGACCGTGACAATGACGGCTGTTCCCCATGCATCTTTGGAGACATTGCTGAAACCCAGTGCTCCCTTTCAGAGAGAGGTGGTTGGTGGTACAGTCGCTGTGGCTCTGCCAGTCTAAACGGTGAATGGCATCCTGCTGGTGACCACATCGGTTGGGCATCAGGGATTCACTGGCACACCTGGAAAACTCCTGAGCCTTACTCTGCCAAGGCCACTAGAATAATGATCAAGTCTGTCTGAGAGAAAACTGTCTATGTTTAAATGGGGTTTTGTTTAATCTTTCTACGTATATCTGTGTGAACACACAGTCGGGTGGAATTTAGCTGCAAATCATGTGGATGTGTAGTCTAGTTTTTATTACATGCCTACAAAAGTCATGCAGTTAATGCTGTATTCTTAATCATAACTTGTTTTATTTATGATTATTATGATTATTTTGTACTTAGTCCCTTTGCTGAGGATTTTGACTCATTTAATGCAACAAAATCCATATATACTGCATTGTACTTCAAAAGGCTTTTTGATAGCAATTGCCAGTATATAGTACTTATATGTATACATATATATGTGTGTGTGTGAGTGAAATAACACACACACACACACATATATATATATATATATATATATATATATATATATATATATATATATATATATATATATATATATATATATATATATATATGGGAAACAAAAAAGATTCTGGAACTATTTTAACACTCGTCTTTGATAAATCTACTGTCAAAATGAATAAAATACTGGCTTTGCTTATTAAATCACAGTTGAATCATCAGTTGAAGTAATGCAGTCTGCAGACTGGCTCTGCTCACACATCCCGGGTTTACAACACAGTGCAAATGGAGAAAGCAAAAAACAAAGTGGTGATAAGTGGTCTTACGTGATCCTTGTTGAAATAACATATTTACAGTACCAGTGACTAATGACAAAGATCTTATGATATGATACTTTATCTGATGGTCATTCAGAGCTAATAGAGGGATGACTGTGAATGTAAGTTCCATTTTTAATCACCTACAGTATCTTGTATCTTGGCTATTAACAGTTCATACGTCATTCAAACTGAAGCATATTTCTTATCATATGAAACTGATAGTCCTGAGTCTCGGATGCACAGCCCAGATGATTTCTCAAGCACTTTGCTAATGTACAATTTTAAGGTACTTATACTTTCCTCTTAATCTCTTTTTACTCAACTGCAATTTACTGTTGAGATATTGTTTTTTTTACTGCAATACTTTTAAAAGTTAGCTTTAGCTGATCACTCCAACAATCATCTATCAAAAAATTGCATGAACAAGTACTGGAGAAACTTGCTTGGTTTTTCTGCATAAACTGGTCATGAAATGTAACCTGATCGTCATTAAAGTCACTAATATTACCAATATTATTTAGCTGGCTAATTTAACAGTTATGATCTCTTACATCTTTGACCACAACCTTTAAAGGACACATTCACTGATTTTGAACTTGCTTTTTATGGTTCTATTTTGGGTAGTACATCTACATAAATGCCAATAAACTTCCCTATATCAAAATATTTCTCAAAATATTTCTCAACTGAAAAAAGCCTCCAGAGGACATCACTTGAAGGAACCTTTAGTTGTGATTACCTTGTTATCTTGTTGCTCACACCACAGCGTTTGTAATCATGGTCAACATGTTTGTTTCCAGAGCTCCCCCAGATGACATCATCTCCTCCAGGTGATGTAACCTGGGGCAGTTTAGTTCCAATTCAGCAGTCAGCTAGAAATATTTTAATAGTGGGAAGTCAGAGGGAAGTTTAAAAGCATTAATGTACATTTACACCCTAAACTTAAGCCATAGAGAGCAAGATAAAATTTGGTGAAGTTGCGCTTTAAACATAAAAAGGGGTGGTGGAAAAAGTCACGCAACACCAGGCTTACTTTTGTTTTAGATTATAAAATTCTAGTTAGTCCAGGCTGTGCATGTGCCTTCAGTGGTGAAGGAAATCATACAACCCCTGGTAGAAATGCACAGACAGCATGTAAACTCACCATCTGCATTTGAATTTCCTCTACAGTGCCAACAAATTCACATCTAGTCGCCCTTTGAAGGGCAAATGTAGGACAAGAGGACATTGATCATATTTTTGATAATAGGAGGTTGTGGGTGGAGGCTGTGTGGCAGGTGGTGTGCAAGGGTCATCTCCCAAGCATCCACAAAGTAAACATTAAGATTTTTGAACACAGCTCTGAGCACCTTGTCACGCTGCAGTGAATACCAGTCACTGTTGGTCAGCGTCTCAAAAAGTGTCAAAGCTTTAAGGTTTGCAGTCCGAATGATGACTAGCGTGTCTGGAGCCCTGTCCAGCAGCCGCACAACTGCCCTGCGGATGCCCAACAACCGCTGAATGTAGACCTCAATGGGAAAAGTGCTAAAGTGAGACCAAATGCCAAGAACTACAATTGTGTTGGAGCCTCCAATTAGGCCATCTAGCTCATTGGCAATGTAGCGCAGCTCAATGGCTGGAACGTTGACAAAGCGAATAGGAGGCCCATGACAACGATACGTCACCAAGATTTCATTTTCGTAATCCAAGGAGATGAATGGTCCAACTTGCTTCAGGCTGTGAAGGTCAAACTGCCTAAGATCTAAACGTGTTATAGAGAAAACAGATTAAACTTCAGTGTCAGTTCAATAACATTGCTGGCAGAACTCTTTGTAGATCAGCTACCTGGTAATTCTGCAGTGAGGTATTCAAACCACTGCCTGATGGTGGAGTCTCCATACAGGTGGATGTTTTTGCCTTTCAGACACTGACTGATGGCAGACGAGGTGTTAAAGTGTTGAACTCTTATGCCACCCAGAGTCTGCCACTCACCCTCATAGTAAAAACCAGAGGATCCAGATTTTGCGCTGCTAATATTTATCTTTGGTTGACCTAAGAAATTAAAAAAACACACACTTATTTTTTCAGAAGTCAGTAGCCAAACGTCAACGCATGCATATTTTAAACTGATCACCACACACCACAGAGTGATCACAGTTATTGATCACAAGCACATGGAATTATGAAGTACCGTTTACTGTAATCAGTGGTAGTGGTGGTATAATTCGTGCTTTACCTTTAATGTTTGGTAACACAGTGACGTTGGCAAATCCCGAAGCCCCGATTGAGACTTTCATGTTAACACCACTGATGGAAAGGACATAAAATAAGTTATTGTACTATATAATATTTATCATACATACACTCCAATATAGCATATTATAACTAGAATTCTTTCCTGCCTGTAGTTACAGACCCCCCCACCTAGGAGAAGTATGGGTATGACTCCACAATGTATTTAATAAATGTCAAACCAAAATCCAGTGGTGTGTTTCTGCTCCCTCACTTTTGAAAAAGGTTTTTCTCCGTGTCTGTGAGATTTAGTTTGAATCCTCCTTTGGAGTGGTTGATTCTGGCATCGCAGCTCAGATTCTTCGGCTTAAGGCAAAACCAAGGCTCGCCCGTATGGAGGTCGGTGTAGTTGCACAGTGGCTGCTGGGTTGGCCTCCAGCATACATTACAGGTGGTTGTTTCAGAGACTGAGCCTGAGCGGAAAAGGCTCTGGAAGTAAATCCGGTCTGGTTCTTTGCTGTTCAGCCTGCGTAACACTGTGATGGCCTCACTGGGGTGAACCAGTGTAACCTGACAAGACAGAAAGAGTTCAATCCACATTATTTAGCCACTGTTGTACAATTTAAGAAAAATAAAATCAATACTGCTCCTTTATTCTAATCATATATTATTATTCTATCACTGAACAGCTATATCTTTGAAACGTTGTATTTAAAGAGTTTGTTGGGTTTTTCTCTTTATTATCCCTTTCAGGAAATTGAACGCACTCAATAGCAAAAGTGGTAGGACAGAATTAAATTGATTGACTGTCACATTAAAGTAACCCAATTTTATTCCCAAGAAACAATTAATAGCTTACTATATGAATTATGATACAGTAAAAGTCTTAATACTGACTAGCAACTCTATTGTGTGGTATTTCCTCCTGAAATTGGATAAAATTATATTTTATAAAATAACATACTGATCTCACAGTTTTTCCTGCATATGTGTTATGCTGGAAGATGACAACCTACACTACCACACAAACATTTTTTGCCTCACCTCAACCTGCGCGTTTCCTTCCCAGAGTAAAGAGAATACAGCAGAGTAACTGCCATTGAGATGATCCATCACCTTCCCAGCTACACCTGCACCAACCTCTGGGCTGTGCAGCCGGGCGAGTAAGAAGTCCCCTCCAGACTTCTTGGGATGACCCTGGAAGTCATACATTTTTATCATAACCTCCAGCAGTTCTCCTACATGCCACTGTCCTCCTCCTCCCTGTGCAGGGAGAACTGTAAAGGTGCTGTGGGCAGGATCACTGGTATAGTTTAAAGAAAAAGGAACTGGCAAAGAAGGGGTTTCAGGCCAAGCAGTGGTGCCTAGTAGGAGGCGTACTTCCAGAGCTTCTTCAGCTGACAGTGTTCGGAAGGTGCAGAAGCCATGATGGATGCTAGATTTCATGAAAACTCTCGGGTTGGGGATGATGTTGACTCTATGTTGACACTGAGAGATGTTGATTAATGTAAATGTGTAAAGAAATGAAACTAAATGGTTCATAACGAATGAATGGTTGATATGAGAGAAAATACAATTTTTTCCATGTGGAATCTGATGGATTTCTTCATGGACACTTTAAGTATGACAACAGTTTCATCGACTTAATGGTTACAGATTACAGTGGCAAAGGTGGAAGTTAAGCAGATCAACAAAGAATGTGTAAGGAAGTCAGTGATAACGCAGGAGTTAATAACTATGATAGCACACTGATATTGACAGAGTCCGTTATAATTTTGAAGAAAAGCTTACCACCACACTAAAAAACGCTCCAATGAAGTGTTCGTGGATCAGCAGTGTGATATGTGCACCTGTAGTCATCCCTTCAAGAAGCTAGGAGGTTAAACTCCTTGTTTTTCAAGGTATGTTATGTAACTTTAAATTTTTTTAAATAATAGAGAAACTACAGCCATAATACCCATACAGGCAATTTCAATAACTGGAACAAAAAAAAAAAAAAAAACTGGAGCAAAACCAAGTTCTTACCTCTAGTATGCCCATGTGATGCAGCACAAAGAGTAAAACACACACAGCCAGGAAAATGACACTGTATTTCGGTAGGCAAATGCTGACCCTCCTGCATTTACACACACCGACCTTCATCATCAATTATCAGTCTTCATCACTGGCAACAGCACTATGACCAGGTCAACTGGTACTGGATAAAAAAAAAACTGAAACATAACACACGTGGAGTCTAAACATCGGGGCTAAAATTTAAAATCTTCACACAGGAAATTCCTGATCAATCATTAAACAAGGCACTGAGACAACAGCCAGTGCAGAATAAACTATTTTAATGGAGCACCCCAAGAGCTGAACAGTTATTATGTTATGTTATGTTATGTTATGTTATGTTATGTTATGTTATGTTATGTTTATTATGTATCTGGTTTGAGTTCAACTGAGGATTTTGTTTTTTGTTACAATGGCGTCACCAAATGTTGTTTACACACTGATTTGTGAAGACATGCATGTTCTCATGGATATCAGCATCTGGCACAATTCCCACTAACTTTGGCCTGTGTTACATCACTTAATCAACATAAAAAGGTCAAACTACTGACCAGTTCAACATGTACAAATGTTCCTTCAACAGAAATTAAAGGTAATTTTTATATAATTAATGAAGGGGGTAATTTACATTATTATACTATAACATTTTCAGACACTCCTTGACCTTTTTTGTTACTTCTGATGAACGAATATTATTAACTGAATGTGCAAATTATTATTTCCATTACACGCAACTCCAACAAAAGGACATGCAAACCTAACTTTAAACCTAACCCCATATTATATTTTACTTTAGCCAAGTTAAGTACAACACTAAAAATTATATCACTTCAAAAGTCGCAAACCCCTTGATGAAGTACTATGCAAAGAAACAAACTTTTGCACCCAACTTTACATGTATATTTATATTTTCATAAGTACTTTCCAAATTAATTTCAAATTTCAAACATAATCAGCAAATGTTCTCGAAATATAAAGTTCATTTACTAACATTTTCCAGCTGTGATAGTCACAGCCTCAGCCACACCATAGTGGTAATGGTAATGTTTTCACTCACCCTTCATTTTTAAGCTTATTTAATTTTCACTATTAACTTTAAAGGTTTTCATGCCATTAAAAGAAAGTAGCACATTCGATTTAAGTACTAGGTTTCTTTTTGTAGCATGCGCAATTGGTCAGTGAAGCATGCACATTTGATTAACTTTGTATTTTCAATGCGAACGGTATTTTTATTTATGCTGTTTTAATTTTAATTTCTTGCGCTTGTCGTTGTTGGTGGTTAGAAATTGTGTTGTAGTAAAAGTTTTTAACATATTTTAACTTTAGCTAACGTTTCGGGGTAAAATAAAAAAGTCCACTTTTTAAAATATATAATCCCTGTGTCCTGTGTCTATCTGCTCTGTCCCTGACAGTGATACAACCATTAAATTAATGTATCAATGCATATACAAACAATAATCTAAAATTAACTGTAATAGCTTTTACTTCTGTAAATGTAGTACAGGAGTTTCTAAAAAGCACATTTTATGAAAGCACACTTAAAAAGTATACTTTGAAATACTTCCAATAAACCCAGGTAAATATAAAAGTCATATTTCCTACCTTAGCAGAGATTAAATCCTCGTGTGACCCTCGAGAGGAAGGTAACTGATTTGGAGAGAGGTTGGAGAGACGTTGTTCTCTTTGTTTGACTTTCAGTGAACGAATGTGTTGGCTATAAAAATACAGTTCAACAACAGTGAAATAACACACAAGAGTAGACTTTTGTCCTTTACTTGCACGAGGGGAGCCCGGCGGGGTCTTAGTGACGTAACACTTCACCCGAACTCAGCCAACTCCACCGGGCTCTTCCTCGTTCACACTATTTATTGGAAAACAGAGATCGAAGCAGATAGAGAGTTCAATGCAGAAAAACAACTCCTAATGTAGATATAGGCAACTGTGAAATGCGATTCATCGCATAATTATAATATAGCGTTGCACTGTTTCCTTGGTCAACAAACTTTAAAAGCAAACTATCAAAGCTATATGGCTTCACTGATGACATCATCAGTACATAGACACATCACAAACATACAGTAAATTACACACACAGGCAAACATTACTTTTAATGTTGGAAACAATTATTAAATTACTTTGAACAAACCCTAACAGAATGTAAGGATGACAATCTGCAAGTCTCGTGTCCCTGACTTATCTTCTTAACCACCATGTGCTTGGATTTAACAACATAAAATACCAATAATAACAGCAAAAAAAATAGTTATAATAATAATAATGATAATAAAAGGTTGTTGGTTATTTTGTATTTGAGATTTGATACACATACAGTATATATTGCATTTGCTGCAATAAAGATATACAGGCTATTTATACAGTAACATGAAAGTATTATTTAAATGCTTAAACGCTAATAAATTTAGCTCACAGTTAAGATTTCCGTTGCTTGTTGTTCCCATGATCAGCCTGTTGAGCAACAGAATAATTTCCTGTAACCCTGTAAAGTATGGAGTGAATATAAGGCCTGATTAATGAGAAAACCAATATAGGGAATATTAAATCAGCTACACTTCTACTTTATTTAAAATGAGCTAAAACCATGCAATAAATCTTATCTTTGCCCTGTTACTGATGGTTGACACTTTTACCCTATTACATGAAATTACCCCAAAAAACAGGTAACGTTTGCCTAACACACTAGAGTTGATGTGCTGTTTGATTCATAGGCAGCACACTGGACTTCGCTCATCTGAGTCTGGCCTGTAATGTAGAACACTATGCAGGATCTCTGCAGCAGCTGAATTATTACCTGACATATCTGGGCTATTTCCCTTGAGCCAAAGGGCCTTCCTCAGCTCAAGTGTTTTCTTTCTACACGGAACTTGGAGTATTCGGTAGTGCACTATCTGGAAGCCACAGTAATGTAGGTGTGACTCTGACTATTATGGAATCTGTTGTACACTCCACAGACGTTAGAAGTTATGTACATGACTGTGTACAAATCATTTACTTGTTCAAGAGAAGAAGTCAAGTCAAGTCAAGTCAAGTGGCTTTTCTTGTCAGAAAATATATCAGTTAGATGAAATGCAATAAAAAAAAATGTGTGGTACTAATTAGAAATGCACATACCAAACTGTGGTTTTTCCTTATTCCTTTGAATTGATATTTGAATTGATATTTTGTTGAAGCACACAAAGCTCTATTAGCTCACTATAAACAGTACTAACGCTTTAGCAGTTCACAGAAATACCTAAAGTAACCAGCAGATACTAAACCTTCAGTCATAAGTGTTAAGATGTGGAGCCGTGAGGGGCAGGGCAGTGTCTCACACACACACTTACTTTAGCTCATGTACTGGTGTACTAGGTGATGTCTGCTCCCGCATCTCCCTCGCTGTAGCTGAAGTGGCTGGGATCCTTGGTATGTGCTGCCTCAACTACCACCACTGCCTTCCCTAGCTCCTCATGCAAGATGCACCTCTTGTACAGCTTTGACTCATTCCAGTCAGGAAAGATCTCTGTCCAATTGACGAAGGCATTGTAGGCTGATACGTCAATCATGTTGTGAAAGATGACCAGCGGCCAGCGCGCAGTCATTCGCTTCGTGCTGTAGGAACCACCCAGAATCCATACTTGGTTTCTGGTCCTCTCCTGTGCTGCTTTCAGCATTTTTGTCCAAAGTGCTCACGAGCACAACAGTTTTTGCTTTCTTAAAAGTCATAATGACACCTGTGTTCTCGCACTTTACAGATGAGGTTAAGAGCATAGGAAGAGGGTGTGTGTGTGTGTGTGTGTGTGATAGACTGATAGGGCGAAATATGTCCCACAATTGCAAAGAAACAACTAGTATCTGACACTTCTGACCCCTTTTAGCCTCCACTTTGACTTCCAGGTCAAATTGACACAAACAGCCTCTTTGTAAAATAGACATGAGCGGGGGTTTCAAATATGTGAAATGAAGCTTTTTTTAATATGTTGATTACGCTTATTAAGCCAAGCAGAAGGAATATCATACCGAAAAAAAAAAATACTTTTAACTATTTCTTTTTAAACTTTAAAATAGGTCAATTTGACCCGCAACATAACAGGAGTGTTAAAAAAGGAAAAATGTGTGAAGCAGCATGATTGTAATGTGTAACACAACTTTCAATAGAAATGTAGTATAAATATTTGCTCTTAGTATGATTAAATGGTTAAATCTACTTACAGGCCCTGAGATGGGTTTTTGGACCGCTGGGATAGGCTCCCCCCAACCCTAAACAGGATAAACAGTTACACATAATGGATGGGTGGAAAAACTGGTCTGTAGACGGATACATAGACTGGATTACTGTATTTTGCTGGAATATCAAAGCAGACCATCTCAAGGCTGCAGCTCATTCAGAATGTAGCAGCCAGAGTCCTTACACACACACTCACACACAAACATAAACATATAACTTTACTTCCTTTATTCCTTCAGTGGATCCCAGAGAATTAACTTAAAAAAACTTGGTGCTGCCCTCAGATCATCTGGTAGTCAGCTCCTAACTGTACACAGCTTAAGATGCAGGTCTTCAGGGGGATTTTATTAGACCTGATAGCATCACTACTCTTTCCATGTATGACCGAATATATACTTTATATAAAGTGTGTGTGTGTGTGTTTGGCTTATGTGGTTTCACTTCTTGTGGTATGATTATGTATTTTATTCTGCTGTGTACACACACCTCCTCTTTTGCTATTATCAATTTCTTTTCAGAATGTTTCTGTTTAGTGTTTGTTTTCAGGCCTGTCACAATCTAGTATAAGGTCCAGAATGCTGCACCTTTAAAAACCTAAAACCTAATCCAGAAAACTCAGGCACATTAAGGCAATATTAGCTTCCTTTAATAGGCTGTCTGTTCATCTCAGATCAGACTTTAAGGTGCTTCTGATTTAAAAAACCTAAAGGAAAGTTCTGCTGCATGCTTGTCTGATCTCCTTGTGTCCCCTTTCTTCTCTCTTTTTCTCTTTTTCCAGTTCTCGAATATGAAGACGGGGCTGTGTGGCTCAAGATTTAAGATTGACACAACTTTATTTAATCTCAGAGGGAAATGACTTTGCCCGGTTATAGCTGACTTCTCTGCCTCTGTGTTCTAGGAGTCAAACCTTCTTAACTAGATTTGCTTTTACCAATCTCTTGGAGTCCTTCGTAGTGCCTGTGGTTTTTAATAGAGACATTATTTCACGGATTTGCTATAAAATAGCCGATTAATGATATACAGGAACTTGACACTGCGACCTCACTACCCACGTGAAGTGGCCACGCCCGCAGTCGTGCGTAAAGACTGCAACATCGAGCACGACAAGAGCCGGGAGGATGGCATGATGAAGCAGACGTATAGCTTGGGGCAGATTTGAAAAAACAGCGCTTGGTTTAAGTGTGCGGTGGGTGGAGTTTGGGATGCTGTAGGTAGTGGAGAAGTTGTTGCCTTCACATCCCGCACCATGCGTAATAAAGCGTGACCGCCGCTGGTGAGGAGGATGCTGGAGCATGAGGCAGGAGCAGACATGCGACTGGTTCCTCAGATAAATACAGGCATGAAGATCCAAGCCGGCGGGGAGCACATAGGCTCAAGCAAGGTCGGAGAAAACCAGGAAAACCAGGTTATCTGTTTGCAGTGTCAGGACGAGGTGGTGCGGGTTTGTCCGGGAAGTCCGCGCAGTCCTCGCCGCGCAATCGCGACGCGCCTCTCCTCCGGATCCGCAGGTACAGTAAATGCAGCCTATGCAGCACATGGGACTAGGAAGGGGCGAACACAGTCCAGGAATACTGATGATACTGATTTGTGTGACTGACACCGCTTCATTAGCTTATATCACATCTACTTGTGAGGGTGTGGTGCTCCAGTGTTTCCCTGCCTATAGGAAAATCACATCGGTGACCAGGAGACCCCCTTGAATGGAAGTCATGTTAGTCCTAATTAAATCTTTCAAATAGGAATTATGTGAGTGAAAATGTACAATCTTTATGATATTGATATATTACACCCTTAGTTTTGCATGATAACCTCTGACACTTAACCTTGAAACATCCACAGTTCATGTTTAGGACACACTCTCTCTTTGTCTTTCTCTCCCTCTCTGTCTCTCTCTCTCTCACACACACACACACACACACACACACACACACACACACACACACACACTCATTCTTTAAATTACAACTTCCTGTCAACCTGTGAAGTTGTTATAGTCACTTAATATTTTTTCACTGCAGGATGCTACTTAAAAAAAAAGGCTGGTCTCACATATAAAGCACCCATGGACTTCACACTGTACACAAAGCTTAAATATTGTTTAACATAATTTAAAGTGTCATCGGATGATAAATTCTAGCCGTCGTTGGAAGCTGCTCCAGGGCTGATACGGGTAGTGTGCCCTGACTTCTCATTGCTTTGCTAATAAATGATACCTGCGGCTTTATCTCCAAACAAGTAAGGAAAGTGAGTTCTTGAGCTGAAAAGTCTTTCAGTGGGTGATAAATGTCCTTACTGCTATGCCTTTGTGCTTCCTTGATGCAGCTGTAGGTGTTAGATTAGAGAATAAGGAAATGTGAGTTTTTTCTGTAGAAGTTTTCCAAATTGCTAGAAGTAGGACTAGAAGTATTTATATTTAATTTTAGGGGACAAGCAAAAAATGTGAGTTGGTACCTGGCTGTAGTGTTAAGACAGATGAAGGATTTCACCTCTGTCTCCTACGATAGTTTGAAGGTCCAATTCAGCCCTCAATTTTCAGGGTGAAGTTGGTTTCACTGATATGTATTTACATTAAGTTGGATGGAGTAGAAACAACAACAACAACAAAACATTATTTTATGTTGGACTGTCGTTATTTCAGTTGTGTTAAAGCTCCATTATTCAATATTTCTCATATCTTCATTTTGCCTCACTTTTACAAAGTGTCTTTCAGTGCTTAGTTTAAAAGACTACACATTTGTTTTGATTCAGTTTCACGTGGTGCTGTCAGGCTGTGTGATCATTTAACTGTGATTTCATTAAATTAATATGAACATGTGTGATAACCTATTCTCTGTTTTTGTGCAGTTTGCCTGTTATTGAGACCCAGTGAACTATTTATCATTTGTTTTTGTTAAAATTATCTTGGTTAAATTTCCTTTGGTTCAATTTAATTTCCTTTTTAGTTCTTCAAAATACCTCAATATATTATACAATATTTCAGATGTTTAGATGCATGTTAATGTGATGTTTTAATCGTGTGATGCACACATTTTCTTCTTTAGTCAAACAACAAAAAACGACTTGGTCACCATTCAGATTTCTTTTCAATGCAAAACCTACATTTTTTTTGTTTGTAGCTTCTTCAACAATGACTTATAAATTATCGTTTTTTTCTATTTTATGTTTTTGTAAACTTTAATTGTTTTAAATGAATCTGACAAAATTATATTTGACATTTTA
Organism: Channa argus; assembly: GCF_033026475.1. Lineage (NCBI taxonomy): Eukaryota > Metazoa > Chordata > Actinopteri > Anabantiformes > Channidae > Channa > Channa argus. Next base: position 15,510,210 of record NC_090217.1, on the reverse strand, counting down.
ATTTTTTAAAATTTACTAGGACAAACAACTAATCAGTGCCTTAAAATGAAAACTGACAATGATGTGCAGATTAATTGATGATGAATAGAGCAAAAACTCACTTTAAGGTTTCAATTACCCAAAGTTATCAGGAATAGTGAAGGGATTTCCTCTCGTAAAACTGCTAGTTTTGTTAATTTTATTCAGTGGTCTACCCCAGTGGATGATTTCATTCTATCTCTTTATAAATTGGTAGACTAAGGCACAAAATCTGCCAGACTCATGGATTTAGGTCTCTGAACTCTGCCAAGGTCAAAGGTTTTTCCCTGTGTAGCTTAATGTGTGGAACAGGGCACTGACCTTGCAGGATTAGGAGTTTCACTCTTGTAACGCTGCAGGGTCATGGCTTTTCTCAGGCTCTCGGGAACAGCACTGGGCTCAGAGGGCTTAGTGGACACTTTTGGAATTGTAGGATACATGACACTGTGGGGGGATGAAACTTTATTTGCCATGCACATCAAACTGCACACAAACAGAGAATAGATTGTCACACATGTTCAATCCAGTGGTTTTAAACGGAACCAGTGGCCACTTGTTCTCAAATAAAATCAAGGTCTTTGTTGAATTTGAAGTTGCTTTGGTGATCTGTTCTTCTGTCGCAGACCGTGAACCCAGCAGCAGCAGCTACAATGTCTCTTCAGGAACCTTCTACAGCTGTGTCAGTCAGATCACTATTGGTAAGGTCCCTTTTTTCCAAACTCGACATTAAAGAATGAAATGATTTGCATATCACACTGTAGACAGTGTGATATGCAAATAGCCAGTGGAGAAAACGTCCTTTGTAAATTACAGTGAGAATCTGCAATAAAAACAGCAATTTCTAACGTCTGTTACCGACACACTAATTTGCATTTTAGAGGCAATTAAAATTAGAGACAATAATCCACAGGGTACCTGATATCAGCAGAGGACCATGATGCATTCCTACACAAAAGTCCACTTGTCTTCACTGTGGGGGCACGTTAGATGGCACTTTATGACTTTTGCTACACTTTGGGGCACTTTTACAGTATTTGATTGTGTTTGTCGCTGCACGGGGGAGGGGGCAGTAACCATCCATAACTATGGTGCTCTATCACATAGTGACAGCAGGCCGGCAGGTGTGATTTGCTAAGCAGCAAGGAGAATTAAGAGATTTCCCCTGACATTTAACTTTGTTTGTGTGTCTGGAGTTGTTGACATACTGTATTGTTGACAAAGCTGTAATTTTCCCGTCTGTCACAAAACTGCCGCCTCCTGTCTTTTGCAATATTTAGACCTTGGCTTTTGACTTTTTTTTTTTTTTTTTTCCCCCAATGAATATTAGAGTTGTGTCTGGTTAGTGGGAGAGGCTGTAAACTTTTACAGGGAATAGTTTATGGTTGCTAGGATGGTTCAGCTCAGGCTGCCGGTGCTGCTGCTACTGCTGCATGCAGGTGTTCCGCTCTTTTTTCTGTGCTAAATAAAAAAAAATAAAAATAAAAATGAAGTGCTGAGGGAGAGCTTCAGGCCGTTGAGACTCGCCGTCTTGGTTTTACAAAGAGAAAGATCTATAGATCCGCACTCATCAAAAAGAGTTAGTGTGCTCTCTGATTTAAAAGCCTTGGCCTTTGTTTGAGTGGAAAATACAAGTCAGCATCACTGTAGGTTCTTAAAAGTTCTAATCGATTCTAATCTTTCATTGTTCCACGCTTCTTCTTTGTTGTTTACTTTGAGTTCACTACAGTGTTGCAGCCCTGAGGCCGTGGGTTCAGTGAAGACAGACATACGTGCACTGACTGATCATTTCCAGGAGCTACAGTATGAGCCCTGGACATGATAAAATTGATGCTTGGGAAGTGTCTCTCAGGTTTTTGCTGATTATGTGGTTCTTAAAATGTACCTTTGTCACTTCCCATACTGCAATTTCTTCTTACTTTTCACTACAACTACACTGTACTCATTGACTGTGTTTGGAGTAGGCTGATATCAGCCAGTAAGCTTTATCATTGCAGATGATCATGTTCATGCCAATATTTCATATCAGTGTTATGTGCCACCAAGTTTTTCACTCAGTCCTCATTATATTTTAATGCATGTGTCTGCATATACAGCACATTCTGTGTTCAAACACACTGACAAGACATTCAACACTTTTTCTCCCGTTACACTAACATCCATCTAAGGGACTTCCACTAGTACTCTTCTCTATAATTACTGCGGTCAAACTTGTCATCACATAGTTAAGCGTGTGGCCCAGATGGCTGCACCTGCGTTTGTTTTCTTCCCTCTGATGGTGCGAGGAAGTGGAGGTACTACATATCTGGGACTCGCTCTCCTCAGAGAGCCACGGGGGCACTTTTTTCTGATGACTGTGACATAGATATTGCTTAGAACACACTATGTTTAAAAAGGTGGCGTGCACCGCGAGTTTTGGAGGTCGTTCGGATACATGCCAGGTGTAGATTACCACCTCCAGCCCTCCTAGCATTTCAGGTGACTTTCATGGGATGTTCAGGAATGTTGGATCAATAAAGTTGTTAAAGTCTTTTAAAAAGCAAATATATATAAATAGCTGTTTTCAGCCGCGATGATTTGTTCATACTGGGACCAAGTTAGTATAAATCTTCCAGCCTTGTTAGTATTTTATTTGATTTAGAGCATTAATTAGTGACCCTGCAATTTCTTTTTTCAAGTAGCTTCTTACTGGACATGATCCACTCCTACACAAATACTACAAACATTTTTAGTATCTTTAAACTGCTTGGGTACTTGCACAGGTAGGATTTCGGGTTTCTGTTGTAGTTTGTGTATTTGAAAAATTATGACTGATGATTAATTAGGAGAATTTATATTAATATGATTGTGAATTAGGATGGTATGACCTCTAGCATTTTATATTGTTATACTGCCGTGACTTTGTAATGATTATTCATGCTTTTGTATCATCACTTCTTGATTATTGTAATTCTCTTAATTCTTTTCTCAGCAAAACCTCAATAGAGTGTCTGCAGCTGGTGCAGAACGCTGCTGCCAGGGTGCTGATGAAATCACACAAACACTGTGACATCACCCCCATTTTAGCTTCCTTACACTGGCTCCCTGTTAGTTTTAGAATTGATTTTAAGGTTCTGGTTATTACATACAGAATCCTGCAAGGTCAGGCACTTGAGTACCTGTCTGACTTGTTTCATGCCCATGCTCCTTGCAGAGCACTCAGTTCTGCCAACCAGAATCTGTTGGCTGTGCCTCCCGTCGAGCTTAAAACCAAGGGGAGACTGGGAATGCTCTTCCCGGTCACAAGAGTTAAGGACTGCTGATTCAGTGGACATTTTTAAAACACTTCTCAAAACATACCTGTTTACACAAGCTTTCAATGATACAATAAATTGAAGGAGAATGCCTAAACTGTAGATGACAGTTACTTTTGACGGACACTGTATATTTATTTCTGTTTGTTGTCAATACTTGATCTGTAGTCTAGTTTTATTTGATGTTCTAAGGTTTTCTATTTTTATTGTTTTGATCTGATGCACTTTGTCAGCTCTTCTCTGTGTAAGGTGCTATATATAAATAGATTGTACATACTTACTTACTTACTTACTTTAACATTCGTAACCTGTAATAGAAAATGTAACACCATGTAAACAGCTTAGGGACACAGGCGCTATGTTTTAAGATTTTCCATGCCTTTCTAGTGAGTTGGACTGTCCTTTGACTTTCTGTCATGATTCGGAAAAGCGATGCAGTGGTAGGTCAGTAGAAGAGGGAAAAAGCTTTATCTGCAAGTATGAGTTTAGTCTGGCACTGAAACACGAAGCCAATGGAAAACTGTCCATTATAAGTTTTTCAAAATACTGTTGCTTGCTGTTGCTATTAGACCCTATTTTTTCTTTTCAACTGTTCTCATCTCCATCGAAATTGAGCAGTTTAAACAGCATTTTAGCCAAACAAAAGGCAGACAGGCGACCTTTTTAACCTACTGCACCAGGCTCAGCTAAACAGAACGCTTTCCAAACAAGATGGCATTCCGAACAGTCTATTCTACTGCTGCAGGTTGCACATGAGCAGACACACAGTACTCATCTTATAGAGATTAGAGGTAAAATAAAAATGTGCACATAGAACATATGCCATGATAAAAGTGTGTTTACATCAGTATTATTTTCATTATTCTATTAGTGCACTACACTAGCACTGCCCAGATGTTTGCACTGCACATCAACAGTGGCAGAGATTTTCCTTTCTTTCCCAGAAAAGGTCACTAATGCTAAGTAAAGTGTTAAATACATGTAGAAGAAGAATTGTGAAGCTAAGACCATGAAACATTTTTCATTTTTTGAATCTGTCAGACTCTGCAGGGGAGCAGGGTTATAAGGTCAGGTCTCATTCACAATGAATAACAGCATTTTCCATCATTTAGAAAAAAAGCCACTTTCTGTAAAACCTGTATGCGTGTTCAAAGGAGAATTTGTATGTGACACCCCTGGTTGGATTTCATACCTAAAATTAAGTGTTCTTCAGGAAGGAACGTTGTTGAGACATTGGTCCATAATTGGAATGAAATGAAATGGATGTTTGTGTAGCGAATTGTTTATTGTATGAAGCCAGTGTCTGCTGCTTTCATAATATTTAAAATCTGCGTACATTTTATAAGAATATAAAAAAAATTAATATACTTAATGACTAGTTTTGTTTTTGTTTTTTTGTAAATGTTTGCTTGTCAAATATTGCCTGGTTTAGAGCAACAAAATCCTCCCATGAAAAATAAAGATTTGCTCTAGTTGTTGCAAGTGCTGACTAGAGCAAAAACATTGTTTTGGGGATGCCTAGCTGAATAAATTCAGGCTCTATGCTTTGAAAACCCCTTGATTCATTTCGAGAATCAGAGGCTGTAAAACAGCTGAGATGAGAAGTGTAGGTTAGATTTACTTCTACGTACCCCCCCTCCTCAGAATTTATCCTCCAGCTGAATGTGCAGCGTGAGAAGTGATCTGGGAGGCTCAGGGACTGCCAGGCATTCCTCTACTCTGCTATTGATCAGGCTGTGTTTGCTTATTGCTGATGTACCTCTGAAATCTCCTGGGGTTTGTGTTTCACAGGAAACCAGGAGGGGTGGGGGTGTGTTCCTTAGTCCCACTTGTCCCTAGTGTGTTACATAACAGCAATGTGTGGGAAATCAGCAGAAGAAGAAAATCAGCATTCTGTTCTACTGTTCTGTCTGTTTAGATTATTATTATCCAAACAGGAATAATGTTAGCAAAATAACTTCATCCATCCATCCATCCATCGTCTGTAAGCACTTATCCTGTTTAGGTTCATGGGAGGCTGGAGCCACCCTGGACAGGTTTTCAGTCTATTTCAGGGCCAACACAGAGAGACATACAGAGACAGACAACCATTCACACTCACATTCACACCTACGGACAATTTGGAATGACCAGTTAACCTAACATGTCCTTGGACTGTGGGAAGAAACCAGAGTACCCAGAGGAATCCCATGCAAACATGGGAAGAACGTCCAGACTCCACAGAGCCACGGCCAGCAGGTGGATTTGAACTGGGGACATTCTAACTGTGAGGGAGCAGCACTAACGACTCACCCACCTTGCTGCCCCAAAATAAGTTCAGTTTATTGTACAGTTGTGACTAAATATTGTACCAATGAAGTCACAGAGTTAAATTTAACTGCCACACATCCTAAATTTCCAAACATACAAAATAATGTATGTCCAGATTTCATATACATCATACAAAAACTTTAGTTTGAGTAGTAATATAATTTAAATTGTACAGAGAAAAAAAAAACTTTAATAGAATTCCCATATTAATTTGCATGTTAATTCATGAGGGGCCTTGTGGTTCAGTGGGTTGAGCTTCAGGTTGTGATAAAGAAGGCTGTGGGATCGAATCCCACCCCACCATCTGGCCCCACCCAGCCACCAAGGGCCAAGTATAAATAAGAACATGAACCAAATTGTAGTCAAAACAGACTGTACATTTTATGATGAAGGAGCTTTTGGCAGCATCCTAAAATGCAGACTACAGTAAAAAACCCTTTTTTAATTCAGTAGAGTAGTCCATTTAATGGAATTAAACGCAGACGAATGCTAATTCATTCAGTTTCAAAGCTGAAAGGGATTTAATTCACACAGCATTTTTAAAATGTGTATACTATGACAAAGATCTCCACAGAACCATAAGAAAACAGACCTCTGAATAACTAAGACAACTAAACTGCCTTTAAAATGTTCCGTTTTTCAGCTGCTGGACTCTACATCAAGACCACTGGAAACAAAGATGGAATATTTTTGGAAATGTATCAACCTGTGTGACATTTCCCAAAGTTTCCAGCCACATTTCATTGCTTTTACTTACAGATGACCAGCAAGTAGGGAATGTGGAGGGTATTATTTTCAAGGTCAAACTCAACTTTAGGCCAACATAAACAAGATGAGCTCGGGCAGATCGAGAAGACTGTGTAAACGATGATGCAGGTGGAGACGGTCAGAGTGCTAAATTACAGTGAAATGTTTAGAGCAAGAAAAAAGCTAAATGCACAACCACGTTTGGTTCTTCTGCCTGCCAGAGGCACTGAGCTCAGACACCAGTCTCTGAATCCTCGAGAAACTGAGAGGGAAGCCTCCTGAGGAGAAATCAGAAGCCAGACATGAGTTTAGCTGGTTCAGCAGTCTGCAGGTCCTCGTGAAAGCAGCAGCAGCAGAGAGGGACACCTGCTGTAAGTCTGTATCATGCAAAGAACAAGCTATATGTGAACACGATCCAGAAATATGCCAAAGCTTATTTAAAATGGTCTGAGGCAAACTGTAAAACTGTTTTGTGGTCAGATGAATCAAAATTAGAAATTCTTTATGGAAAACATGGACGCCCTGTCCTGTGGATCAAAGAGGACGATGACCATCCAGGTTGTTATCAACAGACAGTTCAAAAGCCTGAATCTCTGATATTGTGGTGTATTAGTGGCTATGGCGTCGGCAGCTTACACATCTCAATAGAGAACATTTTGCACACCATTAAACAACAAATCCAGCAACAAAGGCTCAGGACTGTTAGAGGACTGCAGCTAGAATCCTGCATCAGACAAGAATGGGACAACATTCCTCTCCTAAAACTCCAGGAACTGGTCTCCTCACTTGCCAGACTTTTTCAGACAGTTGTTAAAAGATGACGGGATGCTACACAATGGTAAACATCATCCTGTCCCAACTTTTTAAAGATGTGTTGCTGTCATCAAATTCAAAATGAGACAATATTTTCCATGAAAGGGTAAAAAGTCTCAGTTTCAACATCTTTTGTTTATGTTCTATTGTGAATAAAATATGGGTTGATGAGATTTGAAAATCACTGCATTCTGTTTTTCTCTACGCTTTACACATCGTCCCAACTATATTGGAATTGGGGTTGTATGTGATGTCAGACACTGCTTTTGTACTTTGACATTAGGTTTTCTAAACTTTTGGGAAAGAATGTGCTTTTTATTGTGTCTATTTTTTCACAAAACCTTTGTAGATGTAGTGATATTAGTGACAGGTCCTCCTGATCTATAATAACATTAAATACATTGTTTGGCTGTTAATAACTTTCACCATTAGAGGGCAACATTGCTGAGGAAACAACTTTTGATCATTACAAGAAAACAGTTCAGAGGTCAGAAGATACATAGTACTGTTAGTAGAGGCCAATGAATTTTCCCAATGTCAGAGAAGTTGTCACTGTCATATTGCACTGCATTTAATTTGGTAACTTACTCACGATAATTAATAAATGGTTTATTTGGCTATTTAGTAGAATAAAGGAGACCATTGATATGAATATGATATATTGAATGTTTAGAAAAATCATATTTCAGAAATGCTTGTTAAGAAGAAGGGAAACAACTTTGTTGTCACCTGCAGGGTTTGACCTCGGGGGGCAAGTGGCCATCGAGTTCTGCCACTGGAAGAGTCCTTTCCCGGGGAGCGGCCAGGATCTGCCCAGTCCAGACTGCGTTCACTCCGAGGCCTCCGCTGTCCCACCCATCAGTGAGCATCTCGAGCCCGTGTCATGCCCTGCTTCGCTCTCAGTCACCCCGCTGCCCACCTGCAGCGCCAGCCAGGAGACCCTCTGCGACAGCTGCACAAGTACGTAGAGTTAGGAGCATCTTCAAACAGAATAGACTGGAGAAGACCATGGAGTGTGTGTAGACTTAAGTTGTTCAAACAGATAAATACTCCTTACAACCCTGTCTTTACTGTGTCTTCATCAGAGTCAGGAAGGACAAAAGCTTAAGGGAGCCCCTGACTAGAATAGATATCATTGGGTAGAATGCAGAACAAGAATTCTACAAAAATTACAAAAAGTTTGGATGCTGTGTACATTTAAAAAACTGGGTTTGACGGTAAATATTACAAAGACATGATATCAAATGTTGTCAACATGATATCAAATGTTGAAACAGGAAAAAAAAAGTTACTTTTGAATTTGATGCCAGGAATACATGGGCAACAAAAGACTAGAAAACGTCTAACATGTCACAATGGGTCAGTGTTGTGATTGAGGATAAAAAGGTTTATCACAATTCAATAATAATGTGAAATTGCAATAATTTAGCGATCATCATTACAGTATGTAATAGCACTGAAAGAGTCATAAAATAGAGAACATTTCTTTACACAATTGACAAGGCTTTAGACAAGACCTGCCATTTCCCGTGGGCCCCAGGATAAGTGGAAAACTGTCTTAAAATTGAAATTCTTTTTGGAAATTTTGATCATGCTGGAAATCATGCTGTGTCCTCCGTGATAAAGAGAAGAGTTGTTATTAATGCGCAGTTCAACCAGTGTCCAGGTGCCACATTCTTTCATACAAAAAAAAAAAAAAAAAAAAACAAGAACACAAATGTGTTTTAGTGGAATCAAGACAAAAAAAAATACATGTTCTGCAACAAAACAAATCACACTTTTAAAAAGAAATAAAATTTGATTTAACAAGAAAACTAATATTCACGTTTTCACAAAAGTTAAGAGGTTTGACTGATTTGAGTCCATTATGCATAATTTCAGTTCAGCTGATCATTTGTGGTAGTGAAATGGAACATTATATAATTCCTTGTATATAATTCTGCTTCTGAATAAAATATTCAGAAGCATTCAACAGTGGAATCTGATATATTTAATTTGTGTTTCTTTTTTCCAGTTTCTTTTCCCAGGTGCATTGTAAGGTATTTATTGTTAGTGTGGGATGATTTGGCACCGAGGAAGCAGTTCAACTTTTCCATGTTTAAGCATCATTTACTGTTTTACCTGCCAGTGCAGAATGTTAGATGGAGAAGTTATTTCTTAGTGGAGTTGGTGTTTAGCAATGTAATGTGAAGGGCAGAGAGAATATTCTCAGAAAAACCACATGGCATGCTAACTATTACTGTACATATACTTTCAGCTCTATCTAAAACTTTTCTATTCCCCATTTTAAAGGATTTCTATTAAACATTTGAGTACATTGTTTTAAATTTAAATTTTCTGTGCTAAATTCTGTGTTTTACCATCTATGTAACACAGAAGCCTCATACTTTATCAGTTTAGGCTGAGTAGGAATAATGAGCAGAGATAGATCATTTGTTGTGAGGCACCAGAATGTTGGATGATATGGATTAATGTTTCAGAATAAACGTATTGTTACATTTAGGGAATAGAACGATGGTTTATGTTAGGACATCAGCCTTTCATTGAGCTCAAAACAGTGAGTCTAGTTTGCCTCTTTGAGTTGATTGTCTCTGAAGGTTTTCAGGACCAGAAGGAAAGAAAGCATGTTTTGTCACGCAAACAACCACAACATGCAGCGGCTGTTCCTCGTTCAGGCAGGATGAGGATCACTGAAGGCAGGATGTGTAAGCTGGGTTCTTGGTGTGATGTTCGGATCAGACTGCAGCTGGGTTTAATAAGAATACATAACATTAACAAATCTAAGCTAGTTCTAAGGCCAGTTTGGTTTGAAAGTTGATATGATAAATATTGTTACCTCTTGGTGGTGCTGTGGTGTCACCATGCATCAGATGGATAATATCATTGCGGATTTTAGCAGTTTGTGACAAGACATGGGTCAAACATTGTGAATCACTTATTGAAACCTGTTATTTAGGTTTTCTAAAAGTTGTGACATTAGTTTATACAGAAAATGAATATGTGCTAAAAAAAACCCCACATCTGTTTGGACAAGGTTGAATGTTAAAGTCGGGATTCGAGGAGATTGAAGAAAAAGTCGAAGGTCAGTTTGTTATCTTGGATTAGTCAGTAGAATGAGTGCACGTGGGTTTGGTATCGCATTCATATGACTTATGAAAGGATGAGCAGTTATTCCTGTGTTATGTTTCCATGTCTGTGTGTCTCCTTGAGTGTCCATCACAAGTACACACTGCCATTGTAACTGCTGTCAACTCTCATTGTTTTGGTCTACAGCAACACTGACACAGCCAGCCCTTTCTTCTGATTGGTCGCTGTCAGAGCAACTTGACCTCTGATTGGCTGCCAGGGAGCACTGAATGCCGATAAGCGGCATGCACGCCCTCTCTCCTCTCTTCTCCTCTCCTCTCCCCTCTATCTCGCTCTCTCTCTCACTGTAAACATCCTGCTCAGGCTTGTTTTTTTTTTTTTTTTTCTTCAGAGAAAATCTTTGACAGCTGTCTGACGCGTGATTTCACGACAGAGCCATTTGTGTGATTGTGTGTTTGTGTGTGTGTGTGGTGATGCTGGATCGACTGCTGCAGTGATGGGGAGTAAGGAGTGAAAAGTAAGAGATGCTGGTTTTCCTCGTGGGACGTTGTCTTGTTTGTTTCCCTCAGCGAGGTCATTTGCACGTCAGGGCTGGTGGGAGGAGGGGTGACCGCATGTGTGTGTGTGTGAATGCACGTGTGTGTATGGGAAAGAGACGTCTGGCTGTTTTGACATTTGCTGCAGCTCAACTGTTAAACCCCTCCAGCCAGGGGTGAAGCTGCCTCCCTACCTCTCTCCACCTTCAGACGGTGAGTGTTGCCAAGTTGTCTTGAAGCAAAGGCAGCTTGTTCCCTTGAGTGGGATTTATTTATTTATTTTATTTTTTTTGCTGCAGTGCTCTTTCACAAGTGTTGCTGTGTCCTACACACACTCGTCTTTTTACGCTGCTTCATCTCTTTCACGCAGCTCCCAGTGACCATGCAAACATTTGACCTTCACACATTCTCTCACACATACCTCTATGATGCATCAGTTGTAAGTCACATAAATGGGTCATGCTTCTGCGTGGAGAGTGTGTGTGTGCCTAAGTGTGTGTGTGTGCTCGCGCTGCGATCATGGCATGCAGGCACCAGGAGCAGGTCGGCAGGTGCGAAATCTTCATAGCTTGGCATCAGTGACAATGTGCCACCCTCTCCATCCGCCCCAGGGCATGATGGGTGCATCCAGTTGGAATGACCAGATCCTCCCCAAAAGTGACTGACACCCGATCCCCTTGGCAACACATTACACGCCCCCACCACCTCCCGATCTTTTTTCCTTTTCAGCTGCAATCTTTTCTTCTCTTCTCAGTGTGAGCTGTCATCTCCAGGCTCGGTTGTGTGATGCAAAGTACCACATTGCAAATCAAGTGTTTTTGGCTGAGAAAACATTTATTTTGCTTTTGACTCACACCAGCTAAAATCACAAATGCAAAGTATATGACTTCATTTGTCAAGTTTTTAAAATAACATAATTACAGACCCACAATCAAGTTAAACCCAGTTTGATATGACACTGACTCTCTACCCAAACATTTTTCCCATTTTTGCTTTATAATTCGATTTTCATCAAAATTCTACATACCCCATAATTAAAAAGTGAAAGAAAGTTTGTTTGAAATCTTTGCAAATGTATTAAAAATAAAAACAAAAAAATTAAAATGTACATATTCTGGTGGATCCTGTTTCCACTGATCATCTTTGAGATGTTTCTACAACTTGATTGGAGTCCATCTGTGGGAAATTCAGTTAATTGAACATGATTTGGAAAAGCATACACCTTTCATATAAGATCCAACAGTGAACAGTGCATGTCAGAGCACAAACCAAACCATAATGTCCCAGGAATTGTAGAACCCCGAGACAGGATTGTATTGTGGCACGTGTCTGGGGAAGGATACAGAAAGAATTCTGCAGCATTGAAGGTCTGAATGAGCACAGTGGCCTCCATCATCAGTAAATGTTTGGAACCACCAGGACTGGTCCTAGAGAGGGCTGGCAAACTGAGCGATCGAGAGAGAAGGGCGTTAGTCAGAGAGGTGACCAAGATCCTGATAGTCACACTAAAGGAGCTCATGTGTTTCTCTGTAGAGAGAGAACCTTCCAGAAGAACAACCATCTCTGCAGCACTCCACCAATCAGGCCTCTATGGCAGAGTGGCCAGATGGAAACCCCTCCTCAGTAAAAGTCACATGACAGCCCACCTGAAGGACTCTCAGACCACGAGACCCAAAATTCTGTTGTCTGATGAAACAATGATTGACCTCCACCACCTGGCCAACACCATCCCTACAGTAAAGCATGGTGGTGGCAGCATCATGCTGGGGGGATGTTTTCAGCACCAGGAACTGGGAGACTAGTCAGGATTGAGGGAAAGATGAATGCAGCAATGTACAGACATCCTTGATGAAAACCTGTTCCAGAGCACTTTGGACGTCAGACTGGGGCGACTGTTCATCTTTCAAAAGGACAACGAAGCACACAGCCAAGAAAACAAAGGAGGGGCTACAGGACAATTCTGTGAACGTCCTTGAGTGGCCCAGCCAGAACCCAGACTTAAACCCGATTGAACATCTCTGGAGAGATCTGAAAATGGCTGTGCACTGACACTACCCATCCAAGCTGATGGAGCTTGAGAGGTACTGCAAAGAAGAATGGGAGAAACTGCCCAAAAGCAGGTGGCCAAGCTTGTAGCATCATACTCAAATAGACTCGAAGCTGTAATTGGTGCTCAACAAAGTATTAAACAAAGGCAGTGAATATTTTGGAACCTTGTTTTTTTTTATTTTTAATAACTTTGCAAAGATTTCAAACAAGCTTTTTTCACATTGTCATTATGGTGTATTGTTTGTAGAATTGAGGAAAATAATTAATTTAGTTCATTTTGGAATAAGATAACAAAATGTGGAATAAGTGCTGTGAATACTTTCTGGATGCACTGAATGTACAGGTTACCCAGGCTATATGCATTAATGCACACCCACACCGGCAGCTGGCTTGTAAACTGTGCTCTGAGTCAGATGGTCCCTCTCCTCTTTAGCATGGAGAACACAGCATCCATGATTTTCAAATAGAATTTAGAATTTTCACTCTTTCGACTGGAGGACAGCACAGTTTTCTACTTCCCCTCATTCCATTTTAAACAGTTTCAGAGATTATGGATTTTGACTATATTGTTGTTTCTGTGCATGGACGTTTCCTTAATTAGTATTTGTGAATGCAGCGACAAACTCTGGCCCCTGACAGTGGTTTCCAAAGGTGTTCCTGAGCCCATGCAGGGATTTCCCCAACAGAATCTTGTCTATATTTAATGCAGTGCTGCATGGGGTTTGTATTTACTCGTAGACATAATGGGTTGCTTACGTTTGGCCCCTGCAGGATGAGCTAACTGGATGACTAATTCATTGCCAAACAAATGTATTTAGGACGTTGCACTTTAATTAAGTAAGGCTACTGCAGAAGCCAAGCAATTGTGCCGGCCTTTTTTATTCACCTTAAACAGCCAGTGTGCTGATCTACGAAGGATCACTGACTGTGAGTTTGACTTAAGTGCTCGGACGCTAAAAGAATAATCACTGTTATATTTGCAGTCTCTCTCTTCCCATGTCTGTATGTTTAAGTTGAAATGTTTAGACCCAGGTGGCCAAGGCTTTGCACACTGAGTTTGCACCCAACCCTTAGCATCAAATCGTGCCTTTCTTTTTATAGATTATTTATTTGTAGTTTTTTGCTTTTGTCTGACAGGCACTGTAGAAGTCAGTGGCTACATTGGAAACTAGGGGAGAGAGAAAGGGTATGACTTGCAACACAGGTCTGGACTGGAATCAGACCATGGACATTGAGGTTACATGACATGTGCTGTAACCGTTTAGCTTCCATTGACTTTGCAGGTAATTGTGCCACCTGTAAAACTTGTCTCATGTTCTGATGGAACATAAATAAACAACACAACTGCGACTGTGGTACAGGAAGGTAGAGGGTTCATCCACCAATCCCCCCAGTTGTTGGTTCGATCCTCGGCTCCTCCGGTCACATGTCGAAGTGCCTTTGAGCAAGACACTGAAACCCAAGTTAGTTGCTCCCGGTGAGTGTTGGCCAGCTGCATAGCAGCTCCCCCATCAGTGTGTGAGTGTGAGAGTGAATGGTTGAATACGAAGCAGTGTAAAGCACTTTGAGTTTCAATAGGTAGGAACGTGCTATATAAGTGCAGCCCGTGATGCATTTGCGCTGTTGTAGAATCATAAAGCAGTTTCACCATTCACACAAACAGCATGAAAATGAGATGAACAACATAAAATGCCGATTAAATATGTATCTGACACACTGAAATAACAGCCTTGGCTGATTTGCTTCTAAGTATTTCAATTTTCATGAGCTGCTTGCTTGAAATACTGGAGCTACTTATTCATACCTATTGGGTTGTTTAAATTATTGACACTATATAGTTAACATGCTGAAACTGACACAATGGGATCGGCTGGATTATTTAACAGGAAAAAAAAACGTACACATCAAACTGAACTGAAGGGCCTTATTTAAATCAGCTACTTGATTTGTAACTTCTACAGGGTTGTTAAGTTCATCAGGTGGACAAACGAAGACTGATGTTGTAGTAAATGCATTTTAATGAAGAGATTTTCGGGAAGTGAAGTAGTGATGTCGTTTTAAAGAGTTAAACTTTACAAATTAACAGTGTGAGACAGTTTATTATTCAAAGCAGAGGGATTTTAAACCTTTACGGTTTAACATCGACGTTGTAGACAAATGTGTGATATCTGGTCCTCTTTCCCACGTTTGTGAGGTGAGACATGATACAGGTTCAAAACACAGGCTGGGTTTGGACCTTTTCGGCCGTATTTGGACGTCTTATACAGGTTCAGTATTTCAACATCCTGCAAGGACCCATCTGTGGACATAATTAGTAGACTGTTTGACCATCTTGTCATGACCATGGCACCTTTTTGTAGAGACATCCTGATTATCCTGGTTATATCTGAACAGATGTCCAAAAAGGCCACGACAAGACATTCAAATATCCTATATATTAACAGATAACTGGGGTCCTTGCCAAAAATCCAAATTCTGACCTCTCGATAGGTCCAGAACCTGTATTTCTCCTAAACATTGAAAAATGGACCAAGAACAACTAAGCATGTCTCTCATTAGTCTGTCTTTCTGGACACGTGACGATAAAGGTTTAAAATGCTCCGAATAATAAACTGTGTCTCATATTCTTCAAGTTCAGCTGCTCAAAACACCAAACAGTTTTGTTAGCTTCCAAAACATTTATTGTGTATGTGTGTGTGTGTGTGTGTGCTGCTAAAGTTTTGGAATCATGTGACCTCAGCTGTGGTTTGGGTTTCAGAGGAACTATAGGGCAATTAAAATTTGATGGATACTTTGTTTGGTGCTGTGTGGTCACAGCGGCTTGATCTAGGCTATTACTGTATGTAGTGTGTCAGTCCTCTGACAGCAGTTTGCTCTCCCCTTAATGAGACTGGTGTTGGAGGAAACAGGGTCGGTCAGAGTCTTAATTTCATCTCATAAATACATTAATCATTACATACATGTATATTTAGGGAGGCTCTATTCAACGATGTGTTATCACCTGTGGAGTAATTGAGAGAGAAAAAGCCAAAACCACCATCACCATTGCTATGAGTGAAGAAAGTCGAAGCTGAGCGCTGATTTTTCACGAGCAGGAAATTTTTCCCATTTCTGTTAGTTGCATTCAGGGACTTCGATGTTCCACAGCATCAAAAGCTGATTAAGAGCAGAGATGCTTCCTCAACCTCTATCAGTGTCTCTGGTGCTGCTGCAGCTCAGCAAAAAAAAAATTTAGCTGAGTCACCTGTGCTGCCACAAATGAAAATTCAGTATGCAGACCTCTAAAACAGCCCCCCCACCAACCTCTCACCACCCCCACTTAAATCTTCCCATTCTCCTGCGGACTAAAAGTAAGAGATACAGACCTATCTACTTAGAGATAGTTGATTTAAGCTCTTTTGCTAAGCCTTGAATTGTTTCTCCCCTGAAAGGACAGAGTCGGCTTGAAAAATAGTCCCAATTAGCCCGTGTGTTTCCATAGAGAGCGGGCATCTTTGCAAGGTCTTTCAAGGTTAATCCTTATTAAAAAGATAAACGTTACCGAGCCGCCGCTTTCTGTCTTTTCTTTTTTTTTTTTACCAGCTTTACTCCGACTTACATACACCTTTCTGTCTATCTCACTTTCTATTCCTGCTTCATCTTTTCATGCATTCTTAGTAATTTGAGAAAACAAACAACATTTTACACCCACTCGTAAAGGAGAATAAGTAATAACCAATAAAAAGTAGACAGGTTTTAGTTAAGTTTTAGTCATATCAACTCCACAAGGTGAAAAGTTCTGTTTACAGCTCACTGCACTGCCGCCAAGTGGTAAAAAACCTGTAGTTTGATGCAGGTTTGAGAAGTCTAACAGACATTAGGCTAGTTTGAGAATTACCAAAAGTAATTGTTTACAGCACTTTTGCGGAAGAAGTCTTGGGGTTTGGTACTTATTTCACACTTGGTGACTCAACCCCTGTGTGTTTGTGGCTGGGCTGTAATCTGTGAGCCGTACATTTTTTATTCACACAGTGCACATTATTGGTAGGAGACAGGCTTTGCATGACTGGTGACAACACACTAGCTTTCCATGACTAATAACCCAGTACTAGAGGCGACAGCTCATATTGAATTTGTGTACGAATGGGTTTAACAGTGCTGCTCAATCACTGTGCATCCGTACGATGGAGTCACTGTGATATATCAATGGTGAGTGATAGATTGGGTAATCAATACTCGTGACTACGTCAATACTTTGCCAGTTGCTGACGTGGCTGTCTTTCAGAGTTTTCCCTGAGCCATTTTCTTGGCTGCCAGCTGTATCACTACGTTCTGTTGTGTGTTCACTATGAGAGTAAGAGAAGATGTCACTTTGGTGTGTGATGTACTCTGTAGTATAATGACAGCTACAATGTTCTGCCTGCAAACTTTGTTCCTCCTTCTTGAAACCTGCTCCAGTTCAAAGTATATTTTATGATTCAGAATCAGAGTGAAATTAAGTGTCCTTCAGGTGTGAGTTTATCTCTACATGGGTCTGAGCCCCAGCGGCAGAGCCCCCACCAACGCAGAGTCCCGCTGCAGCCCTCAGCCTCCGGCTACCAGGCAGCGGACAGACCTCTCGCCCTCGCCTCGCGTGGGAAGGCGGACATCATGGAGGAATCCTCGGCTGAAACTGCAGACTCCAGTACTCAAGACGAAGCGCCTCCCCTTGGTGAGAATTCAATCTTAGCAATGGTCTGTACTGAAAGCGAGTTCTGTACAGTTCTGTGGTGGTGCTGGGCTTCTTCCAGTTACAGGTGTGCAGTGTGCAACAAGTGTGTAAGGTGAAAGCACCACAAGCACAACAAACTGTGAATATGATCACAGACGTTTCGTGACGTTTTCGATGTTATGCTACTAGCATAACATCTGCAGATATGTCAGATCACTTTTAAAATCTTCTAGTGTCTTTAACTTCTCAATTCAAAGAGCATTAAAGAGATTAAAGAGGACAGATCTCTCCTCTTTCTGAGGGTCTTAAACCCCCGATCTTCATTTCTCTGTGTCCATAGTGGCTGAGAACAGCCTCCATTTTTATGCAGATGTTTAGATAAATAATAAATGTTGATTGAATTGAACCATGTTTGGAGGGTGGTTAGGCTAAGGACAGTGATTCGCTGTTGCCTAGTAACGATACAGAAGACACAGTAAGCTGCTCTGTTTAGGGCTTCAATAAAAATGGTGTGTGGTGTGCATTGCGCTTGGATCAGGCAACCACAGTCACAGTAGGTTGCATGATCTGGGCCTAACAAACTGTCCCTTGAATGTCATTTACCATTTAGCTTGAAGTTGCACTGATGAATACTTTATTATGAGCAATATGCAGTGTAAAAGATGTTGCTTTTAGTGGCACAGAGAATTGCCAACCGACTGAGTAACTCAATGGAACCTTTTCGTGTCTTTTAGCTCAGTGTTTTACTAGGGAAACATTCTAAAAACCTGTTATATGCTAATTCTCAGCATTAGAAAATCAGTTGGCAACTTGCTGCTGAACAACATGCTGTCAACAGTGAGCTAGAAGGATGTTAAACTTATATACACTAACTTCTATTGACGACGTTGTACTGGCAGTTGACTGTATTTATCGTACAGACTAGATGCCTGTTTGTTCAGCAGAGGTGTAACCATTTACTGTTCACTCTGATTTAATCTGGATTCACTCATCCTCCAGCTGTGAAGGATGTTAATGTGTTGCTTGAGAGAGAAAGAATAGAGGGAAACAGCAGTCCATCCAGAGATGATGACTCCACCCTGCAGAACCCAACCACCCATAGCAGCATCCTTGATGACAACACAAAGTTGGATTCTGGCCTTCCAGAGGTCAGTGAAAGCCTCAGTTTAACCTGAATTTTATTTACCCCCTTCGTACTCATTCTCCTTTTTGTCTGTCTGTCTGTCTGTCTGTTTTCAGGCGAGGAGTAAGTCCAGCGGCCTTTGTTTCAGCGATGGAATGAGCCGCATTGATTATATCCTAGTTTATAGAAAGTCCAGCTCACAATCAGAGAAGAGGGAGGTATTTGAGCGGAATATCCGTGCAGAGGGCCTACACATGGAAAAAGAGGTAAAGAGGAGTGGGTGTTGTTTAATCTTCAACTTAGTTTTACATTGAAAAGTTTAATTCTTTAACACTCTTAACTGTTAAAAACTTCAGTGTGAAAGACTTTTACGTTCGACGATTTAACTGCATTCATCGACCCTCTGCCTCTACTGTATATTTGCTCTACTTTTATAGTTATTAGTTATTGTCTCCACCAACTCCTGTGGAAAATATCAGGTTAACTGCTCACAGATACAGCAGCTGAGCTCCAAAGAACCTCAGAGCTCACTACAAGCAACAACCTTTACATTCCACATCGTCAGACTGTTGTTTGTATAAGAATATTGTTAATTGTGCTTTAACTTGATTTATGAAACAAACTAAGTTCCTATAGACAGACTTAGTGTTGCTCCAGGGCATATCAGCAGGGTAAAAATCAATTAGGGTGGTCCTCCTGCCCTAATTAACCACATATTGGGCATTCACATTTGTCTAATATGTGCTAAGAGGGATGAGAGTGCAGTGCAGTGAGAGCATATCTCAAAAAAAAAACAAAAAACTGTTCAAATGTTTAAAAGCTAGGGCTAAGTTCCTGTACTGACAGAGGTTTAGCTTTGCTGTGATTACTCTAGCAAACCTGTAGCTACATTCATTCATGGTGCGCAACATGGGCCACGATTAACCCCAGTTTGTATGAAGAAGCAGTAGTGCGTGTCATTCCTAAGGCCAAATTAGTGAAATTTAAAATGTGCAGTCTTACAAGTGTAGATAGCTGAGTGTTGTTGTAGAATTGGCTGGTGACCCTAACAGCCCATTCCCCTCCCCGGCTGTGCAGTGCGGGTCCTCCCACGGTAGTAATTGGGGAGGGTTGGGTCAGGAAGGGCATCCGGCGTAAAAACTGTGCCAAATCAACATGCGGACAATGATCCGCTGTGGTGACCCTGAACTCAGGGGATAAAAGCCGAAAGGACACAAAAAATAAAAACACTTGACAAAGTGGAGAATGTGTGTTTTGATGTTAACTTCAGCACCATCTGCTGATCAGTAGCAACAAGGTCATCATTATCTGAACCATGCAGGGGAAGACAATGGTTTCTTGTTTCCTTCAGCAGCCCACTTGTGTGTGTTCTTTGACTGGAGTCATTCTGTTATTTTTAAGTCTCCTTCCAGTCAGCTCCTGATTCATGACTCCTACACTGTCAGCCTGTGCACACAGGTGAAGAAAAGAGCACATCCCAGCAAACATACTGAAGTTGAACAGAAGTGACCCTTATTGTGATGTGTGTGAACACAGCATCTTGATTGTTGCTCTTGTGTGTCCGGTTTTCTTTACAGGCCTCTTTAACAAACAGCGGCGTGATTTTTTTGAAGCTTCATGCACCATGGGATGTTCTCTGTCGCTATGCAGAGCTCATGAACATTCGCATGCCTTTTAGGTGAGACAGAAAACATGAACAAACAAAAGTTATATTTATATACACTTCATTTTTAAAAAGAGTGTGGAACAATGCATTTAATCTTTTTTCATAAAAAAAAACAACAAAGCCGATCACTTTTGAATATTGAAAGCAATGAAGAGCTACTTGTTAGTGGTGGTACTTGTGCCATTTGTTGTTATTGTATTAACTGAACTTCGTCATCCTGACCTAATTCCATCATTCTTAACTTTCCATATCCCAGGAGGAAAATCTTTTTCATGCACCGACGACACAAGTTCATGACCAGGTGAGTGTTCAGTAGAGAAGGCAGCATGTTATCAACTGAAGAAGCAGGTTTGACAGAATTTCCACTTGCAGGATGGAAAAGCGCATCAACAAATTTCGCGGCTGGCTTCCCCGCAAGCCCATGAAGTTTGACAACGACACTTTGCCAGACCTGGAAGAGAATGAGAGCTTCACTGCCCCCTTCAGTCGATCGAGGATTCATCAGTGAGTTTTTAAACTAATCTTAGACACTTATGCAAAAGAAACTTCCTTCACAGCAGGCAGATTTGTCACAACCAGCTTGTTTCACTGCAGTTTCATCATCCACAACAAAGACACCTTTTTCAGCAATGCCACCAGAAGTCGCATTGTCCATCACATCCTCCAGCGGATTAAATACGAGGAAGGGAAACATAAGATGGGTGAGTATTTCTATGGATGTTACAACAGGGGACAGAAATATTGAAAATAGAAAGGAATTGAAGCAAGAGACAAAAAAATACACTTCTGTGTAAATTCTTACAGATGTTTCAGTTTCTCTGAAATTCGTCCAATTGGACAATATTTGGACTTTTTGGTTTAGTAAAGGGCACATGAATACTTTTTGCTTGCTATTGTAAGACTCAACAAATTTGATCATGTATAGAAATTCTCTCACTTTGATCTTAGACATAAACTTCACTGTAGAATTGCAGTTATTTAGTTTATCTTCTTTAATTTACACTAATGTTAAAGTTTTGCGTGTTTAAGCAGAAGTGTATCTGCTAGACAGCATCAGACAACTGTTGTTTTTATGGTGCTTTCTTTCTGACTCCAGGTCTCAATCGTCTTCTGAGCAATAGTTCTTATGAAGCAGCTTTCCCTCTTCATGAGGTAATTTGGAGAATCTCCCAAAAGCCATTTATGAATTTAATTCTGTCACCTGTGCGAGTGCTCTGGTGTCTCTGTGTGTATGTTAACAGGGGAGCTACCACAGCAAAAACTCTGTCAGAACGCACGGAGCAGAGAACCACCGGCACCTGCTGTATGAATGCTGGGCCTGGTGGGGGGTTTGGTACAAGTACCAACCGCTGGATCTAATCAGGTAGCTCCACTGAAACAATGCTGTGTCTATTTATAATTAAAACCCTCATGGCTGATAGTAGTAGCAGAAATCATTTTTACTCACAGGCCGGGCATAAAACTGGTTCTCTTCAAAATCTTCAGTAGTATTTTTCATATTTATTTTATAGTATTCAGAGCCAAGCTGAAGGATCCCTCATTGTTCTTGTGCTTTGCTGCCGTTTCAGGAGGTATTTCGGAGAGAAGATCGGTCTGTACTTCGCCTGGCTCGGCTGGTACACAGGGATGCTGTTTCCTGCTGCTCTGGTTGGCCTCCTGGTGTTCTTGTATGGCATATTCACTTTGGAGCACTGCCAGGTCAGGTAAACAGCCCTTCTCTCTTTTTTTCTGATGGAAATATGCATCTCTACAGGTGGTTGTCATAAAGTTTAAAGTTTTTTTATAAAAGAAAACAAAAAACAAGCTATATCTGGTGCACAAATGCTCAGCAGTTCCCGAGCAGATACTAAGTTTATTTAATGAAACAGACAGGTAACTTTTCTGCCTTCGAAACAAATGTGGTTTTACAGGGGAAGCAACAGAGGAGGCCTGTGAATAAATCCAGGAAATTAATCCTATTCAGTGTCACAGTTTGAAATAAATTTTTAAAATGTAAATACAAATGGGCTATGTAATCACTTTATATGTAAGACAATATCAGAAAGACTGAAGTCATTTTAAAAGAACATAAAATAATTATCAGCTTTGATTAAAAAATTAGCAGATACACACACACACATACAGACACATAGAGTACAGAACCTAATTGGGTTGCATCAGTCACTGGACATTGTAATATGAGCTTTAGAAGAGTTTGATGGGCTCAACATTGTCATTTTCCAGCAAGGAAATCTGCCAGGCCACCGACATCATCATGTGCCCCATCTGTGACCAGTACTGCCCCTACCTGAGATTGTCTGACAGCTGTATCTATGCCAAGGTACTGTCTCAACAGCAAGAGGGAAAAAAATGTTCAGCTGTTTTGCGATTTAAAATATGCAATGAACCAACAATATATAAACATGTAACTTTTACTCTTTACTTTAAGATTCAGATGACTACAGTCATACATATTAACTGTAAGTTGTGTTTCTGTTTGTGTTTAAAGCACCGTTTTAAAGAGAACCTTTATTTATTTCAGGTCACCCATCTCTTTGATAACGGGGCAACTGTTTTCTTTGCTGTGTTCATGGCTGTTTGGGGTAAGTGTCGCAGTTTGCAATTTCTGAAGTGGTACGTCTGGCACAAGATGTCTAATTTCTTAATTTTGGCCACTAAGGAGCAACACAACAAGCGAGTTATTAACATAAACGGTACATAAAGCAGCACTGACATTCATTTAGCGTTGTGTTTCTGTCTACCTGCAGAGTGTACAGTAAGCCCTGTTTAAGTTTCCACCACCTCCTATGTGCACCAGCTATTACCTGTAGCTGGTTTCTATCTGAAAACAGCTGCCTGCTGCTACTAGAAATGGTGCCGCATTAAACATTACAATGGCATCAAAGCAACACACACCCCTGTGATTCATTTTTTAATACACACATTTTGAAATCTGAAGCTTGAAGTTTATTTTTCCATTTTCAAATGGTTAGATTACAAATCCTGTTAAAACATCGGAGGCTGCTCAAAATAAAACTTTTAGCATTACATAATAAAATGACTTCTATTTGCAAGTAGGTTGCACAAGCATTTCCTGACAAAACAATTTAATTGTAAGTTAGTTGAAGTTTAAGTTAAAACTTTTGGAGCCTGTCAGTGCTGAACGAGGTCCCAGGGTATGGACGGTGCAAACAGAGAGTATGTGGTTGGTTCACAATCTTCAAGTGCTCGTGATGAACTAACAGCAGCAACATCAACAAGCTGATAGCTTACCTGCTTATTGATATCTAGATGAAAAGTTGAAGGGGCTGGAGAAACATGAAAGAAAGAAAAAGAAATGCACTAAATTGTTAGACTGAAGAGAACAATATGCATCTGTACAGCTGAAACTTCTCCATTTTATACTCATGTATATTTTATCAAAACTTATCTGGCAAAGTTAAATTTAGTGACAGACTTGGCAGCTTTCATGTTTCAGCAGATGAGAAAACGTTCATCCTGTGAGACATGAAGTTGACACTTTACACTGCTGACTAATCTGACTAACATGGAGTAGGAATACAATTTATAGTTTGTATGTCCATGGTGGCTCCTGCACTGCAAGTATAATGCATTTTCCGGAAGAAGTACAAATACCATTTCCATTATAACATGTAAATAAAAAGAGAATGTGATGATTTGCAAATTATTTGAAACCTGTTTTTGAATTTAAATAGTACAAAGAAAACATCCAATTAAGAAACTGAGAATTTAGGTTTTTCTTTTTCTTTTTCTTTTTTTATTTAAATATTCGCTCATTCTGAATTTAAAGGCAATAACATTTGGGACAAGTTGGGACAGGAGGCAGTTGTGTGATGCCACAAAAACACCTGGTGCTGTTTAAATGCCTTAAAATAATAAGAATAATTTATCTTCTGCATTACATAATATAATCTGGAGAAATGTATGTATGCGATGGACAGAAGCAAAAACCACTAGACAAAGCAATAATCACTGAAGAAATGGCCAATGGGTGTGGGACCTTTATTTTCTCCTAGCAAGGACCACAGCCCACACCTTCTGTTTACAAGGCCAAGGTGTTATCTACTGAACCACTGCTACAGACACGGAAAACATTTGTAGAAAAAACTGTTCCACTTCATGTCAGGTCGAAACAAAATGTCTGACGCTTTTTGAATCCAAATTTAAGTGTCTTATGTTTACACATATAAAAGACAGTAGGTCACAGTCACCAGAAGTGAAGTTTGCTCAGTAAGATGCACAGTTTGACTTGAATTTGATTTCAGTTGCATAATTATGTAGTAGTTATCCATTTATCCATTATCTGTACGGTAACTGCTCCTATATGCTCAGAGTGTTGTTAAAAGAAGAGGTGATGCAACACAGCAACAAAAACAGCCGATCCCAGCTCTTTTGAGTCTTCATCAAATTTCACCAAACTTCACCAAACATTTTTATATCATATTTCTCAGTTTTGACATTTGATATGGTGTATTTGTACTATTTACTGTCAAAAATAAGTTTGAAGTGATTTATAGTTTATACATTATTCAAAACATCCCAACTATTGTGGAAATTGGGTTTGTATGAAAACTTTATTGCCACTTTATTAGTTAGTGATGAGTTATGTGTGAAGTGAACTTTACACATAAGTACTTTCATATTGATATTTGATATTGTTAGAAAAATAAATATATGAGATAAGAGATCTGTTGTGTACAAAGACTTGTCTTCAAGATAACTGTTACACAAAACTGTCTTGCTTCAAGGTTATGCACTTTTTTTATCCGGACATGAAGGTAGGAATCGTGCTCTGGAGAGACCGGCAACCATCCTTACCTTACTGCAAGTGTGTGTGTGTTCGTGTGTGTGTGTATAAAGTTATATAAATTATAAAATTGTCTAAAAACAAACAACATCCTCATCTTTTCGAGTTAATCAAGTTAATGATCAACACTGAAGCTTAGTTATTTAGGAAAATTCTGATGCTTACCAGTGAGTTTGTTAACAGCGTCTGGGTGTGTGTGAGCCTGTTTTACTCTGTTGTCCAGTCTCCAACATCGCAGCATGCAGTACAGAACTAAACACAGCTGCAGGACAAAGGTCAACACGCCCAGCACAATAATGGTGTTGTAAACTGGTGAGGGTGAGGAAGGAGACACAGGGTACAAATTTCAGGCTGTGCAAGGCAGAACGTTTGCTTTTAAAGGTGTCACTGGAATCCTTATTCTGTCAAGTATTTGTGTATTTCTTTATTTACACAAGAAATTAAATCCTAGCTTAAATTCTAGATTCAATCGGACACTTCTAAAGCTTCTTCTAAGGAAGCCAAGCGCTTAACATCTAAGCTACATTTTAATACAGTATGTACATTAGCAAAACATTACTTTTTGCTTCTGTACAGTAGACATGTACTGTATGATAATATTTGACATATTTCACAGTTACAGATACGCAGTTCTGCCCGTGTGACACAGTACCACGTGATGATAGGTATGGCGTTTTCTCCCAGTGGGTGACCTCCAGCTGAGAAAAGCCCAGAGTCATGTTCTGCTTCTGGAGGAACCCCATCAGTCAGATACCACAGACGTCCAGCAGACTCCCTGTGCAGACAAGGCAGTGATATTTTCATTTATAAACTTGTGTCCTGACAAAGCAATATTTGCTCTTATACACTAAAAGCATAAAATCTGTTATATCGTTGTAAACCGTTTGGTCTAGCAGAGAAATCAGTGTGACCGTATGTGTTTGACTGATGTACCAGTAAAATGAAAAAATATTCAGCCTCTTTGAAAGCAGGAACCTTTTTTAGTAAGTTATCTTCAAGACAAGTCTTTGTACAGAACAGGTCTCTTATCTCATATGTAAACTAATTTTAACAACAGTTTAATAAACTACAGAATTCAGAACACAGTGCAAATCTGTTAAATAATATTTAATAAACCTCACCTCTTCTCATGAGCTTACTGTGACAATGGGATTTACTCTTGATAGATAAATTGTATATCTTCTCCAAAACCTTAGTGATCAATATCTTGCAAACATATCAGAATAAAAATGAAAACCACAATTAACCTTTGCACAAAAAAAAAAAAAATGCATCTGAAAACCAAATTATTCCAACTTTACGGGCGACGCTGTATATGAGTTAGCTTTGAATTCTTGCTATTTACTATAAAAACATAAGAGCGTATAGAAAAACAAACTGTATGATCACATAAAATATAATGCAGTAAAAGATTTGCAGTGGCCCAAATAATGTGCAAACAACAGAACACATATAAAAAGAAATCTATACACACATATACAGTACATTCATGGATGATTCAGGATGATGTGGATGCTGTTTTCACAGCTGCTCAGACAAACCAGAGTCCAGCCTAAAGGTCTGTATACACGTTTAAGCTTTCCAGTTTTTTAAGGAGCAGTGTAATAGATCCTACAGCACAGTACTGACCTTACAATCACTGCTTCTCTGTGTAGAAAGCTGCTTTTTTCCTGCTGCTGTCCGGATGAATAAGCTGTGGCTTCAACTGCAGCAGACAACCAGCTCAAATCTCTTCATTAAAGTTCCTCAGAAGTTTGCCCCCCTGCTGGCTTCACAGCAAAGCCCTCACATTCATAACATCTTGCTCTGCTGCATGTTCACTAGGGAGGTGGACGTAACCGAGAAAATAAATTGAAACACTCTTGATCAGAGCTGAGCCCCTGCAGGAATAGTGCTGCAGTCTGCAGTGGAGAGGCAGGTCAGCATGTGTGCAATAAGTAAGCTATCCATAGGACTTTGTCCAGCAGTGCCCACTGTTACCCTTTTCCCTTTGACACTTTAAATATTTTGATTACACTGATGCCATTTGAGCCAGTCACATGAATGAGAGCAGAGATGCACAGGGATTTGATCACCTCTCAAGTCACAAAGGGGACTTTGATACAAGTCCTAAATATGTAAATGTGTTAATGTTTATGACGGCAACTGAAGGTGTCGGCTTCATGATTGAATGAGCAGCCTGGTCAGTTCTCTGCATTGCACTTTTACTCTGTGTCAGACATGGTAACATTTACATTTGTCACTTGCAATATGGCAGAAGTCTGAACTGGATGCAGTCACATTAACAGATTACAACACACCGTACTAACCTGAGGTCTCGTTACAGTACATATAGTGGACCTACACATCATGATGCGTTTAAATGTGTGACCTAATCACAGATATTATTGGGAGTTGTTCTCTCACTATAAAAAAAGATTTCTTGGGAAAATCCCCCAAACAGCAATTGTTTTTTTCTAAGAAAACACTGGCCTTTAACAAGTTGTGCACCACTGTACAATTCCTGAGACAAAGTTTAGCGATTGGCCAACTAGTAAACGTAGACAAAACAGGGCAAGTAAAGTAAGAGCAATAATGCACTTACATTACAAACACAGACAAACTGGGTAACTGCAAATTCTACAACTCCTGCTGCCATTTTACTCCTATGTTTCAGCAACGGTCTTCCTGGAGTTCTGGAAAAGACGCAGAGCTGTCCTCGCTTATGACTGGGACCTTATTGACTGGGAGGAAGAGGAGGTAAAGTACTTTTATTCCATGTGGCCATTTCGGATTCTGTGTTTCTGTGTCTATAGATAGTCAAATTCATTAAAAATATATTTAATCTTTGGATCTCTGGCTTTGCCCAAATGTGGACAACTTCACTAATGGCAGTGTTTTTGCCCTCTTAGTGGCTCTGCCTGTCAGCAAATACAGTATTTGCCTGATCCTTCCCCTTTTTCAGTCTCAATATGTGGAATCATTATACCGAGTCTGTATCAAGAGACTCTGTCCGAAATCAATTTATGATACAGTGAAAATGTACAAATGTAAAAGCTTATATAAACGTAATATGTTGTGTCGGGAATTCTGTTGAGTTTTTAATGTTCTTGCCAATCTTATGTGCAAACCTCCAAACCTTGTCTGATGGTCCTACTCAAACTGGTAAACACTATCTCTGAAAGGCTGCTCGTTGTGGGTGTGAAAGTGACTCAGAGTCTCGGTCTGCTTTGTACAGAACAGATATTAAACTCTTGATTATAGATTTTGGCCTTCAAATCAAAAGGTCCTGGCTAGAGGTTTGTTTGGGTCACTGTAGCTCAGCCTGTGGCCTAATCATAAAACAGTGGTGTAATTATCTGACTGTCTGTTGGATTTGGCTTCTCTGTGACTTGGCTTTTGTCTTTCAGGATGAAATTCGACCTCAGTTTGAAGCCAAATACTCCAAGAAGGAGAGGATGAACCCCATATCTGGAAAACCTGAGCCTTACCAGGCCTTCACCGATAAATACAGTCGCCTCATTGTCTCAGCGTCAGGGATCTTCTTCATGGTGAGTTCACTATGTTTCCTGAATACATTTATTTTATTATTAATTCATTCTGTGCTTTACTTTTGTGTCAATACTCATTTTTGCATATAGGTCAGTTTTAACAAGCCCTCTAATGTCTCTGTTAACTACCTACTCTCATCATAACAGTCAAATTACTATAATTACTATCTTATCGTTATAAACCGTAAACACTAATATTTTTTGCATATGACTGCAATGACAGATACTGGTGGTGATTGCTGCTGTGTTTGGCATCGTCATTTATCGCGTGATCACCGTCAGCACCTTCGCCGCCTTCGGCTGGGCTCTCATCAGGAACAACTCTCAGGTGGCGACCACGGGCACGGCGGTCTGCATCAATTTCTGCATCATTATGCTCCTTAACGTGGTGAGTTTCTTTCCCATCAGAAGCAGCAGTCATAATAATATATTAAAATGAAATAAATGTAAGTTCACCGCTGACTGACCTTCAACCTTGCTTTATTAAAGCTCTATGAAAAAGTTGCTCTCCTGCTCACCAATTTAGGTAAGTTGTCTACACCAGCAAATCTACTATGTTTGAATCGGAATAGATGTGTTCAGTGCAGTACAAGAGGTTATCACAGAACTGGACGTACAACTTTTCGTCATAAACAGAATTAGTTAGAATTCGAATGGCAATTGTTCTGCCAGTCACCTTATATATATTATGTCTGGTCTGTTGAGTACTTGATTGTCTTTCCGTACATCCACAGAGCAGCCGAGGACAGAGTCAGAGTGGGACAACAGCTTTACTCTTAAGATGTTCCTTTTTCAGTTTGTCAACCTCAACAGTTCAACTTTCTACATCGCCTTCTTTTTGGGAAGGTGAGAAAGAAAAACGTATTTTGCAGAAGTAACAATTTAAGATTGACCCAATAGACATTATTCTTTATAAGTACAAGTACTTTATAAGCTTTACAGTATTTGGATAATTGTATTGGTACAGTTACGTACCACCTCTGGGTGTATTTACTTTAGTGAAAATGATAATAATACAACCTGTTTACACTGTGTTCTATATCTCAAATGCAGTGCATTCACTAACAAATCTTATTTATTAAGATCTTTTGATGAAAAAGAGATGCAGATGTTTCTCATGCGAGAATAAAAGGAGACAGTGAGTTAAAGCATTAAGCATTAAGTTTATAATGATACAATTACAGCTTCAAGCAGTGTTATGTTTAGCATGCAGAGAACGTAAGGTTTTCTTCGGTTTTAATATCAGTGATGGTTTACTTCCACTGTTGCCTCAAATTCGATTGGACTGAAAAATAGTCTGTGTGTTTTCTTGATTGACAGATTTACAGGCCGGCCCGGTGCATATCTACGCCTCATCAATCGCTGGAAACTGGAAGAAGTGAGTAATTACTATGCAGTCCCATGGAACCAAAACAGCAGACGTGGCCACATGCAGGGTTTTAGAAATACTGAGGTCCAATAACTGAGCTGGCAAAAAATATATATATTTCCATAATTTACGTATGTACTTTTAAAGATCTATGAGGACTGCTTTCTTTGTACTTATGCTATGATAAAAGAACCATTAAGACACAGATGGGACCTAACATAGTAAGGATGCACATTCCCCTGGTATGAATGTTCTTTTATTAAGAGGAGGAGCAGAAATGGCCAAGGGGCGTTTAAAAACGGTACTAGACGGTACTAAATAAATGTACAATAAGCATTATATTGATGACAAAAAAGTCTTTGTTTAAACTTTTTTGACATTTCAAAATAGAAGATCTAACATTTTTTGCAACCAACTGTAGCTACATTAGCAATCATACAGAGGTCTGGACCTCATGGACCTCAGAGGGGGGTATCCTAAATAGGACATTGAGCTTTTTTTTTTTGTATTTCCGTATACAAGGCATTTTAACCAGCATTAAACGTTCCCATAATTACAGGAACACTTGGGGAAATAGGTCTGAGCTGACACTTTAAGGTGCTGAGCTGATGTGCTCCCAATTTTTTCGCAAGGCTGCAGAATTGGAAATAAAGAAATTCTTTAGAATCTGACATGTACAGTACAATACAAGTGGAGACTCAGCCTTGATTGTGCTTGGAGAACTCCAGGGATACACCTAAGACATTCCTCATGTACAACGAAACACTATGAATACATTTGCGTTACAGTATATACTGTAGTAAGCCTGGTTTTAATGCAAATTTGCCCACATGAACAGTTTGTGGTTTACTTACAGAAAAGCTGCCTGCACGATGCAACACAGCAGCAAAAAAGGCTCTTTAAATGCAAAAAGAATTACTTTCAAAAAAAGCCATCGTCAGCATAATGCTGCATCATATAACCCTTTTCATGATGCAGCAGATGTTTTTGTTTGAAGCCAAACTCAGAAGATACTCATTCTTTTTAAATCCGTGAAGGACAGATAATATAGTGCACTTCTTTGTTTACACTGGATAATTATACTCCAAAAAGTCAGTTAATATTCATACCAAGTGCTCCAGTGCAGTATGTACATACATGCAATTGTGCCATACTAACAGATTTCATATTATATTCTTTATCTGTTTTACAACAAGAAACTGTTGGATGGCAAATTAAACAGTGACTTTGAAAAGCCCCATGGAAAGCTAATTTTTCAAAGACGTAAATATCAGCCTATAATAATATCTGGAGCAACATTATCATCATTCGAAATGTCTTTCTGTTTGCAAAAATATCTGGCTTTCTAAATTTCTTCCTTTATCAATTTACAAAATTACAAAAACTAAGTATTTTCAGTTTAGATGTTGACTTTTTAATCCAAATTCTATCTACTTTTATTACACTCAAAATCTGTGTTTAATCAGTACTAGAATACAAATGGAACACTAATTTGCAGAGGTAGCATATTTCCGGCAATAATAGCATATTTCAGGCAAAGTAAATGGAAAACACAAGGGGCATTTAAATGTGGTATGTATTTACAATTATTTAAAATATAGCAATATGCTAATATAAATAGTAGGGACAGATACTACAAAATACACACTGTATCTGTATCATTGTAATATTGTATATACAGTTTATTACTTGTGTACAGTACATCATGAGCATTGTCTCTACTGTGTTAATAGTGTTTACATAGACCTCCCTGTTATTTAATGATGTGTTAGTCAGTGTGTGTTTTTGTCCCAACTCCACCATAACCAAGGTTTGAATGGTTCCAATATTCCAACAGGGTGAAAATCTAAAAAAATAAAATAAATAAAAAACTAATGATAAGTCTTACTGCAGTAATGCAGAATGCCCTCACTTTTAAAATTCTATTGTTGGTGAGGAGGACAGATTGGTTTGAACCGCTTTCTCTCTGCCCTTGTCACTGCAGTGCCATCCCAGTGGCTGTCTTATTGACCTCTGTATGCAGATGGGAATCATCATGGTGCTAAAACAGACATGGAACAACTTTATGGAACTTGGCTACCCGTGAGTTCAAAGTGTTATCATGACCAACACAATGATATGAGTGTCAGCGGCTGTAGCTTTGACAATGTGCAGATCACTCAACCACTTTGGTACAGATTGTTTTGGTGCCTCAACCACTTCTGACTGCTCTTTACAGATTACATCATATTAGATCTACAAGTTCTCATGTGTTGTTCTTAGGCTGATCCAGAACTGGTGGACAAGGCGAAGGCTGAGGAGAGAGTGTGGGCCGAATGCCAAGGCCGGCTTCCCACAGTGGGAGAGGGATTACAACCTGCAGCCAATGAATGCCTATGGACTTTTTGATGAATACTTGGAGATGAGTATGTTTTACCCTCATCATTTTTTTCTTTGTTTGCTTATGAGTATGTAATTGTCGAACATGGAGATTTTTATGTACTATATTACTATATACTGTTATCTATCTCTTTACAGTACTAATTCAATCCTAGTTTAAGATTCAGCTGCTAATAAGGCTAAATACTTGCTTAATATTTGCTTTTAGAGTGATAAGGGACCCAAACAGTAAACTGAAAGTTTGTCAGTGGCTGGCAACTAGGGTCTAAAGGCTCTTGGTGCTTGTGTTTCAGTCTTACAGTTTGGCTTCACCACCATCTTTGTGGCAGCTTTCCCTCTGGCCCCTCTCTTAGCGCTGCTCAACAACATCATTGAGATTCGTTTAGACGCCTACAAGTTTGTCACGCAGTGGCGGCGACCTCTGCCATCACAAGCCAAAGACATAGGTAAATAGAACATCTGTCTTATAGCAGCTGACTTCCTGTGGTTACATATCATTTAAATCCGTGTATAATAGTGGGTGTTTGTGGCAGGGATCTGGTATGGCATTCTGGAGGGAATCGGCATCTTGTCCGTTATCACAAACGCCTTTGTCATCGCTGTTACCTCAGACTTCATTCCTCGTCTTGTTTACGCCTACAAGTACGGACCTTGTGCTGGTCAGGGTCGAGCAGGGGAGGGGTGAGTGATGACGGAAACAGTGAATTTGTTGGAGGTTTAGCTCAAATTCATTGGTAATAATTCTATATTACTATGGTCACATGTTCCTCAGGTGTATGATGGGTTACGTTAACGCCAGCCTGTCAATATTCCGGGTGTCTGACTTTGAGAAGAGATCACAGCCCAGGACGAATGGCTCGGAGCTGTTTGGAGAGGCTGTGAAATATTGCAGGTAGTGTGTTCGTGTGTGTTGCACTAAAAAAGAAACATCTGATGGAAACAGAAGGTTGTTTATTTTTAATAGGTTTCGACTGCAAGCATTCGTGCAACCCCACGTTGGCCTGCACAGAATCCACTTTTTATGTGGGTTCATTCTTCACTTTATTAATAATACCTGTGACACACAGGCTCTTACTGTGCTCTACATAAATTAGAAATCACAACATAAAAAGTTCAAACACGATTTTGATATAACCCAGAAACTTGCTCCAACAAGAATAACAGCAAAAAGTTCTTTCAGTCCAAAAAAATGCAATGCAATGCAGTGTTTTACACAGTAGGACAGAGCCTAATGTGACATTTGACAGATTTGGGACGTCTCTATGTCTACATAGTTTATTCATGTTTGTTAACTTAGTTCGATACCAGTTTGAAATGACCTTTGACCTCAGCGTGTGCACTCCCTAGATATCGTGACTACAGGGAGCCTCCGGACTCAGCTGAGCCCTACTCATACACTCTGCAGTTCTGGCACGTCCTGGCAGCCCGGCTGGCATTTATCATCGTCTTTGAGGTCAGTGTAATTCCTGATAAATGACTCCAGAAGCCAGGTCAGGTGTGAAAGTAGATCCCTACAGATTACGTTGTCAGTGGTTCTTTGTCTTTTAAAAACTAAAGTCAACACAAAACAGAAACAAAAGCAGAAGAAGACAATGATGAGTGTGTCAGTCAAAAGAACGGGGAAAACAAAAGACCAAATTGGGCCCGTTTTTACAGGTAGGTTGGCCATGGTGAATGACATCAGCTGACGAGGCTCCAGTATCAGCTAGTCCTGCACAGGTTGGCCAGGACAACCTGCAAGACAGTGGAAGGGGTCTCACAGTACACACAAAGTACATTAAAGCTACAACATGCACTGTTTGGGAATAAAAGTACAGTAGCTCAGAATCAATCCACTGCGAGGCTCAAACACTAAAGTTTAACATGTTCATATGACACAAAGGAAATTATCTTCTTTGAATAGAAAGCATTTCTGCAGTTGTTGTTCTGTGTTGTTCTGATGCTTTGACCGTACATCCCCACATCAGGATACATTATGGAGAAATGTTTGAAACAGTTAAATACTGTAGCTTTTCACAATTTGCCTATGGGATCAATAAGGTTCTTTGAATCTTGAATCTCTCTTTCCAAATCAAAAAGCCATCAATCATTAATCTCTTTTTTAATTGAACAGTGACTATGTCTAATGTAATGCAACCACAAGGGGGCACAAGCCAGTGTCTTCATGTGCCAGTCCCAAGTCTGGATAAATGCAGAGGGTTGTGTCAGGAAGGGCATCCGGTGTAAAACACATGCCAAATTAAACATGCAAATCAAGACACACTGAATCTGACTTCCATACCGAATCGGTCGGGGACCAGGGTTAACAACAACTGCCACCGGCGCTGTTGACTTACAGGATGCCGGTGGAAATTGGGCTACTGTTGGTCGGAGAAGGAAGGAGGAATGCGTATTTGTAGGCAGCGAGAGAAGAGGAAACCAAGAGTGTGGGACTGACAGTAGGGACTTTGAATCTTGGTACTATGACAGGAAAGGCTAGAGAGTTGATCGAAATGATGCAGAGAAGGAAGGTGGACATACTGTGTGTCCAGGAGCGCAAGTGGAAAGGTAGCAAGGCTAGAAGCTTAGGAGCAGGGTTCAAATTTTTTACCATGGGGCAGATAGGAGGAGAAAAGCAGTAGGAGTTATGCTGAAAGAGGAGTTTGTGAGGAATGTTCTAGAGGTGATCAGAGTATCAGACAGGGAGATGAGTTTGAAGCTGCAAATTGAAGGCGTGATGTTCAATGTTGTGAGTGGTTATGCCCCACAGGTAGGATGTGAGTTAGAAGAAAAGGAGAAATTCTGGAGTGAGGTGGATGAAGTGATGCAGAGCATGACAGTAGACTCAAGACATTAGACAGGAGTACAGGGAGATGCAGCGTAAGGTGAAGGTAGAGGTGGCAAAGGCCAAACAAAGAGCATATGAGGACTTGTATGTTAGGTTGGACACTAAAGAGGGAGAGGTGGATTTGTACAGGTTGGCGAGACAAAGAGACAGAGGTGGGAAGGATGTGCAGCAGGTTAGTGTGATTAAAGATAAGGATGGAAATGTATTGACAGGTGCCAGGAGTGTGATGGGAAGATGGAAGGAGAACTTTGAAGAGTTGATGAACGAGGAAAATGAAAGGGAACGAAGAGTAGAAGAGGTGACGGATGTGGAGCAGGAATTGGCAATAATTAGTAAAGTGAAGTTGCAGATGACATTGTGATTTGTAGTGAGAGCAGGGAGCAGGTGGAGGAAAATCTAGAGAGGTGGAGGTCTGCTCTGGAAAACAGAGGAATGAAGCTTAGCTGCAGCAAGGCAGAATACATGTGTGTGAATGAGAGGGAAGGTTTTGCAGTACAAAAGTACTCTTTAAAGAAACCGTACTCTCTTTTAAAGCACTTTAAAAGGAGAAGAAAAAGTAATAATTCATTAATTTGAAGATGTTTTTTTTTAGTATGGTATTGCTCTGGTAATGTACTCTGTTTTTTGCAGCACATGGTCTTTGCCATCAAGACCCTGATCGCGTACCTGATCCCAGACCTTCCCAAGGACCTACGGGACCGCATGCGCAGGGAAAAATACCTGATCCAGGAGATGATGTACGAGGCTGAGCTGGAGAGACTGCAGAAAGAGAAGAACGAGAAGAAGAAGAAGAAAGACAGGCCCCATCACAAGGAATGGCCCTGAACACACCAACTGATGTGGTTCAAGGTGGTTCAGCTCGGCTTAAGTCTAGTGCAGACGTGTATTTAACAGATTAGTATGAACTGACAGCAGCTCAGTTAAAGGGCAGCTTCAATTGCTTTTTTTAGTCCTACTTTGAGTAGCACACTCTCTACTTTTCCTGTACAAAAATATCTCTTTAGTTTTAACTAAAAAACTTCTCCGGATGACATCATGTGGCGGGATTTTTCAGTCCAGATGATGTCGTCAGGAGCAGGTCAACTAACACCGTGACCTCTGTGGTATCAGAGCAGTATCATCAAATTCCTCCGGATGATGTCATCTTCATGTTGAAGTCGTGTTTAAAGAAATGACTTTTTTAAGAGCGTCTGTTTTTCCTGATCCCAAATAAGAATTTCAACATTTAGTTTCTCTTATTTTCAGGTTGTCAGCTTCTGTTTGCTGCACACAGGAAGAAGGAGAGGGGTGCTGGACTTCCTGCATGATACCGGACCTTCACATCTTCCTCCCGCCATGTCAGACCAGCACCTCCTGGTGGACAGATTGATAAACTCCATCCAGCAGGGTCACACAAAGACCCCAGCTCTGTCTGCACATCTAACAGACTTCCTTTTAAACATTTGGCAGCGGGATTTACTACCTTTTAGTTTTTTCCAGGTAGTTTCTACCACTTTGGACTGTCAGCATCGTATGTCTTCAGATCCTGAATGTAGATTTCAAGCAAGACTTGACTTTTACAGATTTGTTTTTTAGAAGAGGGAAAAAAACTTAAGCTTACTGAACAACAGACCCTGTTTACATTTCTCCTTGTTGGAGGAGTTCACCTTTTGCTTTATTGTAAATAAAGATATTTAAATGAATGTCAGGCCATCTGCTCTGCTATAGTGTAGTGCAATAAAAAATAAAACTTACTTAAAAATCTATTCTATCCAGGCTGTGAGTCCACAGTTTGCTTACACTGGAAATGCTTTCCATTCGAGTTTAGATTGATACAATAACTGCAGTAATAAAAATTATTTATTGTAAAGAAATCGGACTGTGTGTGTCATTCAGCAGAACATTGTCATCAGGAGTATTATGTCAAGTGGAGCTGGTATCTAGGAATCACCCTGCCCCTAGTTTTGGTTCGCAGTTTTACTTATTAGGTACTTTGCAGATTTGAGGTTCTAATACAAAAACATAAACATTAAGTAAACAATAATATTTGAAAGTGTATTTGAGTTGTAAAGTGAATACCCGCTCAGGGACTGCAGATAGAAAATAATTGATTAGTCAACTTAATCTGTTATAATACATCTTCCTATACTATTAAGATTAACATTCTTTTACGTGGTCCCCTGATTAATAAACCACACTAGTAACGCCTTATTATAAATTACCCACCTTTACATTGTAACTTATGTTTGCACATTAATGCTTCAATGCTAATCCAATAATATGGTATGTGTGATTCTGCTAAATGAATACTTGTGGCATGTTAAGTAGAGAATATCTTTATCGTTAGTATCGTTAATACTTTTGTAAAAAAAACAAATAGAGAAACAGAGTGTGTGACTGTGGAAATTACTTGGCTCTGGCGGAGGCAGAAACACAAGGACAATGTTTTTTTTTTCACTTAACACCTGCTGTGTTTTGTTTCACACCAAGTTGTAATATTTGCAGATTTATGACCTATGAAGCATAGTGGAATACTCATGACTAGATTTGTACATTGATTTTATAAACAGCATCAGATTGATGCTCAGAGTGTAGTTGTGCTTTTGTATTTAAAGTAGATTTTACAGCAAGTATACAGTTTGTGTTCTCAGTGTCCCCAAAAGACTGAATCTGTGAGTTTCTTTTTTTCCACTAGAGGACGTCAAAGAGCTTGGTTACACCTAAAGACACACAACTGTACTCATGAGCGTTCCATTAAAACATCAGGACTTTGTGAATCACACGTTAAATGATGCAAATCTAAATGTTTTTGAACTTTTTAAAATGTGAGTTCAGGAACTGTCAGAGTCAGTCCCTGTAAACTGTCTACTTTGAATAATTTCCTCTCTAGATAATTCTAATTATATTTATTTAGTGCACCACTTACAAGATTAAATGTGCTGATGCCTGATGTACTTCATTCAGCCTTTACACACTCTACATAAGCTGAGATCTTTATCACACACTGTGCTGCTGCCTTCAAGGCCAACCTGCTCATTAAACCCCTTTCACTGCAGATGAGTAGGATTTTACAATCATCTTCATTTCTCTGTAATGGATGATGAAACACTCCTTTGAAGAAAATGCAATTTCATGAGCTTCCACTGGAAAGTAGTAAAAATCAATGGCGCTTGAAAGCAAACCACAGTCTTTATATTTCAATCGATGCATGAAATTACATCAAATTGTACAACTCACAGACTTTTTGATTTTGTCCAACAACACAATGCTGTCCCTGCAGATGCATGTTAATACCCAAGCACATCTGTTTATCTAATGTCTATCACCGCGTGGTCATTTTGAACATAAAAATAATCATAGATTAGAGAGAGGAGGCTTGTCCTCCAGCGTGGATTACTCTGGAGGGCTGGCCTCAGTGCAAACGCCATTTTGATTATGAAAAGCAGGGGGACAGAGGAGGCAAACTGTGTTTTGTTTCCTATAAAGGCGACTCTCCTCCACTCTAAGAGGATTATGCCTGACACACGCTCAGGAGTTATGTAAGGCTGTCAGAGGATAATATCTGACATTTCCTCATATCCTGCGTTTTGGCAGCTCGGCCCTTTGAAATCAGCGCGGTTGATCTGGGGTGTGGTAAAAATGTGAGGGCAGTGTAAAAGAAATAAGAACTCGTGGAGTAAATTTTCCACTACTGGAAGCTGATGTTGTTTTATTATGTTTTTATGTGGCGTTCACAAAGCTCTCACCTTGTTTCTAGACAGTTTCTGTGAAGATTTAAAGCTACAATGTTAAGAGAGAGCTCGGCTCACTAACACCCTCCCTATAGAACTTGACAGGACATCTGGCTACTGATGTTAAAAATATTCTGCTATTATTTTGCCATTGGGGCTTCTTTATATAGCTGTCACATTTCTTCACAGTTTTGTTTAATAGAGAGGTTAGAGATGTGAAAGCTTTTGCTTTTAGTAGCAATCCAGAGAATTTGTAGATGTTAAAAGCCTAATCAGTTAAATTTAACTCTGTTTGACTTTAAGTTTGCATCATTTAGAATTTTAATCAGAGAAATGTGTCTCAAACGAAACATCAAAAGTGCTAAAAGGGCTTCATACAATAATGTATTTTTGCAATAATATTATATTATGGCACCAGTTGCTATGCTTACTTTGTGTTCTTGTTGACACAAATGACATTAAACACCGAGCAATTGATATTTAATGCTACGGATTTCTGCTGGGTTAGTGTTGCAGTGATTATACAACTATATGGGGTTAATTTATCATGCATTTAAACTGATTTAAAAGATAAGAATTTTATCTTTTGTTGTAAGTATTCAGTCTTAGAATGGATGGAATTCATTTTAGCTATCTAGTAAACACCTAAAACAAATACTAGTACCTGGATACTCTCCACCCACAGTAATGTCGTGGTGTTGTTCAGTAACTTAACACCAAAGCGAAGCTATTTTTAGGCGACTTTCGTTTTATGGGCTGTACCTGGAATAAATAGTCACTAGTGGGTCCGGCCATGGTCTGTGTGGCTGACTTGATCAGCAGTGTGCTCACACTGGAAATTAATTTATAGACAATTGTATTATACTTCTGAAATGTTTCGTTGTATTTATGTTAATCAGATTTACATCTACAATGCAGAACGTTTGATTAATTAAGCTAGTGGTAATATGAGATGGGAATTTAAATTCAAGTTGTCTTACTAATGTGATTACACCTTAATTTACCGCACTGTTAATTAAATCTTGTCTCACGTCATGTGATGCATTCGTTGTTGATTTGTGAGGTATTTTTTAACTATATGAAATTCGTCATCCTGTAGCTCAGATGTTCCACTCAAAATTCAGGTGCTGTTTTCCTTTTCCGTCCTCCTCATATGGAATATTTGCATCACCCTCCCCTTTGTAACTTGAGGGCCGCACAGATAAATCACCTGCGTGCCAGGAGCTGGCCTCCTGTAAATGTCAAAGCTCCAGCTGCCGGGCACCGGGTTTCAGATAACGAGCACTAGTTGCTCTGCATGTTATTTGTACACACAGACATTAGACAATGCCCTGATGTCACATTCTACTGCAGGTCATTGTGGAAATACATACAAGTAATACACTCGTGCTGTTTCCTGGGTGCAGTTGCCACGGTGACACAGCTGACAAATCCATCTCTGCTTTTGTCTTTCTCTTTCTTTTCTTCGAGTATTTCTCTTTATCAGTCCGATGGTCTCATTAGCCTATTTCTTCTCTGTTGTTTCCTGACACACACCTTTTCTTGACTGTCCCTAGATGTTTCTTTCGACTTGTTCCCATTTTTGTGCAGTGACAGCATTTCCTACATCAGTAAGTCTCTCCAGGATTGTTGCAGCCTAAAATGGCTTAGTTCATTACAGCTTTTCCTGAAGAAACTGTGATGCATATTGCAATTTTTTTTATGATGTTTTAAATTGCAAGCTTGTGCCAAATGTAGCTTTTTGTACTTTAATTTTAACATTGTATATGTTCATATTGGCCAGATTAGCAGTTGGCTAATATTTAGCTTATATAAGCCCCTTTTTTATTAAAGACCTTATTACATTTCCCTGTGACTCCAAATGGACTAAGGTTACATATCCTAATGTAAATGTTTGACCACTTCTCCAATGAATATATGGGAACATTTTAAGAACAATATTATCTTACAATGTTATGTTGATCATGTATGAGCTGTGTTCATCAATCAAAATTATCCAAACTGGAGAAGAAAGCTGTAAAGAAACAAACAAGCCATTAATACTCAAAATCCTGAACCTGATTATTTTTCAAAGATACAACACCTCAAATCAGTGAACACAGTTTAAAACAATTTACTGATTTTTTTTTTTTTTTTAGAATTTTACTCAAACTTCGACTCAAGTCCTACTTTAGTTAGAAAGACCTTTAATCTGAGCTCTTTGTCTCATTTACTCCATTGTCATAATTGTAATAATGCAGTCATGTGACTGTTATGCTCAAAATTCTCTTTCTCTCTCTCTAATGCTCCCAGTGGGCAACAGTTGACAAATGATGAGGCCTAATAACATGTCGAAGAAAGAGATAGCAGCTCACATCCTGCCCAGACTGTAACCCCACATTGTTGCCGTAATATTTTATCAGACCATTTTAAGTCATCGCCTGCCTGGGAGACAGAGGAAATTACTTTGCAGACACAGCCACTTTCTTTCACGTCCACGGAATCTGGTTGGCTTCAGCTACCATATCTGCGGTTGGCTTTTTTTTTTTTTTTTTTATCTCCTACAGTCTCATTACAGCGAAGGAAGAGCGGGGTGGATGCTGTGCTTTACACCTGGCTGTTGGAGACGCTTTTAATTGTCAGCTGTGGGACAATATGTCAGGGCTGCTGCAGATTCTTTACTACAGGGTTCAGACCACCAATACATGTTATTATACAGTAAATAAATGGCTGTTTTCACTCAATCAGAATTGACGTTTTTAAGTCTTCTTTTTATGTGGTGGTATCTAAATAGAAAAAACCTCAAGAGCATAGTAAGTGAGGCATTTGTAGTTTGGGGGTAACCGCTGTAACATAACTGAGAGAAAGAGAAACTGTCATTTTCCAAAGTCAAACTGCACCAACACATATTCCACAGCAGCTACCACCCCTGCTGTTTGCCTGACAGCCACTTTAACCAATGCAGTCTACACAACAGTGAACACTTACTGCAGCAGAACATACTGAGTAATACCCCCCACTCCTGCCTACATTTACCACCATGGCACATATGGCTCTGAGAAGCAAACCCCCAGGGAGTGATTAACATAAACTAATCATGCTGTTATAAATGCAAGCATTCCAGATGACTGTGAAATCACTAAAGGCAGTGAATGTAACACAAAACTCTGTGGTTGGAAGAAAACTATGAACATCTCAGGATCAATGATATTTCTCTACTGAGGGGAAATTTATGGTGGAGTGACGGTGGTAAATTATGGTAAGTGTGTACTTGGAATCATCTTTCTGGCTACCGCTCTCTGCAGGGGTGGATGTACAGGAGGGATTGGGTGGGTCCACTTCCTAAAATTGTAATTATACCAGCCATGGATGGAATAATGAACAGGCCTAATAGGCACAGGCTCAGGAGCCCAGGGCCAGATGTCATACATACATACATATTCCATCCCTTTTTCAAACGTCTTCCCATCCCATGCAAACTCTTTTACATTTGTCCTTTAGGTCTGTTTTGGCTTCACCAGTGTGCTTGTTTCATACTGGGTAGGGAGCATGGAATCTGTGTATTTGGTCATAATCGAACAAAAAAGACAAACGACAAACTGGTTTTCGCTGTCTTTATTTTGATACAGCTAATTAAAGATTGGATGAAGCCATCGCAGAAATGCTGAATCATAGGCGAAGCAGACGGTGAACCAGACACATAAGTGCTGTAACGAAAGAAGAACATTTCTCAAAGGCGAGCTGCTTTTTAAAGACGTCCGCAGCTCTGAAACCTGGCACGCTCCAAATTTTAAGCATCACAACTGAATAATTAACAATCTAAAGTAAACAGGTGTCTGACCAAGCAGGCCTTTAAAAGGAATTGGAAAAATGATGAATTACATTTTGAGCTTGAAGGGAAGCCAACAATATCAGAACTCACTGAATGCACGGTTAACAAAAATGAGTGTGGATGGATCATTAACCGAAGCAGATAGCGTGGTGCTTATAGCACAAGTTTGTTTCCTTTGTCTCTCTTTCCCTTTGGTGGAACACTAGGACTCTGGCAGCCTGGCAGCTGATGTCCCTGGCTGAGAGGGAAAAAAAGAGTCTTTCAAAATACATTTCTATTTGAATGTGTATTAATTTTCAGCCTCTAACAAGCGATGTATTTTCAAACGGCCCTGAAAGTGACAAAAATAAGAAATGTAAGTTGTACGTGTTATGAAGTACAACTTATTTAAAGCTGCAGTGTTTAAGATTTAAAGGGATCTATTAGACACTATATAAAATGGAATATAATATTAATCATGATAGTTTCATTAGTGTGTAATCACATGTAACACACAATTCTCAGGTTTCTTTTGTTTACAATGAACTTTTAAATCTGCATCAAGAGTAGATTCCCCCACATTGTTGTGCCTCCATGTTTCTGCAGTAGCCCAGAATGAACAAACCAATCACTGGCTCCAGTGTCTTCATCCATGACCTACAGTTTTACATTTAAATAGGGTCACTAGACACTGACGTGAAACCTGAGTCTTATACTAGTTCCAATCATATTTCACCTTCACTTGCTTCTCTCCATTGGCTTCCCATGAAATCTGGGATAGAATATAAAACCTTCTTACAGATAAAGGTCTGAACAGTCAGGCTCCATAATATCTAATATATATCATAATAGACCACTTCGATATCAGAATGCAGGGCTACTTGTGGTTCCCAGAATTTCCAAAGGTAGAATGGCAGAGCCTTAAGTTTTCAAGCACCTCTCCTGTGGAACCAGCTCCCACTTCAGATTTGGGAAGTAGAGTCTAGGCTTAAAACCTTCCTCTTTGATAAAGCTTATAGTTAGTTATAGTCATGCTGCTATAGGCTTAAACTGCTGGGAATCCACCCCCCACTCAAACCCATTACCTGCACTTATCTGCATAAATACATTCGCGCAATTTCCTTTTACCACTGAAATTTGTCTGAGACATCAAGTGATATCAAATCTGGTGTCGACACTATCACTGGCTTGACTACCGATGCTGTGCAATCTACTGCAATAACTCACGCCTTCTTAGACTGTACTGAAAATGAAAACTTCTTTTACAATTCAAGACACTGATATCATTAGTGTTTGCAAGTTTTTAGAAAAAACACAACTCATAGAATGAGGCTTAAGAGCTCTGTGCAATCCTTAATTTCCTCAATGAAATGCCACCTTTAAAAGTCAATTCCTTCTCTTTCAGTGGGAGGGGATTGGAGCCACTTAATGTCATAATTTTTAGCATCAAGTCCTCTAAATGTGGCAGCGTCTGCCTTTATCTGACCACAGATATTTGCTCCTCTGTGTCATTTATAAGAGACATTTCTCTGGCAATTTCACAGGTAATGTGTTGTGTTTTTCCTGTGAATCCCACTGCATTATCTAACACTGCTTGCAGCACAGAGTCACAATGGCACCGAATCCGGGGCTGTAAAATTTAGTATTTGCTATTGCACATTTTAATGAAGTGCAATGTGAGCACCACCAAGTCCAAGCTTCTCTTTTTTATCAAAATGCTCATATCAACAATATTAGGTAGGGCTGGCACTAATCTACCGTCATAACATTAGAATTCCGCCCTATTTTCTAATGTGGGCAGAACAGTCATCCCTTCAATAGCTCACATCACTCTCTTAGCACTGAATAACGTTCTCTCCTCTGTCTGCCTCCTCCACTAGCCCTGAAATGCCCCCTAAAGCATATCAGTTGATGAAGCATCCATTCGCTCCTAAGCTCTCACTGTTTTGGTCTCAAGCACTTGATCATTTAAAGCTTGCAAAATCAAATACTTTCATTATGACCTTTGTCCACCTTTCACATCAGTTTGGTGGAATCAGAGCCTCATATAGGTGATGTGTTCTGCTTGCTGTGTTATTGCACAGTTATGCACAAAGCTGCTCCGGAACTGCTTAAACCTTACATTTACCCTTTCATACAGTTTATACAGTATATACAGTGTAGACCACCAGAAACTGCAATAGTCCATTTGTAAGATGTCAATGTCATC
The DNA here is from genome assembly GCF_033026475.1 of Channa argus. NCBI lineage: Eukaryota > Metazoa > Chordata > Actinopteri > Anabantiformes > Channidae > Channa > Channa argus. The sequence continues at coordinate 15,465,260 of NC_090217.1, read as the reverse complement.
AGTTCGCTTTTTCTTGCGCAGACCTCACATTTTTGATCCTGTTTGCTTCCCTCCGATGGCCGGGCACTTTTTCCATCCAGCACTTTCTCCTCAGTTCAGTGAGCTTTTGAATACTCCCTCAAAGGCACAGTGACAATGTGGTGATATTCTGGGTTGGCAAGTCAACATGTAATTAAATATGTTAGTATTAGCCGAGTTGGCTGATGACACATTTCATACAACATAAAACAAAAATGCAAATTAGAAGTGAAGATAATACATAAGGACAAGATGTGGGGAGGTGTGTGTGTATGTGTGTGTTTGTGTGTGTTGTCAACCAGGAGCCAGAAAAAAAATTAATGAGCTGAAATGACCAACCACCTGTCCCATTGTTTCTTCCAGGAAATTTCTCCTTCACATTTGTTGAAGCTAAAGTTAAACTCAACTTCATAACAAGTGTTTATTTGCATGGGTTAATTGCAATGTTTGGATGAGACCCTATTAATCGATCCCTGCAGGATTTATTTCATATGATTTTGCAACAGCTTTATCAAAAAACTGTGACGCATGTTGTGATGTTTCTATGAGGTCCCAAAGAATTTCAATTTAATTATTGGTAACAAATTGTTGGAGTAACTGATTACTGATATTTCAGTCCACATGAAAAGCTTTTCCAATTAGAAGGACATGTAGATTCATATTGAGCCAAAATAGGCTAAAAATTTGAGCTTATTTAAATGTAATATTAACTGTAATTTTTGAAATAACACAGTAATTGCATATTGATGTTGCAAATATGCAAACTGACATACAATGCTATCTAGTGACTTTTGCATGGTACTGAATAGAGAAGTCTACTGCTTTTTGTGTGTGTTGTCATCATTTTGTGGCAGAGATTTGAGTTTGGTTCCACAAAGGGCTGATACGATGATAAAGTTACACCAGTTTAGTGCAGGCTAAGAAATTCACAAAGGAGTCCGGCCAGGTCATCATAATTAAACATAAAACATAATACCTCATAATTAGCCTTAGTTTTACAAAATTTCCCTCATTTTTTGGTGGGGACCTGACCAAACAGTTAAGAGGCCATCATGAATAAAATCATATTAATAAACAGTGGTAACAATTTGCTCCATTGTCTTGAGTGTGTTCGTGTTAATGTTCCTATTTCAGCAACAACCCACACAATTATTTCTCTTCCTCTGCCATTTGAATTATGGATAGTCAGGATATGACTGTATTTATATTGGGCACAGAGGAGATTAAAGACCTCTGTGGAGTCGGACTACATTTGCATATCAAACTTTTGCTGGTTTGAGGGGATTTTTTATCCTTTATTATTATAGAAATGAACTATTATAGCAACTGTTAATAGCTGTACTGCACTATAACTACTGCCAGAATTACTCTAAATGCAATGAAACCAAAAAAAGACATAAAGACATTAAGTAAAATTTAACATCACTTATTACATTCACTTATACATTTCACATGGGCCACAATCAGCTGAAAGATCATAAAAGTGTCAGGCCTTCCATCAGAAAATCAATAGGATTTTTGCAAAAGAGCAATTGATTTTTGATTTCTATACTTGCAGCAGCAAATGATATTGTAGGCACTGGAAAAAAATTACATATACTGTATAAAGTGCCTTAGAGGCAAAGTGATTTTGTCACCGATACACATTCAGTAAAAGCTAGTTTTGAGCAGTAAAGGCTGTTTATTGCACACAATATGTTTTGGTTGAAAAAAAAAAAACCTCTACCAGCACCTACTATAAAAGTGTTGGACCCCACATTTCCCAAGATGCAACTCCCAAGTCTCATTTCCAGTTCAAGCCAATAGGCCTTAGTCCAAATGCACAGGTTCACCCCAGCTCAAACAAATCTAAAGGCTTTGAACAGTAATCTATAAAACCTTAATAAAGGAGCACTCCGGATATGTTGCATTGTCCTTCCATAAAGTAGAGTGACCGCAAAAGACATATTAAAAAAGAACAAATCAAACTAAGAAGATAAAGATGGTTATATGCTGATTTATTTTTCCCTTATAGGGGTCCGAATGCTGCCTCCTCTAAGTCTCATAAGCTGCTTGTCATATGGTTACATCAGAGTTAAAAAAGGCTGCGTCATCAATTTCTGACTTTCTGAAAGCTTTAATCCAACATTCCACATCCGTTTCACGCTAAGAAAAGGGCTGCAGGGTTCCCCACCTCTGGTTAAACATTTTTCTTTCATTGCTTTCATGTATACAATAAGCAAAAAACTATGAAGTCAAGACTTTCTGGAAATGTGTGCTGTTATCCACTTCTTTAATCGACAACAACGTCCCTCCCATCTTCTTTTCTCCAACCACCAACTGACCTCACATCGGTTTTATGATCTACTAGTTAATATTTATTCATATCATACTTTAAATTGAAAGTATATGTTTGTACATACATATTTTATATTTTCTTCCATTGGTTGATTGTTTTTGTAAGACATAATCAGAACCTACTAAACCGACTAGGAGGTGGAAAGTCATCTACACAACCATAATTATTAGCTGATAAGAGCTAATAATAGCTCGCTGAATGGTGGGATTCCTTCCCGATGGGGTACAGCAATGCAGGACTGCTGTGATAATTGTGTAGTACTTCAGCCCAATCTGAGATAATCCTGATGACATGATCAGGATTATTTGTGTAATACTGATAGAATGCTTCCTGACAACCACTAAAAATAAAAGCAATAAATTAAACGAAGCTGAAATTTGAATGAGTTTCTATCCTAATATTACTTGCAATAAGTCTACGATTTATTATTTTAAATTCTTACCATCCTTATTAGATTAAAAATAACCTTACTAATCTTCAACTGGAATAGTTCCGTTCCTCGGTTGGACTGACAACACCCGCATTTCTCTTTAAATGTCCCCATGTTGACCTGCGAAAAGCATTTTGTCACACTGGAAGTGAGAGACGTCTAAATTAGTTCCAATGGGAGCATCACTACCTGAAGCCTCTATTCAGGCCCTGCCATTGGCCCATTGACTCCAAAAGCATGGAGCTGCTTTAAAAGGCTCCTCATGTCCCCGCTGCCATCACAACACTTCTAAATGACTCCAGCTTATTTCAAATGTCCTTCCACTTATAAGACCGACCAACAAGTGCACAAGGAAAAAAAAAAAAAAAAGTCTATAACGGCTTTTGATTTTTTTTTTTTTAGTAGCCACTGGAAAAGCTTGTAAGAGGATTTTTAAATATGCGATTTGTTGACTCACTAAGAGGTTGTCAGCCTTAAATCCTTCTGATGTAATACTGCTTTTCATTTTTCACCCAAACTGCCTCTTTTCATTTTAGTTCAGAGTCAAGCTAACACCACAGTGGGAATTTAACAACTTGAATAAATCATTGTTAAAGAAAACAACACACTCATTGTCCAGAATTAAAAATGTTTATTTCAATACTACAAATATTGGTCATTAGTGTACTTCACTGACCAAATAAAATGATTCCTGCCTCTATAAGAACAGAAAAAAGCTAATATTTGGTAGTATGAACATGTACGGACAAGCCCCTGGCTCCTTGATAATGATTGCACACACCTATAGAAGCCAAACAAAGAGAGGATGGAGGAATGTGGGTCACGGTGGGCTCGAGGCGAGCTGGCAAACCTTCTTCTGATTTCTGTGACACAGATTTAAGCTGACTGGGGCTTCATTGCCAAAACTAAACTGTCCTCCTGTCTGAACCAATAAGGATCAATCCCGCTATAAATCTGCTGTTTGTAAAAAATGTGTGTGCAACAAGGTAGAGGTTGAGCCGGGATGGCGAAAGGGAAGAATAATGATCAGGCTGGCAACTAGCCAGGCTGCATCTATTTAAACCAGATACGGGTGAGCTGGTCTGGACCTGCACTCGGACTTTTTCACAGCATTAAAAACATGAACATTCCTTTTGATAAGGCGCTCATAAATGCTGGCATGAGAATATACTCCATATATTACTTCATATATTCGAATTTGTTTTCCAGATGTAATTGTTAAATTAAAGGGGTAGTTTTAGTTTAGGTGGTTTTTACTTGGTGACTGGGTTCTAGGACACTGAAAAAAAAAATTTTAAAAAACAGCAGCAACATGCTCTCCAGCTGTTCCATATATGAAGAGGTGGTAGAAGTACAGAAACCGAAGAACCTATTTGAGTTGTTGACTTAAGTTGCAGTAATATGTACATGCTGTAAAAAAGTACTTCACTGTAAAAACAATGTCTTTTAAACAGCATTGAATTTGGTGCTATTGATAGGATAAATGGTTAAGTACTGCCCAGATCTGTTTAACAAACTTTCAGGGATGAAAATTATGGCGACAAACATTTAAAGTAATTCATAGACATTATGGGTTAAAGATCTCGTTTACCTAGACATAGACTTGGTGAGGAACAAAAAACAGCAGCTGGTAAAGTAGAGAGCTGATTTTAAACACTGACAGTTCATCAGTCTCTCCAGGATATTGATGACTCCTTTTTTTTCTTTTCTATTTTCGTGACTGTGTCAGCCTAATATACTTGATTTGTACTAGCTCAATGTGTATTAATTATTATGCGTCTAAAAAGAACCGTTGACTTTACTCTTATTGCCATTTTCAGAATATGCAAACATTAGCACCCAATTATATATACTACACTACCATTACCACCAATCGGCCATTTATTCTGACTTACTTATCTTACCACTCACAAAAAAATGCAATTCTGTCTTTGTGTTTTTCCTGTGTTGCAGCAATTCTCCAGATGTGTTTGGCAACAGCGGGAGAATTGTTTGTCCATGATGACTTAATGTTGCAGTACACAGTGCAAAACAGTTTACTCCCGCTTCGGTACAAACCATCAGGGAATTCCCTTTGCATAGTGTTTAGCAGAAACATTGCTGGAAATTCTAGGAGTCTCCTGCATATTAATAGCCTGACACATGCAAATTATGCACATTAGGTGGCAGTGATTGAATAAAATTACAAGGTTGTGCAAAATTCCCCAGGATTGGTTAAATTTGCATTTATCGCCGTATCACGTGTTCCACGATAACGCATTATTTCAATAATTTGCAAAAAAATCACTAACTAAAGCTGTCAAATAAATGTAGCGGAGTAAGAGTCAAGTATTTGCCTCTGAATTGTCGTTTATTAAAAGTGAACTATAAAAAAAATTGTAAGTATCTAGAAATTGTACTCAAGTAAAGTACTTGAGAAAATGTACTTAATTACTTACCACCTCTGCGTATATGCTGAGGGCAATGACATGTATTGGGACATTCTTTGTGCTTTATTTGACCCATTGTTTGTAGAAGATATTGATGAGCTCAGCTTTAAAGGGTGATTAGGTGATCAATGCCACAAAATTCCTTTTACTTTAATTGCTTTGGAGACAGAAATCCCAGACAGACATCTACTGTAAAAACCTGAGACAGTAAAGTTGAAACTCAGAAATCGAAATCAGCTTGTCTAACAATTTTAATCAAATCTGTATTTGTAGCAGATTTTCATAACTATAGTCTAAAATATTGTTCACTTTTGTTTCTTTTCACAGAAAATCCATCCATCCATTCATTATTTGGTCGTGGGGGGCTGGAGCCTATATCAGCTGTCATCAGGTGAGAGGTGGGGTACACCACTCACATTCACACCTACGGGCCATTTAACCTTCCGTGCATGTCTTCGGACCGCGGAAGGAAACCAGAGTACCCATCGAAAACCTAAGCAAGCACGTGAAGAGCCGACAAACCCCACTTGGAAAGGCCACCGCTGGCCGGGGGGTTAGAGCTGGATGGTTATTGTAACGTTAACTGTCTGCACTTATAAAGCGTTTTTCTACCTAACTGCTTCTCATTCACCCATTCACACTCACAATCCCACTCACACACCGATGGGGGAGCTGCTCTGCAGCTGGCCAACACTCACCGGGAGCAACTAACTTGGGGTTCAGTGTCTTGCTCAAGGACACTTTGACATGTGACAGGAGAAGCTGGGAATTGAACCACCAACCCTTGGATGAATGTTCTACCTCCTGTGCCACAGTGCTGCCCTCTTTAACATCATTAAAGATACATCACATACATTTTGATTTGGACATTATTGAATTTCAGATAACATCACATAAATAACTGGGGAATTGAAAAATGAAAATGATGCACTGCACAGCAGAAAACAGATGGTTGAAAATAACAAGGGTCACTTTGGTGGCAGTATCCACAATGCATATACTGTATAATAACCGTCAATGCCTCTAGCAGCTCATAATATCAGGCATGTATATTCCTATTGGCCTACTTTACAAAGCCTGACACATTTCTGTGATCTCTGTAACCTTTCTGGTGTCAATTACCCTCGGTACCCATGAAATTTCCTTATGAACTGTTAATATAAAAAAAAAAAACAGAGACTCACTGCAGAGATATCGTTGAAATTCTACTTATAAACTGACTAGATTTTCTGCTCCAGACCAGACACTGAATCCCTACAGTGCATAACTACTTTACATAAATCACGGTACACTACTGCACATCAAATGATCTTTTTCATCATGTGAAGAACAAGACAGAAAAAAAAAAAACACTTCATAGTGTATGAACACAGGAGTGTGCTAAAGGTAATTTCCTTTCTATGCAACAAGAGCAGGGTCTGTGAGGGCCTGTCCCACTGTCCTACTTCCATTCTTGAGAATTCCCTCTGTGGTTACATGACCCAGGTATATTGCTGGTGTTTTGGGGCTGCTGGTGTCTGAGTTTTCTGCCTGAGGCTCTAAGAAAGCCACCCTCTTTCCGTTTGACCGCCTCTGTCCTGACTCTACCTCTCTGGGGTCTGAACAAAGGACGATGGCTCGTCCGCCGCATCCTCTCGATCCCCCACCCGGGCCGTCCCGGCATCGACAGGGGGTGAGGTAGAGGTAAAGCAGCACCAATATAATGCTGACCACACAGGAAGCTAGCGTGGTAAAAGCAGTGTTAAAATGCTCTGCACTGCTGCGGTGCCCCACGCCATCGGAAATGGCGGTGCTCAAGTTTCCGACCAACACATTGACCTCTACAGTTTCATAGGGGTCATAGTGACGCCCGCGGGCTGCTACACATGCATATTTACCAGAGTCCTCAATAAATGCTTCTTGGATTTCAAGGGTGCCGTTTGGGAGAACTTTTAGATGGGCACTTGGATCAAGGGTTGATGAATTCACCACAGTCCTTGGGGTCACCCAGAAGACCACCAGCCCTTCCACAGCTGTAGAAGCTAACCCTGGACATGGCACTGCCAGTGATCTTCCAGGCTCTATTTGGTAAGTCTGTGCCTTTAGGGGCATGTCCCACATTCCCTGTTGGCTACAATTAGACCCAGGTCCTGAATTGCTCTTACATGGATATTCACCTCTAAAGTCTACCAGGGGACGGTACTGTTTCCAGATCCAGTACTCCAACAAGGCGAGCACAGCACAGTCACAGACCAATGGGTTTTCCTGCAAATAAATTCCACCTTGGCGGGTAACAGACAGCAGACTCTGGACAGGCACCTTAGAGAGCCTGTTGTGTGAGAGGTCGAGAAAGGTCAGGTTACGAGGCCCTCCAGGTTCCAAATACAGCCCTAGTGGGAAAGCTTTCAATCTGTTCCCAGAGAGGTAGAGCCTCTGCAGGTTGTGAAGATCATTGAAGGCCCCAGGATGGATCTGGATGATCTGGTTGCCAAACAGCAGCAATTCCTTCAGTTCCTTTAGCCCGCTGAAGATGGATGAGTTCAGGACTGTTAGTTGGTTAGATGAGAGATCGAGGTGGAGGAGATGTGGTGTGACATTAAAGGCATTCAACTCAATTAGACTTATTGAGTTTCTGCTGAGAACCAGTGTAGCGAGCCGATCAGATAATTGGGGAATCCAATCTGTAGGCAGGGCAGTGAGGGCATTGTGGCTCAGGTCCAACCTTGTGGCATAGCTTGGGAGATCAAAGGGCAACATGGACAGATTGTGACCGCTGCAGGAAATTATATCACTAGCACAAAGGCAGTACCGTGGGCAAGTGGCCACAGAGGAAGGAAAGATAAGACACAGGAGGAGCAACAAGGCGGCAGCGGCAGGGTTATAATGACTGCCTTCAACATTGGTGTTGCCTGAAAGGGGTGACGCAATGGGACACATCCTGGTGCTCCCTCAGGATGGGATCTCAGGTTACTGTCTCACTTGGTGTACACATGTCAGGGTTACAAGTCTCTGATGAGCGGCTTTTATGAACTGAGGACAGGAAAACAAGGAAGACACAGGGAACATGGAAATGAATCTAATTATGTTTGAAAATAACTAATTAGAGCAATACACTTTTCAACACTATTGCAAATTAAGACAAAGTACTACACCCGTGCACAGATGCACATTAAGATGAGCAGTGTCAAATATATAAGTACAAATGGGAAACAAAGTAAAGCTGTCTACACTAATATTACTCTAATAATAATGTGCACAAATAGTGTGATGTAGCAGTTTTTAAATTAGAATCAACATACAAAACTCTATAATTTACAATCTCCATCAGCTGCACCTCAGCGAAACCGATGTGCAAATGTTCTTACGATCATCTAAAAAGCCGATTCACAGTACAGATTCAGCGAGGAAGGAAAACACTGGAGCAAAGGTCAAATCTGAGGCTGCAAAAATCAGCTGATTAATAACAGATAATTTTACAGGCTATTAAAAAAAAACAACTTTAGAAGTTCATCATTTTTGACTTAATGACTCTTTGTGGACCAAATACCAGTGGAACAGTTACTTGCAATCCAGAGGTGATAGAAAAAGGCTGTGTAACTGTAAATGAGTATAAAACACAGGAAACTGCTTGTGGGTGGAAGATACCTTCTTTTATATTAATAGTATTCGCCATCTCTTGTTTTCCCACCACATCCAGCATTTTAGGACTTTGGCGGAACCAAAACAAACCCCTCAGAAACCACGCAGCCCAACGCTCACCTTTACGCGCAGACTTATTCAGATCAGCTTGTCGGTCTTCATTTCCAGACGCGCTGTCCGGACCGCGACGCACGACCGCGTCCCGACCGTGAATCCGAAAATCCAAAGGGGAACTAAGCTGATTTGGAAGTAAACGCGCATCGTCTCCACCCGTGCCGATCGTCCACCGGGAGTGCGAGGAGGAGACGGGGAAGCCGCAGCTGAACTGTTCACCTGCAGGTCGCGTTGCGTGTCGCTGTGGGAGGGGTCGTCCTGGGAGTAAACACAACGGCAGCCAATAGGCTCCACTAATAACAGGAGAGTGGCTGGTGCCGAGGGGGAGAAGAGGGGGTGTTAGAAGAAGAGGAGGAGTGGGAGAAGGTTTGGTAAAGAGAGGAGGCAGCGTCCGCACAAAGCTGGAAGGATTTTCAAGTATTTTCACCGATTTGATTTCTTTTTCTTTGGTTGTGTGACTCCAGGTAAAGCGTCAAGGCTCAGTTGTGTGAATGAGATTAAAAGGATTACAGAGACTGGTAGACATCACAGTTCTGATGCACACCTGCCTGGCAGATGTTCATTAATACTTCATTAAAATGAAGTTAAAACATCTGTTACATAGCTCGGATTGCTCCACAAAAATGAGAATTTTATAGTTGCTACAAAATCGTACCAGCCTGGTGACTCAGTGGTAGAGCGTTGGGTAAGGATGGAGAAAGCTGTGGGTTCACATCCCACTCCACCAGGAGCAGCCCTGCCCAGCTACCAAGGGCCACCTCCGCTGCAGTGACCCCTCTAGCTGTTGACCTTTTTTTTTGACCTGCAGATTGACAAGAATTTATATTTTAACAATGCAGCTAATCGCTTCGTGTAATGTGAAAAGCAGGGCTGCCTGTAGGTGCACAGAAAATATTCCCCCTAACTCTGGAGTCCAGTTGTATCGTGTCCAGGCTTTTTAGCCTCTTTTAGCTCCTTGTTTTGGTTTTCTAGGCCACAGTTTTAATTGTTCTGGTTCACAAGACCAGCCTCCTGCAAAATACTACAGTGATCGGCCACAACATTAGGCTGCAGCTGTACAATTCAGCAGCTCTGCCATGAAATTGACATTTAGAACATTATGATTTTATCCATCCATCATCCTGTTGGCTGGAGTCTATCCCAGCTGTCATAGACCGAGAGGTGGGGCACACCCTGGGCAGGTCACCGGTCTAACACAGAGAAACATACACAGACAACCACTCACACTGACATTCACACCAGTCAGCAATCAACCTAACACACATGTCTTTGGAGTGTGGGAGGAAACTCATGCAAGCACGAATGCATGCACATAGAAAATCCACAGTTGCCCAGGTATCAAACTAAGGACCTTCTAGCTGTGAGGTGGTCGTGCTAACCACTCCAGCACCCTTTCTCTGTTTTTAAATTGAAACTGTCAGAAACCTTCTACTATTGAGGTCTTAGTAGGTGGTCTTACTGAAGTGTCTAATACGAGGAGGAGGTTTTGGCCCCCTCATTGCTTTGAAATAGGCAGATGAGTGTTATGCTGTAGGTAGTTTGTACCAGAAGCCAAAAATGACCAAAAGATCAATATTACCATTTGTCTAACACACAGTAAATACTGTCATCTAGTGTCTATGGCCACACAGGTTGTAAGGAGGAAGGATGGGTTAACAAAGCACAGGAGTCTGGAGTTTAATTCCAGTGTGAAACTATTGCTAAAGAGACCTGTGGGCATGAGATTGTTCTGTAGACCAACCTGGAAGTCAGCATATTCCTGGTTCACTCAACTAAAAGACAATTTTTCTAGTGGAAGAAAAGCTCAGTGACAAACAGACGTTTATGACACTGACACATTTTGTTCTGCAAGGTAATCTGCATTGATGATTTATGACCTTTTATGATTTTTATAGTTTAAATTGACTTAACAGAAGTAAAAATCTATTGTTAGGCTATAAATAGGGACTATAGTGAGCCGACCAGATAAATGTGTCACTATATTATAGTGACTTGAAACAGCTGGTGTTTGCGAGTCATAAACTCAACAAGGCTGTAAAGGTGAACTAGTGAGTAGGTAAGTCTCTGTGTTCGGCGTGGTGGCGTTTAATAAAACAGCCTCCGCCGTCTCATTTAACCCATAAATAGGACTAGTCTTGTTTTTATTGCAGTCTTTATTATATACTTTTTATACCTTATCAGTCAGTCATATTCTTACATAAACATCTTTTGACTTCACTTGACTTCACTTGACTTCACCAAGCAAAACGCTTCCCCGCAATGATCCCACGATGGTGGAACGAGCCACCAAACTCTGCACGCTCAGCAAACGCTCTCCCAATATTTAAAAAACTGCTGAAAACACAACTCTTCCGCATCTTCCTTTGCACTTAAATCTATAAAAACTAAAAAAAAAAAACGACTTTTCTGCTCTTTCTCGCACTTGCATCTCGTGAACTGTGAACACTTTTCTGACAGGACTTTGATGTTTTCTCCTTGACTTAGATTCTTGCTGCCTTGTACCTGCTAAATGACTAAATGTAAATGTAAATGTTATGACATGTGACACATCTTTTCTCTAATTCCTATTAACATTAAAATCCCAGGGATCATCACAGAGGTTTGATTAGTCACACTTCCTGATGAAGGTGTTCCGACCGGCACAACTCTAAGCATCACAATCTGAAAGAGACAGACCCATCTCTTGGTATACAGCTCATACTAATTCAGGTTTAGATGATTTTCCTGCAATCAGAAGGCTCCCAACCCCCGCAGAGACTGCAAACCATGCTTCGCCATTTCAGCATTATGTTGTTAATAGTAGCCTGGCAAGGACAGTTTGGTTCATTAGCGATAACATCTTTTTAATTAAACGTGCGCGACCTTGAAGATTTTCTCTTTCATTTTCTCGAGCTTCTGGTTTCACAGCTGGTTTGCAGTGTGCTGTTCATGATCTGCTTAGGGCTAAATCCTGCACCCAAAAAAAGTGTACCGAGCTGTGAAGAGAGGTAAACAAACACTGATGCAGCTCAGAAAAACTCCCGTTACCTCAATCCTTTCCTTTTTTGGTACTGTGAAAAAGAAGCAGCAGTTCACAATTTGCTTGTTGAGGCAGAATATTTTCAGATGGTATTTTGAGTTCTTCATTAAAATGACATGATTTCACTGATTTACCTCTGTTCTTCACTAGCTGTTTGCCATGTTCTCTCTAACTGTGTGTGTGTGTGTGTCAGTTTGCAACCAGCAGACTATGTTTTTAATGTAACACGAAAGTATTCTTCCACCTGACCAGCTCTACAGGGTTAGAGGCCCTGTCAGCTTTTTTTTTCTTTTTTTTTTTTTTTTACTATCTTGTTTGATCGTTTGGATCCACACATTCACAATCTAACCAAAAAAGAAGAAGGAGAGAGAAAAATCAATTGCATTCAAATCGATTCCATTAGCTGAAGGAGAAGTGAGAGGGAGCCCTGTTGCCTTACAATCCCATCTTTGGTCTAATCACAATGTGCTTGTAATTATGAGCTTCCCTCCCGGGACACTCTGACAGACAAATCCCTGTATGTTTCCATGGTGCTGACCATCAAAGGGGAAGATCTCTGGGGATTTTTGCCAGTGTCCTTCTTGCCTTTGCGATCACATATGCAAGACGTGGAATGACCAATATTTTTTCTAATTCCATATTTCTGTTCTGCAGAAATGTTCCAAAAGTAATTAGAACAGAGAAATAATTTCAGTCCTTCACCTCTATGGTATCAGATGGTTCCATTCACCATCTACCGGTGGCTGCCTGCTGGTTTTACCTGGTAGTTAAATGGATGTAATTGCATCCATTCTGCATCCCAGGTGTAAAATAGTCACTGATTACATGATTAGGAGGAAAACCAGCAGGGTTCTGAGTGCTGGCTGAGGGAAAGAGTTAAACAGCACTGGTCTTGGATGCGTTTTAGTTTAGCTGGAGTTCAACAGCCCATCTATCTGTCCATCTGCTGGTTCTAACCATTCATTACTTTTCACGATGATGAGGAGACCATCTCATCATCCCAGTGTGCAATGAGCACGAGTCACGGAAGGATCCTCAACTGGAGATAGTCTTGCAAATTACAGGCAGCATCATAAAACACTGTGCTGTGAACTTAAGGTTTTTTTTTTTTTCATTTTAGAAAAAGATATGTCTGTCATAAAATTTCAAGGATTTTTTAAAATTTTATTTAGGCAAATACTGAGTCATTTCTGAATATGAATACTCACACATCTGTTCATTAAACATGAAGCTATGAAGATAATGAATGTATCACTAAGACTGGAACCAATGGGAGAAAGCTAGATTGGCTCTGTCCCAAATCTACCATTATGTCCTCAACTAAGAAATGTAAGGGTCTCGCAAACACATCAAAGGATATTTTTTAAGGATGTTTGATTGAGATCCATGCACATAATTCTACGCATGTTATTACTAATGCTACACTGACAACTACGACTATAACACAGACTCTAAGTGAAAATGTGGAGTAAAGTTGTGTGAGTAAATAACAGGCTATTTTGGTGGTGGTGTGTGACCTCACACCTGAGACGGGTGATATGAGTCAGTCACCAGAGGCAGGTTGGTTATTATACATGTTATTATTATTACATGCATGTTCCCACACATTGACATGCAAATGTGTCTTGTGCACCAGTTAAGGACACAGGAGGAAGCAGCTAAACTACACCCGTATTTTCACTAAAACGTGACAACATACCAACAATTCAAACACATTTATGTACAAATTTATAATGATTATGAAGTTCCAGCCACACTATCTGCAGAGGGAGTTCGCTGGCCCCTGCCACCGAGCTCTGAGCTGGCCCTTTAGACCATTCATCTGCTATGCTGATTACAGCATAAACCGCCACTGACACTATGAAGACTACTTCTCGAACCCAGATAAAAGGCTGGACCAGCGGGTGCTGCCTCAGCTCTGCAGGACTGCTTTGAAAACACTGGCTGCAATATCTTCAAAGACGCAGCTTCCAGTGAAGATTGCATTGATGTGGAAGAGTACAGAGAGTATTGATGATGTCACAGAAACCATCAGCCTATAGGTGAATGAGAAGCCATGAATGAAAGTGAAAGTTTGGATGTTGCTAATAGTTTAAGTTGCAGCTCAGATCCAGGGGGAAAGTAGTCCTCAAAGCAAAATGGAATTATGCAGAGGGATTCGCAGACACACATCCAAGCCACCATGGACTGTAGAGCTATGCCACAGACCCTGAACAGATACTCTGAACATCTTGCATGCATTTCCCTCCTCTAAAGTTCTTAATATGCATGTAGACGGTGTAACTGGTCCAAGCAGTCACCTTGCACATGCTTCAACCACCGTCTTCCAGGCATCATCCCATAGCACTTATGCGTTTTCATCATCAAGAGAATGGTCCTGCAGCACATTAATTCCAGCCTCCCCATCACACTCAACCCTCTCCAGTTTCCTGACCACTCAACCTTCTCACCTATCAGCAATAAAGCATATGCATATATTACTCTAAATGTCTTGAGGCAGTCTCCATATCTGCAGAATCCTCCCAGGATTGCATCATACCTTTTTATTTTCCATACTTATTATGGACATAGTGTCTGGGCATATGTAAATACTGCAGTTAGAAAAATTCAAATGTTGGCATTCATACTCCCCCACTGCTCACTGACTATCAAGTGAGCATCCCCCAGCATTAACTGTCTCCATTTACAGCACTTTAAATTTAAGGACTGTGCATCATAAAACAAAAAAACACACACACACAAAAAAAATCAGTTCAGTGGTTTTAACCAGCAGGTGAGAATGAACACTTAGAGGATTTTAGCAACAAACCATTAAGCAGATTGTCAAAAGCAGACCATGCACAGTTGTTGCTAAACCTTCGAGGGACATAATTGTAACATCAAGTTTTGAGCATGTGTTAAAAGAACAATTTCCCGTCAGTTTTGTTCCCACATATCAAAAACATGATCCAGATCGTGCAGTGCTGAACCAGATTGTAATCAGTTCTTGAACGTGGCGGCATATAAACCTGACATCTTACACTTCTTCATCCAACAGCTGCTCCGTGTGGCCAATAAATGGAAACATTTGCCACAATAGATAAAATTCACATATGCCATAATTAGTATATATGAGCCTATACTTCATATTCCAGTAAAACGCAGATTTGGTGATTGTGAAAACAGAGTATGAGCTTATGTTTTATAGTACACACTGTTGTTGCTATGAGCAGGTGCAGTCTGTCCACCACAATTTCAAGTGGGATTTGTGAGAAACAGGTTTTTAAAAAAAGGAATGTTCACGATCGATGCAGCGGAGGCTGTGCTATCCTGTCCTTAATCTGTGTCGTGCTCCAAATCCTTCTTTCCCATTTTGTAGTGAAGAGTGGTTTTCATTTGGCTTAAATGCCCATGTCTTTAAATCTCATTCTGTTATATAAAGCCCAAACATCAAATTGAGTCATTTTCTTTAACAAGCTCCTCTGAGTATAAAGGAAACACTAAATCAGTGCTTTTAACTGGGTTGCTCGCATTTCGTGTGACATGTTCAGTTGGTGGAGAACTCCTAAAAGTCTGGTGATAAACTACGACCAGAGTCTAGACTAACTAACAAGTACCACTGAGTCACACTTTCACAATTTTATAAATCCACCTAGAAATCATAGAAAAATAGGTGACCCTCCTTATTTAAGACCCATAAACCAATGCAAAGCATGTTTGATGACACCAGAGATGTTGATGTTTGGTGAACTGGGCCCAGGTCGGGCTGGTTTTGCTGAAATGCTGGCAACCTTTGACAGCAAATGCATGAACAGCTCTTTTGTTGTTTGTATTAGACTGAAAAACATTTTTTTAAATGTACAGTAACTGTACTCGAACGGTGTCAATCAATTTAATCCTCAGTCCAAATGATGAACAACTCTCCTGGCAAATACCAGGTTCTGTGTTAAACGTCAAAGTGGCAAAAGTTGACTTTCACAATAAATTTTTGTAAGAAACATCCAATAGTTAAATAAAGAACTAAAACACTCATGGTGAAACAATCTAAACTTAGGCACTATTTCAATTCCCTAGAAACATAATTTCTCACAAAAGAAGTAATAATAATTAAGACCGATGTCCATAAGATAAATCTACTGTATAGAGTAATTGCATTATTAATAAGAGTCTGTGTTTCTGTGATAAGTAACGTTAAAAAACTAAAATAGCACTAATGAATCCTACTTTGCACCAGACATATCTCATTCCTCTGTGTCATGGAGCTGCACTGCAGCTCCTACACTGCAATAAAACATAGCAGTCAAACACTGCTGTTGACACTGGATGACATGTTCCTCCATTACTGCTGAACAAACTCACCGGTGTGTTTACAGCAGTACTGTGTTTATTTACAGCTGAAAATAGTCCTTAACAAATGCACATTGTATATTGGTGACATTTCCAAGAAAATAACAGTTCCATGCCGTTTGTGGATTGCAATTGATTATTTAAAAAACTTTATACCTGTGATCTGTTTATCATCATTTATGTCTTCAGTGAGAAGCAACAGGTTTGCATCTGAGGGCCAAAGACAGAATGGGGACATCATTAAATACTTAAAGACAGACTAACACATTCTTGGTTTTGTTCTTTTCATGGAATACACCCAGTATTTACAGTACATCGAGGGAAGCAAGATGAAATAAATACTATTGCAACAGACTAAAATCGTTGGCTCTGGAGTGATAATCTTGACAACTTGGTTACATCCTACAGATTGAACATTTTTAATCATCAACAATTGTTTTGACACTACTCTAGCCAGCTAATCTGTGATGTGCATCACCTTTGAGGGTGTAATGTCCCCTGTGGACCGTACATGTTACATATGCATTCATACACAAAGCAAGCAGTCTGATTTTGCACAAGAAACACTTCTATACATTTTTCCCTGGTCCAAAGCTGCAAACCACCTCCTCTTTATGAGTGTGAGCGTATGCAGAGTGTTGTAATGTGTGGGTTTAAATGATGCATGTACTGTCCCACCGTACAGGATCTCTGTGACATTAAAAACTGCTATGCAGTGTTTGCGTCCACCCTGAATAATAAATACTTCTCTGCAAAAACTCACAATTTAGGAAGTTAACTTTACATCACGGATGTGTATATGTTTCACTTACTAAAAAAAAAAAACTCTGCAGAAGCACAAGCGTGTTCACTATGTGACCTCTGGCCTTTTTTTAGGTTAAAGTGGCTTCATTGTTTAAGTGTGATCTGAAAGCAGTGTGTTAAAATGCACAGTGTAGTTACTTTATGAGTGTTTACAGCAAAGTCAGGCCAACGTACAAAAAAGTCTGATGTCGATACGAACATATTCTGCTAAGCTAAATTTCTGGTTTAGCACAGCGCAGATTTCTAGCACAGTCACTAGATTAAATTCTAACAGAAAATGGCTAATGATGACACACAGTTGCCATGGTATAAATCGGATTGAGCAAAATTAGTTTTTTGCTATGCAGTTCCTTATTTGGGGAATCATTTAGTCTCTATTTCCGAGCGAGAACACCACAAATTTACACCTCTGGGAGATGTACAGTAGCAGCATGTGGATTACATCATGAAGATGCTTTCAAAAGACACGCGCGGCTTAAGTTTCACATTTTATCCATCCATTTTAATTTCTCATCTAGCCATTTTCTGGGACAAAATTAAAAATCTCCTCATCACCACTATATTGCAGTGAAATAACTGAATGTGCCTCTTATCGTTTAGGTTAATGAAGTGGGAAAAGCAGCAGGAAGGACATAATGAATACAAACAAATGTGACTTGTTCCCCCATTAGTGCTGCTAATTTCTTTGGATAAAAGTATCTTCTGTCTGCTGCTGCTGCTGCTGCTGCTGCTGCTGCTGCTGCTGTTGTATATGTTAATATGTTTGAAAGATTCAGGTCTGTGCGATGGCACAATGACAGCTTTTACTCCCTATTTGATCTGTGCACTTCCCATTTCCCGGGGAAAACGTACAGCTCTGATCCTCCAGTCCGGCATCAATTAAAACAAATTTATTTTAAGCGCCTTTGTCCAATTTAAACCAGTTCTTTTCCTTTACGGCCGATTTTGGCTTCATGCAGTAGGACTGGGAGGAAAAAACAACAACTTTCTTTGTATTTTTTCTGGCTATACAGAAGTAGCCATGAAGGCCACAAAGCTCTAACTAGAGGAAGATAATTAAAAGTACCAAACTGTTCAACTGTGAATAATTTAAACAGTTGTGTCTATAGATAAACTTGAAATGTAATTTTCTTTTTGGTTTTATTCCTTTTTCATGTCTAGAGGCACAGCCTGTAAAAACAAGCAGGTGGTCAACATCAATGGCACATTCTGTCTCTATTGTAGAAAAACAGCGCTCTCAAGTGGATACATGAAGTACTCACTCACTACTCATTCTCAGATAATAGTAGTACATTCTGAGCAGATCTTCATGTTTGGTTTCCTGTCATAAATATTATACTTGTTACTTACTTTAAATTTAAAAAGTTGAGGATTTGAATTATTTGAACGTGTATTTAGCAGAGGGGGGAAGGGGGGGGGGGGTATCTTTCACAATGACATCACGATATCGTCCAGCTAATGGTTTTATCTGATACTTGACACTGTTACAGCAAAAATGTCTTGAGAAGTCCACATGTGTACAGGACTGCATTGTAATGAGAGAGCTCATCATGTTCACTGTCCCTGACCGGAGTTGTGCAAAAACGTAAGTCCCCTGTTTTTGAACAGCATCTCCGTGTACTTACTGCACTGACAAGTGTGGTCATGAGTTGGATTAGAAATAGACTCATACACACATAGAAATTCAAGCCGTCCATTTCTGACTTAAAGTACAATGGTGCACTGAATATTGAAGTAAAAGGTTGAATCAGTCCAACTTTTGAAATCTTCTTGTCACACTAACAGTGGTGTCACTGTACAACTCACCTTACAACTGAAAGTGAACTGGTATTAGACATAATACAATGTTGAACACTTACTATTTCCCCAAATAGTGTCATAGTTGACATATCACTGTCAGTTTAGGAAAACTCACACTCAATGGCCACTTTATTAGGTACACCTTGCTAGTACCGAGCCACTTTTGCCTAAAGAACCTCTTCAGGGCATAGATTCAAAAAGGTGCTGGGAACCTTCCTTAGAGATTTTGGTTCATGTAGACATGATAACATTACACGGATGTTGACTGGATTGAGATCTGGTGGCAGTGAAGACAATATTAGTACAGTGAAGTCGTTGTCATGTTCAAGAAACCAGTTTGAGATGATTTTAGGTTTGTCCTGCTCGAAGTAGCCATCAGAAGATGGGTACACTTTGGTCATAATGTTCAACTGAGTCCACGTCAAAGGAAATGACATGAAAATATTCCCCACCACATTACCCCACCATCAGCAGCCTGATCCACTGATACTAAACAGGAGGAATCTCTTCATGTTGGTTACACCAAGTTCTGACACCATCACCCTAATGTCTTAGCAGAAATGGAGACTCATCATGTGGACTTCAGCTTTAAGCTTTCTTTTTCACTGGATATTGTTTATTTTTCAGACCATTCTCTAGACATGGTTGATGTTGATGTAGTTTCTAAAGTAGGTTTGCTACAAATACTTTTTTTACATGGAGCTAAAGAGGTTGTTGCTTGGTGCTGTTTGGTTATTAGTGTTTTTAGTTAACATAGCCAACACTCTTATAATTTTGGCTTTTCTACTAAACTGTGTTCGCTTCAGAATAACATAACAAGACGGATTTTTTTTAATGCAAAAGCAGAATCATTAAGCTTAGAGACATGTGTCACAGACGTTAAACACATTTTAAATAATTCCTAGACCCGCTGGGAGCTAGAGAAGTAAATGCAGTAAAAGGTCTTACAACAACAGCATTTTCCAAAAAATTTCATTCCGTCAGAAAATTATAACACAGCCGCTCTGTTGTATTGTGTAAGAGACACTGGGAGAGTAGTAAATCCTATATGTGTGTAATCCATGTAATCCACATTTCTTATAGTTTGAATAATAAAATCTGCCTTCAGTATCAAATTAGTTCCAATCTCCGTTTGGTGTGTGTTCGCTCTGTGTCCAGATTCGTTCTGTTTGTGTAGCTGTATGTTCTGTGTACATAGGTGTGTTTTGACACTGTTTGTCATGACGTGTGTGGCCCTTCCTGTCAGGGATCAATTTCCTTCTCCACCATGTTGACGCACGTGCGCTTGCAGTGACGACTGTGGGAGGTAAAAAGAGCCGTGCACATCATACATCGTGCCATCATGGCTGTGTGAATGTAAAGACAACCCCCCCCCCCCCCGCCGCCGCCCCACATGCCTCCACAGACAAACACACTAATATATACAATATACACACTTCCTTCTTTCCGCCTTTACCCAGCAGCCAATGGGAAAATGTTAATGAAGGTTAGGGAGTTCACATTCCAGGTAGGGAATATGAGATCCTAACATGTCCTTGAGGGACACTCAAAGCTGCAAAACAATTCACCGGCTTTTCATTTTTGAATGGATTTATGGAATTATGGATGGAAAATTACAGTTTTTTTAAGACTCACAATATTCCACACATTTTTTTCCCTTTATGTTTGGTCACTTTTTAAGGTCAAAAGATCAAATCCAAAAATACAGTGCTGAAAGGAAAGTGTGGGGGCAGGTAGCAAGCATTCAGACAAAGCGTTGGCCTCACACGCAAGATCGTCCCTCAGCCACCAAGAAGTGTGTCATCTGCAGCTCTGGAGACAGTAACATTCTCATTCGGGGACATCTTTTCTTTCAGCCTAGCCCACCCTTGACCATCCAAGCCCAAGGAGAAAGGCAGAGGAAAAAAATCATATTCCTTAATACTCCATTTGTTCAGCTGCCTGATGGAAAAGTACAGGGCTTTGCCCACCACACACCCACTGGCTTATGTTGTGCGCTATTGTGTACTACATTCAGACAGAACATTCAGCTGCCTAATAGTAAATCTTAATACAATTAGATTTAGAAGTTATGTACAATCATTCAATAAAAAGTAAAGGCTGTGTGCTATGTGTGGTAACAGTGGAAGCTGCAGTTTAGGTTTCAGTGATTTAAACTGGTGTAGACAGGAGCTGTGTCAGACTGTCCACCAGCTGCAGTGACCTCTAAAGGAAAGGAAAAAATATAACAAGTATCAGATTATTTAGTGGTTTGGAAAGGAGGCCAGAGATCATTTTCCAGAAATAAGCCTGAATCAGAATTAAGAAAAGATGCTGGTTATATTTACCTCAAAGTGCAGCACAAAATGTGACCACATTTCTACTAAACTGTCTCAAGAGAGACACTAAACTAACTAAGACACACACAATGGCGAGTGGTTGCGTTACAGAATATAGGGTTTGATAAAGAATATAGAAATGTAAACATCTAATTTACCTAACGACCTAGACATTATTCTCAGCTGCTTGTAGAGACTGAAACAGAGTAAAAAAAAATATTGAAAAATATTAAAAATAATATTGTCTGTCAAGTGACTTGAAACAAGCCCCAAATTGAATATTGCTCCGAGTATCCTCTGTGTTTGCTAACATTCACAACACGGTTATTTAACGTTCACAGTTTCCTTTGGCATTTTCTTTTCTGCCTTGTTTTCATAGATAATAATAAATGGAAGAAACAATAATATGTCTCCACTTTAACTGTTTTTTTTTTATATTTACATCTACAAAAACAAATAAACAGACACAACTTTGTGTATCCAGGGTTGACATATGTCACACCAGACACCAGCCTGTGACTCATTCTTTTATCTGCTAATAACAAAACAGATTTTACTGACAATCAGGAATGAAAGCTGTGCAGTAACTGACAAACTGCACGTGTCCCCTGTTTTCTCCCAACTTTCTGGGACACGCATGAGGGTGGTCCTTCTAGCCCAGCCAGTCGTTGACCTGTTTGGGTTTGATGCAGCCAGACCCCAACAGCAGAAGAGGAGCAGGGGGCACCTTTCATGAGCATGTGAACGTCAACAGCAGCCGCCACCAAAAACATGCCCCCAGACCCATTAATGAGCAGGAGCCAGGAAAGTAGACTTCAGAAAAACACATTGCGTAATGCTTTATATAACATGCCTCCGAAATTAATAGCTGGACCAAACAAGCGGAAGAATTGGGAAATTATGTTAAGGCCTTGTGTTATTGTGTTGTCGCCCTGGCATGAGGGGCACACAGGAGGGCTCAAAGGATGAACAGGAAAGCAACTCGCTGTGACGAGAAAGGGACATCGTTAAAAGCCCAATCACATGCAGCAAAGTTTCCTTTTCAAAAATGATACACGTCACAGTGCACTGTTAACGTCCCCAGTTTAATTGTAATTGTAAAGGGCTGATTTTCCTGACGAGATCTAACACAGCAGGACAATTCAGAAAGAAAGAAAACGGAATAAGCAAAGTTTCTTTAATTCTCCTAACTGTTCTCATACTCCTGGTGGGAACCCCCCACCGTTCTAGTGCGCAGTTGCTGTAAGATTTGTCCTAAAAGATAAGATGTGTAATGTTAACAAACACGCTTTAATCTAAGTGTGATTTTTCTGAGATAAGAAGCAAGATGACAGTTTCCTCACCGTGTGAAAGTTCAAAGACACTGAGGAGCACAAATGATTATTACCAGCTAAGGGTTCGCTTCCATGCCGTGCAGCACATGTATGCTTGTGCAGCAAAAATTTATTTAATTATTTTTATTTCTGATATTTCTAGGAGGGTTGTCTTTTACTCTGGTAAACGAGAAATAAATTGCAATCAATACATACATATCCAAAATACACATTTTCCTCAAAATTCTACAAACAATACCTCATCATGACAACGTGAAAGAAGTTTGTTCAAAATCTTTGCATATTTATTAAAAATAACATCTACAAGTATTCATGACACTCAAAATTGTGCTCTGTGCATACAAGAGTGCTCTGGACCTCAGTCTGGGGTGAGGGTTCACCTTACAACAGGACAATGACCCTAAAAACAAAGCCAAGATAACAAAGCAGTGGCTCCAGGACAACTCTGTGAATGTCCTTGAGTGGCCCTGCCAGAGCCCAGACTGAAACCCAATTGAATATCTCTGAGAGATCTGAAAATGGGTCTGCAACCACACTCTCCATCCAACCTGATGGAGCTTGAGAGGTACGGGAGAAACCCAAAACAGGTGCACTGAGACTTGAGGCTGTAACTGGTTTCTTCAACTTTCTTCAACAAAGTATTTAAGCAAAGGCAGTGAATACGTATGTACATATTTCAAACAAGCTTCTTTCATGTTGTCATCATGGGGTATTGCTTGTAGAATTGTGAGGAAAGTATTGAATTTAATTGGGGAGGGTTGCGTCAGGAAGGGCATCCGGCGTAAAAACTGTGCCAAATCAACATGCGGACCATGATCCGCTGTGGCGACCCTGAACTCACGGGATAAGCTGAAAGGACAAAAAAAAAAAAGTTAAATATTTGCTTTCAAATATAGTGAAGTCAAAGTAGCAGAAAATGGTAAACTCAAGTAAATTAGAAAATTAAACTGGTATTGAAGTAAATGCATGTAGTTACATTAACCCACTGGTCAAAATAACATCCATCTGGATAAACATTCGACTGTATGAGGTGAGGGGTCTTTGTCAGGGTCTGTGCTCTCCTCCTTTGATGGATGTGGAGTCCTGTGCTGTTTGTCCATCAGACTTTCAATAGCAGCAAAACACAGATGCGGTTATTATTGCAGAAATGGTGGGCAATTGCACCACACATGTATTGAGACAGTGAGGTTTAAATCCTTGTGTAATTTTCAATTTAAGCAATTTCACCCAGCAAGTGGTCCAACAGAAGAGGAGAAATGTAACCTCAGTGCATATACATATTTCTAGTTACATAACAGTGTTGGTTTGACGGGTTTGTTTAATAAGAGTCATCCCTCAGTATCAGCTATGTTCCAGTTTGAATGTTATGTAAGCTGTATTTGTCAGTATTACACTCAAGTTCAAGCTATTGAGTTCAGCAGTGTTTAAACAGAGTAGACGGGATAGCTGCTGGTTTAGTTGCAAATTGCTGCTTGAATTCAAGTGTAACTACCTGCAGAAACACGTGGAAGAGAGTCAGAATTGTTAAAATACAAAGGTAATAAAGAAACAATTACAGTACTTGCAATATGTCCAGCACCATGTGTCAAATCTGTGACTGTAATGATATAGTCTCCAGAGGGAAGGTCACAATTTTTAAAAACATCGCCAAATGCAGTAAAGTCCATATTATAAAGCTAAAAGCTCCTTCACTGCTTGCTTCATCATTTAGGTCAAATGTAATTTCAGTAAAGAGCTAATGTGAGTTCACTGATTCTATTATCTTTACTGCACAAGGTTAAAGTATATTATCTCACTGTCAAGGAAGCTCACGTTTTTACATGTGAGTACTTTTCAGGTTACACCTTTATTGCCCCCAGCTCCTTTAGTGTAATAAAAAATACATACTAATAATAACTAAATAATAGGTTTTATTTGGTTCAAATTTTAACCATAATACTTCAGAAACTCTATAGTAAAAGACAATTGTCGATAGATAATTCAGCGCTTTTAGCTTTTCAAAATGTCAATAAATAGTTAGCAAAGTGCCAGATTCAATTTGCAGGCGACGGTGTGACTCTTCGTATCCATGGCAACACGATGCTTTCGGTTTCCTGTAGAAGTTGGTCACACAAGTGAAGTCATTCTGACATTCTCTAAATGTCTATGTCGAAAATGAAGCAGGGAAATTTATATCGATATATGCTTGATATATGCTGTGACTCTTTGAATTGTCCTTATCCTAAAACATGAGGCCATTGTCGTCTCCTACAACCAAAAGTTAAAAACTACTCTATCTTTACTACACATCTTGATCTCTGGATCTTTAGAAATAATTAAACATTGAATGTTAAAAGTGTTCACTCAGTGCGAAAAGACACAGGAAGTGTTATGTCGCCATAGATACAGAAAGTTGCACTGTGGGCTTCAACTAGGCCTTATTTTTAGCCTTTATGTTTTACATTTAGCAACATTAAATATGCCGAATTGGCCATGAACTGTTTTTGTGCTTTTGTACCATTGGACGTACAGATAACTCATCAAGTCATGTTTTGGCCCACTGATAAATGAAAGCTCTACATTTACTGTTACCTTAGCTACTTTGATATCAATCAACTCCTGAGACATGCAATCATGTAAGTCCATGACTGTAATAATATAGTTCCCAGAATGCAATGCCATTAAACAGGGGAAAGTCAATTTAGCACTTGAGCAATCACCTTCAGTAACTTTAGCCACGTGTTTAATCCAACATTAGTCACTAAAGGTGCCTGTCTGCCACGTTAGTCACGTAGTGTCCAGTCAATTCATCAGCACCTTGTCACTAAAGACAGCTGCCTGCTGCTGGTTGACACGAGATTGATGAGAGCAGTAACAGTAAACCAAAACAGAAAAGTTGTGCACCATTAAACTGAAGCTTTCACCTTAAAAAAGCTAAAAACTTCTAAAGGTGAGTTCTCCGTGGTTCAACACGTGTATGAATGGTGTATAGGTAATACTGAAAATGAAGTCAGTGAATACTAGCAGCGCATTGTGTGGGACCACCATGTCACTGCCAGGGTCAAACCTCTCATATCTGTCCAACTCCGCAAGTGAGGGACATTTTCTATTTTGGCTAAGTGGGTCAAGCGGCTTTGTAAGGCAGCGTTCGTACAATTCCAATATGCAGTTCAAAAACACAGCCTGCAAATCCTGAGTCTTAGTTATGAAGCTCCTGGCCCAGTGGTGCTGCATTCACAACTTAACATTACAGTCATTACATTGGACAAAGGCAGATGACGTATTGATTATCAGCTGTGTTTCTGGTGACCTTAAATGCTCTTGAGTCCCATTAACTGTGCCAGTCTACTGAATGGGGACCTGATTAGTATTCAATCACTGTCACCTGAAAAAGGCTTACTCCTAAAATGAGTTTCTTTGCATAATAATACCTAAAATCTGCAGGTAGAATAAAAGACACTCACACTGCTAATTGTTACTGTTAACAGTATCTCTCATCATCTCCAGTTCAGCTCTTGGCTTGATCTCTTTCAAAAGGAAATCACCTTGTACATGCAAGTGACTGTTCACAAAACCACACTCCCCACGGTAACTAAGCAAATCGGGCCCATCAAAATGTCAAGTGTGCATCTTTGTAATTCAAAGAGTCTTCAGAATGGCGTCGCTTTTTCAAAACCTAAAAAATAAGCGCCAAACAGTGTTTTTCCTGCTGTAAGCAGTAGATGTTACTACAGCAAGTTCAGCAGCTAATCCACAAAGGGACCTAAGCAGACTTTCTGTGGATGAAAATAGAAGAAGTAAATAATATTATATGTGCGTAGCATATTTACTGTCTTTTTGAAGGTATTTGCTTTGTTCGTTTTAATTATATAGGATTAATAATATAGAACATTTTTACATCTAAATTGGCTTTCTCTTGATATTCTTAATATCTGCAGATTAATCCCTATCTATGGTGTTGAGGGTTTACTGTTAATTTACTGTGCGTTTATATACAGTGTAACATGTAATTTTGATATTTTGTGTTTATCAGCTCATTTAAAAAGAAACCTTAACTCCAGATTATAAACATATTATGTGTGGCTACAAGGTTGTGTAGTAGAGTGTGCATGTGCAATAATATGCTGAAACCATCATTAACACTATAATCAACCAAAGCAGGTCTCAGTAGAAAGCTGAATACTGAATACTATGAATATTTCAATTGGTAAAATGCATATAAGTAGTGTTACAACTGAACACCCAACAATAGTGACTGAAGAGCAGCAAGATAGTTTGAGTTGCTGTGCATGTGTAGTTAAATATAACAGAAGAAAATGTCTCCATTGCCCATAATTGTGGAATGAAAAAACTTGTTAATTTGATAATTAACTTGATAATTTTAGCTATTTTGTAATGCGGCACGGGCCAAAGTAGTTAGTTCTTTAAATTCATGTTTTGCGAATGGAATCCGGTTGGAAACACAAAGCTCCTCCAGCACAGAGAAATGCTGTGTTTTTGATGTGCAGGCTTCTTTGGAGTAAAGAGAAGAACTGGGTTTTGTCAAGCGGAAATATCTGGCTAGTGAACAGACAAAGAGAGGAGCACCACAGAAAATCAAAAAAAAAAAAAAAAGGATCACAATGCCGCCCACACAGTTTGACTTCAGCAGGTGAACTCTGAAAGTGCAAAGCAGGGGAAAAAAAGAAAAAACCCTAAGAGGGAAAGGAAAAACACAGTTTAGGTATCTGTTAAGAATATTAGTGATAGTGGGAACTTTTAAGCGAGGATATTGACAATAAAGCCATCATCAAATCTGTTTTACTTAATGGGAAAGCAACAGTAGTAAACCAGCAACAGCAAAATAAAGTAAAAGTACACATCAGGCAGTGGAATGGTTCTTGACAATAATGAAACCTCCTAATTGTTGTGTCTAAAAAAAAACCAGTTGGTTTACCACTGTATCAAAAAGGGGGCAGCAAATCCTCACAAGTTTCAATTAGAATTATCAATTGATTTTCCTACAATGAATTTTTGCAGTTCCGTTAGCTTTAGGTGTGCGCACTTATTTCCAAGGCTAATGTTCAAAATGGAAGTAATATTAATTCCTTGATACACTGATGATTAGCAGTGGGTCGTTTTTCTGTGTAAACCTGAAAACAAACTGTTATAGTGAATGTACAGTAGTGCGCTGTGCACTAGTGCTCATAACACATGCGTAAGATGTAAATCATAGTTTGTTCCTAAGCCACATTCTACCTACTTTCCCTTTAAAGCAGTAAAGCGGGGAGCAACGTGGCCACGCGGAATGTAAACAGAAAGATTCCCACAATCATCAAATAAACACATTTGTTTTTATCTTAGCCGTAGCGCAAAACCACTCTCTCCCCTAAAGATTTGCATACTGATTATTATATCGTTGGATCGTCTATTCGAGGGGAAGACGTGGAGTCAATGGATCCGCTCAGATCGTCGGTTTAAGACAATGAGCTGTCCTACTACCTGAGAAGCGGGGGGACAGGAGGAGGCCCCCCAGCAGTGATCGGCCGTGTAACACGACGCTTCAAGATTTGCCACCATCACATGGCAGATGGAAATTTCCACTCGGTGTGGTTGCTTGTTAAATGGGAAGGGTCTCGAACTCTTGTTTCCACTAGTCCGCCTCCTCCTCCTGCTGCCGTTTGCTGTTGCCGCCGCTGCTGCTGTCCGCCACACCGAAACATTAGGTAAGAGCCCAAACTGTGCTTACATATCTATTCCTTAATACTTTTTTTTTTTGATAAAATGTTTCTCCTATCCTGCATGTGATTTGCTGGTTTATGTCGACCACCATATTTGATGGGCTGGAAAAGCGGGCAGTTTAATTCAGGTCCTTAACGTGAGTGGAGGAAGTGGCTGCAGTGCTCAGAGCCACTAACGAGCAAATGTGGGGGAAATAAAAAGCGAGTTTGTTTTGACGTGTGTCTGCGTAAAACCTTTTGTTTCTTTTATTTGCCATTTTGGTGGAGACCTTTTTTTTTTAAAATAAATCTAAGCCAAAGAGCAACAGTCCCAGCAGGGTGAGGCCCATTGAATGTCCAACCCAACAGGCGAAACGTGTCTTTATTTATAGACCTACATGAGAATCGCGCTTTACATTTGCCGAACTGAATATCACGTTGCACGTTTCCCGTAAAGTCACCAGTTGATCATACGCAGTGAAAGTGCATTTTGCATTACGCTGTTGTGTTTTGCGTACGGCCCCTGTCCCTTTTCCGCCTTTACTCTAAGAACATCACAAAAGACAACTATTATTGTTTGGCGTTGGCAACACTCCCAACCAATGTGTGTGTGTGTGTGTTGATCCCTAATCACGAAGGTTCATCTTATATGGACCAATAGTGGTAACAATGGTGAATTAACGTCAAATATGGCTCATAGGTTTATGCTGGAGGTGGCCTGCAGGGCTCACTGAGCACTAATATACACATGCTGTGGCTGCTGTCACATCCAAAAAGTGCGACATGCTTCAGTGGGAATTTTTTATTTATTTTTTATAGAAATGATGAGTTAATTTTAACCTTATTTGATATGTGAAAACTTGTCAATAGAGCTTGTGGTTCTGTCTGCTTTTCATACTGCCATCTCCTTTTGGTTTAATTGAGGATTTCTTGTCTTTTTATTTTGTAAGTAAATAAAAAGTTCCTGTAATGGGGTTAAAGACGTGTGCTGAGCTGTTGTCGCTTTCTTTGCTGTAGTGCTTGATCTTCATCCTTTTCTTTGGCCAGTTTTAGCAAAGCACTTAAACCAACACACTGTAATCCCAGTCAAAATACAACAGAGCGCCAGCTGTTGGCTGAAAACAAAGAACAGATTCCGATAGCAGAATATCTTAGCCTATGCATATTTAAGTGGTGAGTTCAGTTTCTATCTGTGCCCCCTACTACTGCTAAAAATACCTCGCTGCTACACCGAGTTCAAATCCAGTCTGTTAACTGTGGATCGATCTTGCATAACAGTGATCTAGTAATGTCTTTTCTCCGTGAAGCTCCACCTATGTCTTTGTTAGATAGCATTTTAGGTATCTCATTGTAACGATGCCGAAGTGGGTGTGTTTTCTTAAAGCTTCGAGATGCACACTTACAGTGTGGGACTTGAGCAAAGGCTACATGCACACACACACTCAGAGAAAACATTGGTTTAAATGAAGTGTTTATATGGGGATTGAAATAAAAGGGAACATGAAAAAGATGTTTTAGCA
This sequence comes from Channa argus, assembly GCF_033026475.1. Classification (NCBI taxonomy): domain Eukaryota; kingdom Metazoa; phylum Chordata; class Actinopteri; order Anabantiformes; family Channidae; genus Channa; species Channa argus. Next base: position 15,435,514 of record NC_090217.1, on the reverse strand, counting down.
GATGTTTTATCCAAAGTGGCTCACAACTAAGCAGCAGACAACTAGGGACAACTTGGGGGTTCTGAGGCCTGCCCACTGTGCCCAGGGACGCTGTGACTAGTATCCAGGAGGAGAAGGAGTCGAACCACCGACCCTTTGGTTCATGGACAACTGCTCTACTAACGGAGCTACAGCTGCCAAAATCTTAAAGTTTACATGGTAATCCTAATTTCAATCCTAAACAGAGAAAGGAAAGCAGAAAAAGCAAAGGGATCAAATGAGCACTTAAGATATTAAGCATTGTACTTCCACAAAGTTTAGGGCCTTTTTTGAATACATTGAAGCAGCAGAAGTCAAGACATAGCAACATTTAGTCCTACATTTCCCATAATGCAGCTTAGCACCATGCAATTAGAATGTCCCTGAATGGCAAACACTCCTTTTTAAACTCTGCAACCCCAGTTTTTAACATCTGTGCTAAAGTCAAGATGACATCATCAGGTGTATTTGGACAACTCCGGAAAGGTCCCTCCAGAGACAACAATAAAGTTTTGTTTTGTTTTGTTTTTTTGAAAAGCTGGGTATTAGTACTTTCCCATGTGTTGAATCTTTTGTTTTCCTTTATTGTTGTGAACTTGTTGGAACACACATGACAAACGTCCGTCACAAGCTCTGTGCGGCTGCAGGTGACTGCAAAATAGCAGTACAAGTTTTAACACTTGTCAGTAGGGCAAAGGTTGACGGTGGATCTTTGCTTTTCATTGGCTGTTAGAAAAGCTAAATGACACATCTAGGTCAGACCCCACTGGGCAGCTGGGGTAGGGTGGGGGGGGGGGGGAGGTGGGGGGTTTGAAAGCACTGCTGCCTGTAGTTGATGAAACTTGGAATGTGTATGAGCAAATGAGTCGCAAGTGGGTTTGAAAGGAGTGGTTATCAGACAGTGAGGCAGTGTCGCAAAGGGGAGGAGCTTTCGGTCATTTTTCCAGAACAATCCCGGCACGTTTAAGTTCAAAAAAGTGAAAATCCTTTAAACGGATCCATGAGTGCATAGTTCACACGTCTAAACTTTTTATGTGATTAGTTTGTGAATTGTGTCTGTTATGATTAGAAAAGAACATTATTATTATTATTGACATTATTATCATTATTATTGACCTTGAATACATGTGGGATGCGTGTTCTTAAACTTCAGAAACTGTTTGTACCTGTGTCCTTGCCATAATAAAAATCGTTGACATATTCTGGGAGACAGATTTGCCCAGAATTATTTGAGCTGAGAGAGTCAGAAGTGGTCGGGATGCACGTCGTCTTGTTGTGGAGGGTGTTTGAGTATTTGCGAAGGGGAAGTGTTAGATTCAATAATTTTAAATATCAGAATGCATTGTAAAATTATTGCATTTATTTTAAAAAATTATCAATGACTTAACATTTTTTAATGTAAATGTATATTATACACAGTCTCCCCAGGACTGTGCTAACCTTTTTCTGTATGTGTTGTAACTTAAATGACTGATTTCTAATAGCTTTTCTAAGACAATTTTATATGTTTTAATATTTTTATTATGTTTTGCAATTGCAAACTTGTGCAGAATTCACTGATGATCTGTTGAAGTGTTGTGATTGCAACATCAAAAATTCTTGAAGAGACTGATTATACAACTTTAGAATTGAAGAAAACCTAATAACTAACAAATGTGCATACGTTTGCCCTTTAGTGTAGATTCTAGGATGTTCTTAGCTAAGAACAAACGTTCTTCCTCTTGCGAGATTCTCAAGAAATGACAAACGTTACTACAGACCTGCTTCATCTGGTTTGATCAAGACCTGACGGAGGTTAATTTTGCTATATAAAGCAGTTGAAGTTACAGCTACAATACTTTTTGGTTTGTTCATCGTTTATACAGAATATAGGATTATATATGAGTCAGTATGGACAAGTAGAGATGATCTAAGTAACACACAACCCTAGCAGAGATGGGGCGGGTGGGTGGGGGTCTGTGTGATGTCATCAAAGTCTCTAGTTGCCACATTTTTAACAAAATGGCATGTGACCAATGTCCAACCACCCCAACACGGCCCTCTGAATTAATTGGAGTTCAGCAGGTTCATGGTCACTGATGCAACAGAAAAGGAGTTTTTATATCCAGTGGAAAATCCTGCAAATGGTCACACAAGAAAATGACAGATTGCATTTGTATGATATGTTTATGTATTAATCTAATTGATCTAGATTATGGAATTATGCTTATATATTATGCTTATATAATTCCAAAAACATAAATTTCAGCTTCTGCTTCTCTCAAAATAGTAGTTTGTAGTAGTAGTAGTTTTCTACACACTGTCAATAAGCATGCTTCTGTCTGTCTCTCTTTTTTTTTAGGTCAAATCAGCTGATTAATGCCAATCCATGACTTGAATATGATCTATAAATCATCATAGCTGGATGTGGACAGGCCAAAAAAGCCAAATATCTTTATTTATGGCCGGTTCAGTTTTGTGTAATATTTTGTTTCAACTTCACCATTGCACTTGAAAATGTTTGGTCTTCTGTACAAAGTGCTTGTCATGTGTGAACATGGTGTAAACCTAAGAATAAAAACTCTAGTAGCTTATACACATGTGTTGTTCTGCTAAGTGAGCTGTCTGTCTCAAATGTGTGGCCGCCAATGACATGTTTAAACACAAAAGGGACAGAAGCCGAGGCAAATCACACGGGGAGGTTTTTGTAGTGGAAATTAATGTTCTTTGTCTTTTAGCTGCTGTTGGGTCAAACAAAAAAAGAAGCCGTAAATTAAATTGAATTAAAAGGAAAAAAATCTTTCAGCGTCCTCCTCCTCCTTCTAATGTCAAGGCTGAAACATTGAGCTTGAGAAAAATTGGATATTGCTTTAAAGCACGATGCCATCGTCATCGTTAGGACGCATGAGCTGGCAAATCAATAGTAAGTGATAAGATAACAGAGCAAGGGTCTGCAATGAAAGGGTTCACAAACAAGGTTAGGACACAGCAGGCGTACGTTCAAAATGTCAATATGATGTTTACTAAAGACCACCCTTTAATATCATGAGATCACGCGTAAGTCAGAGTTTTCAACAGTGTGGGGTTTTTTGTCTTTGGCTCAAACGGCTGTGTGATTTGATGTGTCATTAAAATTTTCTATTTGCCTTTTTAAAATATCAAGGAATTTCACATCCGTTTGAAATCCTGATTCAGAACAACACAGACCAATGAAAAAGTTGTGAGACAAAGTTAAACTTCTGTTCGGTGTAGCTCGGTGCATTTCAAAGGGGGCAGTGTCGTCTCATTACTCATGCTGATGTATTATAAACCTGTGAGTTGAAGCTGCCTGCGCTCAGCTAAAAGGCAGAGCTTGCACATGCCCGTACTGGCACGGTCTGTCGGTCAACACGTGAAAGATTTTGAAATGCCCTGTAGCAGGTAGAGCCCGGGCCAACTTTTTTATCACCTTCGCTGTATTTTTAGCCGTGCTAGAAGTAAGGCTGAATAGGGACGGCAGTGTTGGTCTGCCTCTTTGGTATCAGCAGCTCCTAGATGGTTTGCCATGAAATGTTTCATAGAGACGGATCCTGCCGATTTGGTTGTTCCAGCATGTCCATGTAGCTTTGTGCTCATTAGTATAAATAAAATGCAATGAAAAAATAAGTAAAACACATTGCATGCTGCATATGCTGAACTAAATAGTAGTTTCACCGCTATAACACCTCCCAGTGCTGCCACCCTGACTGTAGTAGCTCTATAGTGAGACGGTCTATTAGATGGTGGTGTCTTGTAGAGTCATTCATTTAAATTGCAGTATACATTTGGTGTAGAGGTGGTCTTACTCGAATCTGACGCTCCAGCAAACACTTTTCACTCCAGAGATCGTTGTTTGACGAACATTTATTGTACTCGCTTCTCAACTTAGCCGATGACGGTTCAATTGTACATACAAGCTTATGTACAGTATTCTCACTAGCACGTTCGCAAACAGCTTCATCAAACAAGTTTCTCAAAGTATGGCTGAACTCAGAACTCGCAGAACTCGATAAGAAACCGTCTGCCTCCACAGCTACACACTGAACCTCTCTCTTCTACCTTGTTGCGGTCCACACCACCTTGAATCCAGTTCCTCTGCTCCAGCCACCGGGTCACGTCTCCACCCTTCAGTAGCTGAGCTGAACTGCATGCTCTCTTGTAGTCAGTTCCTCTGCTCCAGCCACCATGTCACGTCTCCACCCTTCAGTAGCTGAGCTGAACTGCATGCTCTCTTGTAGTCAGTTCCTCTGCTCCAGCCACTGTGTCGTGTCTCCACCCTTCAGTAGCTGAGCTGAACTGCATGCTCTCTTGTATTTTTCAATTCAATTCAACTTTATTTATATAGCGCCAATTCACAACAAAGTCATCTCAGGACACAGAATAAAGTCAAGATTATAAAGATAAAAAGAGAACCCAACAATTCCCCCTGGAGCAAGCCATAGGCAACAGTGGAGAGGAAAAACTTCCTTTAACGGAAGAAACCTCCAGCAGAACCAGGCTCAGGGTGGACGGCCATCTGCCTCAACCGGTTGGGGTGAGTGGAAAGGGGAGAGAGAAAAGAACAGAGCAACAAAAAGCAACAACAAAAGTAGTTGTGGTCAGTTCCTCTGCTCCAGCCACCGTGTCGTGTCTCCACCCTTCAGTAGTTGAGCAGAACTGCATGCTCTCTTGTAGTCAGTTCCTCTGCTCCAGCTGAACTGCATGCTCTCTTGCCACAAATCCTTTGCGTTGCATTGTTCTCTTGACAACCACACAACAAACTTAAAACGTAAACTACAAAGGGAACCGTCAAGGGCAAACTAATAAAGCTATATGATGTCACTAATGAAATCATCAGTACACAGAAACATAACACAATACAGTACAGTTCACAATGCACATAACATAAAACAAAAACTAAAACTGAGGAAAACTATAATATAACTCATGAGCTAAGGTGGTTTAAGGGGCTTAGAATGAGCACATATCAGATGTGGCCATCCCTACAGTACCTGTCAGATGATAAATGATGGCTTGGGCTGGAACGCTTCCACACCTTCCACGTATACAAGCTTTGGAATCAAGTCCCCAGACAGAGCTAGATATCAGCACTCAACTCTAAGCTTCAATGTAGGCTAGAAAAAATGTTCACACAAAATTTCATTTTTCAGCTTTAATCTGGCTTCAAAATCGAATGTCAGAATCAGATGTTGATGTCCTCCAAAGCCTGGTTTAACAGTTCATGGGCTCTCAAACTGTAAAATGTGTAAATTCAGTTTGACAAGGAGGAAACGCTGAAGAGGGGAGGACACAGTTGTCTCAGTACGCCACATACAGAATAATAAATTCCTCTCGTGGGAGCTGGATCATCTGGAGGAGTGTGTGTGCGCTCAGCTCAAAGCCCATGTGTGTGGCCACAACTCCTTCTGTGTTTAGTCTGTAACACTTGAGGTTCAGAACACTATGCTGACTGCATCCAGCAGCTGTAAATCTGTTTCTTTTAGGACGTACTGAGATGAGACAGTGGAGAGTTGGACTGAGGGGCTTTGATGTCAAACAGAAAGCTACAGTCAGGAAGTAGAAGTTGCACAACCTGAATTTTCAAAGAGAAAGTCAAACGGTTTATTGGGAATCGACCATAGGAGTTTAAAGAAGTTTTAAATGATCATATCAGTTGCATGGCTTTTGAAAATGTACTCTTTATATGACTGTCATGTGGCTTCTCTTAAAAAAAGAGGCAATGTTCACAGGGACTGTGTTTCAGATTTAAAGCCTAGTCACATGAGAATGACAGGTACACGCTTAATTTAGAGGACTTCAAATTTGAGCTCATATCATCAGTGACAGCGTTGTTTTCAGCTGCACAAGAGCAATCGAGGCTGATTTGGGTTTGGCTGCTAGTGTGTGTGCCGTATGTGGGAGAGATTCATCTATTCATATAATTAGTGGTAGTTTTGGTTAAAAAAAGGAGCTTAATAACCTTAATGATGGAAACCTGCCTTATTTTCTCTTGTTTACCAAAGGATGTCAACAGACTGTGCTATTCTCCAGCTGCAGGAACGACCACAATCTTACATCCACCTCAGGAAACTGAGTGAAATAATAATTAGGCAAAGTGGAGATGTTTTTCAGTGCAAGCACACACAGAGGTCAAAGTCTCCAGTGAACCTGCCACTTTAAAGATGAGCAGCTGTACACTGAATAGGAGTGAAATAAATTTCCACACCACATGGAAATTTACTCCAGAAAATTGAGCTAAGCTTTAAGTGAACCTCTCAAAACAGTCAAAATGTCTTGGAAAGCTCCCAGGGTCGACTGGGGACTGTCAGTAATTTGACAGTAAGTTTTACTACTACTTGAGTTGCCTCTTTCTGTGTCTTTGTGTCTTTCCTTGTTCCTTCAGACTGTGTCACTTTGTATCAAATGGCCGAGCTCTACTCCTTATGACCTAACACAATAATATTCTTGCTGTGATTCTTCATGTGATTTGACCTCATTTTACTTAATTTAAAAGGGCAAACAAGCCTCGAGCGATATCAGCTAGATATGCTTCTTTGCCGTCTTGTTTGTGTGATATCGTTGACCTCAAATACTAACTTCAGTCACTTATATTGCTGGCTGTCCTGCCACTTTGACCTTTGACGTGTGCCCTGAATCCTCCAAGCTGACCCATTCCCCATCTCTCTGTTTGGTATGTCACCGGACTGGCTCGGGGACAGTTCTCTAGTCACAGGTGGTTGGCTGTGTGTGTGTGTGTGTGTGTGTGTGTGAAGCCCCCACACACTTTAAAGACTGCAGAGCCATTTAAGGAATGTCCCTGCAGCAACAAAATGGACTGTGCTGAGTGTTTCATTGTTAGTGAGAATTTGACTTTCACTGATATACACTTGGCTGTGTTGCTCTTTTTAGTGATCATATTGATAAGTATCTCGCTCATAATTGTCTTTCCTTCTTTTTTTTTTTTTTTACCATGCTGATGATAAATATCTACATCCAGAGAAAAGTTACAGCTGGGAGCAAGGGCTGTAAGTCAACTTGACACTTTGGTTGAAATCTTGTACTTTACAGGGTGACTTTTCCTGGACATAAAGCAAGACTTTCTAAGAAATATTGTCATCCAATGGAGATCACTATGATCACTGAATTTATAATTCTTCTCCAGCTGTGCCAGGTTACACGTTTACAGACTTGATAACAGTGAAATAATAATAGACTGAAAGGGAAATTAGGAGCTCATTACATGGATTGATGTTTCCTCATATTTGAAATAAATCCACTCACAATCCAACTAAACAAAATGTGCTGTAAACCACTTAAAAAGCACTTTTTTTTGTTGTTGTTGTTGTTGTTGTTGTTGAGTTTTGTCTTCCTCTCAATGCACAGCATCAGTCTGCTCCCCCATGGACACAATACATATCAGTCAGAATGCAGCATTTTCTATCAGTTTACAAAATAAGTCGGGTGGAGGAGAAACCCAGGGACTAATCTGCTGCACGTGTGCGTGAAGTTACAGTAAACAGGTTACTGTCATGCGTGTAAACACATTCCCTCATTACCAAAGTTATCTGATTTCTCTAAGTTAACAAGTCCATGTAAATGCACCGATTGACTGTATTTTTATTGACCCATTACTAGTTTAGTGCAGGACTGCTTTAAAAAAGCTTCAGTATCAATCAGCCAGAGAAAAGTCAAAGAACATTTTTTTTTTGTAGCTGTTGGTTATAGCACATTTCTTCGATTGTAGAGACGTTAAAAGGTTTTTTTTTTTTTGTTTGTTTTTAAAGAAAACTCTTGCCTGATTGATTAAAGTCACACTTTCACTTCAATTAATGCCAATTTGCCTATTTTTTTGCTAGTTTATAATCATGTTTAAAGATGAACAAAATAGCTGACTTGAGGAAGAAGATGGTCCTGGAGTTGCCTCCCACATGCTGCATGTGTATTGGCCACATAGCATGTGTATGTGTCAGATAATTTGGAAATTGTTACAAAGTATACAGAGATAAAACCACATCCCTGACTCGACCATGACCTTGGCTACAGCGTCATTCTTCCGATTGGTCGGACAGCGGCACAGCCTTCCCTGCATCTGCACATCTGTGTGTGTGCAGCTCCATGTGCAAACAATTTGTGTGTGTGTGTGTGTGTGTGTGTGTGTGTCTGTCTTTGTATGCACAGAAGAGGTAGTGCAATGACACCAGAAGAGGTGTGTGTGATCACCCCTGGTCCACCCATGGTCATCCACCAGTTTTCTGTGCCCTTGGCCTCTCATCAGTCCACATTACACCAGTATAAAGCTGTAGTTTGATGGTCATGTGGGATGTCATGTGATCATGTCTTGAAGCCATTGAGGGTATTTAACAGTGTTAGTGCACACGACCGTTCTTTAGTCCACTGTAGTACTGTATTCAGACTAATGGTGGTGAACATTCTCTCAAGTTATACTTGAAATACTTGTGCTTTGAATTTTTTTGGGGGGTGTCCCAAACTATACCTCTGCTTCTGTCCACCCTCTTGGTCGTTTCTGTTGAGGTGGATGTGTTGGTGTGCGTGTGTGTGTGTGTGTGTGTGTGTGTGTGTGTGTGTGTATTGCTGGGTTAAAGCCATGCTTGAGAAGCCAGGGTGAACTCAGTCTCTCCTCATTGGTCAAAAGAGGCCCTCCCTCCACCTTTTTAAAAGCCTGCGGCCTTACATGAGTTAAAAAAGCGCTTCAGCTCCTCGCCTATTCAGTTGTCTGTCAACATTTCTTTAAAAAGGAAATAAGAAATTCAGTCTTGGGACCTCTTTGAGGAACTTCTCAGTAGGTGAGAAAATGCTTGCTTTTTATTTTTTTTATTTTTTTGGAACAATTTGCTTAGTAAAAATAAGGCTTCTGACTTTCAGACAGATTTATGAAAGCAGCAAACACTTTAACAGGATTGGTTGTCAAAGATTTCCATCTGTGAACTAGCACTTATGGAATGAAGGTGTTTCCTTGGTTTCGCTGTTCAAGCTGCAGTCGGGTGTGTTTGAAGAACTGTAACAAAAAATTGTCTCTGTAGTTTGTCTTGCAAGCAGGAATTTTTTTCTGATATAAGAGTTTCTTTACCTGGAGAATAAATGGGGCAGTGTAGAGCATAAACTTGAAGTTTGTTCTTTACACTGATGTTACAGAATAATATATTTCTTTAGTAGTCATGTCTCAAAATGCTCCTCACTGTGCTACTGCTTGTACAAAGAGTAACTTGGAATCTATTTGGGGCTTTTTAGTTCATTATTGTCATTGCAAACAGGTTCCTAACACACAGAACCTCACAAGCACATTTGTCTTGGGCTTAAAATGATTAAGGGAAGCTGCATTTGCTGCATTAGATTCTTCTTTCTTGCCTTAAAACTGTCATCATGTTGGTTTCTAGAAGTTTCAGTCGCATATGACTCTAACCATGTAACAAGAGCAAAGCAGCCGGTCTTGGATACGCAGACTGTAGTAGACATGTCCACCTGCTACTTTAGTTAACATAGATAACGCACCAAATGGCAAAAATAGTTGCTTGAGGCAGAATTAAAATCAGAGTGTTGATTATTAAATTTACTCTTAGTGCATCAGATGTGCCAGTCACAGTGACTCATGCCAGCAACAGCTCAACGAATTCATTGGAGAGAAAGGCTTCTCCTACTTTATTTTTTTTTTCAACAAATAATTACACTTAATCACAGGCTACAGTAAAATGTGACACAGTTTGATTTTGTATTTTAAGATAAAGACGGGTAAAGAGGCAATGACACAGAAGATTGCTGACACACATTAATGCCAGAACACTAAGTCTGAGTGGAGCAGACTATCATTTTGGAGCAGCGTGGTGTCATTTGATTTGATGATTTGTGATTTTAATGAATGCAAACACTGCAGAGTCGTGTGTAATGGTGCTGTGCACTCAAGGAATAGGATGCAGATTAATCAACATTTGCCAGAATCTTCTGTGCTGAAGAAGAAAATTTTAAGTCAAAATATTAAATAGATATGGACAAGAATAACATTATTAATGCAGACTGCTTTACCAGCGTTTGAAGCTAGAGCCCAGTGTGAGCTGTCTATTGTCATCATAAAGTCTAAGAAACATTTTTCATAGGTCACTTTGTGCCTCCTCGTTTGAATGAACCGCTCACCTCCCATCTTGTGCACCATGTGCTCCACACTTGGTACCAAAACACACGTTTTTGTTTTGCCACCATGAAAATATGATCGGTGTGTGTGTCCTTTTGTTGGAGTTTTTTTTCCAGTATGCAAATGGAAATTCCGCATCATGGTACAGTGCGAAACATTTTCTTATATATTGGTTGGAACAAAGGTGGCAGTAAATGCGTGTGATTTTAACCCAGTTAAACCGGTTTGTCCTCATAGTGATGAAAGCTGTAAACTGATCTCTATTTTCCTCTCTCTCTCTTACCACCCAGCAGAGGGTGACAGGAATTAAGTTCAAATTAAATAAAGGAGAGGAATTAAGTTTACTGATGTCAATAATGGTTGTAAACTACAAAGTAGATGCTTAATCTTCTTCCTTCATTAGAGAGCATTGCCTAACAAGCACTCAGGTATTTTTTTTCAAGTACATTAATATTTCCAGGTAAATATACTTATACTTATATTCTGTTTTATACTTGCCTACATTTCTGATAGAAATTTTAATTTTACTCAACTAAATTTATTTGATAGCTATATGAACTACTTATTTATATTTTAAGTAATGAAAATTATGTACTAATGAACTATAGACTAAACTACCCATAATATAAATCAGCAAGCTGCTTACATTTTGCTTACAAAGGGATTTAATGTTTTCTCCCCTTTTTTTCCCTTTTTGACCAACTCCTGTGGTTTTGTGAGGGTTTACTCATTGCCGTGGTTGGTTGTTTGTTGGTGACTAACGCCAACGTTTCCTTCAAACCTAGTCAACGCCGTCTTTGTGTGTGTGACAAACATAAATAATCTGGATGTTAGTAGCATTTCTAATTATACAGGCTTCAGCCTTTGAGCTTTTACTTAAATAACCTAATGATGATTGCTGGATGAAAAACGAAGTGTGAGGCCCTGTGGAGAACGGTTCTCTCTTCTTTCTTCAATTTTATTTATTTGTTAATGGTACTGACTGAGTAAACCAGATTATAGATCTGTGAAGGCAGCATGTTGATGGCAGCGGTCAGGCGGCCTCATGAACCCACTGGGTCCTTGATCTGGTATTGGGCTTTTTTGTTGACTTAACCCCAGTTAGCAATCTCTCTGTATGCCAACACTGGCTTGTAATATCAAGACAAATTTTTTATTCTATTCCGTGTTGCATTTAAAATTCGAAACGGTAGTGACGGTGGTAAAAGATGGAAGTACTGAGAGTTCTGAAGTACTGAGAGTTCTGAAGTACTGAGAGCCAACAAGACTTTAAACCTGCTAGTGTTGGTACAGCTGAAGGGGCCGCCATGGTTGCATCATACGCAGCAATCCTTTCAAGGTAACAAAACAAACTCACCTCTTCTAGGAAAAGGATGGACTGGTATGTTCCTCATCACAGCCAGAGCACTCAGTTAATGCTGATAAAGCCAGTTGATACATGCTTCTGCAGGCCTGTATTCAGTTGAAAATGTGCATTCCTTAGGTTAACTTGATTGTTCGTGAACTTAACCAGACTTGTACCAGGAGCTATTGTTGCTGACATCTTAGTCACGGACCCTGACCTCTAATAGTTCTTCTGTTTTGTTTTTTTTAAGCTCTTTTCTTATAGGTAACGAGGTCTAGCAAGAGGCTGAGGAAGACGCCCTTTGACGCTTTGTGAAGCCTGAAAAACCAATTTCTCTACATCTCATTCTGCTGTGCACCACTATGCCAGGAGTTGTGGATCGCATGGAGCTAAGGAAGGTCTCCACAGAGGCTGATGACGACAGCACCAATAGCCTGGACGACCCGTACACAGAGCCCACTGACTCTGAGAAAGGCACCATCAACAGGTCAGCCGCCAGGATGTCAGGTGTTTTCTTTCCTTCCCTAAATGACTTGGCACGTGTCGCTTACTTTGACGTTGCAGCTCTGTTAGTGACTTTGTTTAACACCTAAAGCAAATTTTTTTCAGTTCATGCTCTCTGAACACTAAATGCACAATTTTGGTGAAAAACACCAATCCCTGTGTTTTCAGATATATCTAAGTAACTTGGGTAATTATGCGTATGTGAATGAAGTGTACTTTTGGTACAACTAGAACCAAATAACAGAGCCTTCTCAAGTGTTAGGGTGAGGGGTCATTCCTAGATAATTTGTTCCTGATCATTCCTGATAATTTGTTAAACACATTTAGTTATCTGTTGGAAGGCTAAAGACTTTTATATGAAGACAATGATTCTTAGTTAAGATATCTACACTCCAAAATTGCTAGTGTAAAATTAACTTTGAGACTGTTAAAGTTCAAGAGTATAAATTTAACTGTCTCAGTTAATTTAACACTGGCGACTCTGCTGGTATCAGGTGGCTGCTCATAATGATCTAACACTGGTGAGTGACAGTACATGATCTTAGTAAATTAAGCCTCAAGGCCTCAAATAACCAGCACAGACATAAGCTGATCAAATCAGCGCATAGATAGAGATGATGTGAATTTTCAGTTATTTTAAAAAAATGTCTTGGTCCTTGCAGCCAATTTTTGGATGATGATGATGCAGAGAACCAGAAGTTCCTGGCAAATGGGATGATGAAGAAGAAGAGATATGAGGAATACGATGAAGAATATGTAAGCAGATTAAGAAGACTGACATAGTCATTGTCTGTCCTTATTATTATTATTATTATTATTATTATTATTATTATTATTATTATTATTATTATTATTATTACCTAATTCACAAATCTGATGGTTTGCTGTAATGAAATAATGTAAGATGATTGTAAGATGACAATGATTCAAGCAGCTAAAATGAAGTTTGATCATCTGCATGTACCAATGTCCGATAACTGTGAGAAAAGAAATCTAACATACAAGATACTAATAACGAAGCCATAGATGCCACCTGACGGAGCTCGTGAGTCAGCAGCCATTAAGATGAGAGGATGTAGAGCTGGATATTTGTAGATCAAAAGTATGTGTCCTGTAACTAATTACACAAAATTATAGTAGACACAACTTTTACTGTATTAACACATATTGTATAAAATCTACTGTCAGCTTTGGACATAATCCAGAAGCACGGTGTGACAATTAAAACCTACTGGAAACACGCTAAACAATTGGTGTCCGGCAGTGTAGGAGAATGTGAGGTTGTGTTTTTTATTCAAGTGCAGCCCATGGATTTGCTTAATTTTTGTTTGGTTTGCTGCACACAAATATTTGCTGTGTTTCTTGTTGCAGTGGGAAATAGTTGCGTTACTTATACCAATTTTAACATGTCACCAAATATCTTGCGTTGTTTTATCTCAAACGCAGCCTTTCGGGGTTTTTCAGCAGGCTGTTTCAGGCTGTTTTACGCTGACAGCTTTCTTTTTGTCTTCGAGCAGCATCCGGGCCACACCTCCTTCGGCATGTCGGTGTTTAACCTGAGCAACGCCATCATGGGCAGTGGCATCCTGGGCCTTTCTTTCGCAATGGCAAACACTGGCATCGTGCTCTTTACGTAAGTACTGCAGCAGCGGAGCAAATCAACCAGCAGGAGCACAAGCACAGGGAGGCAGTAGCGGCATAAATAATTTCAAGACACCTGGCCAGTTTTGGCAGAGCAAAGATGCTGCTTTTAAATCCTGCAGTTCTTCAGATTTACGTTAATAATCAAAACTAGGTCTTGTTTATTTTTGAAGTTATAAAATGTTGTCCTTACATCTCAACACTGGGATCTCTAAATTCCCAAGTAAAAGGAAAGAAAGCCCTGTTTCAATTTCCAGACATAAACACTGGGTCTCAGTTACAAACGTTAATCATCCTTAAAGTAATGAATAATTACAGTGCAATCTAAACTGACAGAAATGTCATTATGAGAAAAACAAGTAGCTTATATTATGTAGTAATAATAACACACAAGTCCTTGAGATATGAGATTATCCACAGATGATGTTTATTCAAGGGGTGGAGCAGCAGATATGTGAACAGTGTGATGTGTAAGTTATGCAATAATGACTGACAAGAATTTGCTTCAGCAAAACAAGATCATCTGGTTTATTGTGCTCTATTATTCATTTTATTTGCACTGTGGCACCATATTTTAGGTATGTGGTGCTCTTTCCTACATCTATATCGCTGTTTTCAGAAAAATATAGTTGTGTAGGTCATCATCATGCTGAAGTTTTAACATTTGACCATAAGGAAATTAGCATTAAGTCCATCTGAGGGAGGTGGATGTGAAATGTCATTAGTATTGGATCAATTCAAATTTAGACCTTCATTTTATCCTAATTCAATTTCAAAGAAGAGTGTCCAAGAGTTGATGAAACATTTACTCAGGCAACAAATATTAAACTCATGGTGACACAAAAATGTTCTTCCCTCCAGGAAATACTCATCAGCTTGTTACTGATGGATTTATTCCTTCTTAGTTAGCACTTGTTGCTCTTGCACTTCGGTATTATCCACCGTCGAACTATTAAACATATAACACGTCGCATAGACAAAGTACACGCTTGATCACAAAGTAGATACAATGAACATCATAAATAAAATGCGTAAATAAAATGTGGCTGCACGTCTGAGAGGGAATGAATCCAAATAAAATATATCAAAACAAAACTGGAAACACCACATAAGACATCATAACTTTAAGCTTGAAAGTTATGGGGACTTCTTCACGAGCCCTTGTCTAAAAGCTGTCCGTGTGAAACATAAAACGGAGCCATAGTTCCTACCTAAAAACAATTAAATAAATCACACAAACATTTAAATAACATGTAAACAATATTGAAAATTTATATATATATATATATAATATTTATGGCATTTAAACTGGGCACCTTTGGTCATTATAGGGACTGTGAACTCTTCTAAAAGTAACAATTCTAATCACATTACCAGATGGAATATAAATGGAAATACTCCTGCACCCTCTGCCCTCATCTTTCATCGGGCTATGTCTGTCCCGTGCATATGCATTTTCAGCCTTCAATGCCAACACTGTCACCCTACACCTGTCAGTCCCACCTTTTACCACTATATGAGCTGCCCATGATTCTGGGAGCAAGAGAGCTAAAATGCATCTGTCATGTTGCGGTAGCAGCCTAATGACAGACAGAAAAAGAATCGCAATAGGTTGCTGGCTTCTTCAATCAGTGAGCTTGACATACTGTAGCTCACTTCCTCCCTTCTGGTGCTAAACCAATGACTGACATTGTTGCAGGAAGTGTAAAGATAGGACCCTGGTGACATTGACGTGATACTGCCTTGATCATGTTAGAACTAGGTTAAAATCCCCAAACCCCCCAACACCCAAACTAAGCGACACCCATGTCGAAGCAGCATGTGGCAGCTACTTTCAGCTTTATTCAAATAAACATTAAAGAAAAAGGTAGAAACCACACACACACACCTGCTAAGACAAATTCAGTGAAAACATGTCAAAGGTCTCCTCCTGTGTTCCCCTACCAAAGTTGATAGGGGACACATTAACAATGGCATCACTCGAGCTGTCATGTGTTACTGATTTGCGCTTAGCAGTGACTTTGCCTCTCTTGTCTCTTCAGACTCCTCCTCATTGCTGTGGCCATCCTCTCTTTGTATTCTGTACATCTTCTCCTTGTGACGGCAAAAGAAGGAGGTTGGTATTTCTGTTTAATGCAGTTAAACTCACCCAACTTTGGCTGCAGGATCTGAGGGGTGTAAATGCCGTCATCTACAATCTAGAGAACCATTTATGGTTGTACATCTAGCACTAAATTTCTAATACCAAATTAGCTTTATAAGATTGCATGGCACATTTTTACCTTAATCATTCATTGTTGTGTCCAATATTTACTTAACATAAGTCAGTTTTGATGTTTTTTTTTCTAATATGCTGAAAAATGTATTGAAATGCACTGGGGTACATGAAGATGTGGCTTTAAGGGCTGCAAGGAACAATATTTGGGAAGCACAATATTGGCATTGTGCTTAACCCTTTGCATTGAAGGTCTACAGTTCTCTCATTGTTAATCATGGCAAATTCTTAGTCACTGTGTCTGCTGTGACAGGATCCCTCATCTATGAGAAGCTGGGAGAGAGAGCATTCGGTTGGCCCGGGAAAATGGCAGCATTTGGATCGATAATTATGCAGAATATTGGAGGTATAGGCCGTCAAGTAATGTGTTTCTGTGTTTTCCGACGGAATCTGTCAATGCAATCGTTTACTGCAGTTTAAAAGTTGCGTAAACGTTACGTGTGTATTATGTCTTCTTCCTCTTGCAGCCATGTCCAGCTACCTCTTTATTGTGAAGTATGAGCTGCCTGAGGTGATTAGGACCTTTTTGGGTTTGGAGCAAAGTTCTGGGTGAGTACGTGTGCTTCTTGAAAAGAACACAACCCCTTTGATGTATGTGTGTGTCATGTGTTTGGATTTTTAACCTCCTCGCTGTGTTTGCAGTGAATGGTACCTTGATGGAAACTACCTGGTTGTGTTTGTGTCTATCGGCATCATTCTGCCTCTGTCTCTCCTTAAAAATCTAGGTAAGGACTTAGTATGTGTATGATTTCTCTACATCAGTGGTGACTAAAATCAAACTTACAGTATATTGCTTAGTTTTTTGACCAAAGGCTGCAATCTGTACTTCACATACTTCTAATATTACTACTTCCTGCTGCCCGAGGACAGATTTCCCTGTGCTTCCATGCTGTTGCAGCTGTCTGTAATTAGCTCTGGCAAACCAGAAGTAATGTAACACTCGTTGAGCTCTGGCAATTTGAAGTTACAGTAACATAATACTGTAGTCAGCTCCATGCACGCCGCACACCAAGTCCACTGAGAAGAAGTAATTAAGACAATTAGGCACTAAGAGGTAAATGGCTGTAGATCTCATCCGAGATGAGTTCAATTCAACAAGTGAAAACAGAAATTAGCATTTTTATGTTCACAGCACAGGATTTGTATTCATATTTGTTGCATTTGCTCACCGGTCCATTCAGACCTTCAAGGTTTTACGCTGCATCTCAATTCTCATTTGTGTGTTTTTTTGTCTATTCTTGGATACGGGTCACAACCTAGAATGGGATCTGACCCAGGCTCTAAAATACACATTCTTTAAATCCCTTATGTTTTTTTTTCTCCTTAGGCTACCTGGGCTACACCAGTGGATTTTCCCTTTCCTGCATGGTTTTCTTCCTGGGCGTGGTAACTTCTTTAAAATCACTATATAGTATGAAATATAAGCAATTCAGGTCTAGAAAAATCCAACTTACAACTACTTTAACCAGACATTTTCCAACAGACTTGCATGTAAAATATATGGATTAACAGTGCTTTACCTACCTATTCTAATAATAACACTAAACTAGGTGATGATGCCTAGTGTTGAATAAGTCACTTATGGTGATACTACTAATAAGAAGTGTATCACCCTTATCTGCTGTCTTAAGCATGCAAGCACACACTCACTGCCCGCTTTATTAGGTACACCTGTACAATGCAATACAATTGGCCACTATCAATAAGAAACAGGGAGTAGAATTATCACCTTTTTGACAGTTTCGACCTTTAAAAACTGCGAAATTATACCGTTGTACAAGTAGATGGCATGGCAAAGCTGCCATATTGGATTGTATTAGATTGTACAGGTCTACCTAATAAATGGCCAGAGCTGGCTCCAAATGACTGGTGATGTGGCTACACGAGTGTTGGATGTGTAAATAAGCTACTTTAAGCCAATAGGTGAGCTTTAAAAAGTTAATGATTTATTAGTGTTAGATTTAACAGATTTTTGCAGGTGCCCTTAAGTGGCCAGAAATTGCAGGTCGAACAAATACAGCAAATCGTTATAACCGAGATATCTGTCTATAACCATTATTTTGACCCTGTCCTCCAATTGCCGCAGAGTTTAGGACTTTGAATACGGCCACCACAGGATATATGGCTCTGTCTGTGTTCCCTGTTTAATGCCTGCAGTTCACTCATTTACAGTTAAATTATGTAGAAAATCCAGAACCTGCACATCTATGGAAAATAAATCCCCCAAAATGATTTGGAATACAAAGGAGAATGACACTTGTTCATGCATATCACTTAGAGAAAACGTCACATGACTTAATGTCGTTCTTTTTCAGGTCATTTACAAGAAAACTCAGCTGCCCTGCCCTCTTCCATTTTTCTACCACAACTCCAATCTCAGCACGAACGGCTCGGATATGCCGGGGCTGTACGCCATGCAAAACCACTCGGCACATATGGACTTCTCCCGGGCCGACGTTTCCCCTGCCGTCCTGGGCAGCCACGATGCTCACCATGCCACAGGCGTCCACTTTGAGCCTCACCCTGAGGAGGAGGAGATGTGCACGCCCAAATACTTTGTCTTCAACTCTCAGGTATGACATGGCTGCTTGTAGACCGCAGGTTTGTTTGCAATGCTGTATACGCGTTACAGTATAAACTTTTATGTCAAGTATTTGCCAAGACACGTTTGGTGAAGGTGGGGTTTTAGGGGTGTGTTTTAGCTACTGTGTGTTCAGGCCTTTTGTGTGGGCCTATAGCATTATGACTCAGGATAAAAATATGACACGGCCCTATTGATATTGGCAAACAGTGCAAGTTGTTTTAATGTGATTCTCTAAGGTCTGCCACTGTGTTTCGAAAGGGGAAAAGTAATTTCACCTTTTTCTAACAAGATTACTATCTACCTGCTCCTATTGTGCTGTTTTAGACTTTAAAGTCACATACAAAACATTTAAAAAAATATTGTTTCCTAAGAGAATAAAAAAACTGAAGCATCTAAGCGAATCGGAGTCTTCGGAGAGTTGACACCAAAGACAGCCCAAAGGAAAACTGGTCCTGAATAATGAATGACTTCATTGCACATAAACACAGCAGGAAACTACAGCTGACAGTTAGCATGCAAGTGCAAGAACAGTGTGCTCTGTGTCTGGATGAGGTGAATTCAGTCTGTGCTTCTAATCCTACAAACATAAACCGCTGCTTTACTCTGTGTTTCACTCACAGTATGTGATCCAATGATTAATGAAAAGAAAATGGCATTTTCGGGCAGGGCATCTGGAAAACCAAAAAGCCAGCAAGTTACAACTAGAACCAACAGTGCTGGAGCAAATGCTGTCAATCATACAAACCACAGTGTCCCCAATATGTTTTATGTCCAACTGTCTTATGTACCAGAACTCTTAAACACAACTTATCTAAATATAAGTGACATATTCATGACCCACATTGCAGACATTACATGGCTTAGAATGGGTTTATTTAGAGTAACGGCACCATGGTTTTCTTTTCATACCTACATGTGAATCTGTTTGTCCTAAATGTCAATTTTGATCATTTTGTCACAGACGGCCTACACTGTACCCATCCTGGCTTTTGCCTTCGTCTGCCATCCCGAGGTCCTGCCTATCTACAGTGAGCTGAAAGAGTAAGTGTGCTTTTATTTATGCTCCATACATAAACTTCAAAGCTTTAATTCATAGGCAAATTGAGCCGTGCAAATTGTGTGTTTTTATCTGCAGCTATGTCAAAATGTTACCTTTGCAAAAAGAGGATGTAACATTACGGGGAAAGTCTGAATTTAGACCAGTGGGTGCAGAGTATGCTGCAGTTCAAACACCGCGGTGCTCTGACCCCTATAAATGTGTGTCTGTGTCTGTTGATTCTTCAGTCGCAGCAGGAAGAAGATGCAGAACGTTTCCAACTTGTCCATCCTGGCTATGCTCATCATGTACATGCTATCAGCGCTATTCGGCTACCTCACCTTTTATGGTAAAAGCAAAGATACACACAAGCAGTAGTAATCAACTATCATTTTAGACCAAAGAAGAGGATAAAGTTCACTCAGATTCAAGACACAAACACTCAGATGACAGCTACTTAGTCTGTACAGAAAGAATTACATTACTATATTTGTTTGGTATAAATTACTTTACATAACTGTTCACGCTAATCTCTCAGTGCACATGTAGCATTTTACCGTTGTATGTGGTCGAGATAAAGCTGCCTTTATATACCTTTATAGGCCTAGTCACCCTTCACCACTTCATTAGCTTGTTTTTAAATAGTTTTAATCCAGTGATGTGATCCATTTGTGTTTGTGTCTGCTCCAACGCAGGTAATGTGGAAGCAGAGTTGCTCCACACCTTCACCAAGGTTTATAAGTTTGACACGATGTTGCTGCTGGTGCGTGTGGCCGTTCTCACTGCCGTCACCCTGACTGTCCCCATCGTGCTGTTCCCTGTAAGTACATTGCACATAAAAACAGTCATGGCCTAATGTGTTTTTGGCTACGGGCGAAAAAGAGGCACAATAGAAAACATGGAGATTAGGGGCTTATTACACTAGTGTTTTTCCATTTTCATCAACGTCAGCATCTTTAAGCGGAGACTTGTTCAAGCACTGATATAATTTGATTTACGTCAGTCGCCACCCGTGTAGTTTATAATACCTCGGCCACTGCATTCCACCCGATGCCAGCCAGCCGGCTACTTGTAAAACATTCATTCAGTCAAACATTACAGCCACTGTGTCATTCTGCTTACAGACTGTTGTTGTTTTTGGTGCAGTCGCTCGTTTTTGTCATTCGCTGGTTGTAGCAGGCAGTTGGGTGAAAAAGAACACACTGTCCAGTGTGACACTGGTTTCGTCATTTGAAATCCCAAAGCACGCAGGCTGAAGTCTTAAACTGACACACCTCTTATTAACACACAGGCTACCGTGCCCAAACAAACACACACACACACACACACACACACACACAGCTCCCACACCTTTTTTACTTTTTGCTCTTCTGCATTTTCCTGCAAGATTGTGCCAAATGTAAGCCTGTGTGTAATGTCCACTCGCCAGAACTTATCATCTTACTCACAGTCACTCACACATATGCACGTGTACACACTTCCCATCCCATACATGGCCAGGGGGCTAATTTTAGTTTGACCCTTATGTGACATGAGGACAACAAAAATGGCTGGTGGCCAGAGGAAGCTTCATGCCCCCCCCCCCCCCCCCCCCCCCCCCCCCATTTAGTTTCATGCACACTCTGAGACAAAGTGTGTGTCCTGTAACAACAAGCAGCTGCTTATTCCCGTTCCTGTAGTGCTTGCAGTGAAGTTGCGCTGCCACAAGAGGGCGGCTTTGTTGTTCAGTGGCAGGAAAAACGCTGACAAAGAATGATGCAGCAGTGACTCAGCAGTGAAGCTTAAATGTGTGGGAATCAGTAACACAAACACACAGGCTTCATAAAATGTTGCTACATATTAGCGATTTAGTTCTCACCCAGGATGTTCCTCTTCTCGGTTTATCCCTCCCTGACACACACACACACACACACACTTACAGACACACACCCCTCCACCCTAAGCAGACACTGCTGCTTTTTCTGTGAAAGGGAATGTGACAGAGGATCCCCATGTCTCTACAGTGGAAGTTTACAGGCTCCGGGCGGACAGTGGAAAAACCCTCACCCTGAAAGCTCTTCAGGGACAAAGAGAGGCGGAGGAACTGAATCGGAGGGGTGATCTGTTAGAAGTGGGAGAGAGAAACACGAACCTCAACCTGGGGAACGTAGTCATCCAAATGTGTTGTGTTAACGATAGGTGATATGTTGAAACACGTACCCAAATCCAAATCAGAGATACGGAGAAACAATGGAGCGATTGGCTGATAGTGAAAATGGGAATATACCTAAATCTTATTCGGGGAAAGATGAAATGTGCGGAATGGGAAAGGTAATCAGACTCCTGTGGGTTTGGATCCTGTAATTGAATCATGTTGCTCCAATGGCAACTATAAGTGAGAATTATTGCCCTTTTTCAAACATTCACATGTGTGTGAATTTGGTAAATATGTAATATAATATTTAATATAATTGGAATATGGTAAAAGTAAGGATCATCTACATGGATCCCACCTGTAAGGCAAACTTCAGGAATATCACATTTAAACAGAATTGAGTTGAAGTTTTGTCGTAAACATTAACTGGTTACAGGAGCTAATTAGTAGATGGGGGGAAAAAAACTAGGTTATGATCGAACAAATCCAAGGTTTGTAGGACGGCTGAGAAATGTTAGTATGTTAGTATATAGGTTGGTTTTATTGTAAACACGAAGCCATCGGTCACCAGGGATAATGTAAGTGCATGGTAGGAAGCAGAGTGCGGAAGCGGAGTGTGAGGAAACTGAGCCCATGTTTAGAGCAGTTTGCAGAAGTCAAATGAGTAGCAGTCTCTTCCTTTGACCTGACACTTATCGAATCAATTTCTGATTATGGTTAGTCTGGTTAACGGCAAACATGCCATTATATTTATGTCTGACATGACATGGAACATTTCGCTGACTCCCAACTGAGTCATGGGACTTTGCTTGATCCTCACAATGCACACATTATAAACTGTAACGTAACGTAACGTACCATGTGTAGACAAAAATGAGGAAAGAACACTATGAGCCTCAAACCGTGGTTAATTGTAGGTTGTGTTTGTTTTTCATTAACCAAATTCTTTAGTGGTGTATATAAAACTGGTTTTGCCTGTGGATGCCTGCATGAAAAGAAGTGATAATAATCTGCCGTCTACGCCCCCGAAGTTTCCCCGAATCTCTCCTTGAATCTTCCCGTCATTAATTTTACGGGGAAATGCTGCTGACTTTTAGCTAAAGATTAACGTTAGCTTTGTCTGCTACTATCCAGTGGCTCCGGTGGAGGTACAATATGAGAGCAGTGTGTGTGTGGTAGTATTCATTTAGAGACAGGTCTTTGGTGCAAAGGTGTGTGTGTGTGTGTTTGTGTTAGTGTGTGTGTGCAGTCACATGGAGGGTAGATGCTGACAGATCACACAGGGCTTTGGCAGGAGCCAGTATATAATGAAAGGGCTTTATGTGGAGTCAACCATGCCCCAGTTCTCAGGCTCCAGCTGGAGACTAGAACCATGGGAGAGAGCTGAAAACGAGCTGATTAACAGCATCACCTTTACGTCTTGCCGTCGTGTGGTAAAATTCCGGTCCAGACCTTTATTTCTAGCGTTAGTATTTTACTTTTAATTAGTAAAGGTTGATGCGTCAATAAATCACCGTTTTGTGTGGTAATAAAGTGATTACGAAGTTTGCAGTTTTACTTTTCACATTCATACAATCACTGAGGATAAATACAATCTTTTTTTATCAGAGGGTCAGTTAAGTCATTTGAGTGGGTCACACCCTGGTGATAGAAGAGTTGATTTATAACTGAACTGGTAACATATCACAATTTCTCTGTAATTATATCGCATTGTTTTAGCCGGATTTATTTTCGGACTGTTTTTTCTAGGCACAGGAAAGTTGTTTGCTGAACTGCTGCATAGAGTCAGTGACATTGCCAGAGGGCCTGTGTACATTACAGGGGCCTCTATTTGGGGTCCGTTTGCCCCTGGATTGTTTTGCTTCCATGAAGTTACAGTGGATCACACAAGGGTTTTAGGAATGTTTAAGTTCTTGTGAACTCAGAAACACTGATGTGGCTTCCTTGTTGTATTTTTACTAGACGGGCGACTTCTAGCCTACCGCACATAGTTTCACTTCATGCTCAGAAGCTTTGAATATTCAAAATTGTGTCTGTGAAAAAGAAAACAAATGGCTTTATGTGCAAATGACAGGACAGACTGGCAGCTCGGACATGGTTTCTTTCTAGCTTTAAATATACCTACACTTTCATATGTCCAGATCCTGGGCCCGAAAGAACTGTGATGACATGGTCAAAGTTAGGGTAACAGTTAGGTTAAGATTAGAGTTACTTAGGTACTGATTATGGTTAAGATTAGGGTAGGACTTCAGAAATCAATGTAAGTCAATGGAAAGTCCCCAAGGGCTAATAAAAACAGTTTTTTTGCGTGCGTGTGTGTGTGTGTGTGTGTGCGTGCCTTTGACAAGTAAAGAACAAAAAGTAAAAAGCAAATATCACCCAGTAATCTCCAAAGGCTTTTAGCCAGGTAACAGTTGGGTGCAGAACAGTTTGGAGCCCAGGAGAGAAATGCCACATCCAGGCTCCACTTTTCCAAAGCAAAATAATTATGCAACACTTGAGTGGTAGGGGGGGTGGGGGGGGGGATGCTATGGGTGGGAAGCCTCTAAAGAATTTCAGTAAAGATGAGCATAAATCACTAGCATTATGTCCCTCACAAAATGAGTTTTGGCCAAATGCGTTAACACTTGCTTGGCAGTGAACATTTGTATGTAAGCGCTGGGGCCTCAGTGCCTCCTGACATAACGGTGGAGGTCACTCTGAAATAAAATCCAGTTAATGTTGTTTTTTTCTTTTTCTACTATACCATGATGACTGTAAATAAATCTTGTACCTAAGTCAGAAACCGTTTTCTTTAAAAAGAAAATCTTGCACATGTCTTTCCAGGTAAACTAAAGTTCTTTGACTCTCTCCTTGCAACTGATGTATCATTGTCCGAACCATATTTAAAGTGTCACAGACAGCTGCAATTAAATGTGTTATGGTGACCAGTGGCCCACATTGGCCTTGTAGAGTAATGAGGAACTGGAGGTGAAAGAAAAGTAGCATTGGTAAGAAGCCCCTCCCACTTTCTTCCACGCCACTAACTGGCTGATGCAATCCTATAGTTTCATTGCCCTGCAGGAGATAATCCTTTGCGTTCATAAAGGGTGAAACAGGCATCAGCCTTTATCACCTTTCCCCCTGTTTCCTGTGAGCACAGTCACCTCAGGTTTTACCTGATACTCACGACCTTTCACCTACTAGAGGCTTGAATAGGCTGCCTGTGGCTTAGTAGCACAAGGGTCTTAGCTGGAATCTTCTGGTTCTCAAACACAACACTAGCACTTGACACACTTCCATCGGTGGCCAAGTGTGGGAATCAGCTTCAGGCACACAGACTGCTTGTTTGTTTGACAGCACCAGGTGCACAAATGGGTGAATGTAAGAGCAACAGGGACATTTCATTGCACTCCAGTGTGAAATGGAATTTACAGCTGGCATTGAATGCAACATGAATTGGAGCAGTGCAGTGCAGCATTAGTCTTTTTCAGCCCATTTAAAACTTTACACAACAAAACGTTGCTATGATATTGACAAACTGATTCTGTGTCATCAAGGCAAAGGCTTAAATGTCAATACTCTGTTTTTTTTTTTTTTTTTTCCCCCCAGATCCGATCCTCTATCACCACATTGTTATTCAGCGGTCGAGAGTTCAGCTGGATTCGCCACGTGTTGATCGCTGCTGCCATTCTGGCCTTTACCAACATGCTGGTCATCTTTGTCCCCACCATCAGAGACATCTTCGGATTCATTGGTAAGTATTTTGCTGAACACAAAGTGGAATTGCAATGCAATTTGGCTTATAACCACGATTCTAGCTGCTAGTCATTAGGAAACAATTTGTTACCATATTTTCTTTATGTAACATCAATGCCACACTCATTACACCCTAAATTATTTAGGACTATTTATTAGTCCTTTCTGCCATGATAAAAATGTGATTAAATGTTTAAAAGCAGGTATCTGATTGGATAAACGAGCCCCCCTCTTGGTTTTGTTGCAGGTTCCTCGGCAGCCACCATGCTCATCTTTGTCTTGCCTGCGGCTTTTTACCTCCGCCTGGTAAAATCACTGCCACTTCGCTCTCCACAGAAAATTGGGGTAAGAAGGGAGAGTTTGAGCGGAACCCAGGTGTGCACCGTCATGCATCCAACCACATGTAACCCCTCCTTTGTCTGTTCTTTTTTCCACCTCTCTCTCTTCAGGCAGCCATCTTCCTTGTGGTGGGATTCATCTTCATGACTGGCAGCTTGTCCCTCATTGTCCTCGACTGGATCCACAATCCCACAGGCTCCAGCGGCGGTCACTAAATCCTCTTCTGCCCACCTCAGATTCACATTAAGGAGTGCAGCAAATACCCAAACCCCCCACGTCTCCTGTCTCAGCTGGTTTAGCATCTGGGAACAGGGTTCATCAGAAGCCACCATTCAAACAATGATTATAAAACCTAGCACTGCACTGGGCTAGAAGGTCTTGAGTTCTTCCTCCAGAGAATATTTCTGGAGGGGAATCTTTTTAGCGCTGTTTCTATATTTTGTTTAGATGCTCCAAAAGTCCTGGATGTGCCACAACCCAAACCCAGAGAGGGGGTACCAGACTATGGCTTCACCATCTTTGAAGAGGCAGAACAACACATGCTGTGCAGCCCCCACCTAAAGTGAATCTGTGAATTGCAGTTTGCAGGACTGTAAAGACAATGGCAGTCCCTCAGTACCCTGTGCACTTGAAGGACATTTGACATTTGGAGGCTGAGTGAATCACCCTCCATTAAACAAGGAGCACTTCCAGCATTACATTTCAGCATTATGTGGATAAAGCTAACACAAACACAGACACGCACATACACAACGTATAGACATAGTCAAACACACGCCTGTATTTTTAACTAACTACCCATAAAAAAGACCTAAAATTCATTAGGCAGCAAGCTCATCTCATTGCATCCATGTAGTACTTTAATTCTGGAAACTTCGGTTTCATTTTTCGTTTATTGTGCTAGATGTCAACAATGTGAAACTCTGCCAAAGTCTGCATGCACATACAGTTCTGGGTCAGTTGAGTTCAAGCTAGAGCTTCCCAGCTCCACACTCTCAAGGCTGTTTTCATCCTAGCTGTGTACATGAAGCAGGAGATGCTTTCAGTATTACTGTCACAGAGGGGTTTGAACATGCAAGGTATGAATGTACATAATTAAGTGTATCTACTGAAGAAATTAGTGTTTTACATAATATCTCACTTGACCTCACATGGCTCATTTCCATTCAGGTTATGAAAAGCTGAATGACCATTTTCAACACACAGTATATACACCTGGATTATTATTATTGGCACTTGATATGGCTGGACATCTAGGGTATGTGAAATCATATGTTGTTTTAAAAAGGGACTAAAATAGCAAAAAATACATAAAACAATTTTAAATAAGATGCGTTTTACTACAATACATTTGGACAGTTGAGAAATTATTTAAACTGGTTGAGCCAAACGTTCTAGAATCAGTGTGTATAAATTTAGATTGCTAAGACAATGGTAAAATATTTTTTATATTTTCATTACTGCTAAAAGATATCACCTGTTCTCTAACACACTCACAGGATAAGCCAAAAGGACAAAAAAAAAAAAAAATCACCTGTTTTCTAACACTAAGTGCTTTTCAGTTAAAACAAATAGTATATTATTTAGGGGAAGGCAATTTTATAATAATAATAATAATAATAGTAATACAGTGAAAATTGACATTTTTCACAACAAAAACTAGCTGCTCTCTGACATCACCAGCAAGCCATAATTAATATCCTAAAAATCTGATATTTTTTGATAGGTGGATTTCTTACTGGTTGATGTGTGTGGACAATGTTGACATTACTTAAATTCAGCAAAATTAAATATAGATTGGAAATGGCATATTTTGATTCTCTGGTACTAGATTCATATTTAGCATGCAGATACAAGAATTATGGTATTAATCTTATTGTTTCTAAATCTGCAATTGAATAAGATACGTATTCTTTTGAACAGTGGTCATTTAAAGAAACGGATAAGTGATAAACACTATAATACACATCATGAGGCTTGTTGTAACATGAAAGTGAGCTAGAGTATCAAAACTAACAATATCCAGAGGTTATGACTCATTTTTAAACTGTGAACAAACTCCAAATACTATGCTTTTGTTCTAACCTGTCACTCAAACACTAAAATGTTTTTTAATGGTCAAGATTCATTTTTATGTGGGGAAACATGTTTGTGTAGTTTACGGTTCTAGACAATTCAGTGCCTTTGACACTTGAAGTAGTACACATAGGACACTTTGTCCATTGGTTTTGATTGTCCACCACATAGTTACATAGTCACAACCTCATTATTTAGTTGCACACTTGAAAATGATCAACACATCAAAATTTCCTGATGCCTACAATCTTAACATTTAATCGGATATGAAACCTAATCATTTGTGCCTTTTGGATTGTTCTTGTTAAATTAGCTTCTAATGCAGGTGCATTTAGTAGGACAGTAGGATAAATGACAGCAACATTAAAACCCCACATCTGCGTAATTTCACCTTTCTACAATACTGTTACGTGTCACAAATACATCCAGCCAAAGTGACAACCTTTTATAGATCTTTTGTGGATCTACATACAAGAATCAAATAGATATTTCAAATGAAATAGTGTATATTGTGCATGTTTTGGTTTAGAAACATGGTCCTTTTGGACAATTGTATATGCTCTGTAAATAATCTATATTTTATGGTACACTGACACTCATCGTCTGTCAGTGGGTTGTTGGGGGGAATCTGCCTTATATGTCTTCTGCAATCCAGTGTTTGTTTTAGTATATATATATATATATATAATGTGTATTAGACTTTTTTCTTGCTGTTTGACAGTTGTCTTTTCCTTTATTTGAAGCTTGTATATTTGTCGGAAATTTTGGTCTCAATATATCAGTTTTCTCGTTTTTAGTACAGACTTTTCATATCAGGATGAATGAATCAACAGCCTACTTCATGACATGGTTTTCCAGAAGTCTCAGAAACGAGGCGCCACGTTTCTGTAGCTGACTGGCTCCTGCTTACCAATACTGGCTGAAAAATGAAAGCCGTATCGATGCTGATAACAGCGCTGCAACTTAGAAGCGAGGCGAGATCATCTGAAGTATTACCTAGCAACACTACAGTCAGGTTCTTACAGCAGAGAACACCTGTTTGTCATCATGAGAGCACATGGTTCTGCTGTTTCTTGAACAGCATTAGTATGCTGACGTGTAAATGTACGTCTATGCTAACATATAGTCAAGTATATACCTCTACTACAGAAAACCACAATGCCCAAGAACCTTCTGTGTTTGGAAGTTGTGAAACTTGACCTGGACAATCCTACACAGTTGTTGTTCTTTACTTACTGTGGCTTACAACATATATAACTGCTGTCATAGAAAAGCCTTTACAAACCCAGTGTTTGGAAGCTTTTCCTTCCATGATTTTACTTGAACTTATGTTTTTCGACATCAAGCTTCTCGACCGAAAGGGTCCACACAGCCTGTTCAGTGCCGGTAAATGAATGTTCACAAATGGATTGTTCTCAGTTACTCTTTTTATTTTAAGTTTTACAAATGTTTGGCTGCAACCTAGAGTCAGTAGCTTGTACTGCTTGCCAGCAGTCCACAAGTAGCTTTGAAGACTCCCAAGACCACATCTCTACCAGCTATTAGTATCTCAGGTATTTAGTCTCATTACAGTTCACTTCTCACATTTGGATGCGTTCAAATATTTTCACCTATTTTGCATGATTGAGCCAAATTGCACAGTGCTGTTGTTTATTATGCTGGTCTAGATGATAAGTTGTTATGTGGATTTGTAAAAGTCCCCAGCTAAGTTGTACAGAACCACCTGCCTTATTTTACTATGGACCCTCAGTCTCAGAGAAGCAGGGGTTCAATGTTTCTGCTTCCTGTGAGTTCATGTCATTTGGATTTGTGATTTTCTTTTTTTTTTATTATTATTATTCTTTTTTTTTTTGTATCAGTAATGCTGTTTCATTATGATGAAAAATAAAAATGTGAAATGAAAAATATATACTTTTTATTTTTCTGCTTGGATTTTAAAGGTGTTGCACTATAGAAGAAACCCAGAAACCCCCTAACTAGAGAGAAGCTTCTGGTTTGTAGTATATTATACTTGATGCGTTTTTATATTGTAAATGCCTTCATATAATAATTTTTGCTTGTGCGATTATATAGCTAGTATAAGTAATTTAAATTGTATCCGGAGTTGTTTTACTAATTAGCCATGTGTTTATGTTAATCTTTGCAATATTTAAATTTCACCTTAAGTGAATTAAAAATTAAATATTTTACTTTTAAAAAAAATATCTAAAGTTGCAGTGCTTTATAAATGTGTATTTTATTGCTAGTTCATTTCATCAATGACCTGAGTACTAAGTAAAAGCAGAGTAGCTCACTGTGCAACATTAGCAACATTAGCTGCTAAGCTAGCTTACTACGTTAGCTGTTGTTCTTTCACAGTATTCATGCAAATCTAAACAGACACTTTCCAAGTCACAAAAATAAACTATGCTGCCAACCGTCTTTGTCACAACACACAGCCATTTGCTTACATTTCAAATAATATTTGAAATACTAATATTTAATAATTAATAATAATAATAATACTTGCGTCTTCCTCTTTTGCTTTTACTGACGTAGTAAACTGTAGTGTTTAAGGTGCACGCTGCCGCCTCCTACTGTCCAAAGTGTGTAACTGCATGAACACTGGCTGTTACTGCTGAAATTATAATAATCTGAACCTGTAACTTTTAGTCCCCTGTCTCTGACATGTTCACAACATCTAACATTAACACATAATTTTCCATGGGGTCCAGATATAAAAATTGCACTGCGTCCAGATTAGCGATAAGATGGAGTCTGGTCATGTCGTATTGGAAAGGCTTTTTCAGTCCAAAGTGGACCCTGAGATTGCTCCGGGTTATCTAATCAGCATAAACACGGCCTACACTGTGTCTCCTCTTGTACACGTGTGCACACAAGATCAATTGGTGCCAGGAAAATTGCAAAGCAGATACAGACTAAAGGACGTTAGACAATGGCACTGCTCCTGCAGGAACATAGAGCCCCCTGGTTTTACTAACAGGTCTATGGGCAAACTGGCATCTCAGGAAGTAACAACAAAAGACATATTTCTGGCATAACAATCAGGTGATATTGGGCCCCTGGAAATATAATAGATCCTTCTGTTTCCCATCCAGCTGCTATCTACTGCTAACATGTAACACCAGCTTGAAGCGTTCCCAGACAGTAAAAACAAGAGCTGGGAAAATGAATTACATAACCTTCCCACTTCTTTCCAAATACATACCTACAACAACCAAGGTGGACATGATAAATTGTGAGAAGTAATTCACTTGTGTGTAAGTGGATTTTTTTTTTTCCCTTAAAAAAGTTTATGCATTGCATTATGCATTTATAAAACCAAAGATCCTTTAAACTCGGAAAACATCAAACATGACCAAAAGAACACTGCCATTAAATAAAAGACGTGAGTTTTTCTATACTATAATAAAAAGTCCTTGGCCGTAGAGTAAAATGTAAGAATGTAAAAATCTACATTTGTATTTGTTTGGCTTAGACAAATGTTCTGTATAGTTTTCTGACATTTGTAATGTAGTGGATGATGTTGGTACTATCAACCTGTCCAGTTTCCCCTGAGCGTTTTTTGGTAATAAAAACCGTTTCCTAAGTTTAGATTAGGGTTTTTCTATATGGTGTTTTTCTATATTATGTTAATAAATTAACATTAAGAATTTGTTTGTATTTATTCTTCAGTGACTTGCACTCCCATGTCTTTCTTAGTTCAGTGCTGGTGATGTGTTGAACATTTTACTCGACTCTTCATTCATGTCTACTGAACTCCATTATTTAAAAACAGCGTTGAGCTAAGGTTTCTTTAAACGGACGTCATGTGCCCGTTTGACCTCTTTTAGTACAGGCCTCCATGAGGTATTGGGAGTCTGTTAAAGGCTCACTGTGGTTGAGAAATACTATATGAAAATCGTATTTGCAGAGACACCACTTATCAGCAGCGAATACAGATAATAGCTATTTAGTTTAGGACATTTAATTATTCATCATATTGAAAACAAATATACATTGTGTAACAGAGGTTACGTTGAAATGTCTGGGGGCCAAGGCTGCAGACGCAAATGTGTTATTGATTTGTGTGTGTTTGCAGGGGAAGAAGGACAACGCACACAGAGTGACCCGCATCGGGATGCGGGTTACATTCTACCATACGGGTTAGATCTGGTTACAAAACACCCACTAGCTTCAACCTCTGGTCGATTTCCCGCTGTGTCCTCCCTTCACCTCCCTGCGCTCTCAG
Organism: Channa argus; assembly: GCF_033026475.1. Taxonomy (NCBI): domain Eukaryota; kingdom Metazoa; phylum Chordata; class Actinopteri; order Anabantiformes; family Channidae; genus Channa; species Channa argus. Next base: position 15,403,473 of record NC_090217.1, on the reverse strand, counting down.
AGCTCCCTTCTGACCACAGCAATTAAATTCCTGGTGAGCAAGTCTTTCAGATGCAATTCGCTGAGTTACCCATGTTGTTATCATGTGGTGTCGACCATATCCTTATCCTGGACAGTCACCTCATTACAGAACACAGGAAGTTTTCAACCTTTGTGACACAGTGTGTACACAAAGCACACTCGAAACCTGACATATCATGAGTACAGGTACTTAAAAATGAATCATTAGTATAAAAATAATAACAGGCTCACCTACCTTTACAATCCACTCTCACACTCCTTCTTTTTGACTTTCCCTCTATTTTGTTCTGTGAAGGATGTTCTCGTCTCTTCCTCTTCGCTAATTTGCTTTCTTTTACGCTCCCTCATCTATCTTGTCTTTATGAGGATTAGCTGGACTGTTCTGTACAGTGGGGCGAATTCCTTGAACACAATCACCGTTAATAACTCACTATCTTTGTGGGACAAAGTCACAGGTTTGGGTTTAACTAGTCACACATGGGTCAGACAGTAGCCGCTGAAAAGTAATTAGTAATTAATTTGTCTATCCAAACGGGTGGGGTGGACAACTGTAGAAAAACCAGGATTGGAAAATAATGGGAAAGCATCATAGAGACTTATGACATTATGACAAATCTGTCATTTATGAATCACAGATTTGGTGAACTTAGAACACTAAGTTGTACATTTTACATTGAGATGTTTTTTACCTAGTAAAGTTCTAGGTTGTAAATACCTGGTTGTTATCGTGGCTCATTTGATTGGCTGTTTGGCGATGAGCCGATAGCATACAGTAAGATTATCTGATCTTTTTCTCTACAGTTTTTTGAGTTAACCTAAATATCAAAATTGGGTTCTAAAAAAAATCCAAATAATCATCAGTAAAAAGAAAAGGAATTTCCAAAGTGCAATGTGCAGCTAAGGTGAAATGTGTAACAGACCACTGTGAGACTCTTCACATTACATGCAGTCATTTGGTCTTCTGTTAATATAAAAATATTGATTGTAGGGTAGCAGGGTTTTTTTTTTTTTAATCTGCAGTCTAATGGTTAGAAAGGCGACACGGTTCATCAGCGGTCTGGGTCATTTGGCAGGAAACTTAGCGATCACAGTAGCTGTTCTCCAGCTATTTTCTGTAAACACTCATCCTGTTCAGCATCGAAGCCTGTCCCAGCTGTCAGTGGGCGAGAGGCAGGGTACAACCTGGACGGGTGTCCAGTTCATATCAGGGCCAAGACGGACACATTCACAACTACGGGCAATTTCACCAGTGAACCTCAACATGTATGATGATTGGAAAACTGATTACCCGAAGGAAACTCACGCAAGCATAGACAAAAGATGCAATCAAATAAAAGATTTAAAAAAAACCCATAAAAGTGCAATACAGATGTTTTAAAGTTAATATTATATATATTAAATAGAAACACAAATTCATCTCCATATCAGCTGAGTCAAGTCACAAGTGTGTGTGTGTGTTTGCCTGTGTGTGTGTTGTTTGTCTGCTGTTATTTCTGAAATTGTGCCTGCCTGAACATTAGTTCAGTTCAGCCTGCTGGTTCGAAGGCTAACGGCTCCTCTGAGAGCAGAATCCTGCATCCATTAACACAGTCACAGTCCAAAACAGACTCATTCCACAGCGTCAGTTATTGACGCCTCCCCAGGCATCAAATATTTACGATTATTATGTCCTTTGGTTTCCCGTATAGACACAACAGGTAGCGGTCTGCATCTCTATTGGACGCCCCAGAAGCACCACGACTTGACACCATGGGAATAATCGTACCTGCCTGTGCATGTCTCATCATAACATCACACGGTTTAGTTAACTTTACACAGAAATACAAGCTTGTCAGGGCTCAGCACCAAAAATTCAGGGTAAAGTTAAGTTAAAAGATAAGATAGATACATTTAAAATCACACACACACAGAAGATGGTGACCTATTTTTACTTTTACAGAAGTGTCAGCACTAGAACACAAAGTGGTATGTTGTGACCATGTGACACCCACAACACTTCTCAAGACATACACACATAAGCACACACAGCGTAATGTCACAACACCGTAACCTTCAGGCTCGAAGGAGAGAGAATCTAAACAGTGGAGTCGAGTCACAAGAACTCACTATTTTAGCAAAACATTGTCTTCACTGTGGTATTAGACAGTACACTGAGTGTGGGGTCTGACTCAGGTCAGCTTCTCTCAGGTACATGGGAGCTGCCCCGTCTCTCTTGAGTGTCAGAAAGTAGAGGTTGCTGTTTGATTTGGTATGTCGCACTCGTAGGCGCGGTGTTACGCGCACGCAGTGGCAAAGATGGCAACACGGTGACAGAAACCACATTCTGGTGTGAGAGTGTAACCACTGCCAGCTGAGGACACACACTTAACACACACACAGAAGGTAATCTTGATTCTGGCCTCACAGTGGCCTTCAGGGCAGCTCGGTAGACGGTGTGTCAGAGTGTAACATTGCAGAAGGTCATTCCTCAAATGTAACACTGGTGTTAGAAGCTCGGAAGAGGAAAGCAAACCGAGACATTTCAAAAAGTCAAAAAAATAACAACCGTATAATCATAAGTGCACTATATGTTAGATGTGCAGGTGTTGCAGTCAGTCTCCTGCCTGTGCTACTATGCACAACTTGGCTTGGAATCAATTTCAAACAAGGACATTTTCAGCTTTGTGTTCTTCTCACACTGTGTTAGAAAATAAATGTATTTGGCAGAAAAAACTGCATTTGTGTGTCTGTGTGTGTTGTTGATTGTTGGCAAAGGTGTGACAGTGAATGTTCTCTCTCCAGGTGTTTTGTTCTCCCCTCTGTTGCCCTGAGCTAACATGCAGGGAGATTCTGTTCCTGTGTTCACATGAACAAACAGCAGCAGCTTCAACATTTACCCTTGATTATATCAAACGTAAAAAAAAAAAAAAAGATCTTCTCCAGTTTACTAGGAAACATGAAACCTCTGGTCAGTCCATCACTAGTCTACATCTCTACAACTATGAAGATCCAACAGGGTTTTGACGGATATCCATGAAATCTCAAACCGACATTTGTGTTGGTTCAACCGTCAAACCAAAATTGGCCAAATTAACTGGGGTAATGATCATAATACCTTAAAAAACAAATGATATCCCAATCAGCCCTTAAACCTTATACCCGTGTCAGTTAGCATTGACATCAACAATGGCTTAAGACTCAAAGCTAAGCCCATTCTTACAAGGGTTCACACATGCACTGCATGACAAGCTCTAATCACAGTTCAGTTTTCTGAACATAAGTACTCAAAGTCACACAGTTGAATTAAATGTTTCAATGCATAATTTCATCAAATGCATTGTGTTTTTGCTTTTTCTTTAAAACGACATCATTGCCTATGTTACGAAAAGTGAAGCTTGTAATAAAATGTATTGTTCCACAAATAGAAAATGACTGTGAAATAACTCCTTAATGATACAAGGCGGCGATGTGAAAACGTTTCCGATCAGTCAACTTGTGCTGAAAATAAACAGTGTCAGAACAGTACAGTTCAAAGGTCATTGCTGGGGGTTGGTTTGTATTAGGAAATATCTCATTTCCTAGCATAATTGTGCAAAAATACTGAGACAGCTTTCTAACACTGAGCTCTTGCCAAAAGTATTTACAGTAAACGGAAGAACCAGTACTTTTCACAACCCTCTTGGCTGTAGTCTATCAGCATGTGAAAGACATAAGACAACGGTTGAAGATGAAACGAAGCAAATTTACGAATTATTTTCAAATTTGTATTTAATCACTGTGTTTAAACTAACAAATTTCAAAATAAGAATTTAATGTGTGTTCAGAAGCCTTTTAGTTCCTGATGATCTGTGTGGCAAAACTGTGCCTTCAACACTCAAATGCAAGTCGTAAAGGTAGTAGAACTTATCAATGAATCCGTTATAATAATGTAATTTTTAACGATATTTTGATAATAAGTTTACTTTTACATACTTTGATTTAAATAAACTATGAGGTAATATGGGGAATTTTTACATTGTCAAATACGTTCTTAAGGAGTCAAAAGTAAATTAGTCCAGAAAAGGACAGAAGAATGTTGACCTGATGGCAGTTATGTGTCCAACTTTTGGTTTTACTAGCATCTGTCTGTTCCTGGAGTAATTTTACTCCTATATGTGTTGAACATAACTGGCTCTCGTGAGTTAATGTTACAAATACTATAACCTCTCTCTCTCTCTTCCCTCCTAATATTTTGTATATAAATGTAAAAAGTTTACAATTTTAAAGTCGTAGTTCTTATAATAATAGAGTCAACGTATTTTTGATAACGTGCTGCGTTGAACAGACAAGCAATGTTTATATTTAGACTAGTAATTTCATAGAGATAAAAAAAAAAACATCACACAAAACTTATCTTCCTTAATCTCAGTGAGAAAATGTAAATGTTTAATTGTAATGACCCTCAGATAGACCTGTCAGGTTGTCCCCCACCTCTGGCCCAATGGCAGCTGAACCGGAGAAGTGGTTACATATAATTGATGATAGGGTTCATAATAATAATAATAATAATATTATATTATATAAGTTTATATTATCTTTAGGCTTCTCCAGACAGTGCTGGATTTCATAAAATAGCAAAAGAACGGAGATAATATTAAATCTTTTTAATGCAAAAACAATAAGTGGAAGAATTCCAAGATGGAGGGGATTTGGTGAGAATGCACAGCTGTCATTTAAAAAGGCTTAGTTGTGTTCTTTCCATAAGAGAAACTGTCCCAGCCAGGAGGAAATATGTAAGTTATTGTACAAGTGGGGCCAGGAGATTCAGACAGGGGTCAATATGGAATATATCATGCAACACAGCAACTCACTTTGTCATCATACTTTAAATTAAATTTACCAGACCACACAACAAAAACGGCTCATTGTGAATGACAGCTGTATTTTCTGTTCTTTTACCGTCTGTGTTTGTTGTCAAATGCTCACAATCATGTGCTGCATTTCCTTCGGGGTTGACTGAATCCTCTTAAAAACTGTTTTGACTCAGCATGAATCTCAGAAAGCTCCTTACAACACAACTACGGGTGTGGTTGACAACTACCGTATTCACGATTGGTAATCTGTTAAATGCAAAGATTAAAGGTGCTTGTGGAGTTCAGACTCAACTTTGTAGTCTTTTCTTTGGAAACCATTGTAGTCAGCATCATCCTCTGTTTACTCCAAAATCTAAAACATGATTCACATAAACCTCTTTTTTAAACTGGTGATTTCACCCAGGGAAATTGTTAAACATGAACAATTTTTGTAAGAACAAACTCTTCTTTTAAGAGAAGCACTTGTGTATCCAGGGGCCCTTTCCCCTCCACACACTTTTGTCCTGTTTATTCTCCTTATTTGTTTTTCATTATCATAGTACAGTACTGGGAGGGAATGTTTACACGGCTCTTGTCATGTCAAAATAAAGTAACTGTTACTTTATTTCCCAGTAACTGTATGTTTTTTATGGTGTGTTGGTGGGACAATGAAATTTAATTCTGTATATTTTTTTAAACACTGAAACGAGTAACATGTTGAATTTCTTCAATTATTTGTGTGAATTCGGGAAGCAGAAAACTATTACTACTGCTGCAATGAAGGTAATGATTGTAGCTATAGGAACCAGAGCTGTCCAACTTTGTTAATAGCTTTGTCTAAAGTCTTTGGTGATGTAGACCATGGTATACTAAAATAATATTTGCTCACGTTAGTGTTGTCTGAGTAAATCATAGGCTGTTTTTCTACTTATCTGTATAGAATCCAGACAAAAACAAGTTGAGGTTATTTTGTAATACGAGAATAAAACTTAGGAAACTATTAATATCGGAGATTGAACATTAGCAACAAGTGAGTTTGCCACACTTCGGTAGCCCACTCTTCATCTCTGCTACTCGTGCTCACCCACAACGTGTGCACACACGGGTTTAACTGTAAACTACGATAATGAGGCTAATGGATCCAAATATGAAGGTTATATATTAATATAACCTGCATAGCCACTTCTTATCAACACTATTAGTATTTCCTTTACCTAAATTCCTGTTGAGCATTCTTTGATGAGTTATGTCATGTAGAGTCCTTTGGTACATGCTGGAATAGAAAAGTTTGTTTGGTTTTTGATTTGATTTATTCATTGTATGAGCATTTCTCCATTCCTCCAACACTAACACCTCACATTCAGTGCCCTCTTTTAAATGGGTTACAAGGCTTATCCAAAAGTTAGTTGTTCATTAAAATGCCATTCTCTTGAATCCGGCTAATTCGATAAATGCAGTAATGTAGGCTATACAAAGGAATGTTCAAACCTATAAGCTCCTGAGTATTTGCAGGAATTTACTCTACATAGAGGCCTGTTTGAGTGCAGGCTAAAAGTCTGTTGGGTTTGGCTTTTTTGAAAGACTTGCAGTTCATCACACCTTTGTAGCAGCATCTTTGATGGAACTGTTCTATCAATAAGTAGCTCTGGCAGTCAGTGAACTGGGGACAAATGTCTCGTATTATATTGCACTTGGTATCAATAAGGAACCAACATCAATTAATGACAGCGATCTTAAATTGGGATATTAGGAGCAAGAAACAACAATTAGTATTGTTTAAATTACATTTATGGCAGTGCACTAAAATAGAAAATCAAGAAACCTTTGTTCAATTAAGCTTATGAAACACATCACGCTTGTGTTGTGGGGTATTAGGCTTAACGTTTTTATCATCATTCCTTATAATAGCTCTTTTTGTCATTAGGAAGCCATGATTATGATTTATTTTTTCCCACTGGACAGTAAAGCAAATTGTTTACTCACCACCCTGAAGTTTCAAGATATATTGCAAAGCCTTCGAATCAATTCTAGTGATAATTATTTGTGGCCAGACAGGGAACAGTTTTATATTTATAGCTATAAAATGTATTGGGGGAAAAAAATAAAATCAACATGTGGACAATGATCTGCTGTGTCGACCCTGAATTCACGGGATAACTTACTTGGATCTAAAAGAGCTCACAGACAAATAGGGACTGTAGAGTTCAGACTAAATCACATCTTTTATGGGTTAAGCCTTAAATATGAAAATCAGTTTTGCAGTGGTCAAATATATATTTCTGGTCCTGTGTATGTTACATAACTGTGCCACAGACTGCAGACCTCCTCCTCAGCACCTGTTTCTCACTCAGCCACAGACTCACATCAACTGTCTTTACACTTAGACCCTTAAAATTCAATGAACATAAAGCCACAAAGTAACAAAGGGAACGCCTGAAAACAATCAGTGTATTCATAAACTGTCCAACAGAGGTACAAAAATGATATCATCTGCAAACTTATGCTAATAAGTCATGCAGGTCCTGTGAGATCTGCTGATGGAATTTGCCAATACAGTGTTACTGCAGGCCAGGCAGCTTTTGGCAACAGACATGACTTGTGAAAATGTGACGGTAATGAGCAGGCATGACTCAACAGAAACAAACCTTTTGAGTATATTACTCATCATACTTCAAGCACTTTCATTAAAATTTTATTTTTTAAATGGCCAAGAACAGACAATGAATCCAACTATGTAAAATTAAAGCTAGAATAAAGCTAGAATAATTAAACCGTATGTCATTGTCAAAAATAAAACGCATCAAATGTCTCTTACCACGACCAAGCTTCAAAGATGGGGGGAAAAAAAGACAATGATGATGACATTAAAACCTTTGTTTAGCTTCATATGAGCTCCAAAAACCGCTAATTGCAGGTTTTAATGGCAAACATAATTACATCTGTACACTGACAGATTTATTCAGGTTTGGATGTGCTTCAAAAAGCAAGAACTATTTTTATGCTAATTTATACTTGTTGCAAAGAAAGTCCGGATTATTTATTATAATAAAACTGGCTTTGGAAAATCACTCCCAACCTCCCAAGTGGAATTTTATTTAGTACACTTTGGTATAAAGGGGGGAATTCCAACTGCTCCTGGGTCACACAAGGCCTCTTAGTGAATCTATCCTGGATTTAAAAAAATGTAAAAAAATCATATCACTTAATAACTCAAAGCATATTTTACATACATCCATGCATACATGACAAATTCAGATGGACATTACTAAGGAAACTCATATTTCATATTATAGATGGCTGTTTGTACTAAATGAAAACACATATAATGTCGAACTACATTTCACTTCAGAGACTTAAATAGTAAAGCAGGTTGTCCACTGATCACTGGGTTAGTGGCTCAGTTCTTATCTTAGTGTCCTTGACACATTTCTCAGGAGACAAAGGGAAGACACCTGTGAGCAGCACAGTTTTCCCTCGTAGGCCCTGAAGCATCCAAACATCTCGCTGCAACATTTCTGCTTTGAAAGGTCAAAAGTTTACATACAATTAACTTGAGGCCTTAACTTGACGTGTTAAGCAACAATCCAAAATGGACACAGGCCTTTGACTTCCTGAAGGACCAGGAACAAGTGAAAAGGAAACAACACCCAATAAATTCAAAGTATGTGGGATGATCGCTCAATTCCCTCATTTAGACGGATGGCGTCACAGCTCATGAGTCAACAAAACCAAAGTACACACTGTGATTATTAAAGCTTGTTATTACCTGCGGAAGTAACCAATGGTTATATCTTGGCTGAATACCAGGTGTGCAAACTCACGGGGAGCCTTCAGTTTTAAGAGTAAGAGGTCATTTACTTATAAAACTAGCACCTACTAGTTGGACAAGTGGAGCTGGAAAAGTAACCGATACAATAGCGCTGGGGGAAGTTTTCGCTTGAGTGCTTGAGTTAAAAACAGCTTTTCTAATTAGTGGGTGAAGAAGCCAACAACCATTTACTTATTGTTTTACATGATGCCAACTTAAAACAATCCAGATGCAGCAAAGGAAGAAATGGTGTTAATACACATAAAGGACACACTAAACTGTATTAAACCTAGTTTGCCAAAACACTGAGCAAATATTAGTGAGGTACATGCAGGCTGATGCAATTCTGACTTTGAGTTTCACTACATCAAAAGCAAAGACCGCGAACCATGTTATTCAGGGAGCAGCGTCTGTTGCCTCCGCTGGCATTTGCTGGCAAGAGAGGATTCAGAAGAGTAATGTTTACTACACGGCTCGTTTTAATAATTTTCAAGACTATCAAAGACATGGTCTTGTTATGAAATCAAAAAAATACTTAAAAATTGACATATAGCAAACATAGTTTTTAAGTGTTACCTGCTATCACCATGATTTTTTTTTTTTTAAATTGATAACTAGCATTTTTATATGTAACTCAGACACTTGAATGTTTTAAATTTAAATGACTGTGACAACCTTAACCTCTGCTCAACTTTTAACCTCGACATCTCATCATAAACTCCCTGGAGCTTTTGTAAGAACTTTTCATCATTACATCAGTTTTCCCTGTAAGGCTGTGGCATTATTTTTAAAACGGTGAGTGGGCTGGGGGAGTTTATTTACAGATATCCTATTTATAGTCATGTTAAATCCCCCTGTTGGTGGTGGGGCACAAATGGTTACAGGTTGGTCATACATGCACTGAAAACAACTGTTAATTTGATTTTATTTCATTTAAAATACTGCACATTTCACCCTGCAGCAGTTCAAAAGGAAGCACATTTTGCTTTTAGTTTGGAGGTTGCTCCTTTACTGTTGGTGAATTAGGGTCTTCGGGGTATTTTTTTGAAGAATTACATAACAAAACGGACGCCGGTTGTATTCCATAGTGTTTCTGGACGTTACTAGAACATTGTCGTACTGTGGACGATGCTTCACGGCGCCGCCTCTTCCTGACATTTACAACCCTCTTTGCACTTTTGTCACCTTCAGCTGCAGACAGGAAATCGTCACAGCAAAGGCATTTTTTTAAGGTTTCCTGTGTAGAGGGGACTTTACTATAGAGAGACACAGATACACAGAAACCAGACAGGATGTTGGAGGCTGTCATGTTTTAATCACGCTGTGTTACTCACTCAGCAGCTATGTGAGAAATGTTCCTCCGAAACACATTAGATTTGTTTTGGGTTTTTTTGATAATTACCATTTAGAAAATGTGTTCATTTCAAAATTTCTCATCTACACTGACCTGTACAAATCTAAGCTACAACAAATGAAGCATTTAGTAACATTCATATCAGCATCAGAGACTTAACGTGTCTAAAGATGACCGTCGTGTGGCTAAATATACAATTTCATACTGTACCTTCTGCTGTTACAGCGGGTGCCCAAAGATAACATCGTGATGGTTAGTCGAAGTCTTCGCTGTCTTTGTGCCAAAGACACAACAATACAAAATGAGCACAAACAAGAACAATGACCTTTTGCTATTCACGTGTTTATTCAACATCCCCGCACAACAGCAGTAAGAACAGTCCGATAAAACACTCGACACGATAAGGCCTGCGGTCTAAAAATGAAGCCTAATGACAATCATGAGTCGGCCTGTCACTGTGCCACTGGGCTTTTGTGTCTCTGTGTCTGCTGTAGCACGGATTCAGGCTTTTCAATAACGAGCCTCATGAGCTGTGTGTCTAACTGTGTGTGTGTGTGTGTGTGTGTGTGCGCGTGCACATCCTTCAAATCCTCTCAGTTGCTGCAGCACCATTAATTCCTGCACCACAACAGCGCCCTAACTTTACCCCGCACGGTGAACCAAATTACCTCTATATGCCCCCTTTTTTCCTACGTTCCCCCCAGCTGGTGGTGTGAGACACTGGACTTGATTTGTGTTTTAAGAGCTACCATATCATGCACAAATACACAAACACAAATTGCTGCCCCACGAAGCCAGAACAGCTGGAGCTGTGCGAGTAGTGAAACTGAGATAACTAACTTCCCAGTTGTACGCCTTTGTCAGGCAAAATATGCTCGTGATGCCAGGTGTCAGTATCACACAATCATGTGCTGCATTACAAAGCCATAATTGTGCTTGTTTCTTTACAAAAAACTCCTTATTTTTGCTCTTGAAAACTGTAGTGCATGGATTATAACACGAATCATATCATTAAATAGCGACTGCAATATGGGAGCTGTCACAATGGAAAGCATTTGTAGAGTCAACTGATCTTTACAGCAGATCAAATCATTTTATGTGTGCAGTTTTATGGAAATTGCACGAAGCTGAAAAGTAGAGAAATACGTTTCAAGGTTTCCGATGTTTTAGCGTCACCTTTGACATGTTTCTCATCCCTCTGTCTGTCTGTTCACCCTCTGCCTCTCAATGTAAAAACACGTCAAACAAGGAGTCAGCGGGTTCACAGGGCTGACTGAGGTCCATCCTGGGTGGAAAGTTTTCAGAAAGCGAGAGGAGCGGCCCTCCCCTCCCGTGTGGGGTTCCTAAGGCTAACGTGACCCCCCCCCCCCCGCACATTTGTGCTACGGTCATAAAGAATGCGCCCGCTAAACCACATTACCACCACTAAGAGGATTACCAAGGTAATACTCGAGAATCAAAAGATGCTCTGGTAGATCTAGACATTTGAAAAGCAAAAATTAATAACTCATGTAGAAAGCTGCAATTGGATTTTTGCCAGTTGATCAAACCAGACTCATACATCTGGAATGAAGATGCTAGCTGGTATCTAGGCAGGCTTCACCTCACTGGAAAGGAGGGAAACACCTAACTAGCTTTGTCGCCTCATGTCACCCAGTCTGTTCTCATTCACAAGACATCAAAAAGTACGGCTTTGTGCAGTCATGTAGCCTGAACGCTAAAGGTCCCTGTTTGCTTCAGTGATCGAAGCACAGGGCTTTTACTGTAGCACAATGAAAACCCTGGAATGGAAGCCGAAAGTGATGATGTGGTGTATGATGTTAAAAATTCATCATCCTCCTCATCAGGGCCAAAAGGGGGTACCTCAACACAATGGCTGTGCACGTGTGTCATTTGCTTGATTTTGCTTGACTTCACTTCACTGTTTTGCTTCTCGTGCACTGATTGGCTAAGATGAGCAGCTAATCAGAGTGGTCTCTCTCACTGACAAGGACCACAGCTTGTTCTGCAAGCTGAGTCGACTAAAGAGCCACCAATGGCGGCTCAACGACCGCATGACATTGCCCGACGGGTTTGGACCATCACCCTGACTCCCCGATTGTCTTAGAGGGTGACAACCACACCTCTCCTCTGATACACACAGAGTCACTGGTTGTTTCTTTTCTCCGGCTCTGAAGGTCTTACGGGCAACAATATCCACCAGCAGAAGTCCCCCGTGAGGCAACAAGGACTCGATCTCTCACCGGCTTCTCACACGATCCCTTAGTTTTAGGCAAGTGTTGTCCTGATGGACACTGGCCTCTTTTTAAATGTTTTTACAGTTTCTTTTACAATAATTTGTTATCAAGTGGTGGATACTTAAGTTGAACCAAAACAATATTATTAGTGTAAAAAAAAAAAAAAAAAAAAAAAAAAAAAAGGCATAAGAATGTTTTTTTTTTCCTACTTCCTCGTGTGCTTTACAGTGCATACACTAATATTTGAGCTAACACTGGGGTGGGATGGAGACTGCATGGGAACCTGTCGGAACAATGAAACTGGGATTTTGACATTTGATGCAAATCTACTGGAGCTCAGTACAAACAGTATAGAGACTCTGGTGATGGCTGTTGGACCCTGGGAGTGAGGAGGTCATGTTTAGCTAAGGAGTGTTTACGTAGGGACTCTGATCCTGCCACAGACCTCATGTCCGATCAGGATCAACTATGCCTCTGTGTGAATGTGTAGAAGTGTGTGTGTATATGAGCGACATGACAAGGTTTCTAAAAAATATCTCACTTCCTCTTTGGCGATGTGTTTTCTTTTCAGTCTGATGGACACTAGTCTCTTTTGTGTCACCAGCGTCAAATGGCGGCTGCATTCATGCACTCAGTGTCCATCATTAAGAGACGAACACACACGCTTGGACACGTGCATTAAGGAGGAATGTTAAAGTGAAATGAACAGTTCTTATTTCTCATTATTCAATCTAAATGTTTTTTCGGATTATTTTAAAATCTGCTCTGATTTCCACCTCCACGGGAACAAATGTATATACTTTTGGCTGCTCATCATGATCCAAAAGGCCATTTTAACTCCATCCATTAGTGTCTCTATCCCGGTTTATCCCCTACTCCTCTCTGTTAATGGAAAATAACATTGTTGCCCCTCAGCTGTTTGACCTTCCTTTGGTTCACACATGGAGCCAATGAATCAAAACCCAACAACCTTTATTTTCCTAATACAGGATGGACGCGGTGTTCGTCCATATTGTAATAAAGATCCTCCTTGGAGGTTAACTGTTCCAAGAACATGCACAGTGAGCACAGGGTGAAAAGGGTTGAGGAGGAATAAAATCCCTGGTCTAAAGTCGGGGTAAATGAAAAGTTAATAAGTACAGGCCGTGGGGGAGAGGGGCTTGTGGGGAGTGGTCGTGTTATTGATCTGGCCTGGACACAGGAGGGGGGGCTTAGTGGGAGACTGGCACACTTAAATGTGGGGTCCTGAGAGGTTTCCATTTGGCTTATGTGGACTTACATAAGAAAGTCGAGGAGGTGATTAACTGTAGGGGTGATTGGGTACAATCATGGTACGTTTTTTTTAAACCTACAAGTGACAAGTTTTACATTAACTTAAAAACCATATTAGTGTCATTCTTAGAGGGAGAAGCGTGCAACCAGTGTCTTTCACTCACTGTACTAAAAAGTGATAAAACCTCTAGATAATTACGTGTGTAATTTGAGGGAGGGGTGTGGGATACGGGTGTATAGCAGCTACAGAAACCACAATGAAACAAGATTAAACAAACCACGTCAGTCATGAAGTTCTAACCAGCCTGGCATGTAAATATTGATCATGTTCTCGTTTCAGCGTCACCAAGAACGGGAGGAAATTCACTTCACAATGAACTTGTGTTAACAAGGGTTGAGCACTCAGTGAAGCTAAATCCGGGACTTTTGCTGACAGGTACCACTTGTTTCCTAGAGTGCAACCAAGCAGTGTTTCACTCATAAAATAGCATGACAGTCCATGGAGGACGACTTGGACTTATGTTTGGGTGCAAATAGCAAAGTTTAGATGGCGTTGTTCCCACCGTGCAAAAGTATAAATCAGTGACTCGGACTTTGAAGAAACAGCTCGAAACAAAGCATTGAAGAAGCATTGTTAACAGGTTGAGTGGAGCGAGGATGTTTAAAGGCTGAAAAGCTGAAGATGTCGTTTAAGTTTCCGTGACAGCATCTCTCATCTTCCTTTTTCTCATGTAGTGTGGTTTCCTTTCTTGACAAGTTGTTACTTTATCAGTACTGGTGACAAAATCAGTTATTATCTACCAACAGCCAGAGCAGCAAAACTAAGTGCACTTGCAGACATGGACTGTAGGTCTCCTGCTCGCACTGCTTTCCTCAAATGTGTGGGCAGAAAAATTCTACTTGCATTTATTTTAAGATGAGCCTTGATACACACATGCGTTCAAATGCCTACATAAATTTGTTGCACGGCCGAGTTATGGCGGAAAGAAGAATGCGCCGCACGGTACAAAGGCTCGGTGCAGGCATTTTTAAAATATCCAGACAGCGTTACAATGAAAGACTTGTTCCTTAAACTTCTCAGAGTAGGCTCTCGAGGTACTTACGAGACGCCACATGACAAAGTCAGTATTGTTAGTAGCAGGGATAAGTTTGAAGTAATAAAACTAAAGGGAAGTTCTAAACTAAAGGGAATCACTACATGGAGAAGTAGGTGTGAAATTAGACAGGTTGTTTCAGCCTCCATTTTTCTTTTCAACCACCGGACCGAGCCCATCCTGGCCATCCTAACCACGCCACACCCCAGGGCAGATCTCAGCCACATCACAGTAAATATTGTGTATATTTGTATTTTTCTGTTTGTGCATCTGCGTTGATGGGGGCACAATGGGCACCAGTGGTCAGGCTGTGTCCCATCCTGCACCCCCTGACCCAGCTGCACTTTCCTGATCCGTCTTAGGGCTGCTGTGTCGAGCCAAAGCCCCAAACAAAGGCTCATACAACCACAAACGTACTCATGTGTGACTGAGGGCGGAGGAATGCACAATATAGAAGAGAGAGAGAGATTATGAGGAACAGCGAGTGAGACAATCAACAGAACCATCCTTTAACTCGTGCATGTGTAGCCTTTTGAATTACTCATTTCTCTTTGTTTGTTCATCATTTGTGGCAGCCGTCTCTTTTTCGACATGGATAGATTGAATATGAAGATTTTAAATATGGTTACACAATAAAAGTGCATCTCATCTCTAAATCTGGGCAGAGCATAAACTAAATGTTATTTTGACCAGAGTTTGTGTTATTTTGTTCTGTTTTAAAGTGGAAAGAAAGTACTACATTTAAAACCCAACCGAAACCTGATGCCTTCCCAACAAGTAGCTACATGACAAACGTACTGTGGATCTGTTTATACCAACACATGCTTCACTGTCATTAACATCCGTTCAGCTGTGGGATGCGTCTAATTACAACTCGTGTCACAAAAATCACAAAGCTAAAGCTAATGCACGTGAGGCCATGAACGTTCAGGGTCTAAAAGCAAAATGACGTTGCATAATGTGTCCAGCTGCTGATATTTCAACCCCAGTTCAGGTTTAAACTGCTGAAGAAACAGGCTGAAACTCTGTTACCTTTGAGTGGAGAGAATTAATGTTATTACTACTGTTGTTAATTAGCGATGGAAGAGTTAAAATATATCCTATTCTTGAATAGAGTGTAATAACAAAAGTTGTACAAGTAGCTACACAGGTACAAGTCTAGTGGCTTCGATAATAGTAGAAGGAACTGAAAGTGACTTTTTTACTTTTACTTCAGTACTGTACTTAAATGCAACCTATTTATTTCTACTTTCTGCTACTTTACACGCACTGTACACACAAATTATTATTATCAAAACACAACCATGAGGGAGTTAAAATAACTTCCTTAGTTACCGGCTGCCACATAAATCAATAATTATGGTAACAAATGATTAACTGCATGGAGTGAAATTGTGCATTTTGCATTGACTGGAAGTTTGCTTTTGGAACTGGTAAAGTACTTCCGTGATTTGTATTAAAACCACACAGTACAAGTAGTTGAAGTAATGATCATATTTTAGCCATAGTAGTAGTATTTCTAATGTAGTGGCGAGAAGGGTTGTGGAAATAGGACACATTCACAAGAGTTTCCGTTTAGTAAATAGCAGTAATAGCAGCACTTGCAACAAAAGGAAGTATTTCCTCATGCGTCAAACATGGGGAATGAGAGGTCAGGTAATAGATAAGAGATAAAGGCCTGTCCTTCCAGCATTAATAATAAATCAGGCCTATGGAGGATTTTACTCACAGACACACACCTGATCTGCAGAGAGGAGCCAACTGTGTAAATTGGGATCAGGATACGTGAAGTCACATGGTGGAGATTGTGCGTAATCTCCCTCGGACAGGGGAGGTCTGCTTTGAAGCTCAGCTCCCACTCACATCACACTCTGAACTGGACTGACAGATGCCCCCACTCACTTTAGCTTCAAAACACGGCAAGTGTGTATCTGTGGGTGTGTAGTCAGGTCGGCTGTGCACAGACGTAATGGGTAAAACAGGGCCAAGAGTGTTCAAGACCCTCCAGAGAAAAAGCTAAAGAATCCTGTGTCCAACTGTTGTGGTACATCTGACCTCACTGCACCCTAGGACTATTACTACAACCTTATAACTTCATATACAGTAAATAAACTTTAAAGTGCTCATCTCAGGGACATCTCTTATCATGTCCTCAGGGATCACATCGGGTCCACTGCAGACAGTACTACAGAATTAGAGCTTTCTGTGTCTGTGTTGTGTCCCATGTCCCTTGTCACTATCTCACAGCGCTTTGCTGTTGTGATTTTCCGTTATCGCGGCCACTGGAGAGGAGGATTCCTCCCAACTCGTGGTGTTTGATGTGTTTGTATACAGATGCAGTTGCCACACTGCTGAGGATGCTCCTCCTCCTTCTGCTTCGCGGCTGATGCAATGCACATCTTTATAAGGGCTGCGCCTCACCCCTCCTCCATCAGAGCGTGATCTTCCTGTCGAGCGCACGCGATCTCCGGGCATTTGCTTTTTATTCATCAATAAATCTATAGAATCATTTTGTTGTTTTTTTTTTGGGTTTTTGTTTATTACTGCCGGTTCCTTTATTCTCAGAACGTATCCTCAGAATCCATTAGTGTTTTGTTACTTGAACTGTTTCATTGTGCGTTTTGAGCCGCATCCTCTCTGATAACAGGCCGATCCATTCATTTTTCATTCGGCTCATATTTAATTTAAATCACCGAAATACACTCAAGGATTTGGTCGGATTTAGTAAAGAAGTCGTCCGGATATTTTTGCTCTTTCATTATATAACGAGAAGGACTTTACAGGTGTCTTGCCCCACCGTTATAAGGTAAGAATGCCGGCTTGTTTCATCATTTACCGGATGTGGGTGGCATAGTGTTCGAATGTGGGAGATTTTAGAAGGCAGGATTTTTTATTTTATGTTACATGTGTAGCTCTTTATCTGTCTTTAATTTGTACTTTGAATGACAATAAGAAACCGCACAATTACCGACATTTGGGGCTTTTGGTCAATATCTCCTGTCATATTTGACATATTTGTGGCTCTGCATAAATCATTTAGAAATGTTCGATCCAAAAAAGGCCAGAAGCGTTTTTTTGTGTTTGTTTGCTTGTTTTTTTTTTCACTTCCAAATAAATAAATAATGAAGCAGAGTGACAGTGATGCTGCAGAGACGGGCTGTCACTGCCACACACACAATTATTCACAACCAAAGTGAAAAGGAAGAAGCGTAAAACTGTGTGGCTGTGCGTAATGGCAAAGAAAATCTAATCTAAACCCAAGTTCGGGCGCAAAATAGAGCCGTGTCCATACAAGGAGGACACGTGCCATTGTTTCCTTTGGAGCCGGTCATGTAAATGGGGGGTTACGCCTTTCGGGGCTCTGGGTGGATCTACATGTGTGGACTTGTCAGCCAAAATGAAACAGCTGTAATGTATTTAGATGTTGAATTTGTGCTTTTCTCAGGTCTGAAATGACAGACGTGCCAAAGCTCCCTAAGAGAACAGCAGCAGCCCCAACAGCAAGGGTTTCATTTACCACAACGGTCCACTGAACGTCCTATTGGGCGGGTGAGGCTGTTTGAACACAAAGGGACATGTGTCACTGTTTCCATACTGTTAGTGAAGGGATCTGCGGTCTGTGTATCTCCATGTGTACCGCCGAGACACTGTCCAAAGAAGGTCTCACACTCGATCTAAACCCGTGTTAACATATAAAAATAGGGATGTCAGATGTAGAATGGCCACATGGAGTTTAGCTCCAGTGTCACATCACTCTGCTTCATTAGCAACTGGAATCTGTGGAGGAAAGAGACGCTTTCAGTCGATGTTTTCATTTCACTTTTCAAATGATTTCGACAGGAAACGTGCGCACAATCTGGTGCATACTGCGGCTTTTTTTTTTTGTCATTCAGCATCAAGAGAGAGGATGAGGTGATGAGAACTGGGGTGGACGCCGGTCTGGTATTTTTCCACTGCCGGTGTGCGTCACGCCCCCCCCCCCCCGGTTCTACAGCTTCATCCCTGTAAAGGAAAGTCACATGATCGGAGATTCACGATGCGGGCTGAGGCGCGCGTCCGTTCGCTATTTTTTTTTTTTTTTGCAAATTTTTATAAAGGGAAAGTGAACGCGCACAGTTAGTTGGGTGGACATGACAGAGCATAAATGCGTAAAACTAATAATAATAATATTAATAATAATGCTTTTGTTTCTGTTCTAAAAATTTCAGAATGTCACAGAACAGTGGTGAAACTGAAATGAGTGACATCTCTCCCCAAGATTATTACCCAGACTTTCCTAAGAAGGTCCCACTGGGCAGGTGAGGCTGGCAGCAAAATAGGCTGAACACACTGAACAGAAATGATTGTTTTAAGTCAAAATGAAACCATTTCTACATCGGCTGCGATGATCCTTTCTCTAACTTACTGTCTGTTCCTTTTCGCTTAAAGCCTACACAGTGATATAGAGGCGGAGAGTCAGAAATTCCTCCCTGAACACAACCTGGACAAGAAGAAGTATGAGACTGAATATGTAAGAGCTGCTCTTAACCCCCAACTCATTTACTGTATCTCCTCTGGACGTCTTCATGTTTTCCTAATTGCTCATCTTCTACTGCCCCCAACAGCACCAGGGCACTGCTTCCTTCGGCATGTCCGTCTTTAACCTGGGCAACGCCATCATGGGTAGTGGGATCCTGGGTCTTTCCTACGCTATGGCCAACACTGGCATCGCCTTATTTGTGTAAGTACATGTTTGCACACAGATTGTACATGCTGGGTTCTAAAGAGACAAGTTACCTGCAAGTTGCTGAAGTTGGAATGCAGTCACATAACAGGGTGAATTTCCACCACCACCTGACACAGGTGCGGTTTTCATTCATATGCAGGTGTGGTTTTGTCTGTTGCATCAAGGTCTCGGGTCATGACGTTCCGTAGGTTTGCAGAGCTACTTTTCCTGCCAGCATTGTGTGTGTGTGTGTGTGTGTTTTCTGGAGCTGCTTGACCCTGTATTGCAGATTAAAACAGGGTTGAAAGTTTAGAGTTAGATTCTTGCCACCACTGTTGAAGTATTCGCTATCATGTTTGCTGTAGATAAAAGTGGGAAAAAAAGTGTTTAGGGTGGAAAAACAGAAGCACTCTTTATTAATGAAAGCTCCATCTGTTGGCTACTCGGTGTACAACTGTCTAAAGAGCCCCAAGGTTTTATTAGCACACAGACAGCATCTCGTAGCTCTGCTTCCTAAGCAGCTTACTGTCATTGACATCAAACCCAAAGCACTCAGCACAAGCAGCTGAAAAACAACACCAAGGTGTTTTCTACAGCGAAAAACAGGATGTCGAACACGAGAATCTGCACTGAGGAAGAGGCCACTTTAGGCTGTCAACAAATTGCAGTTTTGGCGTGCGTCAGTTTACAACTGCAGGGAGTGGCAGGGGAAGCAGCTTAGCCGAGCTAATCCCGTAGCATTAGGGCCAGAGTTACATAAACGCAGATAAGTTCATGAATGGAGCAGGGTGTGTCATCCAGCAGCTGACTAATCAGAGCCCTGAATCCACTGAAAAAGGCTGATTACAAAGAGCAAAGCATCAAATGTGTAGCTGATGTAGCTGGAAGTGTTAGTAACTGCACTATATCTCCCTGGCTTGCATTTCCAAATGCTCTGTGATGCTTCTTTTAATAGCAATTACACTTACAAAAAAAGGAACTAACCTCTCGCCAAACTGCCAAAAAAAAACAAAAAAAAACTGCCTCGCCATAAAAGGTCATCTAAAGCATATATTTGTTCAGTCTCTGTGCACAAAGTAATAAGTTATTAATGATTATGATGCCAGAGGCAGGCGGGCGAGGGCTGAAAGCAGCTGGGCGGCCACATGCTGAGAGGAAATACTGCGTCTTTACAGCGCAGGTCTCAAATGGCCCTCAGATTAATTTTCACCTGCACTATTAATACTCTCGGCTCTGCAGCATCCCGAGGACGCTAAGAGGATCCCGTACAGGGAAACCTTTTGCCCTTTGCGACCCTTTGCTGATGCTGCATGTGAGTAACAGAATCTGCGTAGACCCACGCTGCCTTCAAGGTCCTCTGCCGATCAAACAGCCAAAGTGCGAGGAAATGCAGCTTTGTGGAACGGCTGTGGTTCAGAAACTGTGCAGGCTGTTGGATCTTTCTTTGTACCTCTTCGTCAATAGCTTGGGGAACTGGCCACTCTTGCTCTATAGTTTGTCATCAATTTTTCAGTTTTCGTTCCTCGTCATTTCTGCCTTGAGTGGGAGTGAACATTAAGCTGAGGATCTTTCTCCTCTGTTTACAGGATCCTCCTTGTGGCAGTTGCCATCTTTTCTCTGTATTCTGTCCATTTGCTGCTGAAAACGGCCAATGAAGGAGGTGAGTTGGTTAGATATTAATGTAAAAGAACTTCCTAATAGCTTCTTCTCATTTCTTTCAATGCTAAATCTTTGATGTCTTTTCAAAGGTGCACTGGTGTATGAGAAGTTGGGCTACAAAGCCTTCGGACTTCCAGGCAAATTCGCTGCTTCCATCTCCATCACCATGCAGAACATTGGAGGTGAGAGACAAATGTAGCATTTAAAAACATCAAAGACACGTTATTTTAAGTCTTATGTAACTACAGCTGAATTACTTTACTATATTTATCCACTGTGGGTTTGTTCATGGGGTAAAAAAATAAATAACTAACTGAAAGCAAAACAAATCTTGGCGGATGAAAACCAGCTTGTGTTTTGGAATGTAGAGTTCCTTCCAGTAATAACCTGAGTCATTCCACAAGTATGTGCCAGATTTTTTTTGTCTTCCCATGGAACAACTCAGGCCCTGACCAAATATTAGACATTACTATTTTTGTCACAGACTTCCCTTCTCTTGGCTAATTTGAGAGAGAAAAATACTAACTAACAGTTTTTCTCTTTACAGCCATGTCAACCTACCTCTTCATCGTCAAATATGAGCTGCCCCTCGTCATCGAATCCTTTCTGGGATCCAAAAATGAGTAAGTATCCAAACACATTTGATCACAACTACGATCACATCCTGAAAGGCTGGAAACCAGGGGTCCTGTGCACAGTTCTAACAGACCAAATTGCTTTAAGTTACATGGCTAAAGGTGCAGAGGCGAGTTTTCGTGTAAGCAAACAAAAGTTATCTTTCCAAAACTTGGACCCACTCATCAAAACGCTGAAACACCAAAGAGTAGCTTCAACTTTCAGTATCTTAACAACCTGTATTATTTAGAGTATTACAGTGTGTTGCTTTTGGTTGTAAATAGCAGAACTGACAAAAAAACAGTCACATACACATCAAACTCCTGCAGCAAAACCTTTATTTTGCCTGATATAAATGATATAAACTGACATGACAACATGGCGACCAGATGGGATGTTTGCAGGGTCCACACTCGAACGAGAAACAATTGACCCGTTAGAAAGCTGTGTGTTGGCGTTCGGAACGACAGATCAAGTGTTTTCAATGAGATGAATAAAGGGAAACAGGAACCGCTCGCAGACACACTCAGGGTGAAGTGGCACATCGAGCAAAATGGCTGCCAGTTGTTTTTCAAGAGCTGAGTACCAGAGAAGGTGAAGCGCTGCCTTTGTCCTTTTGTTAGAGTGGAGAGAGGAGGGCTGGGGGGTTCGGGCAGTGTGGCTGTTCTTTAAAGGGATGGACAGTCCTCGGTCACCATGTGCTCGTTTCAAAGAGCCCTTTTAGAACGTGCAGCCGGTGCTGCATCGAGACAGAGCGCCGGATGAGCTCACTGCGACCTCTGTTCAAGTTTTTTAAAGTTGATGTGGTTCGGCTCCTCTGTGCTGCTTCGTAAAATCTATTTCTGTGAGCGATGCAGTCATCTCACACCGGCTGGTTTGTGTCAGCTAACACACAGATTTTCACGAAAGCTTGTCAAGATGTGTCAGGGCGGCAGCAGGGAGGTTTGATCAGAGCTGAAGCTGCAGATAAAAGAGATTTGCTTAGTTTTGTCGGTTTTAGAGATAGTTACTTTGCTCGTGGTGCTGAGTCTTGTGTGTTTCTCCAAAAGACGACTGCAAATTTGATCAAAGCTCCTGTTAATATATACAGTAATATTCATGGTGTTGTGTGGCCATGTTTTTTTCAACATGTCTTTTGCGGTTTCCTCCTGAGCCACTGCATCACTGAAGTCGCTGTTCTCTTTTTTTTCTCTTCCGTTCCAGTGAATGGTACACTAACGGAGATTACCTGGTGCTGCTAGTGACACTTGTCATTATCCTGCCCCTGTCGCTGCTCAGGAACTTGGGTAAGCTGTCTGTATGTCTGTCTGTGTTGTTAAATAGGAAGCATTTCTAAATAGGATTTAGGTTTCCACTGCTTTAAAATAGAAGCTCATGTTTTGTTCCTCCCCCCCCCCCCACTCTTAGGTTACCTTGGTTACACCAGTGGCCTGTCCCTACTCTGCATGGTGTTCTTTGTGATTGTGGTGAGTTTCCTCATTTTTACGCACACACACACACTCACACACATCCTGCATAGCGTCTTTGTCACATGTGAGAGACATTGTTGTGACAGATGAGTCTTAGTCAGAGAATAATGTTTAGTTGTTCCATCATATGTGTAGATCCCCTTCTCATCACTTAAAAAATAGGATTCAGTCTGAAAATCTATAAAATCCGTTGTCTTGTCGTCCAGGTGATAATCAAGAAGTTCCAGATCCCGTGCCCTCTGCCCATAGACGACAAAGCTCTGAACGAAACAATGAGAGAATTCCTGAACATGACCGTGCCCCACCTCAACACCACCGCTGTAAACTACACCGAGGACGCATGCACACCCAAATACTTTGTCTTCAATTCACAGGTGAGGCTCTTTGACAGGCAAACGTACAGGGAGTAGAAATGACTACTCCAGTAGTAGTAAAAACATATGTAATGGTTGTGTAATGTTTCCCTTAGACTGTCTACGCTGTTCCCATTCTGACCTTCGCCTTCGTGTGCCACCCCGCCATCCTGCCCATGTACGAGGAGCTCAAAGAGTGAGTGTTTAACCCAAACTACAGGCCACAGCTGCACTCTTATCAGCATTTTCCCACTTTCTGCAAAAAAACAAAAAACAAGGATTAATGCAACAACCTTTTTCTCTCTTTCGCTCAAACAGCCGTTCCCGCAGAAAGATGCAGGGCGTCGCCAACGTGTCCTTCCTGGCCATGTTCATCATGTACCTGCTGGCTGCACTCTTCGGATATCTGACCTTCAACTGTGAGTCTGAGTAAAAAAAAGCAACTTTTAATTTCGGGAGGCAGTTAATTTTGAGGACAACCAAAGATCCAAATTGTTAATTCAGTTAATCATCAGTGTGAGGTTACAAGGAGTCAATGTACTCAATTACAGAGGATCAATCATTCAAAGATACTTCCTGATCCAAATTAAATAGTGTATCCCATGTAGAATAAAAAAAAACTCAGGCCAGGACTCAAGGCCTGTTATGCAAGACTGTGAAAACGCCCACCTGATGCAGCTGACCATTGTGCCAGGGTCCCTGTTTGTCATGTCAAACGCCTGAGTGAACATGCAGATATTTTCCTGGAACATCAAACTGGTTATACAAGAGCACAGTGAGCAAAGACTTCCTCAGAAACCAGAACAGATCAAAGCCTGATATTGGGGCAGTACTGGTTTGACGAGTAGAGATTGAGAAATCCTTATGACATCTGTTGCAGCCCATTTTTTGGAGGATTGCTCCCTGGCAGGACTAGGCAGATGCCGCTAGAAAGTCCCGGGAAAGCAGCAGGAGGTGAAAATAAAATCAATGAGTAGGAGTTGTAACTGATACTTAATGCTGATTGGCCAGATGGCGCCCAGCCTTTCACATTGGAGGCTGATGAAGAGGGCAGTTTGTTTTGCTCGCTACAAAAAAGCAGTAGCTGCTTTTATAGATAATAGCTGCAGGGGTCATTTGAGTACAGACACAGATAGTGTCAGAGTGTTTGTGAGCTGGGACAGTGGGGGGGGGGACTGGAAATGCAAGTTACAATGCACTAAGGGGGCTTCCTAGGGGGGGAAGACTTGGACTAAAGTCACTGGGAGAGACAATACTAAAAACTTTAAGGGGTTTTCACCTGCCGTTTTTTGCTTTGAATCAAGTCTAATGTCTGTTCTTTCTGTCCACACAGCGCGTGTGGGGCCCGAGCTGCTGCACACCTACTCTAAGGTCTACAGTGTTGATGTGGTGCTGCTGATCGTCCGTCTGGCTGTGCTGACCGCCGTCACCCTCACCGTCCCCGTGGTGCTCTTCCCTGTAAGTGTCCGTAATCCCGAGCCCAGCTCCGGACATATCCGTGATATTTGGCGTTGTCATGTGATGTGACCTCTCGTTTTGTCTTTACAGATCCGTACCTCTGTCAACCACCTCCTGTGCCCTGGTAGGGACTTCAGTTGGATCCGCCACACCATCATCACCGTGGTTTTGCTTATTGGCACCAATACTCTAGTCATCATGGTCCCTACTATCAGGGACATCTTTGGCTTCATCGGTGGGTGTCTTTCTGTGGTAACGTGTATGATATTGCCATGAAATGCATCTCAAAAAGATATCGAAACTAAAATGTCCACTTTCTCTCTCTCTCTCCCTCCCACAGGCGCTTCTGCTGCTGCTATGCTTATCTTCATCCTGCCGTCAGCTTTCTACATCAAATTGGTCAAGAAGGAATCCATGATGTCTGTGCAAAAGATCGGGGTAAGGAGTTACATCCTAAGACCTACACACATGTTAGAGAACAACCATTCAAAGACTGTTGGAATTCATGTGAAACTGCTTCCTCCTTTCAGGCCTTGGCATTCCTCCTGTGCGGCTTCATTGTCATGTTCGGCAGCATGACCCTCATCATGCTGGACTGGATCAACAATCCCTCGGCCAACACGGAAGCCAACGGACAGTAAAGCTCCACCTCTGCTGAAAGTGTGCGACCAATGAAGATCCTAACCTACTGTATAGAAACAAAAAAACAAGAACTCACGCGATGCTCTGCTTTGACTTCCTGAGCAACAGACCATGCCATTCCGAGAGAATGTATCCGAACTTTGTACATTACGCTTTTATAGGCCACAAAGATGGTATTTTGTTTGCTTTATATCGTCAGTTTTTCTTTGTTGTTTTTGCTTGTTTTTACACTTTACGATTTTTTTTGTTTTTTGTTTTTGTAGTTATGGTACAGCTGAGATCAATTATGTGAAGGTGCCTCAGAACAGAGATGATGTAGTCCTAGAGCTCAAAACGTAGCTTACACTCAGATACAGTATTACGTTGTGTGTGTGTGTGTGTGTGTGTGTGTGTGTGTGTGTGTGTGTGTGTGTGGCTGTGACCTCGCGGCTGAGCATCCACTAATCCTGCTGTGAATAGTATGTGAATCTCCCAAAGCGTGACAAGAGGCAACAGACTTGAACATTTAACCTCTTCAAGGACGACTGTGCTCCTTCCAACATTGGTTTCTTCTTTTTACATTCACACAAAAAATGTATTTGTAAAGTATCTTTGTAATTTAAAAAAAAAGAAAGCACTTACTGTTCAGCACACTCGTCAGCCTTCACAGACAAGGCCTACTATATCGCCTGTTCAGTATTCGTACGAAGGTTTTGAGACCTTGCCTATAGTGTCTGTTGTCCTTGTAAAGCTCATCATAGGTCAACAGGACCCGAAGCCTTTTGACACTGGAAGCTGCAAAGTATGTCCCAAGAGGACTCTTTTAAAACTGTACTCACTCTTCATAACCTGCTGAAGATCTTGTTGGATTAGCACGCACAGCGACGACACTACTGTTTCAAGACCCGAAAGGCCACAAAAGCCCCAGGGCCTCCTCCTCATCGGGAGGTTGCTGAAACTGAATTTTTTTCTTTATGGGAGAATACTTTGAATTTGACCACATGCAGTGGTTGTAATACCTGTTAAACTTGCAACGAAAAACAACCTAGAAGTATAGTGGGCTCTTTAACACATCGGAGAGGGCGAAGGGGAGCTTCTGTCACAAAATATGGTGTGTTTTTAAGTATGGTCGCACAGTTTTATGCTTTCAAAATGTTTCGTAAGAACAGTATCTCGTTAAGTCGAGAGGCTGACATCTGGCGATGCACTATGCTTCCAACACTAACTTAACACATCGTCGAACTATTATTGTCTATTTATGGAAGACCGTCAGATCAATGTAATTTTATCTATTTTACTATATTTATATAGTAGTGTATGTATATATATGTATATATAATCTATTATGTTAGTTGTACATATATTTTGCTTTAAACTTTTTTTTTACAGTAATGCAATGGGCCTGTCAAAGATTTGAAAAAACCCCAAGCTGAATTTGTAACATTAAGTTTACTCTCATACGGTGGAGTTTCAGTTGTTTAACTCCATTACGACTGACTGAACTGTGTGTTTGTTCTTTAAAAACTGTCTTACACGTGGAAGTCACTTGATTGTTTTTGAGCCCCGACTACAAACCTGCATCAGTAAACTGTTCTTTTTTCACACATCTTGGTTGGAGAGTACGTCAGCCATCTCTTGACCTCAGGAGCAAAGAGGGCTTTGCCCGCCAGTGTTACCCTCTTGTTTCAATGAAACACTATGTATA
The DNA here is from genome assembly GCF_033026475.1 of Channa argus. Taxonomy (NCBI): domain Eukaryota; kingdom Metazoa; phylum Chordata; class Actinopteri; order Anabantiformes; family Channidae; genus Channa; species Channa argus. The sequence continues at coordinate 15,376,292 of NC_090217.1, read as the reverse complement.
TCATGTAATTAATGTTCAATTAAAATGAAAGATAATCTACAGCACGGACTCTTGGTGTTCTTTACAAATCCACATCCGCTGAGACAGCATGTGAGAAATAGAAATGACCGAATGAAATTTACATAGGGTAAAAAGAGGGAAAATGGCTTTTTACACTCTATTCATCTTACATGTTAGTATTATAATAACCTGTGTGTCTATGGTTACAGACACTAAACACAAACTCAACCTTACTATACACACTTGACTATCGTATAAAGCTTTTACCAGTTAGTAATAAATCCGTTTTGAGTGATTAAAACTGCTATGTACATATGGGGAGAAAAAGTTGGTTTTAGTTATTGTCCATTCAAGCAGGAGCAGAGTGTCAGTTAAGATTCTCAGTCATCCAAGTTTATTATCCGAAGATTGAACCATGTCAACTGGACGTGGATAGAAACGTTTCCTTACTTATCCAGGAAGCTGTTTCTGTCTGAATAAAGTGGCCATGGAACTAAGTTATATCCTCCAGAGTAAGTCTTTGTTGCATCCTGGTCTGAATAGGCTTGTTAAACATTTCTTGCAAATACTGCTCCCTAGCGGTTACAAGATGATGTTACACAGCTGGGTTTCTTTAATACTTTTTGTACCAGTAAGTAGAACCGCTGCATTCACTTGTTCTGCAAAACAAGGAACTACCTGTTCATGTCAAGTTTGTTCTACCTGTGACATTGTGTTTAATTAAACAAACAAAGCCCCACTTCCCTTAAAAACACACAGACCACCACAGCTCACATTTAAATGTCTTAGTGTACAGATGCGTGTAGTTTTTTTTTTTCTTACTGTACTACGCTGTATGATTTAAATTGGCTGCTACAGACAAAGTGTTTCTGAAACTGAAGTTTTTTGAAGCTGAAATATTGCAGAAATCCAAGAAACACATCAGGAAGCAGCCATTTTATTTTCACCACTCTCTGGATACTTTGCACAGTTCTTGTTCACACATTAACATTTATTACACATTCAGGCAGGGGTGGGTTCCATTTCACCTGATAGGCCCACGTGGGTCCTGCACCTTACATCACACACTCACTGCTGATTGGCTATCCCACTGCCCTCAGCCAATCAAGGCCCTGATTACAATTGAACTTTCAGATTCCGGCCCATCGAGGGGCCGCAGAGATTAATAAAGGCAATGCACCATCTTTGAAACTAGGCTTTCACCTGAAATATTATATTATTTAAAAAAGAACATTGACAATATTTAATTAATAAGCTATGCAATCAGGATGCCACTGAAGAGAAATTCATTGTACAAGCCAGCACTCTGGGAGAGACTCTCCACTACATGAGCCGACATCATTCACTGAGCACTGTATCTTTAATATCAACCCCCCCCCCCACTACTTACAGTAGTTTCCAAGTCACACGACCTATGCAAAATAAAGGGCTCTTGCATTACAATTTCTGATTGTGTCATTCTTTTTCTAACAAAATATGAAAATCTATAGAAAAAACATAATTCAATAAAAGGTTTAGATATCAAAAAGAAAAAGTTGACTCTCCATCGTCTCTCAGTTTGGAGGCCAAATTCCAGCTTGAGGAAATTGCACTTGAGCAGCTGAATGGGTCTATGATGGCATCACCATGCCAGCAGCAGGGCAGAGATTCATTTCTTGCGTGCATGCTTGTATTTATCCACGTAGGCCTTCACCAGGTTGGCCACCTTACTGGAGTTCACCTCACCACTCTTGCTGTGACACACCTGAGGAAAAGACACAGCAAAAGGTCACAAAAATTTTGAGTGAGAGTCGCAATGCTCAGAGTAGTTGGGTAAATACCTGAAATGTGTTGAACTGGGAAAGCGGAGTAAAACACTGATCCCATTGAAAATAATTAAGATTACAAATCAGCCCGAGCAACCCACTAACTTCTAACAGCTAGTGAGCTCAAGTTGGACAGGCTAATATTTACTAGCTCAGATAAACAGCAATAACATAAGCAAGAATCTCTAAACTGATGCACATCCCTTAATCAATAGCAAGCATGCCTGGTGTACACATGTGGAATATTGGCCATATTTTGAGTTAAAAAACGCTATAATTTTGCTGCAAGTGGAATAGTTTGAAGCTATAAATAAGTCAGCAATCATTTTTAAAGTTGGCCTAAGACCAGCACAGTCTTTACCTTCTCTACTGCTTTGCGAACAATCTCCTTATACTCTTCCTTAGTGATTTCCTTCTTTTGGTAAAAAGGTTTGATGGCTGTCTTCACTTCGTTTATAGCTTTTTCTTGGATCTGTTGTTTCTAGAGCAGGAAGAGGAAATCAAATTGTTTGAAAATAATTGACAGTAATGGATAAAGTAAGAAAACCATTTCTTCAAAGAGAGTGACAGGCAGATGACCAAGGTACCTTTTCTTTTTTGGAGCTGTCAGCTTGAGCCTTGTTATGACCAGGGTGAGTAGTTGAGGATGGCAAAACTTGACTTGGTGCTGGCTGGCCCTGGGTCACAGTGGTGTTACTTGCTTTGGTAGGGGTGGGAATCAGGGCAGGTTTCCCATAACCCATGACAGTACTCGTCATCTAGGGCAAAGCAGAATGTGAGAATGAGATTTGTCTTTAAAAACAAATTAATTAATTAATTTACATGAAAGTCAACATGCAGGATCTGGATTTAAATCTTAACCTGGCCTGCTGTACCGTACCTGAGTGGTGTGGCCATCAGGTTGAGCTGCTACTGTCTGACTCCCTTGCTGCATGGGTGGAGGTGGTGGGGGAGGAGGTGGGAGGCCCTGAGCGCCAACAGTGGGCATTTGAAGCAGCGGTACAGCCGGGTGGAGATGAATGGGGACCTGAGGGGGCATGGCGTATGGCGTGGCAGGCTGCAAGCTGACAGGAAGGGTTCCTGGCGGGCCCTGCATTGGGTATTGATGGGGAAGAACATTCAGCTGAGGAGGATGAGGGGGAATCACGTTCATCACAGGCACCGGAGCGTTACCCGGGACTGTCTGTAGCGGAGGCTCAATTTTAAGTGGATCTGGAGAGTAAAGAAAAATAAATTAATAAATAAAACAAAACTAACAAACAACAGAAACTAGTTAAAATATTCAAATAATATAGCTGATTTCAAAGTTGAAATAGTGATGTGAATAGTGATTTAAAAAGTGATGACAATGTGCAAGAAGATTCACAGAAAGGTGTCAATGGCTTATAGAGTAAATACTGAACAAGCCTTTTATCAAAAATAGATTCTGTGTCAGTAAAACAATTGAGATTTTTCAATCGAATAAGTTCAAACTTCAAAGAAAGTGTATTGTATCTAATGAAGTACAAATGCCTGCAGGTAATTTATGGTTTATTTTGAGTCTTTTATATGAGCTACAACTACACTAAATTTATCCTTCTCTCAAAGCATGAAAGAGAAATTTAATTCCAAACACCATGACGACTACTAATACGTTACAGACTTTTTAAAATGGATCCTTTTTTTCTAGAAATAACAGCAGTGTTTTGCTGCAAAATGTACAGAGAAGCCTGCTTTTTTTTATTCATGGAAAAAGACCATCTGACCTGCTGCTGCTGCTGCCTGCTGCTCCTCTTCATGTCTGTTCCAGGCTCCTGGTCCTCTCTCTTTCTTGGAGTAATAGTCCTGAACGTCTGCAGGAAGCGTCTTCCTGACAGCCCAGCTGGATGCAGAGGACCATCCTGACCGGTCGAGCATAGAGTCGCCTTGTTCGGACTCTTTTCTACGGCTACCTGCTCTGTTTTCGTTGAAACGGCTGTACGCGTCATTACCTGAATTGTTACCTGTACCTGAGAAGTTGTTTCTGGGCTGCCAGCGGTTGTCAGACGTTTCTTCCTGCTGGTTGTAGAAGCTACGATTGCCTCCACCACGTCCTGTGCCCCTGCCGCGTTCAAATCCTCCACGCGCCCCCTTATCCCGTGACTCTCCCCTGTTCCCACGGTCTTCCCAACGTGAGCTACTGCTGAAAGCAAAGTCCCGGTTCCTACCCTCAGCTTCATTACGAGTCTTTTCTGTAACCCAGTCGGGATTATCTGACCAGCCCTGGCGATCAGGGGAATTTTCTGTAGGCACACCATTTTCAAAGCGCCCAGCGCCTCCATGGTGCCTCCGTCCCTCACCACCAGAACTACTACCATGCCCAGACCTCCACCCGCCTCTATGCTGCTTTCTCTGAGGAGACCTTTCTCTGGAAGCTGGCCGTTCTGGGCTAGGCCCTCTTCTGTAGGACCTTGTTCTGGATCGAGACCTAGACCGAGAGCGGGACCTGGATCTAGACCGACTCTTAGATCGCCGTCTTCTCCTCTCATGACTACGTTCCCTCCTAGAATTATCTCTCTCACTGTCCCGGTCTCTGATTCTGTCTCTGCTGCGGGCCCAAGAAGAGCGGCTAGAGGGTGGACTGCTGTCACGCTCTCTAGACCGAGAGCGTGAACGCCTGGATGAATCTCGTTTTGAGTCTCTCTTGGGTGACCAGGTGGAGGTTGGGGAGTGGAAGCGAGAGCGCCGCTGTCTGCCGTTTTTTCTCTCCTCGCTCTTTTCTCTCTCCTGTTGGTCCCCACAGCTCTGATCCTTGGAAACTTGGTTTTCAAATGCAGGAGGTTCGGCAGCTGCTGGGTCACCACTATCCTTCGGTAATTCAAATATGGCATTGTTACCATGTTCACTCATTGGTGAACTGCAGTCCATGGGGACAACTTCAGTGTCATCCTTAAACGCCCCATCATCCTTAATTCCTTCCTTAACACTGTCATCCACTGAAGGCTCTTCTGATCCAAGCAATTTTACCTCAGTGCCCTCAAATGCTTTTGTTTCTGTGTCAGTTACATTTTCTTCGGACTCTCCAGCAGAGGGAGGACAAAGATGCGTCAAGTTCTCACATGATTCAGCCTTCATTATCTTTGAAGATTCTTCACCGTTAGCTTCTTCTGACTCTGCACAAATGTCCATGTTATCATCCTGTTCATGCTCATCACACTGTGGAGACATCAGGTCATCGAGAGCATTCTGAGTGTCAGAGGGTGATAGAGAATTCCCTTTGTCAAAGTCCTTGTCTCCAGAAGAAATTGGGCTGGCTGGTTCTTGCTCATCTCTTTTTTCCTCGTCCTCCTCGGAACATGAACTGCTGCTGTCAGGAACTGAGTCATCTCCCCCATCTGGTTTTTCCTCTTGCTCGTGTTCATTAAATTGTTCCTGAGTGTCATCACTGTCCTGTTCAACTACATTATGCAGGGATTCTGCACTACCTTGCTCATCAGCAGAATTTACATTTTCCTGATCTGCACTGGGGCAGGCTTCAGCATCAGAGTGCTGCTGATCAGAGTTGTTTGTATCCTGATCGGTTTTGTTTTCTTCCTCCTCCTCTGTCTCATTAGCTTGGTCACCCTCTTCTTCCTCCTCACTTGCTGCCGGGCTGTTAACAACCTCGGGAGAATTTTTTTTCCTTTTAGCTTTCCGTTTGCCACTAGCCTTACGACTTGTTACCTGCTTCCCCCTTCTCTTGGCTGGCACCTGAGACGTCCTGCCTGCCTTGGTGGATTGGTTGGTAGAGGAGTCACAGTCTGAGGAACTAGACTGAGGTGGCGATGAGGAGGCAGATAAAGGGGTCTCTTCCTGGGCTTTACTGTTGCGCCCAGATCGTCTAGATGGTAGAGAGTCTCCCTCTTTGGTGAGAGCTTTGGAAGTTGAGGCCCGACCACCTCGCTTATCACCTCCCTTGGCACATGGGATGGCACAGACAACTCCGTGAAACACTGTGGGGAGAAAGAAATGTTTTTGAACCAGATCCATAACTAGACTTTTATACAATGAGCAACCCAAAAACTGCACGGAGCCAGGCCACAACATGAACAATTTAATTTCACACTGCTCTGGTTTTCAAAGTACTCTTTTCTGGTTTTAAATTTATTAATAACTTCGTGGCAGGCAAGAACTTGTTGCTGTTAAGATTTCTGCACTCATTTTAGGGTGTTGTAGTTTCTAATCATTCATGATTATCACATTAAGGCTATCAGCGAAAACGCCTTGATGTGCAGCTGCTTTTGATCTTCTCAAACTTTCACCCCCTCTTTGCATCTTAAAAATAGGCAAAGCTATGTCAGAAACTTCGACTCTTTCTGCAGTTCCAACAACTTCAGATCCTCTTTCACATAGTAACTCCACATATCAACTCTGGACAGTCCCTTGATACTGATTTGCAGATATTGGCAGATGTTGTTTCACACATGTAACACATACTGCTAGACTGTCCAAGTCAGGAGCATTGTGCTTGAATTTTGAGGGTTAGCACATACAGAAGGCACAACATGTTAGAAAAAGTATGCTGCACTTATGTTTACAGCATAATTAATCAATGCTTTAAAAAAAAAAAAAAAAAAAAGCGGTGGTAGAAACATCATCAACACACCTATTAGCTTGCTTTAAATCCTCTTGACAATTTTAAACAGAGCAGTGTGCTCCATGCACGCACAGGTTAATGTATATAATCCTGATTTTGCAGATTAAAGTCAGGGTAATCTCGGGTCGTCTCACTGGGACATTTGCACCTCCTCCAGGTAAAGTCTGTAGAATTTCAGGATTCAAGCGTGTGTAAAAGAGGCTCAACAGAGTGTCTTCTCTGTTAGGATAATCCCATCTTACAAACAGAAACTGGTGGATCAGTGGTAGAGCATTAGGTTGGGTGTGGCCCCACCCAGCCACCAAGGGCCACCTTTGTGCCAGTCCCGGGCTGGACAAAAATGGGAGGGTTGCGACAGGGAGGGAATCCGGCTTAAAAACCTTTACCAAATCAGCGTGCAGAACACGTTAGGCTGTGGCAGCCCCTGAAGGGACAAGCTGAAAGCCGTTGATCTTTGACAAACAAATACAACTGTCCAACACAAAATGTGTAGCTTGTAATATTTAGAAGGATCCATCAGTAGTAGCATTCTTAAGCTGCTTTTGGATGAACTAGTTCTAGGGAGTTAGTTCTAGGGAGCACGCACAGACACACATCAATCACTAAAATCAATCAATAAATAAATCAACACTGCAGACCATCACATTTAGATTTCATTTGCTGGATCACATTTGTGAACACAAAGCTAGTGAGGCGCTGCCGGCATTATCTGGACTTTAGGCTTTGAGCTCCCAAATGTCTGTATTATGTGCGTGCAGCACACTGTTCTGTTCCAAATTGTAAACCAAACACTGTTCCCATAGCCAAAGTTTCAGGTCCTGCCTTCTGTGAGCAATCACACACTGTAATCGAGCGGATTTTCACACGAGGACGTTTCTCACCCGGAAGACTTTTCGCTGTGTTACATGTGTGAAAAGCAAACCCAGATATGTCCAAGGCAGATTTCTCTTGACAGTCCAAAATTGATTTGTGATGACTGGCAATGTGCATCCTGCTAACGGTATCCTGGAATCAACTAAACACCCAGAATAAAAACAGCTTTTCCCAGTACTTTGCTAGTGTTAGCTTTTATTAACATGAAAAATAATGAGGTAACATTAGCAATAAACTATGTAGATGACGACATGTCAACTAAAAGCCACGTAGGCGCGCACACACACACACACACACACACACTTGAAAAGAGTGTACTGGGGCAAATTCAGACGGATGCATTCTACACCTTCATCACTAGACGTCACCAAATCGTCCACACTAGACATCATTACACTGGATACACTATCATTAGAAAACCTTAGGACATGGTTCAACATTGAGCCAGAGAAATTTGCTGCAACTGTTTTCATGTTCCAGTATCTCGCATTATTGTTAGGTGCTTAATAGTAAAGCAAAATTCTTGAACTTCCCACTTACATTTGTAAAAAACAGATAAATAAATATGCCCGCAAACTGTCAAACTAAGCAAACTTATGCAGAAGGGGAAAAGCCCTTCATAACATTTGAATTAAAAGAACAAATCAAAGTACTCTTTTCTTTTTAATAACAACCAACCATATTACAAGACATGTTATTAAGAAAATCTATTTTTAACAAGTGCAGGAAAGTTAAGATCTATCATTATCATGGTTACAGAAGTACAATTTACCTTAAATAGTTAAGAGCAAAAATCTGTAAGATGTGACTCACCAAAATTGCCAGGGTTGATCAGTGTGCTGGAGGTAAAGGGAAATGAACAGTGTCCAAATGAACACAGGCCGCGGTTCCAAACAGTGGGGTTAAAATGCTGTCTGTAAAGGAGACAAAAAGGCAAATGCACTGTCAGCATTTATGTCAGTCACTAAATTAGTAATTATCCAATCCAAAGTCCTGTTTGGGTGGATTCTGATTACCATGCACAACAACCAGAACATATGATCAACTGCAAAATATGAATGTGTAAGACATTAAACAGCAGGTTTGACTGACTTATAGGGGAATCCTTACAAGTTACAAGCTGAGGACATTTGAAAGACATTAGCACTTAGGAGACAAGAAAGATACAATGAAAGCTGGTAAAACAAGGAAGTTAGTGGTAAATTTGGATGTTATTACCTTAAGGTGCCATCAGCAGGAATATGAGCAGCAGGAGAAAGCCATGGACAGTCTTGCACCTGGGATTTGCACTCTTTCAAGCCAGTGTAATGTGATATTTCATCTGTCACCCAAACACTATAGGATGATAAAATATTATTTAAGTACTTTTAAAACAATGTGTGCAACACTTACACATGTAACTGTAAAAATACAGTGTCCAGAAATGTTCCATCTGCTCTACACAGAATTATGGACATTTCCTATATTTAATTTTATAATGAACAATCATTTACAAAGAAATATGAATTCACGGAGTTAAGTTGGGAATAAAAGTTAGGTAATCTATGCACCATGATATGTTCAAAATCAAACTGTAAACAGACCCCTTGAAGCCTAGTGACCTCTTTTTAATCTAATCTTACAATAAGCTAGACGATCTTACTTGTTTTACTAACATAACACAGGCTACTTGTGAGAGTCTTACAATTAGTAAGAAGTACTGCACAATTCCCACAGTCAAGATTTAAGACAGTAAGAACATGTCATAATGTATTGTAATGTAATAATTTATCAATGAACACATGACTTACACATCCTGTGTAGATGCTGTTAATGAGACACAAGGAGATGGTGACCATGTAGAGCACTCTGTTCCTTTTACCTAAAATAAAATACATAAGATTTAATACTCGAGAGCATACTAAACCAAACAGCGAAACAAGCACGCATAACAGGAAAGGGGGGGGGGGGGGGGAGACTCCCACCTTTTTTCTTCTTAGCAAAGAGGGATCTTCATCATTACCTGGACAAAGACATTACAGACTGTTAGACCTTGTTTCAAAAATGCGTGTGTGTTTCAGGAGGAAGATTTTTAAACATACATTTCCTCACAAATCCTTTTGTTTTCGCATCTGCTGTCCTCCTCCCTTTTTGTTGTTTCACTCTTCTAGAAGACTTATGTCTGAAAAATAAATAAAAATTAAAAAAATCTCTCCAAAAGAAGTTGAGTTTTGTAGTCAAACATTTTGGGACTTCACACAATACTGATTAAATAGATGTCATAAGTATTAATATGTCATTAGTATCTTAATCTCCTTTGAGACACAAATGCAAAACTTATGATCCTGTAAATATGATACTTACTTCAGACAGACGTTTTGTTCAGGCTTGTTACAGCAGCAACTCTCTGCTTCAGGTTGAGTTAATGGTTTTCTCACAGAAACCTTAAAAACAATAACAGAAGCAGATTTCTTTTTAGTGCAATTTGCATTGTACCACTGGAAATTTTCACTTGACAAACTAGACTTGGCCAACAGATGCCCTGCTGAAACACAGGGACATAATGTAAACCAATTGACTGGAAGCTGGAGCGTTAAAGCCAAGGGCGGACTTTTTTGATTGCCTCATGCAAAAGGTCTTCTGGTAAAAACACCAAGGTGACAAACTGCAAGTGCCAGTACCACTTAAATTATAGAAGAGGCAATTTCAGCTGAACTCCTTTGGGTTAACTGTGTTGGATTACAGAAAAAAAAGGGCAACCAACCTGCACACAACTAAGATCCCCATCCCATTTGTACACATTAGTAAAAGGTCTTCTGTCTACAGGACAGGAAGGAGCCATCTGCAAATTCAAATAAAACGAAACACTGTTAACATACAAATGCCCATTGCTTAACTGATTAAGCAGTAACAAAATTGCCATCTTTGTAGCAATTATCACAATAGTTGCTGACACATTACATCATAATGAACAAAATGAACCAAAAAAAATAAAAATTAAAAATCACGCTCTTTAAAGATGTTGCTTTCACTCTACATTTACAAAATACTAGATCACTAAAGATTCGATAGAATTGTAAATTTAAAAGGTTAACAACTTTTTTTTAAAGTGGGTATAGTTTAAATAGCCAATTTTAGGGGAAACACAGCTAACACAGTTTCAGTTATGTTATGTAGCAGCAATGAGCGTCACCTCTGCCCAGGTAAGGAGGCATCTGAGGCAAAAGATGTGGCAGCAGCTGTCAGGCATGGCAAGCTCGCCTCCAGCCAGGACACCCAGACAGATAGGACACCTCTCTGGCTCCTCGGTGTCCATCTCATCAGGTTGGCCCTGGCCACCTAGTCTCAAACACAGATATTTTTGACTGCGTTCAGATAATTTAAACAAAAAGCTGCTCAAAGGAGATGTCCCCACACACACAGTACATGTTTTAAGCACTGTAGAACATGTAAGCCCATAAACAACCCTTGTGTTGTGTCTCACCACTTCCAGTTCCAGTCATGTCCAGCTCAGGTTGTCCTGGTCACCACTATAGTGCAGAGAAAATGAAATAAAATTAAGATAAAGCCAATGCTAATACAAAGAAGAGAATTAGATACTGTGTTCCAACTCTAGCCCACAGAAAAGTAACAAAACACATGATCAAAGCACTAATATGTCAATGTAAATACTATACAACACCAATTTGTTTAAGTGCTTTTAGCCCTGTTGGACTGGTGTGCTAACATCTCACTGAGGACTTGTGGTTGGAAATGTTTCCACACAATTACTACAGGGTTTGTAACTGAACATGAATGAGATTCCATTATATAAAGAGTGTCATCATATATTTGAAAAAGAGGCATCAGATGGTTGGTGGTACTGGAGATCATTATAAGAATAGGTGGTTCTAATGTTTTGACCACCTTATTTATTTTAAATAATGTTCCCTAAACATTAGAACCACCTTTCCCCCCCCCCAGTATGACTCCACTCCCCACTTTGACCTCAATAATAAACACACAGAATTATCACCTTTCACAGTTTCAACCTAAAAGCTGAGAAATTTGCAGGGCTGCTGTATACAATTGCAATTGGTCATAATATTATGGCTGATTGGTGTGTGTCTCTAAACACACACACACACACACACACACACACACACACACACACACACACACACACACAGCTTTTTAAACTATTTTCAATCTACGTAATCTTCCACAGATGGTTTCCAATTAAGTTCTCAAGGAAGATTAAAGGCAGGCACCTGACCCTCTTTGAGTCTTCAAAATAGACAATATTATTCGCCATGGTGATAATGGTGATCTCTTTACCAGACTGAGGTAGGTACCTAGAACCTGCTTTTCAATGAACACAGGATTTGTCAAAAACGGTGGTAGAATTTCTTGCATTCTTAATGTATTTGAGACCATCAGTTGCGCTGTACCAGAGTAGTGTTTGTATCATTTGTTTTTCCAACAGGACAATGACTAAAAACACCTCCAGGCTATGCATGGGCACAGTCAGAGCATAAGTCACTTCCTAGGTGCTCAGTTGACCCACCACAGACAACTTGGGGTTCAGCGTCTTGCCAAAGGACACTTCGACTTCCCTGTGCTCCATGGATGACTGACTTAACAACTGAGCTACAGCTGCTCAACTCTGACCTTCAAGATTCTCTATGACCAACCAATTTGTCTGAGGAGGTACAACTAACCCCCTCATTCAATCTGTGTAACTGTAGGTAAAATAATCAAAGCAGCCGAAAAGAAGAGATGCATCTGACCTCAGCCAGTATGAGAACAATAAGAGTTCATTGACAAAATGTCAACATTTTGGTCTCATTGCGGCCCAAGTGCTGGATGCAGTGCTTGATTAGCAGGCCTGACCTAAATCCATTTTATGATTGTTTAGAAGACAGTTGGCCTGCAGAGTGAAAGAAAATGGCCAGCAAGGTCTCGGCATTTGTGGAAACTTTAAAACCTTTAAAAAGCATTTCAGGTGAAGTTGCAGGGAAACCGTTGAGAAAATGCCAAGTGTGAGCAAAGCTGCGATCAAAGTAAATATAGCAATTATTAAGTTTGAATTCCTTAGAATGCTGGTGCATTTTTCATTACATCACCCCATGTGTGTCGTTTCTTAGTTTTGATTAAACAAAGATAACCACTGAATGAGAAAGTGGGTTATGGTGATCCTTACCGGTTTCAGTATCAATTTTTTAACAAATGTAAAACTTTTAAACACTCGTAGTATATTTTTAACAACAGAAGTGAAAGTGAAACATTCGCTGTTTACGATCTTTGAAAACCGTGACAAACAACAGAGGCATCAAAACAAACCGACATCTGCTGACAAAGACTTGTGAGCAAACGTTGTTCATTCGACCATCGAAAATCCCAAGTTAATCGTCGTCTTCAGAATCGTCGTGAGCAGAAGTGGGGGGGGGGGTCGTGTGTCCCGAGGTGTCGTTTTGAAAACACTGAAACTGAAGCAGGTAAACGCAGGCTTGTGTCTGATCGGGCTTTTTGGGGACACTTTCTTTAGTTAACGCCAGTTAACATTAAAGCCAATTACTCATCTAACATTACAGGATAACTAGCCCTTTGGTTAATTTTGTATTCCATTAATTGAAACGAAATACCAGCATAGCCAAAAATGGAAAATGATGTAAATAAATAGAAGCCAGATTAGCAAACTTACACTTGCGAATGTTTGCTGGTGTTTTGAGCCCGTGCGGCCTCGTTTCTGACGACACAACATTAGCAGCAACTTGATCAACCAGTGCCAACACGACGGTGTCAACATGGATGTTGTTTATTAGCCAGATAGCTACTGTTGGCTAAAACGCAGCTAAGAGCTAAATGGCTATTTGCGGTTGCAAACATGGCTATATAGTGTCTAATATTAGCTACGACGATTGCACTGAAGGTCATGAGTTAGCTAGCTAGCCAGCTAGCAACAACCGAAAGCTAACTAGACGATTTGAACAACAGCACCTGCTTACGTCGCCTTTAGCCTGCTAGCAGTTAGCCCCTAGTTACACAGGAGCAAGTGTTATTACTTACCTTTAGGAGCACCTGTAGCTGTTTTGCTCTTAGCAAACTGTGTTAGCGTCCAAAACCCTGCTAGGAACTGCAAACAAAACGCACTATCCGGGAATTGTTTTGGCTAAAAACGCAGCGTAGCTTTCAGAAAGTCTCAGCCACATGTCTCGCGGTCTGACTGAAAGTTGTTCCAGCTGGAGCCCCTCAGCGGAACCTTCGAGCATTGCAGAGCGGAGGTCACGTGGCCATCTGCTGGCATTTGCATTAAGTAAATAACAGCATCAGGTCGATCGGCCAAATCTGTACGTCAGCACGCAATAATAAGCAAATTCAGTATGAGTCAACTATGTCACAATGTGTTTGAACTGAAGAGAAATACAAAATGTAACAGTACTAACATGTATCTTAGTGTCTTTGTAGTACTTTCAGGCGATCTCCAGGGATGGTAGAAGTACACAAACTCAGTACTGACGTAAAAGTGGAAATGATTTGCTAAAAAAAAAAAAAGTATTATTTTACATTCTTTATTTAAGTTGAAGTAATAAGTACATGTTCTAAGAAAGCAATGCATTGCATGTGATGGTGTTGATAACGAACGTACAAGTCTTGTCCTGATTTGTTTGGCAAACGTTCAAAGTGAAAAATATGGCAAAGAAAATGTCTAGTATTATTAAAAAAATAGGGTTAAAGTGTGGAACAAAAACAGCAGCTGGGAGAAATGGAGGTTGTTTTATCCACTTTATTTACTACCAGGTGGTTAATCCATAATAATACATCATCATCATTTATATTTTGTTTTAGTCCACAACTGCAAAAAACTAAAACTGTTAAATAAATGTAGTGAAGTTAAAGTCTGTTTATTTTTAATGGATTTTGAATTGTAGTGAAGCAATATCGAATTAACATCAAATGAAAATGGCAAGTAAATAATGGTCATAATGGCCTCTGCATCATCTCTGATCGTAATGGCGTACAACTTCCATTAAATACTTAGTGTCACTTTTTGTGCAGGATGGGAACACTGGTTTACTTTTAGTTGCTTCGTTTTATACATCTCAAAAAGAGGTGTTTGCAAGTCAAAAGACAATTTGATGGGTCTGTTGTGTTATTTTATTTTCATTTCTGCTTGAGTTTTAAGGTCCTGGTTTTGTGAACACTCACTGTCATGATATTCTGGGGCAGTTGACCCGTGTTAAAAGATATAAACATTGTTGTGTAAGACAAAACACTCATGCAACCACCGAATTGAATCAGTCGTTGAGTGTAGTTTAGGTTTTAAGCAGACACACTGGCAAATACACATTAAATGTGTGCACATTTTAAGCCACAAAAACTAGCACAAGTCTCAGATTAAGCACCACCCAGTCTTTTGAAAAATGCAAACGGCATTTTAAAGAAAGATTAAGCACAAAATGTTTTGAGAGCAGTGGGAAGTGAAGTGCTCAGCAAAGTCATTACAATTATGTCGAAGGGAATGAGCCAAAGGAAAGTGTCCAGTGGTTAAACAAAAGTAGAGAGCTTATCTTGTAGCATTAGACAGACTGAAGTCCCAACTATCAACCATAAAAACTGAGTGCTGAATATTAAAATCACTGGCTGATGTTCAGACGTCTGTTATTTAGGCCACACACACACTTTTCTTGGTCTTTTCAGCTCCACTAATTACTAAACCTTTTTTACTAGAAATCCCCATAGTCATCAGATGTATTAAATTAAAAGGCATCAAGTTTAGCCGATTCAACCATTCTATTACTTTGAGTTTTGTAAAACTGCTTAGGTATTATCATTAAATCCAGATTTGTTAGTTGTTCAAGCTTCCTAACTAGTCCACACTCATCCCACTGTTAAGGCCAGTTCAATTTCAGGACCTGAATTTGCTAATCAAAGTATTTATTCTCAAAAATCTGAGACATTCCATTTTAATTAATGGACCAACATAAAAAGACAGGAAAGTGAGAGAAGTTGGTGGGGAAAAAGAAAATGAAGCAAGCATAGACCATAAGCAAAATGTTCAGTGTTTTATTTAAAAACTATAAACAGTCACCAAAGTAAATAAAGCCAATCTCTAACAGACTGTTAGGTCTATGTATAATCACACATCCTACTGACACTGCAGAAATGAGGATGGTTGGGTCGCCCCGGTCAGATGCTAATACGACAGGCAGTCATAAATGTTACACAACACACGGTAGAGAGGACAGTCTGAGGACGTGAGCCGGAATGTGGCATGGTATTAAGAATGAAAAAATAGTACAATAAAACTCCACACTATATTAAGATAGAAAAAAGTAGTGAAGAAAATATCATACCTGCACGTAAAGCAAAGAACACAGGAGAAAACCTGTATAAAAACTCCATGTATTTAAACCAATTTACAAATACAAAAAAATTTTGGTACGCGCACTGTGCCCGTACAATGACAAAACGCTTACAGTGAATATATGTTACTTGTGTGTGTGCACGCGCGTTGAGGGGAAGGTGTGTAAGGGAAGAGTAAGGGAATAGTAAGGGAAGAATACCTTCAATATTTTTTTCTTCTACAAAATGACATGAGATATATTATTCCATACTCTTTCAGCCAGCAAAATGAGTTCTATAAGGTATTATAATACAAAAAATGTCACAGTTCCACAAAAAAACTGTTTTTTCCCCCTCCCTAAGCTTTACAGCATCAGTACCTTTGCAGAAATATTTACAGGTTTTAAGTACATTCATCCACTGCTGAGTATAGAATCACATTAGATACAAGTTACCAAGGATCATAAAAAAGCAAAGGAAAAAAAAAACAAAAACAAAAAACAAAAAAAACCCAAACATACTACGTTTTTCAATCTTACCAAAGTAATGCTTCTATTACTCCACAGAGCAAGTTCTCCAGTGGCTGCATCGGCATGAAAGAGGATCTTCTTTATATATATTCACAACATATTTACAAGATTCTTTTTTATTAATTGTAATGGTATTCATTTCAATAATAAATAAGTGAAAATATATTGACTCAAGTAAGAAAACCAAGCTACCAATTTTCTAAAGAAAAATGTTTTCTCTGCGCCAGTTGCCAGCGGAATCCTTCTCCACCCACTCCTGTAGGACACCTACAGCATCCCCTGCTCCCTCCCTGTCCACCTGTACTCTCTCCAGTCACCCGCCACTCACTTCAACGCACACATCAGTTCACGGGTCGAAGAGAAAAAAATTAAAATAATTAAAGAACTTAAAGAAAAAAAATGTGCTCGTGTTTGGGGTTTCGTAGGTGGAGTCCCTTGGGGAAGCAGTCTTAAAAGAGCTCCTCCTGGTGGGCAGCTGGTGGAAGACCCCGTGGCAGTTTTTTTTTGAGTGTGTGCTGATGAGAGGGAGGGTTCGAACACAGGTTGGCAAGGAAGGGAGTGAAAGATGACAGGGGCTTGGGTGGGTGTGGCAGGTGTGGCAGAAGGAGGGTCTTTGTTTTGCTTCCTGCCCTCTGCTCCCCCTGCTGACCTGCTACGGCTCACTGGTGGGCGTTTTCCTCTCGTCTCTAGAGAGGGATGGGGGTATAGGGGTGATGGGGTTGTAGAGGTTGTCCTTTTGGCGTTAAGCCTGGAGCGAGCGCGTCAGTTCATAAAGGCATTTAGCGAGCGTGGTGGAAACCTCCATGTTACTTAAAGCTAGCACAGAGAGGTGCGTCTCATGCCTCTTTACCAACCTGAGACAAGGACAAGAAAAGAAAGATTATTCAAGCTTCACAGAAACACGAGACTGATATGGGCAGCCGTTAAGAGTTATTTTTTTTTGTTTCCCCATTTCCACCAAACGGAATGTAAATGTTAAATCAGAAGCTTGCTTACATGCGACCACAGTCAGAGTGCTTGGCGATGTTCTTTAACGTTAAGGCAGCAGTTAGTCGTATGTGTTTAGTCACTGGTCCCTCTTTCTCATCCTAGAACAGAAAAACCTCAATTACATTCATGGATATCATTTTTAGAAATGGTACTAGACCAGTCAATGTGTGTGGGGGCCTGGTGGCTCAGTGGTAGAGCATAGGGCTGGGATGCAGGAGGCCCCACTCAGCCACCAAGGGAGACCCTGGTGCCGGTCCCGATCCCGGATAAAATGGGAGGGTTGCGGCAGGAACCTGGTGTAAAAACACATGCCAAATCAACCCCTGAGGGGACAAGCCGTTGATCATGAGACCAGTCAATGCTGTATTGAACATTAACAAGAAATAATTGCTTTCTTGCATGTTTTTGGCATAAAGCTGGTACGACAGTCAAGAAAATTCTATATACAGCCCAACAGGCAATTAGGATTTTTCTAACATTTGCTACCAGCCACAAAAGTAAAACAACCAGGTGGATTTAGTGACCCCTGCACCAACATGCCAGGGGTGGGGTGGATTTAGTGAGTTCTGTTTTCCCAATTATCCTTGCACTCCCCACTTCTGATTACCTGGGTCAGGTGTGTTCAGTCAAAAACTGGAAGAAGCTTGTTTACTTTGTCTTACCCCGGTGCAGCCTTCTCCAAGATGGCATCTTCCAGCTTTTGACTAAACACCTGATCCAGATAATCAGTAGAAGGTAAGGACAGCTGAGGACAGCGGGAAAACAAACAGGGAAACGACACTCCACACTGGAATTGGCTACTTCAATAATATCTGGAAAGTATTTACTCTCAGTGTTTCCAGTCAATCCTAAAGTGGCTTTGAACCACAAGCTGACAGAAACAGTGAGATTTTGAAGTCTCCTCAACCCACTGAGAGCTTCAGAAGTCACAATTGTTTGTGCACATATGTTACCCTGAAGGAAATGGTAGTGAAATGTAGCCGTGGTCAGTACTCACAGTGAAGTCCCTGAAGACCAGGTTTCGGGAGCCCCTGCGTAGAGCCATGAGAGCTGCGCTCGGATGATTGACGATTGCTTTCGGTGCTCGCTGTGCTGTAGTACTGCCTGCCGCTGGCGGAGTCCTTTAGAACACATCACACATACGCACAATGCATCAGTGTCATTTCTCAAATACTGCAACCTGTATGATGTTTCCTCATAGAAACTGTAATGCTCTGATACGGTACGTGCCAATTTGTCACTGTCACCAAACAAAAGGAGTTTCACTTTTATCTACCATTTAAAATTGCATTTTTATAATGTTCTCCATGACAATCGACACAAAAATAATATCAAGGGAGTGTCGGAAATTTGCTAAGTCAGAGCAGCCAAGTAGTTTCCAAATTGCACAATGATACATTTCACTTATCTAAAACATATTCTCGTAAAATTTCAACACATGTGAAGTATAGTTTCTGCAGTCCCTCGTGATGTGGCAATTGCAACAATAAATGAAAATTTCACAAACCAGTGATATCCGGATGACTTTGCAATTTTGTCCAACCCCCACAGTCTTTCTGCAGATATGACCTACAATCTGTACTGTCCCTAAATGTCTTTGCATGGTCAGTGCACCAGGGCTGCTGATGAAAGCTAATCAACACTAAATGGTGTTTTAGTCTTCAAGTAAAACCTGTGCACAAAGGCAATGATTGATCCACTTGAATTAAATGTTTAATTTGGGGGATATTGTATATAATATTCAAGTATTAGGAAGCAATTTATATTATGCAGGAGAATCCAGGTATTTCCAGAGGAGGTGGTGTGTTTTCAAAAATTACCGCAGAGTGATGAGTTACTGTAGAGCGATTAAGTACGATTAGTGGCAATGCTAGTGTAATACGAGATAAAGTTATAGCTTGCTTGCCTGTTTGCATGACAAACTGCTTATGTGACGTGTTTTACTTTGAGCAGAAGGTATTTTTATGCAGGGGTAGTTTTGCACATTTGCGTTGTCGTTGGCAAAACATCAAAACTTGCACGACAGTTTTTTTTTTGGAAAAGCTGGCACAAAATCCAAGATTTTAGGCCACAACAATTGTATTTCTGCAAATTCCTGAAGGGACTGTTTCAAGTATTAATCCTATCAAGACTAACAGAACAGTGTACATACTGGGAAGAAGTTTGATTGGGACTTTGCGCCTGCTGCTCCTCTACTTTGAGTCCAGCCAGCAAAGCCTCTCGAGAACAGTGCTTATCCTGGGAAACAAAGTGCATGAACTGTTAAGGCAAATCCTGTACATTTGGTGGGACAATTTCCTATTGCCAAAACGTTTCCCTGCACATTTACCTGTAAATGTGTGATGAAGGACAGTCTCTGTCTGGGAAAAGGTTCACATCCCTCCCATAGACACTGACCTCCATACAAGTCTTTTCCACCATGCTGTGTTGCTGCATGGTAAAACACCTGAGATGGCGTTTCAAACCACCTTTAAAGACAACAAGAGCAAATGAACACAAGCCCGACAGTGGCTCAACTGAGGTTAACTATATGTGCTATACAACCTGTACATGTTGTACGAATACACACCGTTTACAGGACTGCCACAGACACTTGAAGTTCTGCCCTAATTTCCTGCTTTGCTCTGGTGGCGGCGTGGAGGTTTGCTGTGCTGGGAAGTGGGGACTGTGGTTACCCACTTGTGCAGGCTGGGATACCGGGGGCAGGGACGGGGATATGGTCGGCTGTGGGGAAGAGAAACGGAGCTTAAAAAGAGTCAAATATTAAGTATTAAACATGTAAAAAAAAAATAAAATAGGAGACCCCATGGAGTAATGATCTTAATTCCATATAAAGATCTCCATTATTTCTAGACAGACAGTGGCAGCTGGCAAAAATTATAAAGTATAATACCCTCATACTAAGGGATATTTCTTTTGTGATAAATAAGATACAAAATCATCATGTCTTGTTGGCTGAGATGTAACTGCAGCCTTTCTATTGGCAGAAGTTGCTCTCTCAGCTGCTTTGCTCTAGGAGGTGGGTATCGGTGAGAGCCACATGGTCTTAACTGGCCTCACCTTCTTAACCTCCAAACCTTAGTTCCTCACAACCCAACGTATCTGCTGGACTGCAGAAATATAAAAGAAATGGAGATGGCAGGTTTTACATTCAACAGCCAAATCTCCAGTATTTTCAGTAAATACTCAACAGATCCTGAATGTAGGCCCAGCAGGCAGCAGGTGTTTCCTTCTAACTGAAGTTCTGTTATGAAATACATTATATTACATGAAAACTCAAACTGAAATGTTCATATTCATATAACCTACACTGCAACGTAAATAAAAGATGTGGCAAATTATTTTAACAAAGCTAGTTACTGTACTGCAGACTGCAATAAATACAAACGTGGCAGTGTTCAGACTCGCAACGTTTTTAAATCAACAAAATCCATATACTTCCATTGGCGTCTATCTCACGCTCTCTCACTCACACACACCCCAATCAGACTCATAATACATCCCTGTTCTGAATACACATTTGGAGATCATCACACTTTAGGACACAATGTGCCACTTCAGCTCATTCACATAAGTGCTTAGTTCAGAGGAACAACATTAAACAAAAAACCCTGTGAATTGCCAGACAGTGGCAGTGTAGAGCATCCGATTTTTGGGTTGTCCAGGTTTTACAAACACGCACACCAATGTGTGCACGTGAGCCAACCTCAGATTAAGCTATATCTTTGTAATGTATAACTTTGTAGTCATTTTAGTGTCTCTTATACCATCTCAAACACAATAAATGACTGTAAATTTCTAATCTTTGCCCTTTCTGCTTTAGCTCAACCCTTCTTCGTTGCAGGTTTGACTGTTCTGTTGTACAAGTACACCACAGTATACCTGCAACCAGAAACTAGTGCTAGATTAACCACAATATACATGATTGGATGATGCAAATTGTGTTTGTGAAAGACATGACATACACAATTTCTGACAGACCTGACATCATATCACACTACTATGAAACACTGTAGATAAAAGCAGCATCCTGCGAGACTAACCCTGCAGTGACTCACCGTTGAGCCAGCTGCCTGTGTGGGTGAGCAGTTCCTCTGCTGAGTGGCGTTCTCTATTGCTACTTTGGCTACTGTGCTTGGGTCTGTTCCTGCTGGCACGGCCACCATGGTGGCGCTGCTGCCGGCATTGTTGGGGTCACTGATGGTAATGATTCGCACTCCCACTTTATTAGGGATCCCCGAGGATGCTGCTGTTACACTGCGGTCCTCGTTCTCAGCTGGCCTCTTGAGGCCTCGAGCCTCAGAGACCACTCCGTTTGCAGGAGAGGGAGCAAGGCTCTGGGAGGTAACTGTAACAGTGGGGGGAAGGGAGGAGTTGGGGAGCAGTTGCTGTCGTAGCACAGCATGGCCCGGTCCCAAAGGTCCATTGGTTAATTCTGTGGGAAGCCTGTTGCCTGCTGCCTGGGGTCCGTTGGCCAGACGCTCAGCCTGCTGGGCTTTGGCAGTGTCCTGTTGGGGGGGATGAGGACTCGGGAGAGGGGGGTCTGAGCCTTGACTTTTCTCAGAGGGGCCCACTTCCCCATTCCCCAAGTACTGTTTGGAAGCAATGTGATTTGGAATGTTTTTGTTAAAGTTGCCACCACTGTCAACCCGATCAAAGTCACACACTCCATTGACTAGAGTCTTTTTAGGGTCGGGGTTGCCCTCTAGAGGGGTGTTCAGGCTGGGTGAGAGGGCCTGCTTCCCATTAGCAGGGTAACTCTCCATAGCTGGGCCATTGAGTGCCCCCTGGCTGTTCCCTGAGTGGTATGGAGGTAGATTAGACTCCATGCACTTCCGACCATTTAGCAGCTTGGCACCTGCCGCAACATCACCGTTACTGGTTTTACTAATTGAGGAGCCTCCTTCTGCCAAGGAGGAGTTTTCCATCACCTCTATTTTTCTCTCATGGATGTGCAGCCCTGTAGCGTCCTTGGCCTCCTCCTCCTTTTGACAAATGATCTTGTCTCCTCTGAGGGGAGCTGGCAGTGGTGGTGGAGGGGGTGGTGGTGGAGGAGGTGGAGCTGCTGATGCATGATGGGGCACCGTTCCAGTAGAGAATGGAGGAGGGAGAACACCGGGAGCCACGGCACCTTGGCTGACAGCAGCAACAGCAGCAGTAGAGGTTGTGAAGCCAGTGTTGGGGACCACGGTAAATGTGACTTGTCCAGCTGCTGTCGGGGCCTGGATTATAGTAGCTGACCCTTGGCTACTTGAAGAAATGAGCTGGCCTGGCAGGAGCTGGACTGTCTGGAGGGCTGGAGCTCCTGCAGCTGGAAGCTGACTCGAAACCAGCTGGACATTGAGCTGCTGAGGCTGAGGAGAAGGATTCTGGGTGCTGTAACCTGTCTGGTAGATGACCTGTGTACTAGAGGCTATCGTGCTGTTGGGAGGGGGGACCTGTGGAGCAGGGAGGATGAGCTTTCCTCCCGGTGTAGAAGGCCCTCGCTTTGGAAGCAGTAGTTGTTTGATCAAGCTGGACTCAGTGGAGGTAGGCTGAGAGGGGGAGGTTTGGGAAATAATTTGGAGCGGTGGCTGTTGTTGATGCTGCTGCTGCTGTTGTTGTTGATGCCGTTTAATGGACAGTGCGTGGCTGACAGTTTGATTGGGTTGAACCTGTGTATTTGAGGGAGAGACAGGAGGAGGGCAGGGGCTGGAAGCAGCTGAGGGCTGGCCTGCTATCTGGATAGTCTGGGCTCCAGGAATGGCAGAGGGGTTGGCAAGAACAATCTGATGTATGGCAGGGGTGTAGGCGGGGCTCTGCTGGGGGTTGGGACTGACTATTACTACACTCTGCGTCTGTTGCTGGGGCTGCTGGTTTGGAGTGGCTATCGTGGCTGCTGGTCCACCTGACTGGTTTGGCGCTGGTTTGGGGGCAATATTCTGAAAGGCGACACGTGAACCTTGGGAATTGGGCACACCTGTGATGCTTAATGCCTGACCAGCCCCAACCTGGATGGTAGAGGAGGGTGCTGATGTTGCAGCAACAGACGGAGAATCCACTTGGAGAGCTCCACCCTGAGGCCCAGAAACTGGAGGGTTTTGAGGGAGGGGGGAATGCTGGGTGATTGGGGGGCACACACCCTGTACCCTGGCGGTGAGAATGTGCCCCTGTGGTACCTGCTGAAATAGCGTGACAGGGGTCCCCGTGGGAAGCATGGGGGAGTGTTGCTGTGCCGCAGGAGCAGCAGCAGCAGGGTTCTGGGGACTGTGGTTCTGGGTGGCTGGTACCGTCGTTGGAATCTGGACCACAGAACCAGGTCGGACCTGTTGCTGTTGCTGCTGCACTGCTGCTAGAGGATTTGGTGGCATCTGTGGAGGCACCTGTAGGGCCACTGGGTGACGATAAACAGTCGGGTGGTTTGCATTGGGAGATTCCTGTGCAGTCAAGTTAATTGATGCGGTAGCACCACCTGGGCTGATGCTGGGACCTGGGGCACGGACTAGATGGGGCCCATGACTGGAATGCCCGGGAGGCAAGCCTGGTAACAAACATCACAGAGATAAGTTACGCACTACTCATCTATATACACAAAACACCTTTTTAAACATTTATTACACATGAACATCAGAACAGATATGGTTGCATATCATGTAATACACATGCAAGTTAAATACAGTGTTGTAATAATAAAATGATCATCAGGTGTTGGCACATTTTCCTGAAACTAGGAATCAGGCACAAGATTTTGTAATGAAAGTTAGTCTTAATTAATGGTAAGGGGGCAATTCAGTTTCATTCACATAATCCCCTTAGTCAACCCTAAGTTGGACACTTTCAGCTGCTAGGTTGACTTTACTGCTGTATACAGCTATAACGACCATCATGTTCACATACCTCATAAATATGATGACCAGTCTGTAAAAATTTACCCAAAATGTAAAACATCTGTTAACAGGATGGTCTGATCCTTGCAGTTTTCAATACACCCAGGGATTTTGAACCATTTTATGGTTATAATTCAATGGTTCATCATTTTGGCAAATGTATTCTGTGTTTTTTTTTTCTAGTAAGGTCCTTTAAATTTTCTTTGCTGATTGTTTGCCCATGTTTTGCCCTTTTATAATAAAATTTTTGATCCATCATGATCATTTCCAGATGAAACATGCATAGACCATTCTTTTCTTCTAGTGCTACCTGGAGGTGGGGCCTGAGGGTCTCCAGGTGCTTCACGTCGAGCTGCTGTAGGTGGAGGTGCAACTGCTGCGTTCTGCTGCTGCTGCTGCTGAGGCTGTTGGTAATACAGCTGGATGGGCAGGGGGATTGACCTCCGCCTTAGCCCTACCAGGAGGATCTGAACCTGACCGTTAGCCTTGGCCTCCTCTTGCCGTCGCATCGTGTGGTTGGGGAACACAGTTCTGTAGATTAACAGAAAAATTGCTAAATTGGAAACGTAAAAACAAAGGTGCTCTGTTCTACTGGTGAAAAAAAATATCCTGTTGCATACACTTAAGCTATAAATGTACAAATTACTCTAATCTTACTTGATTTAGGTAATTATGGTGATTTATTAATCATCCATGAAAACTGCCAATATGTTGGCAGATTCATTGCTTTAAAGAACTCAAAACATCTTTTGTCACATCTTCTTTAGAAAGCTTAAGGGCAGCAGAGGAGGAACTAGGACTAACCGCAGACATTTGAGGAAGCCGGTGGAGTTCAAGATGTTGCTCCGTCCCATTTTACTGCAAGTGGCTAAGTACTCCGAGTACATTTCTGACCGAGACACAGAGCCCTCTGGGTTTGTCTCAAAGTGTGCATTTAGCCTGTTTGGAGAAAACGACCACAGAACCAAAAATAAAAATTAACACAGAGCAAATGCTACATGTGCTGTCTCACAGTGTGTCTTAGATAGGATAGATAAAATAAACTGACTTCCTACAAATTGCTAAATGAACTCTGTATGCAGAGGGTATATGCTGCTCCCATCCTCCTTATATAGTACAAAGTATAGTATAAAGCCTGTTCACATACGAACTATGGATAATGTCTAGAGAAATCCTTTTCGGACATTGTCCGGAGTTGGGTATTGCACTAGTGAGAAGCGCCCACATGGGAGAAACTCGCTTGATTTCAGTGCATCCTGGTTATGTCAGGAGCATTGGCGTTCTCACATATGTACAGAGTAAGGAGCCTATATGAAAAACTACACAAACCTTTTCATTATACATGTTCAGATTTATTATTCAAACTTACCATTGCAGTGTAAATTTCTCCCCATCTAGTTCAACAATACCAGGTGGTGGCTGCGTTGATTGAACTGGGACCCTTGTTACTGAGAAAAACAAACAGAAGATAACAGTTAGTCTGTAGAAAAGTCTAATTGATTTAATGCTGACACACAGAAATGTAAAAAAAACAAAAAACAAAAAAAAAAACAAGCCATAAATCACTGAACATTAAATTGCTCCCTGAGCTGCCCACTAGATGTCAGCACCATAGCTTTGTGGTTCTGTGAAGCAGTGACACCACTGAAATGACACTTCCAAGGTTAGGTGGGTATAATTCCCACCAGGGGTCACTTGTTAATTCACATATTCGTGGTGCTGTGAGAAATATGCAAAACTGTGATGCCATTCCTTTGTCTCTGCCTACCATGATATGAGTACAAGACATAAAAACCAAATAGCTGAGAATTGTTTTGGCAGTTTTACCATCAGCTCCTAAAAATAATTGTCCATTGTTTAAATGTTTTATCTTATCATCTTTTTTTGCTTTTAAATCATCAAGTTTGTTGTCCACCTGAGAGACCTGTCCATTTAACTCCTGAATATTCAAGAGGCATTTTCAGCCAACAGTGCAAAACAAAACAAATTGGGCTGGTAAACAGTCATGGCCAAAAATATCGGCACCCTCGCAATTCTGACAGAAAATGCAACCCTTCTTTAAGAAAACGGTTCCAATTGCAAATGTTTTGGTTTTCACATGCTTATTGTTTGTGTTTGCACTGGAACAACACAAAAAAACAGAGAAGTCAAACTTAATAGAAAGTCACACAGAACTCAAAAATGCACAGTAGAAAATTATCGGCTCTCTTAACTTAATATTTGGCAGCACAACCTTTGGAAAAAGTAACTGAAATCAAGCGACTGATGAATGAGTTTCTTACACCCCTGTACTGGAACTCTGGACCACTCTTCTTTTGCAAACTGCTACAAGTCATTCAGATTTGAAGGAGGCCTTCTCCCAACTGCTGTTGTGAGATCTCTGCACAGGAGTTCTATTGGATTCTGATCAGGACTCATTGCTGGCCATTCCAAAACTCTCCAGCGCTTTTGTTTGTAACCATTGCTGAGTGCTTTTTGAAGTGTGTTTCGAGTCATTGTCCTGCCACTACGTTGCTCCCTAAAAGTCTTTGGTGATCATCAGATTTTATGATACAGTTTACAAAGTCAAGGCATCCAGTGCCAGAAGCAGCAAAGCAACCCCCAAAACATCATCGAACCTCCTCCATGTTCTTTTCTTCTGTAAACAGTCCCATGATGTCCTTTACCAAAAAGCTCTACTTTTGTCTCATCTGTCCACAGTACGTTCTCCCATAAGGATAAGTTTTGGCAAACTCCGGTCTTTCTTTTTTATGCCTTTGTGCTCCTACCATTTCATTCAGATGGCGATGGATAGTGTGAGCTCACGCTGTTTGGTAGTTAATCAGGGTTTTTTTTATCCACCATTCCAACAATCCTTCGCTGTAATTTTTCATTAATTTTGCTCTTCCGTCCACGATTGTCAATCTTTTGCCACAATTTTTTCTCTCAAATCCACTGACACCTCTTTACACTTCTTCCTTTTTTCATGCTCAGTGTGACACACAACACAAAGGTTGAGTCAACGTCTCTCCATTTTAAGAGGTTGCAAGTTTGATTACTGTATTGCCGCCTGTTACTTGCACCAGGTGTGTTTAAATACAAATTACCAAAGCATCACATGCTTTTAAAGCATTTATTTCTTACAATTTTAATGAGGTGCTAATAATTTTGTCCAGTCTATTTTTGGGTTCTGTATGAATTTTTATCAAGTTTGACTTTTTTTTTTTTTTGCAGTGCAAACAAAAACAATAAGCATGTGAATACCAAAACATTTGCAACTCCAACAATTTTCTGAGAGAAGGGTTTTGTTTTGTGACAGAACTGCAAGGATGCTGATATTTTTCTAGTAAAGGATTTACTGGTGCATTTCTCAGCCAGAGGAGAGCTAATCAGCTGTTAACAACTCTGTATTTGTTAACAACACATCTTTAGGGGTACAGCTCTAACATTGTATAATCTGTTATTTCAGATACTCATCGGTATATGTATATACCAACCTGGAAAGATTAGGAGTAAAGTCACTAACACTTGGAAATAAAATATTGGTAAATTTACATTTAGTCATTTAGCAGATGCTTTTATCCAAAGCGACTTAAAGGTGAGGTGCAAGGCAGCAAAAATCTAAGTCAAGGAGAAAACATCAAAGCAAAGTCCTATCAGAAAAGTGTTCACAATTCACGAGATGCAAGTGCGAGAAGGAGCAGAAAGGAAGGAAAGGAAATGTTTCATATGACCTCTGCCCACACCATCTTTGTGGTTTGCCTAGAACACAGGTGATAACTGTGGCCCTGGTTGTTGTTCAACTATCCATGTACAACCCTCATCTTCCCACTTCTGATTACCTGGGTGTGTTGTGTTCAGTCATTCAGCATTGGGTAGGGCAGGGATAGTTGAAAAACAACCAGGCTGTAGCTCTCGAGAAACCTAGTTGGCCACCCATGAACTAGCAAGACCCCCCCCCCAAACCCAGATATCCAAAAGGGTCAAGAAGTCAAGAAGAAGAACCCAAGAAGTGCGACTAATCGATGGCTGCGATGTAGAGACACTTACCAGTTGCTGGTGCTCCCTGCACCGCTGCAGGTACCTGCTCTACTAAATGCGGCCGAACCTCAGCTGCCTGGTCGGCATTGGCCTGATGCTCAA
Source organism: Channa argus (assembly GCF_033026475.1). Taxonomy (NCBI): domain Eukaryota; kingdom Metazoa; phylum Chordata; class Actinopteri; order Anabantiformes; family Channidae; genus Channa; species Channa argus. Next base: position 15,348,208 of record NC_090217.1, on the reverse strand, counting down.
TCAACCGCACCGCTGTTAGGGCGTCTGGTCCAAACGTATGAAGGTCAACCGATACTAATCGCACCAAGAGGTCTGAACAGAGGGAAACAGAAGAAAAGATTAGCTCAGAGTACCTTGGATGAAACAAGCAATAAGATTTGAGCTAATTACTAAAGCTTACAATCTAACCCCAAAGATTTTAAAAAGGGAGATGAGAGACAGGGTCATCGGAGAAAGTTACTCATGAGTGACCGAAACTCTAAGCTGATATGGTATTAGAATTCAGGCCCTGATCTAACTTAAGACAAATGAACCAAAACTAAGACATTAAAATTAAAACAAGTCACAATCATACCTATGCTGTGGTCGACAGAGGCGATCTTGCTGCAGGGGACCTCTCCCAGCTGAGCTAGTAGGTATAGCACCTCCAAGGAGGCCATAAGGAGCATAAGGTCAGGCAGGGTGAGGAGCATCATTACCTCCCTGTAGGAGTCCTGGTCCACATACTCACAGATTAGCACACCATTGTCCTCTGCCTTGCTGAGGTTACCAAGGATCTCCATGGCTAAGAACACAGACACAAACACGTTAAGATCACACTAAAAAAGCAGAGAAAACCAAACTACTACACCTGTATCAGGCCAAAGATTGCCCTGGCAACATGTGACTTATGGTACCAAGTCAATTGCTCACCTCTCATTTTGAGAAACCGGTCCCTGGACATCAAGCATTTGGTGATGGTGTGAAAGATCAGATGGGTCGTCCGAAAGTCAACAGGATCCAGCTGGAGCTATACAAGAAGCCAGACAGTATTCATTTAATGATGCTGCAATCCAGCAAGTCAGCTAGCAAGCAGAACAAACAAATATCTTATAGAGTGGAAAGACTGTCCTCTTCATTATTATTATTATTATAGTAAAAAGAAGGTGTTTGAGTAGTATTTATTTTACTTATATCATACTTATAATACAACAAGGCATTTAAGCATCACATCTGAAGAACATGTTCAAATTTCTCAAACACAACCGTTCAATTAATTACATCAGAGGCTTAGCTGATTGTATCAGGGACCCTATGCATACTGTGTCTAAAAATAGGAAGGACATATCTACATGCATTTTATCCTAACAAATGGAGCTTAATTTATTCAGGCTTAACAGAATTATCAGTCATTTTCTTTAGTCGTTTTTGATTTCTGCCCTACAGAACTGCCGAACAACACGAGCTGCATGATTTGGTCACCAAGGGTGTGATGGATGAAAGCTCGACTTTTTAAATGCAAACTATAGCCCCATAAACATTTAATATTTAATGAACAATGCACTCCTTTGCCTCTGTAGTGGGTAGTACTTAGCCCACAGCTCTTTTGACTTGGAATCAGGACACCATGCACCAAACTCTTGCTGTGCCTAGTTACTGCTACAATTGGACAATCAATATTAGTGTTTTTTTTCCCCAAAAACACTTATATACTATGTTTTGACGGAACTGACTCCAGTCAAGCTCCAGGTCAAACAATTAGAGTAGAGAAGATGTTTTTGTTGTTACGGTAACCTACATTTGGAAAACGCTCTCTCTCATCAAAATTCCCTTTCACTACATGACCAAACTGAACTGCCCCCGAGCAACAGATTTTAACTTTGGCCAAACCTAAAACAAGCGCTCTAAATGGTAACCCAAAACCAGACTCACCTCGGCAGCCACATTCCCTAAAGTGTCAAGTCCGAGCTGTCTGAGAGAGATGAGGTTACAGTGGGCACAGAGCAAAAGGAAGCGCAGGCACGTTCGGTTGGCCGCCAGTAGCTTGACATTGGCCTCCTCGAATGAGAGGTTTCGCAGGATAATGGCAATCTGCAGCACCCGCTGGGCCTCCATGTCACTGATACCCGGATTCCGCGGTGGGTGGAAGAGGCTCTGCCAGCGCTCCTCACACGACGTACCATCTGTAAAGAAGGCATGAGGAAGTACTTAGATGAGGGTGTGAGCACATATTGTTTAACAGGGATACAATCAGTGTCTAACTCACACAATCACATGCTACAAGAAGAACTGCTTGGTACAATTCTGCATCTATTACAGTCTATCGCTTTGTGATGTCCTATACAGACAACATTCTTAAAAAGGTGTGATCCGTTAATGGTGGCATATACATATTGCATCTATTTATTTAGTCTTCTGCTAGGATTCCTTTATATAACTACTTGAAATGAGAAAGTGAAATGCATGTTTGGGACCTTTAGTATAAAGAAGACAGCTATTACACAGAGGAAGTCAGTCAATAAAACTGCACACTGGAGCTTGCAATAGCATTTTAGGTGTCAATAAACACGCTGTGGGAATACACAACTGTGTACCATTTTTATTGCTTTCTGTGGCTTTTAGCACCATGCATGTTTACAGTACCTTGTGCTGGACTGCTCTTGTCCCAGATCAGCTCCCTGACTTCAGCATCCTCCACCACTTCCTTCCAGAACTGCAGGAGAGAAAATGTCAGCGGTGCATTTAATAAAATACTTACAGACAAGTTAGTTTTAAATTAGACAAAAATGTTCAAATCTCTTTTATTTCAAGTTACTATTGCATCGAATGTGTCATTTATTGTTCATGAACACGATGAACAGTTTACAAATCTATGGAAGCTTTAAATAATAATAACTGCATCTCGGTAAAGCTATGTTGTTAGCCAGGATTAACACTGTAAAAATAAAACATGTCCTGTGTGTTCTGAGTGAAAGCAGAATATATATATATTTAAATAAAAAAAAGTCATATTAAACATTGTAATTTTTTTTTTTACCCTAGCAAAGTCCCGAGAGGTTTTCTCCTTCCAGTCTGTCCCAAATACCACGGAGAAGCTGCCTAGTGCTACAAAGGCAAAGAGGAGGGTTAGAGTCGAACATCAGAGTTTAAGCTCAGTCTATTTGTCTCTTTTCCCTTGTTCTTTAAATCCCAAAACACAATTTATATTTAGTAGATGCTAAGAACAGAGAAGCTCTGATCTTGGTACAAAGAGATGAGAAATGAGGTGCAACCCCTAACCCCAGCATTGGTCTTTTCAACGGCAGCACAATTAAAATAAAAACTGTGGTTTCCTGAATAAAGTTGGGAAAGTTGGGATTGCAAGAATTAACGATTGTACTAAAAATTCACTGTGGACATCTCAATTCATAATACTACTTTCAACTCTGAAATTTGCATGTGCACACTAAATATAGAGACTCAACTATCTGTTGCTTGATAAAGAAACAAATTAGGTGTGAAAAAAAAAATGTTACGTTTGTTTTTCTATTTTAATGTTTAACAACAGAACTAAGGAGTGCGATCGGATTGAGGTTGGGAACGTACAGTCATCGAATACGCCGGCGTGTGCCAGCAGCAACGTGACCAGTTTTGGGTCCTTGTCGAGCTGCATGGCATGCTTGCTCTCGTTGGAAAGCAGAGTGCAAACATTAACAGCAAAATCCACTTCATTGGGTAGGCCCGAAAGGAGAGACAGCACCAGTTTGTTGTAGTCACACGGTGGAACAAAATCCGTCGACAGACCATAGCTTTGGCGAAGATAGTCTAGGGAAAAAGAAAGATGTGCAAGTATCTCAGGGTTACTATACATATTAACACAAACAGATTTATTTTGTTGTTAAACATGAGTGAGAAATAAAACATGTACTCTAAGGTCTTTAAAGCAGAGATGTGTATAAATGAATAAGTAAAGTGAAAAAAAGAATAAAGAAAACAGGACTAGACAGGCACTGTAGGAGAGCGTGGGTTATAAAAATTAATTTGTAAATTGTATCGAGAGAGTTGCAGAAAAATCCCAATACCCGCAGTACTAGTGCTGAACTTTTTTTGCAATCCTTTTCTTGCAAGTTGTCCTGATCCAAAGTCAAAACGAGCACCGTGCACAAAACTCTCGAAATAACATTTACAGCTTTAGGCACACTGCTCCAACATCTGGAGAAAACACAAGCTTGATGGACTTGCTGTGCCTAACTGGACAATCAATGTATTTAGCCATAGAGCTGCAGGAAAAAAATTAAAAATCCCAATACCCACATTACTAGTGTTGTGGAAAACCAAAGTGAGCATTACGCTGTTCAGTGAAAGCAGCCTTTAGTTGAAATTAGTTTGATGAGCCATGTCTCGTCTGAATGAGGAACATGAATGTTCACTAACTGTTAATAGTGTTTGTCTCCAATTCAGTCAACCTCCACGAATGGTTTTTCATAATTAAAATACATCTAATTTTTAATACCAGAGGTCTGTGTGGGAAAAGATTCATGACTTGAATGTTATTATTCAGTGGACTTTTTAATTTGCTCCAGAATCTTTCTAGACTGCTGGCTGTGGAAACCAATCATATAGCAGAGAGGAGTCCTGCTGAGTGAATTTGATTTCCATGTTTTAAAAGGTTTGCGCAGGCAAATGTAATACAGTCCATGCTGCTATTACAGCAACAACACCTCCATTCAAATCCTGCTGGTCTGTGCTTGTCCTCCAACAGCAGAGTCAGAGGACCAATGTACAACAGGCCACATGACAGACAAGGCTTTATGAACAGAGTGAATTAATAAACGTTCCTCTCGCACCTACAACCAAAACATGACGACAGGGCAGACCAAAGCTGAGCGTGACATTTCTACAGTAATTGTAAAATAATTAACCATCAGTGAGTTTGCCAAGCTAACAAAGCACAATTTCAACCTGCCTTTCTAACCACATCCCTCGTTACATTACGAGTGAGAGTCTGGGGAAGTGGAAGGGTCCACTTTCAAAAGGACTCTAATAAAGCTAGAACAATGATTCTGCCAGGGAGATATATCGATCAATATTTGATAATTGCATATATACACATCAGCATCAGTGTAAAGCCAGGCCAATAAATTACAAGCTTCTGTTAGAGAAATGTCACACTAACTTTGAGTAAATTGTTTCACCATCACAGTTTGTCCACAAGGGAGCAATAAGTAGTTGATTTTTACACAAAAAAAATGTCCCGCTCGTCTTTGTGTAAGTAGGTCATTGACACAAGTCCATTTGACCTTTATTTGTACAGATTAGTTTCATCAAGTATAACATTCATGCCTGGAGCAGGGCCTTGCCTCTTGTCCCAATCAGATGGGGATGATCTGGGGGACTGAACTAGTGACCCTAGAGTCACAAGCTTGCTTCTAAAAAAAATTAGGGTTGTTTATTAATTTAATAAATAAAACAGGCCACAATAATGCTCAGATATGTCCACAAGCAAGTCACAGATTGGACAGTCTAGGTACAGTGGGTAGTGCAGTCACTTCTTCGTGTTGTTGAAAGTTATATTATGAAAGTGGTGAGAATAAAAGTAAAAAAAAGTTGCGAGCCAGACAACCAATAGTATATTGGAAAGATGCGATGATAAAGCTCAGAAGTGTACCAATATGCTCAGATCTTTGATAAAATTGCCTTATCATCTACTGGTAATGTATAAATGCCGTTAAAAGATGATTCTTTTCATCTTGGATTCTTTTCTCTTGGCTCTGCCTGCAAAGGTTCACATCCCAAAAAGGCCTGCTCCACCGGAGCATTAGTGAAGCATCATCACCCCAAACAAGGGAACGACTGCAATGTCAAATGATGGAGGGACGTTATTGTGTTCTTCAATGACTCATCACAGTAGTGAATGACAAAGACGTAAAAGCCACAAATTAAGATCAGCACTGTATGTTGTGTGTCTTTCTTTCCCCCCACTATAGTTGTGTTTTGGATTCAATTATCTTAGCAAGCAGAAGGCTGATAGAAAGAATGCTTTGACTAAAAAGCTAGAGGCTCTAATCTAAAAAATCGGGTGGTGTGAAAACCAAAAAGGACTTTCTTTTTCCGTTTATCAATAGCAGTCAATTAGCTCAGAGGTCAACATTACAACACACCTCTGAGGTTAATAGACAGCCCCCCATTCACAGGGCTGGACAATACAGACAAAGCGTTGGCCTTGATCAGCTGCTCAAAAAAAACACAGAATGTGAAATGTGATGTGGTTACTCAGAGGCTGCCGTTTCATCATTAAAGTACCAACATGCTCGGGTTTAAAAAGGTATTCATCAACGCAGAGGTGTGTAGGCAACTTCCAAGAAAAATGGCACTGAATATTGCTGAATGCTTCATAGCCTTGAACTAAACACAGCCATGCTTAAGATAAAAATGAAAATATTATGAGTCACTGTGTTTTTTATTTCAGAATGTGCAGGAGGAGGGGGAAATACCCCCTTTAAATGCTTTACTACAGGTTATACCTAGTCCTATTCTTACCCCAGATTGCGTTTCACTGCTCCACTCTGGCTTAAGGGATTCGTCTCTCTTACTGTCATTTATGTACCCTACATATGTGATGAGTCATTCCCATTATTGGTCTATGGACTGATCCAGCGCTAATAATGTGTAAACTGTAGCGTGATGTTTTAGAGTAATGCAAATTAAACTCCATGTTTGCATGTTTGGTCTGCTCTCTTTTTTTTTTAATGAGTAAAACTTAAAAATTGGTTGAGAACATATAGTTACAGTGGCAGCATAACTGACGTTTGCAACCTGTAGCTACAAACTGGGAAATTGATGAGGACTAAACATAACTGATGCTCAAAGCTGTTTGTGCCAAAGATGCTCAGTATACCTAGAATAAATGAGCTTTTTAGATAGCAGGAAATAGAATTGGCTATCACGTTGGTTAAACGTGTTAACACACTAACAGCTGGCTGACATCGGCACAACAGCTTTTGGTTTCATTAGGTGCTGAATCTGAACTACGCAACAGTGGAGCAACCTGATGTACTGAACCAAGAATAAAACTTTAACTGATGAAGGAAATGTCTAAGCGGCTGATTGTTTTACAAGAGAAGAAGATAAGATGTCCCAATAAGTTTGAAACTACTACAATAAGCTAGTTCACACTGATTTCCCATCAGTGTTACAGAGCATCTTGACTAATACGCAATGTGTGGCTGTATAAAACATAGGTGCTCTGAAGCCTGTTTTCCCACTGACTTGCAGGGAGCACACACACAGACAACAGCAAGTTTCATTTTGACCCGTCATCAGTCTAGGACAGCGAATAAACATTAGTCATGTTGATTAGATGTGAGTAGTGGTCATATTCACAGGCAACAGTGATGATCAGTGAGCAGTCTGTGCAGCAGCAGAGCTGTGTTAAGAGCCGTGAAGTAACCTTTGCTATGAAGAGAAATAATAACACAGGTGAAGCTGATAAAGGTTGAGATTATACTAACATGACCACACATATCTTTTCATTTTTTTCGATGACGAAACAGACACTATAGTTCAGCCAGAAAGCTTTGCTATATAGTTTGAACAATTGTGCGTAGCTAAAATGTTAGCATCACCGGCACTGGTGTTTGTGCTGCTAATTTTGGGTTTCAGTGTTGTTGGTTTTTCTTTTTTAAATGAGCAACTTTCACTTCAGTTGAATTTGTTTTACATTGCACCACAGAAACAATATGATCTATGACAGCAAATGATACTAACAGGAGAGAGGAGAGCAAGCATGAAAACCCTAAAAAGGGGTAAAAATATTTTATTTGTTTGACAATGCTGTCGATGTGTGAAAGAGTTTACCTCAATATAAGTGCTATATTTGCAGGAACCATTAAAAGTGTGTGTAATCGTACAGCAGAATTCCAGCACTGCGTGTACTAAAAAGGGAAAAAAGTGAAGTACAGAGAACAAGATAATTAAGTGGTTAAAAAACTGAAAGCATAGTTATGTTCCTTAACCAGGTTTGTCATTACTTTTTGCCTCTAAACTAAGCACGTTTTCGTCACGTGAAAAGCACTATTGAGGCAGATTAATCAAATGGCCTGAAGAGGTAGTTAGGATTTTTGGTATTTAGTGTTACAACTTTGTCAAATAAACGGTCAGGGAAAGAGTAGATTCACCATGGACATTATGTGCCGTTATGAAATACGGAAATTTTTACTTTAGGTTAACACAACAACCTGACCAAAAGGTACAAATGTACCTACAGATAGAAAAAATGAAATCCAATTTCAAACAGATCCAATTTACTTCTTGGGTAGGTTCTGTTTTAAAGAGCCCAAAGTGTAGCCGAGCTTTAACTTGTTAAGGGAATAGTTCAATGTTGAGCAATTGTTTGCTTATTTGCTCTCTTGGCAAGAGTTGGATGTGGAAAACTGATACTACACAAGTCTATACGATAAAATATGCAGCTGGAGCCAGCATCCTGGTAGCTTAGTTTTATCAAAAGGTAAGAAAACCCACCTAGAAGCATCTCTCATGGTCAATGATAACACAGCACAGCCAAAGTGCTGAGGACAAAAAACTGCTCCAACTGCTCTCAGCCAGGAAATAAGCTGTTGTAATATAGCATTTTTTTTTTATATACATCTTCACTAAACACACTGTGTGAGAATACGTTCATCAGTGAGTTTCTGATATAGTTTTCGTTACATTTTGACAGAAATGTAACAACCCGTTTCAATCCATTTGAAGTGTTTCTACTATGTTGTAGTGCAGGCTGCAGGCTTGTAATTGCTGTGGACAAATAACCGTGGGATTAATCTCATCTAACCCATTGGTAAGAAAGTGAATTATTGCCTTTCCCAAAATGTTAGACTGCTTATTTAAAATTCATACCCAAGTGCAAGGAATCAAGTCACATTAGAGAAACAAAATGCAGCGATGCTCCACTCTACCACACGAAATGACATGTTTTATAACAAAGCACGTTTCTTAAAAGAAGTGAAAACCATACAGCTTGTAACACTAGTAGACACATTAAATTCAAAATAATTCCTTCCTTCCTCCTCGTATTTGTGAAATAATTCTACCAACTTGAAAATCCTTGAAACAAAGAGCTGCTGTTGAGACACATTTCTATCCATGTGCTTGACCAGTCTCCCATGCATCTCACACACATGGAGACAAACACATGACACTGATGAAGTGATGCTTTGCTAGAATGACATCTGCGTGAGGATTAAGTGTCTGAGTTGGTCAAAGGCTGCAGAGAAGTAGACGAAAAGACAGAAGGAAAAGAAGCGAGACAGAAAAAGTACGCAAACAGAAACTGAAGCCATGTATCTGATACAGACGTGCTTGAGTCAGAAACTTGTGTGTTTAGTGTACTTGTGAACACAGTGAGAGCTTCTGGTGTCTCTGTTTACCTGATACAATGTGTTGCTGGTAGTTATAAGAGTTGGGAATTGCACCAATTGGAAGAGAGGCTTTGGGATTCCCTGGCTGCGTTTCTTCATCATCCTCACCGAAGTGGTGGACTTTCTCATACTTCTCCAAGTATCTGCATGGAAGGAAAAGAAACAGATGATGAACCAAGACTGAAATCAGTGAAAACTTCATGCTCTACTTTCTTCCCACGCCTTGAGTGACACGAGTTTATTTAATGTATGCAGACATATTTCCCTCATTTCCATCAAAGCTTCTGTTGGAAGCCTTGATGAAAGCTGATGTTTTTTTATTCCTCTGTGATATTGTGTACAAACTCCTACTCATAAAAACTAACCACTGACAGTCTCAGTGGTTTTGAAATTTAAGTGATAACAGCTATTAACTCCACACTTACTATCAGGACAAAAGCCCCCCATTATAGTCTACTAAGCAATAGTATCCACTTTCTCTTGTTCCAAATTACAACAAAAACATGAAAACAGAAAAGTGTCAAGTTTGACATTTTTCATTCTTTGTTTCTTTTGCTTTTGTAACTCTCTCTAAGTAAGATGTTCTGCTGTCATGTTCTGTAGTGTACTATTAAATTCAGGTTCTATAAATTCACTTCAATTTATTGTACATTTTAAAGACCTCTGGTTCGTTAGAAAATTAAATGAACAAATGTGAAAGTGAGAGAAAACTATGGATGTGTTCTGATAGTGTTCCGTACAAGTTGATCAAACACCTACAGCCAATAAAATCCATCACCAAATCTTTTGTTCTCATTCATTTTGGTTATACACTCTGTGAAACTAGACATCAGCAATCAAGACATGATATAAACAAACACATCAGTTGTGTGAATAAACAGCAAATCAGCTTGAACGTTACAAAGTCAACAAAAGTACTGCTAAATTAATGTTAAAAAAAGCATTTATTCCCATATGCTAAAGGACTATGTCTGGATAATTGGGTCTACACTGTCCGAAGTTGCTCTTTCACACATGTAGCACACAACAGGAGATTTTCCATGTCAGACGTGTCCCCACTCGTTAGAAATACTGTGCTTAAGTCAGGCAAGAGATGGTACCTGGGTAGAGTGTGCAGAAGGCATGGCATGACAAAATGTATGCTGCAGAAATCACAGTACATGTGTTCTGTTCTCAGCACATCGAAGCAGGACTAATAACATGATTAAAAAAAAACAAAAAACAAAAAAAAACCCGGTGGGTTTCGTATGCAACTCCAGTTCCCTGGTGGAGGAGGAAAGATACTACAAAGTATGAGAAAAATTTCCCATAATGTCCAGGCTATCTGACATGACATCTGTGTCTCATATGCAAGGTAAAGGTTCGATAAATTCAGTGTTCTTGTGCAGGTCTAAAAACAGGTAAAGGAGCAATAAAAGTCTGAAGATTGTTTTTAAATTAGAATCACCAATTTGTTATTAATCTTGTTTTGTCTTCATGATGTAGATTTTGCCCAGGATACTGATTACGTAGTAACTCGATCTTCCAGACACAGGTGTATTTATACTAGAACACATGTACACATTCAGGTGATCTCTGATTTAACCAACTGGTGAAGACTTAGGTCACTTTAAACAATATCTGTGCAATTGCCAACTTTCCATTTTCCAATACATTCACATTATTTTCTAGACATTTTCTTTCAGATAACTTTTATGTCAAATTAAATTAATCAATCATGATTCAATGCTGTAAAATAATTAAAATGTGAATACATTTTACTGGCATGTATGCATCATCAAGAAGATGATTTGCTCAAACAGCAATTGCCATACTTTGCAATTTAATATCACATTGGAAGCCAATACACTTGACTTTATAGAGATGCCTAACGCATGGGGATGTCTAATGTGCCTGTAACAGCACTTTTATCTCACTGAAAGTAAAACTATTAATTCCTTCACATTTCTTAAATAAACTAGGGCTATGAATTGATAAAATGCAGGGTTCATGCCCCTTTTAAAAAGTTAAATTTACTTTTCAAGCACTTTCCATGTCAATTCAAAGAGTTACTGCATATGATCTTAGATACAAATTCGCGTGCTTCATTTTCGACATAGAATTTTAGAGAATGTGAATTTAAACGTTAATAACGTAACTCGAGTGACCAACTTCTACACGTATCGTGTTGCCATGGATACGAAGAGTCACACTGTCGCCTGCTATTTGAATCTGGCTTTTTAGTCTAAAGCGAGGCTCATTTTACAAACTATTTGTTGACATTTTGTCAAAATTAAAACCGCCGAATTATTTATCGGCAACTGTGTTTTACTACAGAGTTTTGGAAGTATTGAAACGTGTCTCAGAACTACTGTTATACTGAAGACGTCCTAAAAACCCGATTTATCTAAGTCAAGTTCTGAAACGTTCTCATATTTCTGAGATGCCCAAGTACAGTATCTCGTAATTACAAGAAACATAACTCCTAAGTACGATTTACGAGAATGCGATTCGCCGCAGTAACGCTGAGTATACATTCATGCCATATTCCATAAATGAGCAGGTCATAATTGACATGCAATACAAGCACTGCCACACTAACACACACGGCGCCTCTCAATCGTTTCACTTGCGAAGTCGCCAGCTAGCGGTTAGCATAAACACCTTAACGTGGATCTAACGTTACTCCAACACACCTTTCATGTGACCTGAAAGCGCGGACTCTCCTGTGGTAAAAAGCTGTAGGTCTTTTCTGCAGACGGCCATGCGTGGATTTGGTCCTCGTTTTATCCATGCATTGTATTTTTCTATTCGAGCCGGCGCTCATAAAAACGAAAACCTCCCGGCATGTTGGCGCATTCATGTCCGACTTGGGGGGGGGGGGGGGGGGGGCAGGGTCACGCATGTAAACAGACTACCGATCACAGTCACACGTTTTAATTTTAGAATAGTTTATTTCTCCACCTACTAATCAAACTAACTACTCTACGTCACACTGCTATTTATTGTGAAAGAGTCACTGTTTCAAGCACTTTCTCCAAAATCCAAGCATATTTCAGACCTTGAAAACACAACATTAGTTGTAAGTTCAAGCATTTAAGGGTTTCACCTGTATAAACCCTGAAAACGACTTTTTAAAAAGATACCACTTAAAATTTTATGCTCAAACTATATTAACTCAAATTATACTGATGAACAAATGGCTACATTCCATGACTACATGATAGCAACTGTTGCTGACCAGACAAGAGCTTCACCCAGACATCCAAGCACTGTCAACACAAAGTCAATAAGGAAAAAGCCGTCACAGTGCCTCCCATAGCACTGGAGCACTTGTACTAGAGATGTTTCATTTTGCGTCTAACTTTAACTTACGATAAAACAAATCTACATCAGGATTCAACACACCAAACTAAAATGCAAAGGTTTTTTTTTTTTTCTGAGAATAAACTTAACAGCTCAAAGGGTGAGCTGTCACCTGACTCTGCTGCTTTAAAAGTTGTTTTCGGTCTCGACAAAGTCAGCAAAGTCGACCACTTTCACCTACCTGGGCCTACTATAGCATTAGGTCAACTAAGGAAAAGAAGCTAAAAACGAGCACTGAACAACCTGTAATAAGCATCTCTTTGTACGATGTGAGACAGAATTATCTACCGTCATAATGAAAATAGTGTTCTGGAAATGATTATTCTTCACAACAGCTTATTTTAAGGCATGAGATCTGCACAAGTTTTAAAAACAAATATTCTAATTATACAGTCAGGTTATTTTAAAGTGCTTGTAACACAGATATTTAAATGTGGCTAATCGAATACAATTTTCTCATCTCAAGTGAACTGGCTGCAACATGAACATCTGTGTTCCGACATTAAAACAACATTGACAACTTTGCACTCAGCTTGGCAAAATATTCACCGTGCAACTTCCAATTCCGGCTTCCTTGGACATGACCAACTCTTAATAATACAGAAACATCCACCTGCCTAACACATATAAACACGAAAGTACTAATATACCTCAGCAGCAAAAGTGTGGTGAACTCTGCCTGTGTGGCCGTGAGTCACCGAGCAAGCGTGCACGCGGCTGTTTCTGAATGAGGCCCCGCTTGTTCATCCTGGCCAAGGTAATCCCCAGTCCGCTGGCTGCTGGGTGACACACTGGACTATAAATACACCCAGGCTTCATTTGTGTGGAGAGAGAGAGAGAGAGAGAGAGAGAGAGAGAGAGAGAGAGAGAGAGAGAGAGAGAGAGAGAGAGAGAGAGAGAGAGAGAGAGAGAGAGAGAGAGAGAGAGAGAGAGAGAGAGAGAGAGAGAGAGAGAGAGAGAGAGAGAGAGAGAGAGAGAGAGAGAGAGAGAGAGAGAGAGAGAGAGAGAGAAAGAGTGTGTGTGAAGAGTGTGAAAAAGCGGGAGAGATAGGCCCCACTCCCAACTGCAGCATCATCAATGGCTGTCTGGGCATGAGCAAGGAAGGGAAAAAAAAAAAAAAGAAAAAAGGCTGTGGGTAAAGACGGATGGTGAAATGGGAGGAGAGAAAGGGGGTTAGACTGCAGCTGTTTGCATCTGCACTTCCCCTTTTTCATACATGCATGAGGAGAAACATTTGTCCTCTCTTACTTGAGTAGCACGCGACAGCCCAGCAAACAGAAACCACAAGGCTATCGTGATTTCCCTCCAACCGTTTAGGGAAATGTGTGTATTATCACTCCAATAAAGAGACAGGTTTTCCCTCCAAAATAATCCAAGTGCAAAAGGCAGGAACCTGACAAGGCATTAGAAGTAATGAATGATCACACAGCTGCAAACAGCCACTGTCATCAGTACTGTGTTATTCACAGACCTGGATCACTCCAGTACAGACTCCTGGCTTCTTGGTCAGCTGCCTGTGTGCCCACATGCCCTCGCTGTCTCAATGTGTGGGAGTCCATTGCCCCCTGCTGGACCTGCACGCAGGCATTTAAAACAACTATTGCCAACGTCCGGACAGATATTTTTGCTTGGATTTAGCAGGGACAGGCGATGGTGGTTTGGTTTGTCAATACTTGCAAGAACATTTATTGATAGCAGAGCCAATCAGGAAATTGCTGTCAAAGTTGGGCTGTTGACAGTTAGTTGGTGGAAACCTGAATGTAGAACTCACTATGGAACAGTCGATTGCCTTCACATCTGAGACATGGCTCATAACGTGATGGATGAGTGATTAAAACAACTGAATAATATCAACTCTGTCACTGCCACATAGAGACTGTACTATATAGATGTTCTATTGTCTGCTACTCAATGTGGTCAAAGCAGTTGTGCCCTTGGGAAAGTTAAACATGACAAACATTTCTTTTGCCTTTTCTATCAGTTTGGTCAATCTTGATATCGTGGGAGTTCAGTGGTTAGCAGCATTACCTAATTAAAAAAAAAAAAAAAACAAGGCTTTTTTGAGTTGAGGGACCTTTACACCGCAAGTTGCATCCTGCCAACTACAAAAACAGGCGATGCCTGTTGAGAAGAGTCCACACTTCAAGGAACCACAGCTTGTACATATTTAGGATATAATTGCAAGCCACAGAGAGATAGCCTTTTCTCTAAAGGAGGCTTTCCTTTTACAAGGTCGGCCATTGAATGAATGCTTTACAGCGTGAATTAACACCATCTCCTTGCAAATACATTAGATGACAGCTTAAAACCATCCAAGTGTTAATTTGCTTCCATCTGACCCAAATATTAAGCTTGTCCCTCTAGGCCTTATGTATGGAGACGTTAAAAGTTGATCCTGTACACCTGCAGCTTCTGTTTATCATTTAGACTTCAGTTTCCTTACTGTGTCATTCATCATAAACTGTGAGACTTCATGAATAGGGCTGAGTTACAATTTCTTTTAAATAATGTGTCAGATGCATTAGTAAAAAAAATTTTTTTTACTAGATGAGGCTGAAAACATTTAATAGTCAAATTAAAGTAGATACACATCAGCCTTCTTGAATCTTTACAAAACTGATGTGACTCATTAAACCATGTATTGCATTTAACAAGCCTCCAGGTGGTTCTGGATATCTGGATATGAATTTGATGGTCACATATAGAAAAACATACTTTGAAAGCAAATATACATTTTGAGAGTTTTTTTTCTTTAGTTTGTTCTTGCAATAAATCTATTTATTAAACATGGTTTGTCTAGAGTTCACTGAGACAGAAAAAAGTAAATTAAAAATCGTTGGCCACGTTACCCAGCTCTACAAGAATTACCAAATTGCTAATTCTACCGTAAATGACCTTATGGACATTGTAGAGAATGAAAATAATGAATAAAGGAATAATGCATCATCTGTTATAGCATTCAGAAAATAAATCTGATGGATATTGAGCATAGACTGTAAATCGCATTCACAAGCACTCGCACACAAACCCACTGGACTTTTTACTCTGAAAATGTTAGAAGGTGCTGTTGGACTGCTTCTGACTCAAGACACTGGTTTCTATTTATGTGTGACACACTCAGCTGCTAACTCTTCTTTTAAGAATTGGAATCTACACAACACCTCAAGGAAACAATTTAACCATGTCAACCAACTAATAAAGCACTAAAGCAAGACTCTAGCTTCACTGTCAAGTACAAGGCAGCTCTGTCCATCTGCTTGTTAGCAAGGAGACTGAGAGAAGAAGATTAGGCTATCGGTGTTGGCCAAGAGTGCTGGAGAGCAAGTCAAATTACAGACAGGCTAAAGACACAAAGTCTCAAGAGCCTTCAGATGTTATGTGAGATAGCAAGTTTGCTCTACTCTTATTTTGTTAAAAAGTCTCTTATATGCTTTATCTAAAAAAAGAAAAAGAAAAAAGAAAAGCAAACAAAAAAACCAAACAGCCTCCAGTCCACACAGCTATGTCTCTATAACTGGTTGTCATCTGAGCATCAGTGTGGAGAGGCGGATGAATTACCAAAAAACAGATTCACAAACAAAAAGAAACAGTTAATGAAAGCCAGATTAAAAGGTCACTTTATCCAGATGTTTCAGCTATGCTGGAGAATCGTTTAGCCCAGAAAAAAGAAAGCAGAAACAGGACAGTCTCATAAACAGGTGTGAAAATTAACACTAGCCATGCAGAAAAAAAAAAAAAAAAAGTAGTGAAATGTGTCCACAGTATAATACTGGGAAATAGTTCAACTGTTTTCCTTTTCAGTGGAAACTGTGATACCACATGTTATCCTTTAATTAAATGACAAAAATCAGGTGCAAATAGCTCCACTTGTGCCAAAATAACCCCCCCCCCCAAAAAAAAAACACCACCACCACCACCACTAACCATACCAGCAGTGATTTAATCATATTTTTCATCAATACATTCATTTACATTGGAAATATCCATCACAGTCCAGTAGCAGCTTTTTTTCCCCCCGCTATGCTTCGAAAAGAAAATGTGTGTCATGCTTGGATTCACATGACACCGGAAAAAAAAAAAAAAAAAAAAAATCCAATTGCTGTGGTCATGAGAATTTTGGGCCCTAAAAGTGGGGTGACATGCCAAAAAAAAAAAAAAAAAAAAAAATGGGGGTGGGGGGCAGCGGTTGAGAAACTCATTGTCAACTAAAAAAGGAGACATTCAAATATTGACTGAAAAAAGTAAACCTGTGAATGTGATTTCACCTGCTTTTTTACACTGCAAACAGTCAAAGTGACAGATGAAAAGTTGGGTACAATCACTTTGCTCTATAGAAAGTAGCATTTACTACTCTGAAAGAGACAGATGACTTGGTGCTGGTTGCTTCAGAAGGAAGAAGTATAACTGGAGAGCTTTTATTTGTTTGTTTTATCACTATGAACAGCAAAAAAACTGACCTTGGCTGCAGAGCTAAAAGTCTAACTTGCTCATATTATATTATGGGCCAAATGGTCGTGTCGGAAATACCCTGAAATACTCCCAAAAGATCACTGCCACATCTGCTCATCCGATTCTGGTTTAAATATGCAGAGTTCTATCTTATAACTATTACTCCTCCAAACAAATGCCAATGTGACAGAGTATATCAGAACAACGGTCCTCCTATTTAAACTATTACACAAGGAAAAAGAATAACCACTCTCTTCCTTTACACATTTCTGATGATGTGTACAAATCTCATCATGATAAAAACAGCTGATTTCCATATGTAAGCTAATACAGGCGTTTAAGTGAGGGATTCCTAGATTTTAGTGCTACAGGGCTTGATTTCCTTCCAATGGGGATGCAGCAGAGAGGGCAAACAAAGGGTGAACCAGGTTATCTGTCACCTGACTTGTCTTCTGTGTACAATACACTGTAGTTCGGAAAAGAAATCAGACTGCGGCAACACCGTGGACCTTATTCAAAAGCAGCTTTCATTCACACACAAATTATGGTGCGCATCATGTTGAATTGGATGTTGCAGCACACCCCGGCCCCACACCACTTCCAAATCATATGAAACTAATGCAAGAGCACAACTGTAGAGATGTGAAATAGTATTGACTGAGAATGATCCAAATCTGCACAGCCACACGAAAAACTGGAAGCAGCCTGTAATACCTCTAACTCAATCCAGTGAAACAGAGTGCAAAGTACACGGATGTAAAAAAAAACAAAAACAAAAGTGTCAAATTATTAGAGTGTAAATGTTTCTCTTGCTGTGGCAGAGTCACATAAAAATAATTTGGATGCTCTGCTGTAACCCAATCAAGACTATTCAATAGTTTTATTAAAATTCTATCACTTATTCAAACTTTCTAATGGCTTGTGGAAGCTCCAGCCATGATTGTTATTTTATTTAACACTTTTAACACTGTACTGGCCCTTTATGCCACATTTTACTCCGAGTCTCATTGATCAACTTATCCCCATAGCCAAACACCTCTCATTTAAATGTGTATCTTCTGCTTCAATGTCACCACTGAAACAAACTGAAAACAGAGCTGCATTTCAGCTGTGCCCTTAGTGTGTCAGTGTGATTTGGAGTGAATGCTTTGATCTAGAGTGTGAATCTTTCCGCCCCCGAATTGGAAATGAAATCAGCACCATTGGTAGGACTGATGTCAAAGCAGCGCTTCAACTTGTTGAAGCGATGCTTTCTGGCAAGCCTCGCTCACTTATTAGTGACATTCAGATATCAAATAGACGGCAGCGGGAGCTGCCACTAAACTATGGTGCTGCTTACTCTGCTCTGAGTGGGAAGTGCTGACCAGAGAGAGCCACATCATGATCATCCTATTCATTCAGAAAGGGAAATCTTGGTCAACAGATACCATGTAACAGAAACATATGAGTTTGATCCCTGCAGCAACAGTGTGTCCTTCACTCCTACCTAAGGCAAAAAAAAAAACTTAATACAAAACACCACACCAGGAAGATCCACAAACCAGAGATTTACCTAAAATACCTTATAATTAAAGGTTACTTGAGACAATGATGTTTAATCATCACAAACAAAACCCCTTCTATAAATTACTGCCTGGACATTTACAACAAAGTTGTAAAAATGCAAATCCATCTTAAAATGACAAGGCAGGTAGTTGTTAAAGAATCAACTGAGTAATCAAGATTAACACTTGATATTGACAAACGTCCACCCAGTTTAAACGTCAGCTCCAGCGAGAACATATTCACCATTTAACTGTCTCTGACCTCTAACCTCACTGGAAGAGGGCAAATTGAAAATCTCCCCTATGGTGATTGCATAATTCACTCACTTTTTTAAACTTCCAATAGGTGTTCAGAATTAAAAAACAAAACACAAAGAAACATTCAGTTGTACTCTCTCAGCAAAAAATAAATAAATAAAAAAATCATGAGGATTGTTTTCATTAGCTTTATTTGAGGCAAGACCAGTCTAAATGCCTGTGGCCTGACATCCACTACACTAAGCTGCCACAGATAAACTTTACAAAGTAGCCTCAATGGCTGTTGCGACACTAGTGTGATATTCAGCATGTCGGCCGCCTCTTAAACACATCTTAAAAAGGTAAAAATTACAGTTGACTGGGTAACACAGATGATAATTTCAGGTAAAACAAACAAAAAATAAAATAAAAAAAATCATTATGTTATCAGCTCCACCTTATTTCTCAGTGAGCTTATCATCTACAGAATGACACATCAACCTTTTGGTATTTTAAAATTACTAACATAACATCACACACACAGTTGCTTCCCTGATAATATGGCCTAAAAACATTTTAAAAGCTATACAAATCAGATAATCAGTTGACTCTGTGACGGGCACTACATCTGCATGAAAATCTACATCTTTGAGACAAAGACAGAAATAGAGATTGGATGTTGTGTTTCATTGTGCTTATGAAGATGTGCCAACATAAATTAGATCACAGAAAAACAAAACCTTTGTTCTACAGGTACTTCTGCTGAACAAACTTAAAATAAGATTACGTAGAGCCAATTACACCAAATTATGTTCTTCTGCTTTAGCAATACATGCTTTATAAAGTATTCTGCTATTATTGACATACATATGTAACAGGTTGACAGTGGTTAGTGGCCATAGCAATGCTCAGAGACCTCAAATTAGTTTATTATCACTACACTATTATCACAAGTCCACATGTGCCTGAGGTGTTCATGCAACCAACACTGATCATTATCTGTGAACATTTGAGGAGCTACAAGTCTCACCAGCTCTGCAAAGTTAGTCAAACTCACTTCTAAACACCCAACTACGGAACAGAACCCAACATGGTACATAGTGCATAGATAATTGGCCCCGTTTATGAGATCAACATGTGAGCATGCATGAGAGCCTACAAGCGTTTCTCTGCTACAGGTGTAATCCCCTGCAGGCAGTTGCTACTGATGGGAACCATTGTTGCATAAGGTGGTGGAGGGAAAAAAAAAAAAAGAAAAGAAAGGAGTACAGCGAAAGCAGCAACACCAAGAAAGCCACCAACGCCAGCTGTTGAGGAGGGCTGCATTTGCACCAGACTCCCATCACTGGCACCTGACTGTGTTCAGACTAGGTTGCTGCGTGCATACAAGTTGTGGCAACCAGATCATTATTGGAGATGTGTCATAATCAAAGTCACTGTGGCTAAAACCAATGGTATTTGTTCACGCATTTTGCTCTATTAATGCACCTTTAGCATGTTCTCCAAAACGTACAATTCAGAAACCACATTTGGCCTCACCTATTTCTTTAACAGAATACTGATCTGTGCTTGTTTCTAATGTGAAAGAGGCAGGTTTGTGTGTGTGTGTATGAATATATGTGTACATATATATATTATGCAAGGGCAAATGTACACAATATATTCTGCTTTGCCTGTCATAATATTGTAGTAGAGCAACTTCCTAGCAGCGGGAGCGGCGAGGCTAGATCTCGCTGACTGCATCTTAACATTTGTAAACACTTCCCACATGCTACCTGAGAGGATGAGAGCTGCATGGCCATGCTACTTACCGAAGGTAGTACTGTTTTAAAGCAAATGCAGCGTTAGAACACCCTCTGGGAAAGTTAAACTCCTCCGCAAGTTCAATCCATTGGTTTTTGTCAGAGACCTGAAGGGGAAAAAAAAAAAAAAATCATTCGTTAGGAAATGTAAAAAAAAAAAGGGAAAAAAATAACACCGGCAACAACAACAAAAAAGAGCGGTTACAAGTGCAGCCATCTGTTCTGTTACAAGTTTCCCCCCCAATTAGGCTAGATCCAAATCAGTAATCGATAACTTTGCCAAACTGCTGAAAATAACAAGTAAAAAAAAAAAAAAAGCGGAACCAGGTGAAATTATCCCGTTAGACGTTCAGTCCAGTGGCGGTTTACCGGCCGCCAGTGTGTATGGAGCGACCATATTTACATTTGTCACATCAGTAAGTACAAACTGCCAGACTCCCTTTAGGACACTATCGTTACAGTTGAGGCTAGTTAGCACTAGAGCTAACAAGCTAACTTGACGTTTGCATTGTTGCGTTAAACGCCAACGAGGCTAAACTCCCCGTAAACTGCCTCCATCCGAGAAACAAACGAATGTTCGCTTGCGGCGACCCGCTTGGTTTTTGAGTAGGTTTTGGTGCCGTTCACTGTATTCACTACACGGGCCTGTGAGGCCTACATTTTGAGATCAGCCATGAAGCCGAAGAAAGATGGCTATGGCGAGAAAAGAAAAAAGCAAGCTGAAAACTACCGGTAAAAGCCCGGGCGAAGCACCGCGTCCTAAGCGGTGTTTTCCGAGGCCGGGCTCCGTGCCGATAATCGATGTTAAACGTGCCCGCTAATTTTGAGTCGCTCCAACTGCACTCTGACTCCGAGCGGTCGGGACTCTCAATTCAAACCACACAACAACACAAGCCACCACATTGCATAGAGATACATGGCAAACTAGCACAAGGCCAACACCGAGCCACTAACATTTTTCCAGAGGGTTACACTTGTCCCGGGTTGTCCACACGAGCAGGAGAGTGGTCCACCGAAGACTCCACACACAGCAGAGTGTGGAGAAATTCTACTTTTAGTTCCCACTCACCTTAGCAAATCCACCTAATGAGACGACTCTGATATAGAGAGCATTCAGATCCAGCTCTTTCCCACCCACGATAGGAATCTTCTTGAACGGCGATCTGGGGGAATAACACAAGAAATTAGCGCACACATGTGTAAATAACACTTGGGGCTAACTCGCAGTCACATGCAATGATGGTCTAAAGTTATATTTCTTGACAATCAAGACGCCCAAATCTCACCCTCTGCTTTGGTGAAATTGCCGCAGCTCGTCCAGGAAAGCCTGTCCTTTCCTTCGCTGATCTAGTAGATTTTTCCCCGTCGAATTTGCCATAGTTTTTGCATGCAAAAACGGTTAAACCCCACTTCAGTCGCTTCTTAAGACACCAAGGATCCCATACTCCGCCGGCGCTCAGTCATTCGCGAAGCTGAGTGTTTAAAAAGTTAAAGAAATTGCTGATAGCAAGAAGAGCGGCAGCTCGCTAATAAAGAGTGATGCACACAGAAAGCAAGCCCGATTCAAGCCCGGATTAAGTTCCAACGAGCAGTCACAAATACGACCGATTTACCGACAGATTAGAAACGCCATGGCAGAATGTGTTGAATTAATGCTTTTGGTCGCGGTTGTATTCGTCTGGAGTGGTTTGACAGTGTAGTACGGACGCAGCTCCGAGGCTAACGCACACACTGTAGAGCGGCACAGGGATCCAGTTCTCAGACAAAAAGATGTGAAGGCCGCGGAGCCCGGCCTGCCATGCGTGCAGCGCCCTCTGCGGCCGCAGGAGGCACTGCAGCGTCCAGACCCGAGCGGCTGCTGGAACAATAGAGACTGTTTTCTTTTTTAGGGACCGTCTGACAAGTCGTCCCTCTGTTTGGAAAACGGGTCAGGAGGTACTTGGAAATGTCCCGCGGGGGGGAGGGGATAACACTAATTAACGTAGGGGTCTTGTTATCCCAACCAGGCGTGTAATAGAGGGCAGACCTATACTTTTATTGAAAAATATTCTTGTTTTTTTTTTTCCCCAGGTTGACATAAACTCTCAGCTTTTCTGTAACTGCCTTAACATTGAGTATCTTTTCTAATTAATAATAATTAATTAAAGATTGCGTATTTCCATTAGAAAATAAAGGCTACATCTAACAATTTCATTAATATACAAAAAACACAGGCATGTCATGGAAGCATTTACAACCTAAACTGCAGGAAAATCGTATATTTGTATATTTGCATATATCTTTTAAATCTTGTTAGATCAGCACTTCTATAAAAATGAATACTTATGTTTAGCGGTGGCCATGAGCCTTTTTAGAATTAACGTCCTAAAACTTTTGTACCAAAGTTTTTCCCGCTATATTAATTAGTATTTGTTGAGGACGCATTTAGTTTTCTTCAAAATAAATTCATTGCCTTGGTAGTTATGTGCTTTGTGACTATTTTGTCCAAAGTGTATGTTTGACTTTCTCGTTACTAATTATTTCTCGTTATTCTTACATATGATGTCATTTTGAACAACACTGTAGTGCAACTGGAGTGAAACGTTTGATTAAAATCATGGCTCAAATATTAACAGTACTGAGATTTTGATTTAGTATAGCGTTAACAAGCAGTGTTTATGAAACTGAATACAATAAATAGCCAAAATCATTATTTCAATTAAAGGGCACAACTGATGTCGGTGTCTGTCAAAGTAATTTATTGTGTCATTTCAAAGTTTTTATTGTTCACATCTGCTCACTTTCCTTTTTTGCCTCGGTGCAGTTTGTGGCTGGAAACTACACTTCCTCTATCCCTTGCTGACCACTTCAAAACGACTTTTATCTCACGGGATGGCTGAAAATTACTCCTGATCCCTTTTCCCTGTAACAGCCAAGCGGATATCTTCTTGATGGGGTTACATTCAACCATTACACGTACCCCTTTGCTCAATGAAAAACCTGTCACAAAATGGCGGAGACGTACGTTAGCAGACCCCATTTTGAGGAATTGACACCAGACAGCGGAAAAGTGCGTGTCCCTGCGTGTGGTTTTCAAAATACTGCTCTTTTTTTTTTTTTTTTTTTTTTTTTGGTGTGTGTGCATACAAACTGCGGCACACCGGAGTTCACCTCACGCCTGTTTGGACTCCCCACCCGTCAACCGAATTGTGGGTGAACGCGTCGGTAGTGCTACTAGCTACTTTGTTGGCTTAGCTAATGTTAGCTAAGTCACTGAAGTGAGTCTTGTTCCTAGTTTGTGTAAAACCAAACCCGGCGACGTCTCATGTTAACGGAGGTTAAATCTTTGGGACGCTGCGCGTGAATATTAATCACTATCAACTTTACAGTCATTATTATGGGTGAACATTTTAGATTAGCTGCGCGATAACTAGCATAGCTGCACTAGCATGTGAGATTCCGATCCCTATTCATTGCTAAAATTGCTAACAAGCAAACGTGTGAATAACGAGAGCTCAAAGAAAAATGGGGCTTATTAGATAAACGTAACGTTTCAGTTGTCGTTATTTAATTATATATGAATCACTACACGCCGAATAACTTGGGTTGATTAGGACATCTGTTAAGTTAAAGATCCTAACGAAGCTATAACCGAAGGGCTAACGATAGTCAGCGACCTTATGTGTTTATCTCTGTCGGTTTGCATTTCTAGCCAAAGCTATTTGCAAGACATTTTAGCTTTTAGTGATCTGTGGCATTAAACACTCGACTTTGAGCCAGTCAGGAAACAAAATAATTCCGTTTTATTTCATAGCCTCAAAGCGCATATGTTGGCTAACGTTTTGAGTTTGTTGAGGAGGTAGAGTTCAGCGTAAAGGCTGACGAGCCACTAAATATTGGTAGTGTTGTGAAACAGAAAACACGTTTTTAAAAATAAGAAATCAGATTTAGATTTATTTAAAATTGTGTGATTATAAGTGGATGGCTCTAGTTAGATGATAAAGACCACTCATTCTCTGTATCTACTCGCTGTCAAAGTTTGGTGTTCACACCTTTTATTTATTTAATTTTTATTTTAATAAGTACCTTTCTAATCGCATTTTAGAGTAACTGAAAACAATGGAATTCATTTCGAATATCAATCATAATGTTTGACCCTGAATGCTTAGCTAGGAAATGCCCTCCAGTTGCATAACTATTAGTAACCAACGGGGGATGTGAAATTATTTTAATGCTGTTCACTTTGGCCTCAAATGTATTAATATGTCTAGTCGAATGTATCACATTGTCCCAGTTAATGTAGTAATAATTGACGTTACAATAAACTACACAAATTGAGGTTAAAGTAACGAAATCGATGTCTATTTTTTTTTTTGTGGAGACAATGATTTTATCCTTTCATGATGATACATGTCATTCATTTAACTGTGGTATTTTTAGTATTTGCAGCCACCCACTTAAACTGCATTTAAATAGTGATGGTATTTGTTTACTGTGATGGATACTAGTAAGCAAAACACTGTCAGTTATGCCATCACACAGAAGTCCTCATCAGATGTGACAGCCAGGCCTCTTATGGCATATGGTGCGAATGGGGCCAGTAAACCCAAGCTGCCTCCCAGCACCCAGACAAAAGCTCCCAGAGGGACGCTAAAGTGCACATAACGCCCTAACCTCCCTGCCTCTTCCACACCTCAGGACTTGTGTGAAATGTTTTGAGGTATTTGGTGGAAACTGGCTCCATCTTCTGGCAGTCTGGCATCTTGTCTAAATGATGGGCTGGATTCACCTCATTGCCTTAGGAACATATTGTACTTAGTGCGAGGGATCCGTTGAGAGATTTTAAACTGGATGCAGTCACAGAGTATGATGCATGCTGGGAGATTGGGGCGGGAAGATGGAATACACGTTCTGTAGCCTACTGGAAATGTATTTTTAAAGGTTTTTGTATTTTCTAAAGGGAAAAAGCAAATATATAATTTTTAAAATTGCTATTTGCTGCACATTAAACTTAGTGTCTTCATGATTTTATGCTGAAGGGCCACAATTGTCATCCGAATTACATGTGCCGAACAGCAAACAGTACTTTGGTTGTCAACATTTCTTACAATTTGGTTTATTTTTCTCCTCTATAGATGGTTATTTTTGGTAGACTGCAAGATAAGCTGACAGATATAGAAATATATAAAAATATGACTGCTCCTTGAGGCCATACACTCCATGTAGCTGCTCATTTATTATCATTTTTCAACAGCTGACCTATTGTACCGATGATTTGTGCACCTATATCTAACACAATTGTCAGAACATAGAAAAGTGTGTTTTGTAGTAATTGATAATGGTGAAATTACACTCTCATTTATAGATGTATTTATTTTTGTAGATTGCATTTAACTGACATCTGCATATATCAGCCTCCCCTCATCTCATGTTGACAGTTTCTGTATTGCTTTCTGAACAGATTTCCCTGTGAGTCTTGTTCAGAAAGCAGTGTGGAAAAGCAGCAGTGTGGGCTTTTTGCTCACTTTTATCTTTTAAGATCTTATCATATGACAACCATGCTGAATAAAACATCTTTTCTCGCCTGATGCATTTACTGGAACCCGCTGCATGTGTTCCAGTAAAGTGGTTTCAAAAACCAGCTTCTTGATGAGTTTGAAAGAGACAACACATTCACACTTCATGAAAAATATAGATTTGGGTGCGAACGTTTGTATTCATTTGGTTTAAGAGATACATTTGCATCGCCTGTGTATTGAAATGATGTAACAGGATGCAAACATAACCGTAAACCATTATTAAATGTGCATTAAATAATCTGTTAAGTAAAAAAAAATCTTTTACTGTTTTCCTCTTTATGCCATTTCAAACTAAATAGATGCAAACTGTATCTTCAGGTTAAATCTTGAAACAGTCCTAAATTATTTTGGTAGTATTCACCCAACAGAACACAGACAAATCAGCCAGTGCAGTATGTAACTGAACCAGGATCAAGTAAGTAAAACAGGAACATTGTACGTTTACAAGTAGCGGCTGAAAGGTGTTTTTTCTTTTTTGTTCAGGACGTCAAGCCAAAGTTAAACAAGACATATTAGACATATGTTGATTTTAGGCAGGTGCAGCAATCTTTATTTTTAAGACAATTATTTACAATGTGTTCATTGTCGTCACTAGGTGGTACTGGTGTCCCGTGGCTGGTGGTGTGGAAGTAGGTGTTGAGTAGTGAGGGTAAAGTTCCTCTGTCAAGTATTCACAATGAATAGGTGTGTATTTGATGTATTTGTTTTCATTGTTTTATTCTATGTATTTTTATTATTTGGACACAGAAGATTTCCAGATCATAGAAGCTTTTCCATTAATTCCTCCTTACACTCAATGAATCCTGTATCATGGCTAACTGGGCCACTTGAGAAGAGAGATAGTGTATAATTAATATTTTTAGCATCAGCTATGCTTTTCTTGCTATAAGTGTCTGCTGAGGAAATTATGTTACAACGCATCAAACACACCCTTTACCAAGGTTCACGTTGTATTTTTGTTCTGTAGGAAACGACTAACTAAATAAACCAAACCTTTAAAGTGGAAAGGTTACTGTCAGTTTCAAACATAAAACATACAGTAAAAGTTGTATCTATATTCCACATATTTTCTTGTGTTATATAAACAACGCAATATTACTGAAATGAATCATTTGGCAATTTGTATAAAAAGTACTTGCATGTTTTTTGTATTTTTATCTTCAAACATACCAAGAGGCCTCCTTTTCCTTTCACCAATTGCACAGCATAATTATAGCACATAAATTGTCTGTCCACTAAACTGGCAGTTTATAAGGTAAAAATACCTTAACGATTGTATTCTTATACTACAGTCGTGTTTCATGTGATGATGACTCATTAGTCTTGCTTCACTTTTAGCTGGCTGTGCCTAAGTCCATGTATTACATAAAAGTGGGACAGTGTCACAGCTGGGTAAACACAGCTATATTTTAAACCATTAATAGCATCCATTGTTATTGTTATCACATGGAGCTGGACGGAGTGTTTTCTTTACTTTCACACCTCTGTGATAAAATTGTTTATTCTTCACTTTTCAGGACTTACTGTACTGAGGTTTGTTAGTGGGGGCTATGGCTCAGGAGGTCAGCCACTAATCAAAGGGTCAGCAGTTCCATCCTTTCCTCCCGGTGTGTCATAGTGTTCTTGCGCAAGACACGAAACCCCAGGTTTCTCTTGGTGGTCAAGCCAGAACCTGCAGTCCAGCCATCATCCGTGTGGGTACTGACAAACCAGAAAAGCAGCATATATGAAGCGTTGTAGCAGATTTTTGACTTGTATACTAATATATACACTAAAATCAAGTACAACTTTTGTTGAACAGGGAAATGCTTGGGAAATCACAGGCATCAGTCATATTTATACTATTTATTTGTTATTGGAATATATAACTGATAAACACACTGAAGGATGCTGAGCCACAAAATTTAAAAAAAACTGTACGTTTGTTATTAATTAAAAAGCATGGATCACAAATTAACTGTTGATAATGCTGAGGTCAGTGGTATTCTGTAAAGACCAACCCCAACAGACACTAACATCTATAAATATTAGAGAAAACAAATGTTACATTTGTATGAACATTATTTCCAAATTAAATTTTTAATTTTGACCTTACATTTGCAAATTGCAGTAAATGTGAGAGGAAATGCCATATACATAACAATTGTTGGGTTGAAACTGACCCACTGTTGGGTCCATATAGCACAAAATAATTGAATAAATGTATCCAATACAGAAGATCGATTCCCCAGGAGAAAGGGCTCATTCGTTCCAGTGACCATTGCTGATGTATAAATAACATCAACAGTGATAACAACCCAGCACATTAGTCCAGTATTATGTAGGTCCTATAGTGACCCAACACTGGGGTCAATTATAACCCAATGACTTTTAGAGCTTGAATGTGGCAAACACCTAACACAGTCTTGTGACGATCAATAGGCTTACATTTTAGTGACCCTAAGCCAATGGTATTAAAAATTTACCAAACAAAATGCCCATTTTATTCAAATGTCAACCAAAATTTATGCAGTGATTCAGAAGTGATTACAAATTGTATAAAAGGGCATTTAATTTTAGTTTTGCACCGTCTGGTATGCCTACCTCTGTTTTGTTTTTTCTTTTTGGGATTGGTATTTAATCAAAAATCTCTCCACAATCTGTTGTCTAAACAGTGCCATTATCTCACATACTGTTACTGATTAGCAGCTTATCAGGTCATAGGTTGAACACTGTGTTTGTAGAAGAAAGCCTGCAGCTCACTGAACTCAGGTAAATGTTTAATTAGCAAACGAACACGGGAAGGTTTTTTCGCAGAAAGTTGCCAATAATTGCCATGTGTGGTGGTTATGTGTGTTTTATCACCATCAACAGAACAATATCCAGTTTCAGTGCGCTTACCAGGGTCAGCTGGCAGGGAGGCTTGTGTAGCAGCTGGGAAACTGCCTGTTTCCTGAAGTCTTTATAAGAAAAAGGTTGTAGTAGAAGCTGCCATGGCTCCATTCCACAATGGGAAGGGTGCGGCTGAAACACAAACCGGTCCTTCAGTCTCACAAGACAATCTGGCCCTGAATAGCCCCTGAAGAAATAGCTGTATGTAAAAGGACTCATTCTCCACATTGTAAACCAGAAAATAGGTCAGGGTACTTTTTAGTCCTTCCGTATGTCTCAGTGATGTTCATATGGGGGTACGGTGATGGTCAGCATTACCATTCTGGCAAGCAGTGCTGTCCCCTGCTATATTCAAGGGTCCTAAAGAAAAAAAAGAGACCCTGAACAAGCTAAGACACGTTTTTCACAGCATAATTATAGTGAATTGTTGTTTCTAAAAAGAAAACTTAATATTAATTTATTTATGGCTGAAGGTCAAAACTGGATGCACGGATCTTCTGGCCCTCAGGTGCCACTGCATTAAAAACAGACATGATTCTCTACCGGACATCACTGCATGGGCTCAGGAACACTTCCAGAAATCACTTCCTGTGAAGCTGAGCTGTGCTCACTGTGCAATGCACATATGCAAGTTAAAGCCGTATCATCCAAAGAAGAAACCATATGTGGTTTATTATTATTATTATTATTATTCTTTCTGGAAACCATGGATACCCTGTCATGCAAACTAAAGAGGAGTGGGACCATCCAGGTCAGGGGGCAGTTCAAAAGCCTGCATCTCTGATTGTGTGGGCTGCATTAGTGTCATATAAAGGGAAGAAACACTGTGGGTGTACAAGTAGAGAAAACGCAAGTCCAAATAAAAGAAGTGGCCACAGAATCGTAGCTGCATTTACTGTAGATATTACTGTTTAAGAGGAAACAGAGCAGTAAAACACTGCATACATTAGTGTGAATGAAAAAAGATAAATATATAAAAGAATAACAGTGGCTTCTTTCTCCGTTTAAATCACTCACAGTCCCTTTAACAGGCTTATTTTAAGACCGAGGACGCTTTTATAGCCTGGCATTATAATGCTATGAATGGGTTTCCAACGTCCAGTAAAATGACACTCAGGTGAACCTGTGGCCCCGCCCACAGACCGACCGAGCGCTTTGATTGGCTGATTCGAATAGCGCTGCCCACAAACATACATCAGCGGAGAGCGTGAGCAGGTCCCGGCAGTTGCAGAAGCAGCTCAAGATTTCCAGAAGAAAAAAAAAAAAAAAGGCTCTAAAGTCCCATAAACTGCCGAAACTTCCCGTTCGAAGACTCATGTGTCCTTAGTGTCGCTGGTAAGTAAGACTTTGTTAGACTTGTCGTAATTGGTCTTAGTGGGGAAAGTTTATCTAAAAGTTTCCAAGTTTTCTCCCGTTTCTTTCCCAAATCCACGAGGGACCCTCGTGGAAGCTACCAGAAATATTATTTATACTGAGCAAAGTCTCGCGCGTGTTTTTTCATAAAATAACGGTCTCGTGTGTGCGCTTCTGTGTGTGTGTGTGTGTTGTAACAGTACGTTTAATAAAGCATTTGAAAATCTGTGCAGGCAAAAGTGGTATAATAGAAGTCAAGTACAACATCTCTCATCTTATTGAATTAAACTTATTTAGCTTTACCTTTTATACTCCACTTATTAAGTAAACGCTTTTCCTTCCGCATGAGCCATCATCAAGTTGAAATGATGGTGTAACATAAACCAATTTGCATCCCTGCACTTTACAGTTTTCCCCTTTAGCCTCGTAGTGGCAGGCGATTGACGGTTCTGTGCTCGAAACAACGGCCACCGGTGTGGAACCATGAACGCATTTATCCGTGAGTGGCAGGTGGGAATAACCAGGTAAGAGGATCAGTGGATGACTGATGCATATCTCGCCTAGGAGACTGTGTCTGCCGAGGTGATAATAACGTGGCTGATGATAAGTGCGTTCGCCATAAGTTCACAGTTACGTTTGGTTGTGCGGTCCCTGTTTCAAACACACTCTCTGAGATGTTCATGCTTCATCTTGCTGGTGTACCTTTTGTGTCCGGACAGTAAAGAGGGAAATCAAAAATGTTCATGAACTGTTCATGTGACAATCCCGCTTTTCCCGTTGGAGAAAAAAGGCCAAGATAAAGGCTCAGCAGGTGCTTCCTGTAAAGAGGGAGACAGCAGGGAGGCACTATTCACACTGAATAGTCAGACGCTGGTGATGAGTCCATGTTGAGTTTTTTTTTTTTTTTTGTCCTTGCACAGACTAGATCTTTACTTGACATTGTGATAAATGATAAGTGGCCATTTTCTGTCCCTTCATTGTATGTAAAAAGTGATTTGAAGTAGAGTTGTGCCATCAGGTTGCTTCTGATTATAGCTGTGAGTTCTTCATGCTATCGGTTATATATTTTCAGTACATAAAATTTGATGTAATTATAACTCATAACTTAAGAAAGAAAGGGGTTAACCTCCTGAATAATTATTGTTGCTATGCTATAATTGACAACCCTGATGTTGTATTGTCCCAAATCTACTTATCACATTTGGAGGGAAATATCTCTGCATGTTGCCAGACTTTCATACTGTAGCTTCACGTTTATGCCTCTGGTTACTCGGTTGGTTTGTACAGGGCGACGATTTACTAAATGTACAGTGAGCTGCTTTTGAGTGACCATTGTTCACAAGGCTGTGATGGTGGTTCAAGGCTATAATCAAACTGTGGTTGACGCTGTACATCGATCTGTTACCAGATTACTGACAATACAATACGTCACTGTGTTTCAGACAAAACTGTCACCGCCCGGCTCTTAATGAATGAGTGCACACATGAGTAGCAACCCCAATTCCAAATATCCTCATAATCACCATCTGCTTGATCTTTGGCAACAGGCGTCACGTTCCAGGCCTACAAAAAAAGAAGTTAAGACAATAGACAGACAGACAAACACACATCTGATGTGACAAAGGGGATTTAATGAGTTAAAAATGCATGTGTGTACATATGGGCTGCGATGCTGCATGTGTGACCATAATGTAGATGATAATGAAATCTTGGATTACCCCTCCTTTATTTAGAGAAGAGCTTACAGGAAATGAATCAGGGGTAAGTGTGTGTTTTTTGGGGGGGGGGGGTGTTGTGTATAGATCCTATAAATAGTTGCACAGTAGAGCGGACGTCATACATTATTCATATATGGCAAACCGGAGGAGTGACAGTTGTATCAGTTACATAAAAATACACTGTATCACTTTGTCAACTACAAAGAATCACAGTGTAATCCATATTGAAGCAATCTGTATCATTTCAATAACCGTATCCATGCTGTTAAACCCATATCAATCTTTGGAGCAGTTGAACTCAACCGATCTCACAGTCAGAAGGACTGTTGTATATCTGTTGGTTAGTCAGTCCCTCCAAGAAACTTTCAGCCCTTTTTGACTTTCTGACAGCTTTTCTAAAAATGTTGCAATGTTTTTATTTATATTTTAAATTGCAACGTCAAGCAGAATTCATAGGGGGTTGGTTGAATTGTTGCAGCATCCCAAGTGCCTGGAGGGGCGGACCAGTTCATGTCAAATCTTTTTTTTGTATAAAAGTAAGCTTTACTCTGAGGGCTCAGGTCAGCTTCTATTAAATTACAAGGTGCAAGCCTCTATAGATAAAAACATCAGTGTGTTCCTTATGAAGATAATTATTTGAAAAAGATTTACTTTTTCAAAAACAAACTTAAAGAACATCACTCAAAATAAATATAACAGATCAGTTTTTTTAAAATCAGTCATTGCAGAACTACAATACTTGTGGCAGTTGCCATCCTGATAGCATCTCTCTTAAAAACCTTAAAGCAGAGAAGTTACATCTACTTATACTGCCCTGCCCTGTAAGCACTGACAGCTTCTCAGACTGTCGAGAACAAAGTGTCAATTCTGTTTTTCAAACCCACCCCCTCCCCACCAGGATGATTGTGTTACAAACAAACACAGCTGATTACGTTAAGTTCAACAACCCCTTGACCTTTCATATCTCCTTGGTCTGACCCTCTGTAAAGAGTGGGGAAGGGGTGAGATGGCTTATCTAAACTCACCCTAATAGTCTTACATGGCAATACTGCTGGCTGCATGTTTGGACATTGTGTATTTCACAATCTTTCATATTGGCAGATGTATGTGACGGCGCGTTGTAGTTTTTTTTTGTTGTGATTGAATTTAAAAGGATACCTGTGATGCACTCGATCTGCAACCACAGAACACTTTAAAAAAACAGCTGAATAAGGATCAGTGGCCGTCACTCGAACTGAAGCAATGATGTCACTGCAGTTAGAGCATGTGTGATGTTACTCGGCAGAAACGACTCAGTGGGCATCTCAAATGCTGACATAATACCGGGAGGGAATTTTTAAAAGGAGGAAAACAGATTTGGGTTTGTATTTGGTACAGACTGCCTTCCTAATATTTGCCTATAGCTCCTTTTTTTTTTTTTTTTTTGTTTGTTTGTTTGTTTGTTTGTTGTGATATTTTACGTAAAAAAAAAAGCAAGATATACTTTGAATGAATACATTCAGTCTGTGTTTTTCCTCTGTTCTTCAAGAGGATGTAAAGCAGGGCAAGAGGACTGATCCTGAGTCAGCACCGAGGGCTTTGAAATCCTGGTGCTGACCCGATGGCAGGTCTTGAGCTGTGGATTAGCGTCAACAAATCAAAATGGGATTGGCAGGTGGCTTCCACTCATTCAAGCCTTTAAGACGGGCTTTACTCATACTGTCTCACCTAGGGAAAGACTGCTCCAACAAGGACAAGAAAACTAAGGCCAAGAAATGTTTTAATCCTGCTTGAAAGGGGAGTAGACTTTACCATGGAAAACCATGATGAGCAAGCTGGTACAGGCCCCAGGCAGACTGGATCTGCTTAGAAACTAAAGTTTAATTAAACATGTTGGGCTCACTTTGTCAACAGACCATTGATGTATATTTACCTTTTTCATTCTCCTCCACTGAATGAATTTCCCTCGCTACACAGTACAGCCGGGCCCCATGTGTAATGATAAGGGGGAGGCCGGACTTTTAAATAAAATGCTTCTCCGACAGGGTAATTAAATCCAGACACAAAGGGCTCAGCAGGAAGGATTTTAATAGAGAAGCAGTTTGAATTCTCCTGGGGTGGGGGTGAGGGGGGTCCAGCAGAATAGAACAGGGCGCAGGAGGTTCACTGGCTCTGTGAGCTGGCCCATGGCCACTTCACATCGCATGTGCTGGGGAAAAGCACACAAAGATATCACTCAGTTGTTTCTGTCTGCTCAAGTTGTCAAATTAAATGTGTAAAAATAGAGCCTTGCCCTGATTCGCATCAAAAAGTTCTTGAGCAGAGCAGTAAATGAAAGGCATTTAGCTGTAAAATATGTCATATCACGAGGGGATTTTGAATAGAGCCTGGTCAGTGCAGGGTTTTTACACTTAAAACAATAACTTTGGGTTTTTCGTAATGTATGGTTTTTAATGTCTTCAATCTTTGCCACTACTCATGGTTAGTGTACATAAGTCAGCAGTCTTGCAGCAAGCAAGAGTCAATTGGACATGTATTTGATATACAGTGCAATTATGGCTTTACACTGCAAAAGTGGGAATAAGCTAACTAAACCCATCCGCTAAATTAAAACAGACTTGAAAAAATTTGCAACACTAAAAATAAAACAAACTCATTCTTCTTGTGGACTGTGTTGTGAACAGTAGAGCCAAAGGCAAAGTTTCCCCTTTGAGTTATTGAAGATGACTGAAACATTCCGGTAGTTCAAAGTAAAAAGCTTTCGGATAAAGTGGACATCGGGAGAAGTATGTGCAAAAGATCTTTTTGCTTTTTCCCTCTGGGTGTCGTAAGCTCTGGGCCGAGAGCTGCTGGTCAGGCCTACAAACAAGCTCTGCATACAAACAAGGGAAACACATGCTGAAATTGTATTAACCTCCAGGGAAAGAAATGAGGAAATAGAACATGCTTTTTCTCGGCCCTGTCATATGAAAATCTACAAGACCCCTTGAGGTCTTTTTAGAAATGTGTTTAAAAATGACTTTTTTTTTTTTTTGCTCATGTTTGCCTCGTTTATATCCCTTGACACGTACACGCACAATGTGGTGGAACCTCAAAAGGACATTTCCGCCTAAACCTACTTTTAAGTCATTACATAATGTGTTCTCATTTCTGTTTTGCACTTATGCACGAGTGCTCGCACGCACCGCCGTAACGTAGCAGGCTGCATGCGTGTGCCACGTGCTGTGTGTGTGATGACGGAGCGTTGTTGAGGTGGATGTGCTCTGCTGTCTGGGATAGTGCTGATCCTCTTAAATGATTACTGGCTGCGACTAGAGAAAGAGATGGGTGACCTGCGTGGGTGACATGCGGACAGATGTCTCATCTCCATGCTCTGAAGAACACACGCCGTTAAGATCTATGTGCAGTTCGGGCTCCAGGGACGATCTGATGAGATTCCTTATAGTATATCATACTGTTCGTTTGTGCCTACACAAAGGCAATTCCCCTAATTTATTCAGGACATTTTCCTGGCAGGAAGTGGGCTGTGTGTTGAAGAGAAAAGAGATAATATGCCTATTAATAAGCAAAGTTATCTAAATTACTTGTGGTCTCTTTATATTAACACAATTAAAATGCAAATCAACGACCTGTATGTCGTTTGGGGCCGAGCAATAGGGCCTCTGAATAATGCCACTCTATTTTAGGCTATATCACAATATCTCAACATTTTGAATTCTTGTGTAATGCATTTCCTAAGTGTTTAATTTAACCCTTTAGTTCACACCAAAATGATGAATCTAAAAGTCTTGGCGACATATGTCTGCATTAAAACATCCTTGTTTTAATTGATTAGTTGTTTCCAGCCTCCTTGATTTGAAAAAAACAATATTTACTCAAAACAGGAAATTGTTAAAAGCTGTTGGTGCTTGGTTCCTCCACCTTCCCCCATTCAATTCAAAATATAAAACACCTCTGTTTTTATAAATTGGACAGTGCATCAAGCAGTAATATTAATGTCAAGCTAACTGAAGTGTAAAGCAGCAAGGGCATGAAACATTAAACATTCAAACCAACACTATGTAAAATGACTTTAAACATACTTAAGGGCGCTTACTAACTACATTGTGGTGTTTCTTTGATATGATCTTTTGAATTGGAAAAAAGTCAGACTTTTTACTCTGAACCATTCTCTTAATGACAGTGGTCCCTTTTTAGTGTTTACAATTTATGTATGTTGCATTTGTTTTAAATCACAAGTAGGAGGCAGATTGATGGTGGCATAGGATAGGTCCTGAAGTGGGGCTGTAATGTTGCAGCGCTCCCAGAATTTGCACTAGACTAGACTGGAAGCAGGAGTCTGTGAGCGAAGCAAAAGAACAAAGCCAAGTCTCATCCCATCAGCTTAAGAAATTAGGTGAAATTTGTACTCAGTGCTGCTGATATAGTCATTCAGTACGTCCTACAGAGAACAAGCTGCTCTAAGTTGAGTACTGTGTATTCAAGAAATCGCCCACCCTCCAAACCTACCGCGAATGCATGTTTGTAAAGATCAAATGCCTCACTGGCCTTAAAATGATCCTGAATTAGTGCAAATGGTCTCACATTCATTGTAAAATGAGAATATTAACCAAAATGTGGAACTGAATGTAACATCTGGAAACACTATATAAAGTCTCTTTTTCAAAAGAGTCTAATGAATCTGGAAGTAGCTGTTTTCCTGAGGAAATAAGACCTTAACCCAAAACAAAGCTTCTATGTCTCATAACAAGAAATACAGGTTTAGTCCACCTAAACCTGACCAGGGTCTTTTGTGTGCTGAGTTTCTGTTCCACATTTTCTTCTTTAATCTTACTCTGGTTTTTGAAATATAGGAATCTCTCACGTGTCTCTGCACAAAAGCTAATGTTGAGCAAGAAATGGGATTCTTTGAAAGCTGCAAATTCCCACACTGCTCTGTGAACGGGTTGATCATATAATTACCAAAAATGATGTTCATGTAAAGCCAGACAATTGACGATGTAAGATGATCCACAAAGAGGCTCTATTGCATTTTGGGCCACAAAGAAATCTAAGACCGTAATTTTGAAAACGCTCAGCTCCTCCAGAAGCTAAACCTTGTTTGCTGACAGAAGCAGGGAGATGATGGAGGAAAAGGCAGAGTGAAGATGGATGGCAGAAGACTGCATGCATTGTCAGACATTTTTCCTCTGCGACCGTTGGGGAATGTGCGTGGTAGTGACCAGTATCACAGTGTCAGGCTCTGCTCTATGCAGTGTTCCACTCCCAAGCTCTTCACATATAAAACATGTTTTGTCTTTTTTTTCTTTTTTGGCTTTGATTCTCTGTGCTTGACATTTGACTGTGTGTGGGTGCCTTTGGTTCCTGTAGGGGGTCATGCTCACAGGCTTTGCCGGGGCCACAGATGCACACAACTGGAGTCCAGAGCCACAGATTTGCCCTTTTGCTCCGTGTTGTTGATTGTGATGCCTGCATGGTGAAAAGTGGAGCCATTATGGACGGTTTCCGTAGCCAAATGTCAAGGGGAAGTTGAAGACACCAGGCTGATGAATTTGTGCTCTAAGACATTTGATATAATATGTTGTATGTTTCCAAGGGGCGGCTGTAGCTCTGTTGGTAAGGTGAGATCAGTGGTTTGATCCCCGGTCCCGGCTATATGTCAAAGTGTCTCTGGGAAAGACACAAAACCCCTAACAGCCCATTCCGATTCCCAGCTGTGCAGTGCCGGTCCAAGCCCGGTAGAAATTGGGGAGGGTTGTTTTAGGAAGGGCATCCGACGTAAAAACTGAGCCATAACAATAACGTGGACAATGATCCGAAATGACACAAAAAAGAAAATGTATGTTTCCAAAATTGGAGAACCTTAGGTTGAAGGGATTGATGTAGTAAAGATCACATGCTACATTTCATTCAATTTAACCAAGCTGTTTGAAACAGCTGTGGAAAACCAACATCTGGGCATCTGATACAACAGTATGACGTCATGTGTTCGGTTTGTTTTTCAGACTTT
Source organism: Channa argus (assembly GCF_033026475.1). Taxonomy (NCBI): domain Eukaryota; kingdom Metazoa; phylum Chordata; class Actinopteri; order Anabantiformes; family Channidae; genus Channa; species Channa argus. The sequence goes on along the minus strand of NC_090217.1, from coordinate 15,310,208 downwards.
GCTAACTAAAAGCAGTTTTGTTGAAACACTTTCCACATGGATGCAATTGTCAGTTTCTTTGTTGACGCCCTCTCAGCTTGACAGCAAACCATCAAAAACGCCAAAGTGCAAAAATCTGCACTTAATTTCCCTTTTCCCAACTCAGCCTTTCTGAAGAGTATAATTTAGAGCTTCAGGAAGTATTCTGGTGAGAGTAACATGGAGGTGGGGCATGAAAAGGAAGCGGAGGTAACCCCCACACCCACCACCTCACCTTCTCTATTGCATCTCCTTCCATTTCGCTGCATCCTGGTTGGGGAGTTCCTAGTTGGGTTTGTGGCTTGGAGGTGTGTGCATGTGTGCGGTGGCAAGCCTCAAAACAATAGAAGCTTTGTGAGAGGGTCGCGCCGTGAGAGGATTGTTGGGGTGGGAGCAGGGGGGAGGTCAGGGCTTAGTGAAGCGTAGCCATTTCATTAGTCAGGGCTCTCCATTTGCACCTCCTCCTGCTCCCATCTATCCTCCCTCCCTGTCAGGCTCTCGCTGCCTTTCCCTCCTCACTCACTCGTGGAACTACAGAGTGAGGCAGGAGCTGCTCTGGAATAACGGCGCTGAGCAGATGACAAAGATTTTGGTCCAGTGTTGATAAAGATGTGCTTTTGAAGGTGACTGGAGCTGCTTGCTGCCGTTCCTTTGCTGACTCTTGTATTTGTGTTCTTCCGAGGTAAGTCATTCTGTATTGTCATCCCTCCTTCCCCAACTCGTCCCTGCTTACTGACTTGCATCGTGTCTTGTGAACTGCAGCTTTGGTGTCGGATGACCGGACACGGCACTCTCTAACGGGGGCTTTGATGAGCAACTGAGGATGTGATTTTAGTCTCTGTGGTTATGGAGGCATCTCTACATAAGGATGTAGGAATCTTTCTGTTTTGGACAGAAGTTTGATCACTCCGATCCTGCACAATGGGAAAACACCAGAACATATAAATACTGCAGTGTAGAACTTTACCAAAACTATCTTGTTGGAGATTTTTGAGTTTGTATAAGGTTTGTGTGTCTGAGGAGAGTGGGGGGCAACTGCTTCTGGGGCACTATTGTCTCAGCTGTGTTGACTAAATTATCAGTGTTATTAGGATCTATGTGATTGCTTTCTCCCCCCCCCCCCCCCCCACCCTTTCTTTGTCAAACGCATCTTTGGGAACAGCTGAGTGTCTGGATAATCCTTCACATCCTGTGTGGTGGGGAAAAAGCAGAGACTCCCTGTATCCAGTAAAAAATGTGTCCCAAACAAATTTTTAATTTTTAATTTATTTTTTTCCTCTTTCCCTTTATCCCATCCTGAGTGTCCGTTTGCTCCCTTTATCCTGGTAAACAGTTTGCTGTAATGTTCCTTATAACTCATCACACAATGAATGTGAAGATGACCAGTGCTTGGCTATTCTGTGAAGAAAGCTGGATATTTCTATAGAAAAGCCACATTTATGAAATAATCGTGTCTGTCTGGGACCAGTTAAGCTTGCAAGTCAGTCATTGGGTTTTGTCATGACGGTGTCCCAGGAGGTGGAGGGGAATAAACAGAATTTATTACATTTGGTATTTTGAGCTTTGAGGTACAACTTAAGTGTTTTGGATATTGACTATTTAAATGTCAGACATGTATGACTTCTCACAGCTTCAGTGGCTTGTTCATCTGTCCAACAATGAAAAGCCCAAATGAATCCTTTTGGCCCTAATTTAATTCCCAATATTATAAATGTATTTTTTTTTTTTTTTTTTTTTTTTTTAGTTGTTGATAAATAAAATTTCTGTCTTGTACATGCAGAATAGCTTCAACAACCACTACAGGTTCAACCGGCGAGTTAAGTCCAGTCCAGATGTTACTGATCCTTAACTGGATGCTGAAAATGCTATGTGAAAATATTATATTTCGATGTGAAAATTATTAAACGTAATAAATTGTTGTAGGTATGATTACATTATAGTGAATGATGATGCAGAAATATTCAAAATTCTCTGACTAGTTAAAGAGTTTGAAATAAACAAAAGCATAAAAAACCTGTATTAGTGTGTCTAAGAGGCAGCAGCTTCTTCTTCTCTTTTTAGTTCCCCAGTTCGCTCAGTGCTGCCATCCTTAACACGGCAAGAGCCGATTGCTGCTCGTCACTAGTTTGTTCACTTTTGTCAAAGTGTTGCTCTAAGCTGTTTTAATGAGCGTTTCTGGAAGATGGATCCGGCTCTGTCTCCTGCACAGTGAGAAGATGGTCCCAGAATGGGGCTGCACTGTGTCAATCCATGCAGTGTCTGTTGTTCAACTACGTGGTGATGACGAGACAAAAGTTATTTCTTCTCGAGTACTTCCGTTACTCTATTTCCCCTTGCTTTTAGCATTAAATTCCCTAACTCCCTTCCTGTCTCCAGCTAAGGTACAGAGATGATTGCGGTATTGATTTTTCTCACGTGTCTCTTGGCAACAAAGTGAAAAGGCAGTTTCCCAGATCTCAAAGTTTAAGTGTATTATATAAGAGTATAAGTGCTCCATTATCGAATACCATGGAAATCCTAGCTTCAAGTAATCTGGACTTTCTCATATATGCTCTTTCTGAACTGCAAAGTGTCAAGTTGAAACCTTTTTAACACAACTGTCCATCTTATCTTTCCACAGAATGAAGAAGTAAATCACCTGTTGTCGCAGTCATGGCTGTCCAGGCTGGCATCCAGGTAGGGCCACTACCTTATACATATATAGTGTGAGGTGTGCTTTGATTGGTCCCATGATTCCAAAGTTGGAAATAAAGGAGTTTCAAAATTACAATGGTGTACTTTAAATATGTTGTTAAGTAACTTAAATGTGTTTGTGTTAAATTATCTAGTCTGTTCTAGGTTTTAAATCTTCACCTTGTAGTGGGGCAAAGACTTTTTGTTATAGTGTCGTCCTCAGCCAAATCAGTGCTCTTCTAACAGCTCACGCAGTCAGGGAGTTCCTGACATTGTTGGAGTTATTCAGATTAAGTAAAGCACTGCAGACATCTGTCTCCCTCCGAACAACTGTGGCGAGCCCACCTGCGTTGCAGCACGCTGTCTTGTTGTTGTTACGCATTATTGACGTTCCGCGGAGGAGTTTTGCTGCACATTTTTTAGGGGGAGTGGGTGGAATGTGCAACACTTTTTCCTTTCCCCTCCCAGCAACAAAGTGTCAGCCACCCTGAAATCCAAAACAACAAACGGGTAAAATTACAGATCTGTCTCATGGCCGCGCCTTATTGAGGAAGGGATTTCTCTGTCATCTGCTTTGGAACGTTGTTTGCTCGCCCCACCCGTCTTGGACTGTGGATATGTAAAGTATGTATCCCAGCGATATGCATGTGAAAGGAACATGTGACAGGAAACCTCTCAGTCTGATGTGGATGTGTTGACGAGGCTGTGAAGAGTCTGCTCCAAGTTGTTATTGTTTTTAAGTGTAGTCAGATGGTGCAGTATGAGACACACCATAGTTTCCCCAAGAAAAGAATATGTTAGTAGCCTTCAGTTTTCCCACATCATTGTGACTTTGTCTAAAACATAGTAAGAGTACTTTTACTTTACTTTAAAAAAGAAGTGCTTAAAAAAACATAACAATTTGTTGTCCAATTTCTTTATCTTCATCTTAATGCAGTACTAAAGAACAGTAACATCATCAGTGATGTTACGATTAGCGTCTCTGAAAATCTGCGTCTTATATTTGCAGTTTAATGTGTATTAAGGTAGTTTATGTGTGTTTGTATGCAGTACATAATACGAAATACAGTGCAGAGTGTATGAATTTTGGTATTGAATGTAATCAAAAGCACCCTGTGAAGATATTGATCCATGTCTGACTGTAGTGATGCTGCAGAGACTGTGTAACACTGCAGCTACGTTGGAAGCTCAGCTCAGGGCTTGACTGCCCATGTAGAGCACAGTCACATTCATAACTGGCCCCACGCTGACTGCTTCGTTCACCCATGCTGAAAATGTATCGACTCATGGAAGCAAAAGTAGCATATGTGCACATCTATTAATGCACTGTAACAGTATGTATGTAAGTATGATGCCTGCAGAATTTAGTATTATTATGACGCTCTGACATCCAACCATTGTTTTCTTTTTGTGTCATCACGGAGCAGCAGAAACCTGCATACAGTATATAATTAAGCAAAAACAAACAGATGTATCAACAGCTTACAAGCTGATAAATACTGGTTATACACGATTTCCTAGATCTAGTTTCTCATCCTAACATATTCGCTGGTCAGCTGTAGTTTTTGCGTGTGTCATGACAAAGGCAACATGAGGTGACACAGCAATTAGGCTTCATCTCTATTAGTTCTTTGATGTCATCTTAGTTTGTCTCATTGTCTTCTTGACGCAAATGTGACGCGCTTTTTTTTGTCTCCACCAACATCAGAGCTCTTTTTAACTGGCTTTAAATGCAGCAGAAGGTATGAAAGGGTGTGTTTGTTTGTTTGAAAGAAGAACTGGGCTTTTTAAATAGGAGAAAAACCTAAAAAGATACTCAAAGATACACATTGCTGAACACAGAAAGCCTGATTGACAACTGATAATCTTGGAGAAGCAGTGTTAATCATCATGGTAACATATCTGTGGCTAAGAATGTCATTGTTTGCTCTTCTAAAATTTCTTCATTCTACTAAAGCAACTTCTTTTTGTCACCCAACAATATTTGAGGATGACCTCCTTAGTTCAGGCTGGCCAATTTATACAGCTGTGTGTTTACATGTGATCCTAAAGGCTCAAAGGTCAGCAGGCAGACCATGGGAAGTTTAACACAAGGAAACACTTTTGGAACAGAAAGTGGTCAATTGGAGACACGTTTGGTATCATCAAAGCTAATCCAAATGTAATTTTTACTTTATTTGAATAAACACTTAACCAATTTCCTTCCTTGAGCTACTGAATATCATTTCAGAAGACTTGCTGGCCTCCAGTTTTAAATGGCATCAGCTCTGAAGCGTAAATGGTAACATACAAGCACAAACTGCTTGAATATCTCAGTAGGTTGCATTTGTGTGTTGGATTATCAATCCACATTCCTGCATCCAGTAAGAACAGGGGTGGTGCACGGCAAACTAGATTAACTGAGAACGCCCCTATGCTGGGTCTAATGCAGATTTCAGTTGACAATATTAGTCGGCTTTAAAACCTGAATGCTAACCGTGAAGCCGTATTACAGTAGGAGAAGGGATTATCCCCCCTGTTCAGTTGACTTTACTAATTGGTGCAGCGTCTTTTACGTAACTTGGAAGTGTTACACTAACCAACCTCATTTTCTAATTAGCTGAATGTGGAGATGTGCACATGTTGTTGTGAATCTTCAGAGCATTGCAGGCTGCCTGCTCTTTTGAACTGTCTTATGTATGTGTGTGTAAAAGATGTGTGTATCTTTTTTGAAGTAACCTTTTCACTTTAGAACATCAGGTGTTTTTGACCTTTCACTAGTGCAATTTCTGTGTGTTCAGAGGTCACACTGATGGGCATTGGCAGACTCAGGGGTGGGCAGCAGAGGGCATCCCCCACCTCTGGTGCCCACAAGGGCAAACAAAAATAAAAAGGCAAAAGTGGAGCAAATTTGATAAAGTGGCCTTTAGGATGCCCTCAATATGATACAGTGATGTAGACTTTTTACCAAAAGTCTTCTGCTCATGGGGCCCAGTCAATGTATCAGGGGCCCACAAGACTTTTTTTTTTTTGTTTTTTTACACCCATGCTCCTTAAACAGCCTGTCTGCTGTCTGCCGCCACGACTGCTACTCAGCCAGTCATCTAGTGAAAGATTCTGTGGATTCGCCTTACAAAAAAATGTAGGATGCAGTCTTTTTATAGCCCAACCTCTAGCAGAAATACAAACATTTTCCTCATTTTTTTTTAAAAAAAAAACATTTTTAAATGGAAGTGCAGTACCAGTGTAAATTGAAGTACCTCTGCAAAGTTTAAATGTGACGTGAAAATATTTCTTCAGGATACAGAATGACAGCCTGAATGTACTTTCCATAGGCCCAGCTGATAAAGGGATTCTTCCACACCGTAGGACGATGTTCCACATACTGTGTCCCTCAGCCAGTTTTTCCCTGCAGCCTAAATGCACATTCAGTTAATAGCATCCTGATGATTGCTGGGACTGTTCAGCATCAGCGGAAGTACATTAATATGTAACAAGCTCTCTGTTTAGAATCCAGAAGCTTTCCTGTTTGTATCCAGAACCAGCACGATAAATTCAGGGCCACAACAAGACTCTGCCTTGTTTTAAGTACAATGACCCCTTCAGTAGCCGGTGGACGCAATGTCCCATTATTGACATGTTATAGACTTGATTTAAAGGCTGTATCTTAAACAGATGTCAACAAATTGATTTTGAGGGGGGGGGGGTCATCCAGAAGTGAGTTATGTAATCTCTCTTTTCATAGTGCACATCTGCTGCTGGTGTCTAGATTAACCCCTCTGCCATGTCAACAGTTAAAATAAAAATACATAGCCATGTTGTAAAAGTTGTTTGCAATATTATATTCGATGGATCTTTAAAGCTCAAAGTCAAGAGCTTAGATAGCCTTAAATTTGGGTTCATATGCCATAAAACTGAAGAGAGAAGAAGAGAAGAAAACTGTCCCCATTTATTGTTAAATATATTTTATCTAAGAATATTTGAACATAACTGCTGCAAAATTATCTTGCATCTCTTGTATATATGAAGGACTTTGTGAAGTATCAATGTAAAAGAAATCACAACGCAGAAGTAGAAGAGGTAAGGAAATAGGAGGTATTGTGCAACAGTACAGTAGAGATGGATATGATGGGACATAAGTGTCAAGAGCTAGACTCAGCATCCCGCTGCAGGCACTGAGCCCTGTGCTAGACACCCACTAATGCAATGAAGTGCAACAATTTTCCCTTGTCTGTATTTATTCTTGGAATAGAAAGAAGAAAATGTTATAAAGATGTTTTGGTTATAAAGAGGAAACACTTGAAAAGCATAAAAGAACACAGTGCTACAAGGTGTTAGGTGGTTGGAGATAAAAATGAGATTATGTCGTTTGGAAGCACACAGTTCAGGGTTTTAACCAGGTCGAGCTGCAGTGCCAGAGTCGGTGAGTGGTGTGCGTGCAGTCAACTCCAGCAGAGCATTGAAGTGAAGTGTGACGGCACCGCTGACGCTTCCTCTTTGCCTGGCTGGGTCGCACAAATTCCTCACATGGCGAGTTTGATTACGCTGTAGTTCTGCAGTGTTAAAGGCTGTTCAAGTGTATCAGAATTCCATATCCATTTATTATTTGTTTTTATTCTTTTACTTGCAGTGTTTTGCCGAGTACTAATCGGGCTCATTTTACCTTATTGAACAGAGAACATTGGATCTATACGTTTTTGTTAATTACTTTTTATAGCCCACCCTGGGAGCAACTTGGGGTCAGTATCTTGGCCTTGTCATCATGTGGCCTGTAGAGACGAGGAGTTGAATCAACAACCTTGTGTTTTGTGGACCATTGCAATGCTTTCTTACTGACAGTGAGACAATACCACTGTCCAGTCTGTCCATTTAACAAAAGGCTACAGCCAGTTAATAGAAAATGAATCTGGCTCTGTCTAAAAGATTTATTTATTTTTTAATTTTTTTCAGTTCTATTCATTGATGTCATAGCCTGTGTCTCTGTGTGTTTTTGGTAAAATCATATTTAGCCAACAGACTTGATAATGGAATAAATCTTCTCTAACTTTCAGCAAGAGAACTAACAAAGTCTATTGCCCAGGGTGATGATGCTTAAAACATAAATGCACTTAAAACCATAACTAACTGAGAGAAAAGTAGTCGGGTCAGATTAGGGCGATGTCTCAATAAGAAGGCAGCCACACTAATCTGTGAGAGCACTTTGCCAGCCTCTCTGTTCATGTTTCTAAGATGATGTAGACCATATTAATTGTATTATCCTCAGAGGTCTCAGGGAATTCAACAGAGCATTACTGTATAATGCTGTTTGTCAAGACATTCGTGTCTTGTATTGTATTTATTTCCACATTAGCAGAAACCCACCATTTAATCTTACTTCCATTTTCCCTCCCCTCGTCTCCAGGCCTGGTTTGGTGAGAAGTTTGATGCCCCCTTGCTGAGCCCCAGGAGCCCTCGCAGCCCATTAGCACAGCGCCATGGCCCCGGCCTCGCAGATGTCTTCCAGTACGATCAGTGGCTGGCAGTGCGACATGAGGCAACCCTGGTGCCCATGCAGGAAGATCTGGCTATTTGGCTCACTGGCATGCTGGGTGAGTGCTGTGTCCTACCTGAAATTGGGTTGTCCTTTTTTAATTTTTTATTTTTTTTTTGTCTTGTCTGACAGTTAGTGGACAGATCTTGAGTTGACACCTATTGGGTTTATTCCTTACTGTAAGGTGCTGTCAATGATTAAAATGATGCAGGACTGGCTACAAAACCTCGAGATACGTGAATCAACACTTGACACTTGCACACCAATAAATTTTCTCCCACGCTGCTCGCAAAACGGTTAAACACAATTGACAACTGTCTTGCATGTAATAGGATTTGCGTGGGGCTATTTCCAACCGGACCTTAGCAAACCAGTGGAACCAAATCCCTCATTTCATTCTTGAAATTCACAGACTTTAAACTGATTCCAATGTTTTCTGCAAATTAAAAACTTTTGGAATTTTCGTTGCTTTCATTTTTATTAATATGGAATGTGGGCATGTACCAAACACTGAATATGAGTTATTGGTGCTGTGGCTGTGACGTTACATGTGATGTGTTTTTAAACTGTCAGTTTTCAATACTTAGTAGCAGGATGTTGCAGGAACTGGTGGCAGGCAGTGGAGAAAGTTTCAAGCCTCAGGCTGCAGCTCATGTCATGTGGAAAATCAATTTTTGTGGCACGACCTTTGTCACTTAGAGTTATGGCCATTGTTGGGTTTTCTTCCAAATGTGAAGTCCGACTCATGGCCTTTTGTTGAGTTCCCTGGGGCAGTGATTTACTACAGGGGTCGGGGAAGTGCCATCCTCTCTCAAAGAGTTTGTTTTTTCATCTGCAGTCTTTTTGTAAATGTAAATACATGGTGTATTTACTGGGTTTGAGAAAGCAGTGATTTGTATTCTTTCTTTTCACTTTCTTTTACCAGGAGAGGAGGTGAGAGCAGAGTTTTTTATGGAGGAGCTGAATAACGGCGTGAAGCTCTGCCTGCTTATTGGTGTACTGCAGACTAAGATCGCCCAGAGCTGCCCCTCTGCACTCAGCAAGGTGAGTCAGGGATGAAAATAGCTCAGACCTTCAACTAAAGGGCAGCTTTCATGCTCTCACATGCGGGAGCCCTGCAGGTCAGTTTGGACGACTCTGAATTTGCCGGGTATAAAATGTTTACCTAATATTTACACAACGTGACAGACGAGAGTCAGTAATAATGAAATCGTGACCAGCGTGTATCCAGTCAGCAGATAGTAGCACTTGGGTCTCTAACAAAGACTACACACAATTGTGACAAATGCACCAGGTGTAACAGACAATTAACAATTACCTGACAAAACTGGTACCGAGCCTGCAGTACTGCATAACACATGTCCTTACAGGGACTGTGTCTCAGGCTATTGATGGTTAATGATGAATTATTTGTCCTCACAGCTGTTCCCCACAAGGAAGGTTGCATGTAAGCAGGACGCCTCCCCAGGCTCCTTCTTTGCCCGCGACAACACGGCAAACTTCCTGGCCTGGTGTCGACACATTGGTGTAGAGGAGACCTATCTGTTTGAGTCAGACGGTCTTGGTAAGAACTACGATTGATTTCTTCTGTTCTCTCATCCTCTGCCCTCTCTTGTCTCCTTTAGTTCATGTGCAGCAGTTAAAATCCAGCCATGTCAAAACATGAGTCGTAGTAAATCTGACCTCTGCGTTGTTGGAAACCTTTTTGTTTTAGATCAATGCAACCTAGTAACACCTTACCTGGTTGGACAGTTATGAATCTCTGTTGTTGTAATGCAGAAACCCACTTATTAAAGTGCATCTTCTGGTGCTTTGGCAAAGAGTGAGAGAGATTTTCCCAATCCACTTATTAAATAACCAGATAAAATTTCCCAGAAATGGGGGCAGCAAGTGCTACAGTACACAGAGTTGAAGTTGTGTTTAAGTAGGCAAGCGGAACAAAGCTGGGATTTTTCAGCAAAGAATGTCACTTTAATCGACTCGTAAATGTTTTTATTCCAAGCGCAACAAAATGTTCAGAATACTTAAGAAGATAAAAAGCTGCTTCACAATGTTTGGCTTCATAGTGAGGAATGTTAACAGGATGAACTGACTAGACCGCGGCTGTAAGCTCCTAATATCATTGCAGAAGATCTGAATCTGTTGTTTAAGCCTTGTGTCTTAATGGTTTAATAGGATCTGTTGAGGAGAGCAATCACCCTGACTACTCTGTATGGGGGCTCCCCATAAAACAGATTATAGTGATTGTACCGTGGGATTTATAGGAGCATGTACACACAGATTCTTTATTTGTGGTCAATATGCCCCTTTTTTTTTTTTCACTAATCACCCTTTAGAAAATGATTATCTTGTGCACTTTTTTCAATATAACACATGCATTTAGTCACTTCCCATCCCCTCTTTATTGCCCATTGTACTTTTTGAAGAGAGCAGAAGTGGCAGCGTCTTCCTTTGATTAGTATATTTATTAATCTGTTTGTGTTTGTTTTCTACCTCAGTGCTGCACAAAGAGCCACGGCAGGTTTGTCTCTGTCTGCTGGAGATTGGCCGCATTGTCTCCAAGTATGTATTCGAGCACAGAAAGACAGTTTCCACTGGCTTTATACATAATTAAGTAACAGTTAAACATTGGTTTGAAACTTGTGCTGTGCATTTCTTAGGTACGGTGTGGAGCCTCCTGTGCTGGTGAAGCTGGAGAAGGAGATCGAGCTGGAGGAGACTCTGCTGATGACAGAGGAGCCACCCCCAGCCGTCAAAACCTTCAGCGTGTGCTGCCAGCATGGCGGCCTCTACCAACCTGGGGTGAGTTGTGACTGACAACTTGGAACATATGAACAGGGAATGAGCTCCACACAGCTATAAACACACATAATGAGACTTTCCACCTGGAAAGGGCAAGTTTTGCATCAGAAACGGCTTTAACTGCTGCGAATATTTTCCCCCTGAAGCATAAAGACAACTGTCATATGTTTAGGTGGTGTTCAGATGATAAATTAATTCATAATTCAGAAAGGCGTAGCCTGTGGAGTTGTGGAAGTTGAGGAAGCTTCCTCACGTGTTCAGCGTCTGCCGTCGCCCGTGTGACATGTGAAGTGTTGATAGGCTACAGATGATCACGTTAGCAGCACATAGGTTGCACATGTGCGACCCAGTTGAAGCAGAGCCATGATCAGCGTCAGGCAGCGGCTTCTGCTGCTTCAGTGGCGCCCCACAGGGTACATGATGCATCCGAGCCCCCGCCCCATGTGACCACGGCACGCTGTGACTCATTGCAACACGTGACCAAATTTGTGCCATCATCATACAACCATAAGTACACACCCACTGTTCATAGTCCAGAGAAAATCCTCCATCTCTTCAACCGACTGTGGGTTTTACTGTGTAAGTGTTAATGGGGAGACTGGGAGTTCGGTGGGTGAAACACTGTCAGGGTGGGTGGATTTATTCCTAAAGGAGGCAGCTGGGGTAAAAATAACTGCACCCATTGAAGTTGAATGCAGTTTGCATAAAATAAATTACATTTATTTTGTAAAATGTTTGTCGGTTTCTTTTATAGCAAATTCTGTCAGTTTCAGTGATTTTCGCCCGGTGTGACTTCCTCACCTCACAACACGTTTCTCGTGTTGGAAGAGACATTTTAAAAAGGAAACCTGCTCACTTCAGTGGGTGCAATTGCATTATTATAGTGCCCATAAAAAGTATTGACTCTCTTTAGATGTTTCCCCCTTTTATTGACATTATAAATCAATCATGTCCAATGTAAGGTAGCAACTTTGAGAAAAGCATTTCAGAATAATACCTTATTATCAAAGTGAAGAGAGGTTTCTACAAAGTAATGTCAATAAAATAAAAATACGTCAGGTGAAATAAGTGTCTGCAGAAATATTAGTCCCTTTTTAAAATGACTGAACTAATCCAACAGAGGTCCGGTCATTTGGTGCTAGTAATCTCACAATTAGTGAAAAAGGGATGACGTGAGTGCAGTGAATGTGTCACAAGTTTTTGTAGTACTGGAAGGTCCAGTCACTGCTTAATCAGTATTCCTTGCTACAATTATGCCATGAAGACAAACGAACACACCAAGCAACTTCGAGAACAGGTTAATTGAAAAGCATAAGTCATCGGATGGAAACACAAGAGGGACTGTTACCTGTTACCCCAGTTCTTCACGAGACTATGTTTGGTGGACACCAAGCAGTGCACATCACCACAGACACACCATCCCCATCGTGGTGGCAGCACCATGCTGTGGGGACGCTTCTTGGCAGCTGGACCTGGAAGGCTTGTAAAGGGGGTCAAATGAATGAATGATTGGTTTTCCAGCAAGACAATGACCTGACGCATACAGCGAAAGCTATACAGAAATGGTTTACTGATAACAAGGTGAATGTTCTGGTGTGTCCCAGTCAAAGCCCAGAATTCAATCCAGTAGAGAATTTGTGTCACACCCGATTCCCACGCAACCTGACAGAGCTTGAGAGGTTTCGCAAAGAAGAATGGCATGGTTAAACCTACTTTATTCCCCTTACCCACATACAGGAGCACGGCATGGATGACCCACCTTGCAACTGCTCCAACAGAGTGTCCATTGAGTACCTGTCCGAGGGCCGCTACAGACTGGGAGACAAGACCATCTTTATTAGAGTGAGACACACTCACACACACACACTTAATCCAGATGTTAGGATTTGTGTAATTGAAGAAGTAAACTGTTAGATGAATGGATTTTATGGATTTTTCTGAGACCAAACATCAGTGCAAGTGAACGGAGAAATGGAGGAGAAAAGAAATTCTTGTTTTTAATGAACCATGATGGTCAGTATCTGTAAGGCAGGAATCTGGTATTGGCACCTGTTGTACTATTGCTGGACTCATGTAAGCTTGTTACCCAGTAGTGGTGGATTCCATTAGGCGATTACATCATAATTGCACCACCGTCTTTAGTGCCAAGCCTCAGGATAGACGAGCTTATTTGTGGCTCTGCGTAGACTATTTTTGGAATTTCAAGGAAGATGTCAATGTTTTTTTCTTTATTTATTTATTTTTTTCTTATACACGTCTACAAAGATGCGACTCTTCTTAGAAGGGTTGTAGCAGCCTTTTGTGTTTTAACGAGTACTTCTTCTTCACAGATGCTACATGGGAAACATGTGATGGTGCGTGTGGGGGGGGGCTGGGACACTCTGCGTGGGTTTCTGATGAAGTACGACCCTCTGCGAGTGCTGCAGTTCACCACCCTGGAGCAGAAGATTCTGGCCTTTCAGAAAGGCCCCCCCGGGCTGGGAACTCACCACCAGCATGCCAATGCAGCACCGCCTCCCCCTCCTGACATGGACCCCCTCGCTGCTGTCAACAACCTCATCTCATCTTCCTCCTCCTCTTCCTCCTCTGCCTCATCATCTTCCTCTTCCTCCAGCTCTGTTTGTAGGCCCCCAGTGACTGGCCAGACGTGTCGTTCACACACGGCCTCCCCAGCCTGCACACCCACGCTGCCCAGGAAAGGTGCCACAGCGGCACCCAGGAAGAATTTCCACATGACGCCTTCCTCCCCCAACAAGCCCACCCAGCTTCCTCTGCCAGCCATTACTAAAGGTTCCTCCTCTCTGCCCTCGACACCTGTGGGAAGCTCCTCCAAACAGTCTCCCAGCCCAGGGGGTCAGGTTGGGCCGCTCCAGCGCAGAGCGCTGACTCCATCGGCAGCTCCATCACCTGCTCCTGTAGATCCAAGCTCGGCCTCCAAGCTGAAGCTCAGACCACCACCCCGTGGTACCACCTCTCAACCCCGGAGCCCTGTCTGCCCCGAGCCATCTTCAAAGTGCCCCAAATCCTCCAGCCCTTGGACATCTCACTCATCAACCTCTGTGCCTCGCTCCGTCATTGCACCAGTACGGGCACCCGCCCCTAAAGATGCTCGGCCTCCCGCAGGCACCAGCCAGCGCTCCCGCTTAGCACAGCGCCGCCCTGGCTCCCCAGCCTCGCGCCTCCGTCTAGAGGCAGCCAGGCGTGTGCGGACGGCCACACGGGCTGCAGGGACACCAACTCCAAGGGCAACAACTCCACAATCCAGGACCCCCACCCCCAGCTCAAGGACAGCTTCCCCAGCTCTGCCAAAAGCTCCCTCCTCCCAGCCTAAAACCAAAGAGTCCTCAGCCAAACCTAAGGGGCCGGCCCCAACCAAGGCTGCTGCTGTCCCTCCACGAGGTACCACTGTCCCCGGGCGGGTCCCAGGGGGCAACAAGAGCCCTTCGCCCACCACACAAGCCAATCAGAAAATACCAGCCACAGCACAGAGAGTGGGGCGAAAACAAGCCACCACAACTAACCCCGTCAATGGAAAGTCAACTCTAAAACCTGAATCAGCTCCAACTCGAGTTCTCTCTCAGCAGAAAACCAGCCCCAATGTCAAAGCAGTAAAAACAGAGCCCAGCATCAGTAGGAAGGTCCCACAATGCAAAGGCAAAAGTGAGGACCCTTACTTTGAAATTACTACTAAAAGGAGGCTGAAGACGTAACTGGGGGATCTGTGAAGACTTCACCCAAACCCGCACTTCTGGGAGCTTAGACTCTTCAAACAAATAAACTTCGACACTAATCCTCATGAAAAAAGCTCATCCTTTTTAACCATTTGTCTGCAAATTTTTTTGTTGATTTTTTTTTAATTTATGTTATTTAATAGTCTTTTATTTTTTTAATCCAAAAAGGTCAAAGATATCGTGTCTCTGTTTTGTCTTTGTGATGAACTAATGGTCTTTGAGAGTTTAGCTCCATGTGTCTGATTAACACTAAGCCGTGAACAGTGTTTAAATCGCCACCTTCGTTATTTGTGCAGTGGTTACAAATCGTGTGTCTGAACTGACTTTTAAACAACAAAGCATAGATTTTTGTAGTTTTTTTTTTTTTTTAAAGTTCAGTAACACAACTGGAACATAAATCCCAGTTTCTGATGGAACGTTTTTGTAAAAATGATATCTAGATGGAGGATTTGTCGCAGTAGCGTCAGACGAGGCGCCATCAGAACCGCTCCTTCCTGTTGTGTGCCTTTTATCAGAAATGAACTCTGAGCGGCATTAGAATGTATTAGATCATTGGGGCGGTGCGTGGGGGTGTGGTGGGGGGATTTAATGGTTTTACCAAACGTAATTGCACAATGTGTCCGAGCACTCGTGACTTTGGTTTCGCAGAGAAAAGCCTCAGTCTCAGTTGAACTACTGATCAAACGCCTCTTATTCTTTTTAACCGAAAACACTCACAAGGCCAGAATCATTTTTTAAACAGAATCTACTCTGTAACTAGTTTTTATATACATTTATTTTTTTGTGTGTGTGTATTACAAATCTAGATTTCTATGTGGTGTGTGTGTGTGTGTGTACGTGCGCGAGCGTGTGCATATAAAGTATATATTATCAGTGAGGCTTTTGTTTGGCACTTTACAGAAACTTTGTTTGTCACAGTTTGAATGTCAAATTGTCGATTGTGTCTCTGGTTCCAGCTACTTTTTTTTTTTTTTTTTGTCAGTTTGGATTAATAAATGGACAAGTGTTTTGAAAAACATCTTTTGTTATGTTGCAATGTGACTCATTCAACATGTTTTGCTGTTGCACATTGCTCCAAATGCTATTAGAACTTCTTTTCCCACTAAAGCTTTAAGTCTCTCTGAGCAGGGTCCTCAACAAAGTCCTCCAAGTATTCGGACCGTGGGGGGGGGGGGAAACATGTGGGTGATTAGTAATGCAGATAAGCAATGGATCTGTTATTATGCCTGACATCATCATTGATAAATAGAAGTGAGCTTAGTTTTTAGTAATGCTCAAACCTGGGACGTGTCTCTCAGTCTTTAATTCTGTCAAGGTGCAACTCAACAAATCAAAAATGAAGACTACGTCCACTGAGCACTAGCATGAATGGAACTGGTCCTTTAGTAGCTGTCTGTGACCCTCTGCTGCCCCTTAGAGCATCTGATAAAACACTGCAGAGGATGCAGTTTGTATAATATGATTTGAGTGGATTTTGTCTGCAGAATGATCTTCCCATCCCCTCAAGAAGTAGCTTATTTTTCCTTCAACTTTATGAAAAGGTTTATTTAAACTCCCTCTTAACATGAAATCATGTTTCCACTCGTACTTTAAATGTGGGCACTGCAGAGGCGGCTCATTAGATTAACTGGATGTATCTGTATGGGGATTAGTTTACTGAGGCCCAGAGGCAATTTATTTAGTCCCGAAACGAACTCCCACCTCTAGAGTATAAACAAAGTTAAGGTTTTAGGTCTGCAGTAGTTTTCAAAACTTTTAGTTTGGATTTTGTCTTTCATAACATTACTGTTTTGGTACACTGTCACCGATTGCAAATGACTGCAGAATCCAGTCCTTGATGAAAAGACACTGTCCCAATGTCCAGCCAAGAAAAGAACACTCTGAAGGAGGTAGGTGTCATGTGTTTGCTGTTTAGAGACATCTTTAATGAAAGAGGCTTCACAACAAGGTGCAAACCCCTGGTCAAGGACCAAAAGGACAGATTAGACGTTATTAGTCAAAATCCAAAATTGCCTGTCCAGTGCTGGAATAACATTCTGTGGATCAAGCAATCCAAGATGAACTTGGGTTGAGGAAAAATATGAAGAAGTAAAGGAACCTCGCTCATGATCCAAAGCATCACCTCATCTGTCGAACATGGATGAGGAATCAATGTTATGACGTGTATGGCTGCCGATGGAGCCGGGTCACTGCTGCTTATTGGTAATGTGACTTGCTGATGAAAGTAGCAGAATGAATTCTGGAGTGTACAGGGCTACACAAAAAACTATCTGATGGTGCATTATATTACAGATGTACCACAGTACAGAGAGGGTTTACATCTGAGTCGGATTATTCTTTTCCCTTTTTCTTTAAGTTAATAACCACTGCCAAAAGTATTGATCATGGTGTGTAGCAGAGCTAGCAGGGAGGCCTGGCTGGAGCAGAGTAGATTGACTTTAAGGTTAATAATTAGGTCCGTTTAAATTGGATTCTGTAGCTTTAAATGAAAAAGGCGATTCTGTGCGGAAGTCGTTTACGTGTTTCTGCTGCACCCAAGTTGCCACAAATCAGCTAATGCAGGTTGATAGAAATTTACATTTCCACTATTTGTAAAATTAAACCTCTTTAAAAATTCTTTCACCAGTTATCATCATGCAATTTTGAACGATACAATTTTAATGTCTTCCTGTTTTGCCTTAAGGAATTTTAAAAAGCTAAACAAAAACACACTAAGTTTTTAATCTATAGGCATTTATTAAATATCAAAATACATTCAATTACA
This sequence comes from Channa argus, assembly GCF_033026475.1. Taxonomy (NCBI): domain Eukaryota; kingdom Metazoa; phylum Chordata; class Actinopteri; order Anabantiformes; family Channidae; genus Channa; species Channa argus. The sequence continues at coordinate 15,292,711 of NC_090217.1, read as the reverse complement.
AATGACAATTGACCTAACTTTTTAAAAGACACATGTGCATATGGTTGTGAATTCTTATCTAAAGTCAATAGACCAGAAAGTTCAGCTTAGTAGTTCAAGAAAATACTGACAGACACTTACAGGCTTAAAGTCTATGGTTTCATCAGCTGTATGTGTAAATGTAAAAGCCTTTAGAAAAGTCATGGCGCATATCAGAGATTCACAGGTTAACATGTAATCAATCAGCAAGTACAATTAAATACAATAAACCCAGTGTGCAAAGTACAAAAAGACTGACCGGACTGTTAATTCAGTCCAAAGAAGAATACAAGACAGCAGAAGTTAAAACATCTCTGACAGTGGTTACAGAGACGCAGTTAAACCATGTTTGGTTCTGGTTTTCTATAAAAAGCTAAACTGTGCAATATTAGGTTTAATTGCTTTGTCACTTTATTCTGGCTGTTCACTGGATCTCCTCCGTTTAGAGGTAAGTGGAACTTTTAAAGTGAAGCCAAAAAAAAAAAAAAAGTATTTAATGTTTTTTTAAAAATGTTTATTAAAGGTTTGGCTCATATGCGTTTAAAACTTAACTAAAAAAAACTAAACTAAATTCTGAGTGGTGCAGTTTTATTGTTTTAGATACTAGCTGGGCATCAACACCTATGTTGCTGTTGTGAAACTCTCCAGGGATAAAATGCCTTGCTGTGTCAATCTTTAGTGGTTTGGAACTTTAGTGCATCCAAAGCAAAAGCAACAAACACTGTAAAGCCACAACAGCTACTTTTTAGTTATTAAAAAATAGACATTTATGGAAAACTTAAAAAAAAAAGTTTCTGTGATTGTTACAATGTCATTCGAGTGTTTTAGAAAAGTGGCATTTAGTTATCAGGAGCAAACAGCCGTAGTCTTTGTACAAAAGACCTTTTTGGGACTTAAAAGATCTATTTCACCTGCAGAGTGTTGGTGATATAACCCGTTTGTATAGGTTTTTTTTTTATGTCTTTTAGTCAGCTGGGGTCAAAATCCATGCACCAGTCTTGAGGAACCACATTCTGCTCGTCACCAACATCTCCCCGGTTTTTTAGGCAACTTGACAGTTTGACTCTCCATAGTTCAAAAACGCACCACAGGGAATTTTACAGTATATGTAGTTCCAGGTTCACAGGAGCAGAGGTGTGTGTTCTCCTGCTGGCTCCATGCGCCTTGTCAGCTGCCGTATCCGGGCCAGGAGACGGTTGGGCAGTGATGGAAAGTGGTGGCTTGGGTCCAGGACGTTGGTCTTGCGGCGCTCTCGTTCCTGCAGCCACATGAGGTACGGGCTGGGAGGGAAGAACGGCCGGGAACGCTCACGGTAGAGCTGCAGAACGATCCCACAAACGCCAAGTACCACCCACACTGAGATCATGACGTAGTCTGGTAAGAGGGACATGAAGAGAGATGCTATTAATATTAGACCAATAACCTGGGCTACAGCCTTAATGAGTTTACCGCTTTAGGTTTGACTTTTTAGCTGGGAACTCACCGATCGTTTGGAACGGCACGTCTGTGAACACTGAACTGAAATTGGTGTTGAGCAAACGTTTGAGAATGTTCAGGGTGATGAAAGACAGGCTGGTGTAAATGTAGGCATTGACTGCTAAAATAACAGCGTAAGCACCAACGATGCCACATGTTGTGATGTTACCCTGAAACAGAAAATACTGCTGTGAGATGCTGGCAGTTTTATTACATTGAGAAGTAATCATTTCCTTTCTTGCCAAGAAAACAAAAAAAGAAAAACGGCATCCTACTATCAAGACTCATATTTGGATCAAGAAAAATAAAGGTGCAGGTTGGCTAAGCTAAACATTTTGACAAAGCCAGTGAAGCTGTTTACCCTTGTTTCCAGTCTTCATGCTAAGCTCATAATTAAATCCATACTTACAAGTCAATTTTAAAAAATTGTCAACAGGTTTCCTATGATTCTACTTTGGAGCTGCCATGCTTTTAAACTGTACTGAAATATCTTTGCTTCTAGCTGAAAAATGTCTTTAGATGATGATGTCATTTGCAGGACCGTTCACCAAGACTACGGTGGACTAAGCAGTGCGACATTATCTGAACGGTTTAACGCTTCCGCACATACTATCGAAAGCAAACTGAACAGAGACATGAGAGCTGTACAGATGAAGAAGACTGTAAGGAACAAAAAACTTCAATTGTGGTAAAAATTTGATTTACTGTCTTTCAAACTACTTAGTGCAGCCCAGCACAGTCTTATTCTTTATACTTTACTATTTGCTAACTCAAACCATACACATCCTGTTTTGAGTAGGTGTCACTGGAAGTGGTAAATCTGTTACCTCTCTGGGCCACCGCACAAAGACTAGTGGAATGACGATCATGATGCAGCAGAACGTCAACCAGAAAACGACGTCTGATTGCCTGAACACGTTAAGGTCACCTGAGGAAATGCACAACACGTGACTTTTTTTAAACACTAAAAAGAAAAAAAGGGTGACTAATGACTGGGGAAACTTTGGGGGGCTTCAGTTTTTTTTTTCCTACCGAGAGGAGTGAAGAGGACAGTGGAGGCGATGAGGAAGCCGAGCATTAGGCCGACCACAATGACACAGGCCATGACTGAACCAAAACGCCACCAGCTCATCACCAGGAGAACCCCACCCACCACGCCGATCACGGCTGTCACGGTCAGGCGAACTGCCGAGACACAAAAAACAGTCAAGGATTTTTGTTTGGCGTGAAATGTAGCAGTGGGTTTTTAATGCGAGGCGCCAGAGTCAGACATATAATGGCTTTAATCCTCTAAACAGACAAAGAAAGAAGTCACTCACTGTTATAGTCCAGCTGTGTGGTCTGTGTGATGAGCACAAAGAAGAAGAACGCTGCAAAGCTAAATCCCATGCAAAACAACTCTGCACCAGAGACAGACGGTCATGGAAAATTAATAAAAATAGACATTAACATAACACAAACATCGAATTGAATGTCAAATAGTAAACTACTCACCACATTTGAAGAATCGATGGCCAAAGAAGCAGACAAACAAGCCTGCTAAGCCAGCAATGGTGAAAAACACTTTTGTAGATATTTTTCCTGATTAAAAAAAAAAAGAAAGAATGAGAGAATTAAAATACACTTTCTTTCATACTAAAACTAAAAACTCACTATTGTACCAAAACAATGCAGGAGCTCGGGCTTCTAAACTTTCAATTCACGATCCCCTGAGATCCCAATACACAACGCAAACTGATTAAATATAGCAAAATCCCACAAATATGTTTTGGTTTAAAGCACGACTAAATCGAACGAAGCAGTAACAGGCCGTGCGTCAACTCACCCAGTGTTTCACAGCCATCCAGGGTGGAAGCGAAGCTGCAGCCGTACGTGTGGACGGGGATGTAGGAGGCCGAGGTGTTCAAAAGTGGATCTCTGACAATGACTGCGTAGACGACGCCCTGACCGGGGATGGAGTTGAACACTGCCGTGGTCTTGTCGGTAGAGAGCAGCGTAATGACCTGCAGGGAGACAAATGGATGGAAAGTTTGTCATAACTGTTGCTTGACGTGTTTGTAGAGTACTTGTAAAGTTAAGGAAGTTGAACCAGCGTGATTCTGCATACCCGTTTGGCGTTGTCTGTAATGCCCTGGATATCAGCCACAGCCTGAATACCACTGAACAGGCTGCGCTCTGATAGGTCGTTCTCAGGCAGGAAGTACTGGTAGATGTCGTACTGCAGCCGCCAGTGTGTGCTGGACTCTGTCGATTCGTCGCAGACTGGAGGGGTTTCGCCTCTGACAGAGAGTGGGCACAGTCAGTACTAAGAAACTGCCTACTTAGAAGCTGAGAGCACTTCTCCAGCATGCAGCCCTGCTCGTGTGAACGGAAATGTTTTAAGTGAGAGGAACATGCTTCACAGCTTTGGCAAACAAATGTCACTATTTCCAATAAAACAGCATTTAACCAATCAAAAGAGAAACTGAGAGAACATAAGAAAAAAGAGAGAGAAATGTGAGTGGAGCATGAGGACAGGTTAAGGAAAGTGAAAGCTGTCTTAAAGCGGTAGCTGTAATGCCATTCTCTGTAATTCAGTGGTTTGTCGGTGAGTTGTGGGTTGGAAAGTGTGAAAGATATAGCTGTGTCTCTTATATGAATGAGGGGTTCTGACGAGTTGCGCTCATTTCTCCCCCCTGGTGGTGAGGGGCTCTTGTTTTTCTTTGCGTGCTGCGTTGTGGCCGCATAAGCTGGGTCCCAGTGCCCCAGTTCAATTCTCTAAATGTGTTAAGAATTGACTAACACCTGAAATGCTAAAGTGTGGATGGGAATAAACAGCTCAGACAACAAACATGTCAGGGTTGTGTTTAGTTGCACACTTTTAAAATGATCCAAAGTTTGCATCTGACTAAATGTCATGGCAATGGATTAGGAGCTGACGCGGTGATGCCACTCAGCATTTCTGCTGCGGATGGGCCCAGCACCAGAAACGTCATGAATATTTGCAGACCGTTGGATGTGAAACTAAACCCAGAAGCCATGAAAAGGTCACACTGAAGGTTAGGATGTTAAGGACAACGGTATGTTTGGTAATCACATGATGATAGTACATTAAACCTACCAGACACATCCAACAAGTTGAGTTTTACACAAAGCAACTGGAGCAGGCTGAACCGCAGCCAAAGACTGTAAACAAAGCCCTTAGTGTTTGTGCCAATTATTGTTGGTAATGAGCTGAAAATGAAATTTGCCATATTGTATGCATGCTGCTTGGGATTCCCCCCCCCCCCCAAAAAAAAGGGTTTCACTGTTGGACAACTGGTGAATAAGCGAGCTCCGTCCCATAGAAACTAATTCCTAAGATATTTCTGGACCCAATATAAGAGCAGCAACTGGTATGAAAACCGAAAGCACTGAAATAAACAAAAGCGGCCATGCATGAGCAGGCCGTGCCATAACATGAAAGTAGTCTACAAGTTCGGAGTTCAGGCTTTATCTGCATCAGGAGGACTGTGCGGCACGTTCTGTAGCAAATGCCACCAGCCACGACAGAGCAGCAGGACAGATGTGTGCGTGTCGTTCCAAAGCGAACAAGGCGGTTTGAAGATAGGTCCATGCAGATGCAATCTGAACGCAGCCATATTGCCGCATACGAGTGCTGTGAGTCAACAGGAAGTGGAGCAGGCGATACCAGCCAGCTTGGTGTGTTACCTCTTGTATCCTAAGTTTGCTGGCGCAAAACGGATCGTTGTCTCGTAGAGGTTGTAGTGGATGTAGACATTTGGGTCGATGTCCAGGTTGGACTCGATGTTGCAAGCCCCAGGGACCGGGTCTAAAACAAAAAGATCCCATTTACTGTCATTAGAAATCTTTATCAGGCATGTTAGTCACAGAGAAGATTAAAAACTAAACACCCCTGCGGCTAAAGTGGCAGGCTGCCATATCCAGTGACTTGTTGTGAGGTGTGTCACTATGGTAGAAAAGCACATGAGACACCACACACAATGAATGTAGTGAATCACAGTCTGCATGAGTTTCCTCAAGAAAAATCATAATTAACTGAGTTCCGTCAGCGCTCTGTGGTGCAACTATCTGGCTTGTTGAAACACTCGACTGCGCGCGACTTCCTCATTTTGGCATAAACTCGCAGAAAAACATTTCAGGACCCACCGGCGCTGAAGTACGGCAGGATAACCCCAGTGCCCGTCACAGTGTCTCCATTTGGAGAAGACAGGTACAAGGAGAGGGAGGTTTGGCCCAGCTTGAGAACTGACAGGAGCCCTGAGTCCACTGCTGTCAGAGAGACACTCAGGCTCGGCACCTGGAGCACACAAAGACATTTTGTAAGCTGAAGCACAAGCATCACGGAAAAATAATGTGTCAGTCGTGTGATGAAGCTGTTTGTGATGAAGGTGTTGATCAGAATCTGTACTGTACAGGTAACAGTGACTAAGAACATGACAACGATCGTTTTACCAAATTCAAACTTGCAATGCTAAAGTTGCAATGATACACACACACACACACACACACACACACACACACACACACACACACACACACACACACACACACACACACACACACACACACACACACACACACACACACACACACACACACACACACACACACACACACACACACACACACACACACAGACAGCCTGCTTGGCTCTCACAGCATTTATGTTACATCAGGCTTTGCCTCTGCTCGCGGAGGAAACAGAGTGACATTTTGTGGCTAAAACCCAGCCGGACACTGTGGACTCACACAAACATTTGGAGAGCTCTCTCAGTTTGTACTTTCAGATGCTGCATTTTTTCAGTGTGCAAATACTAACTGACTGTTGTGTGTTGAGCCTGGCACTGTCTAAGCGCTGTGCCCACAGAGTATGACTCTCAGTCCTACAATCGCTTCATTGTGTATCACAGGTCCTGTTCAGGCAGCGGGTAGAGAGACTCCATTCGATGCGGTTGGTGACTTGTCACAACTTCGCAAGCGTATAAAAGGTTTACAGTCTATTATGCCTCCTCAGGGGTCGCAGGAAATGTGCGCCACAACGCTTCAACCAAGTACAGCTTATGAGAGCATTTGCAGTTTCGATGCTAGAGTTCATCTCGTAGACTTTTCTTTATGCAAAAATCTTCTGGTGTTCAGAAACGGACGCGTTTTGTGCTTTTAGCTTGTTGAAATCACAAATAAATGGACAGACAGCATGTAGTAAATGGGTGACAACACATACACTCAAACATAGAAAAGGATCTTGTGGTTTGCCGCTTTGAGTGAAAGTGATACAAATAAAGATACAAATAAATTAAATGTGTACAATGCATGTTCACTCTTCATTAACCTATGTCTGTTTTTGTTTGAAAGCACACTTCCTCTTTTCATCTGTAAATTTCCTTTTTAGGTTTGGCTGGTTGTTGCCAGTAATTTACTCCATCTCATGTTTTAACAGGGGTCTGCATCTCTCCCCCCCTAATTTAAACGCATGGGTTTGTTTTCTCTCATCTTGTTTTCTGACATTTCCATCACCAGAAAAAACAAAGCCAAAGCTAAATTCGGCCATGTGTCTGCCTGTGCTGCTTGGACCCAATCCGAGCTGTGTACTGAGGCTTCTGGGACCAAGTCCAGGAGGTTTTCCCTCAGGGCCGCCCTGTCAATAGCTTATGACCACTAGACTGTACATCAGCTGACTGCTATTTTTTCCATCGGGTAAGACGACTTCCCTCACAAAAGCCTCATTCATTAATCAGCAGCTGGACGAACCCTCTCCACTTTTAGTGTAATGTCACTACAGTCCTAAACCATGAAGAACAAGCAACTACAACCATGTACGCAGATAAACATACATGATCAGCACTTTCTTACCCTGGCGTAGGAGAGTGTGGCATTGTGACGCTGCGTGTGAAACTGGACAGTGACGAAAGCGACATCCGACGGGATGCTGGACACAAAAGCCTGCACAGTCTCATTCTGCGAAACGCTTACATCTTGGAACATTCCTGGCAGGAAAATGACCCGGTCTGTGGAAAAGAGGAAAACGTTTGACCGATTTCCATAAATCACATGATTGTGTAGTAGCAGATATTTTTAGTATATGGCTTATAAACCCCTATATCAAAGTGTGACCATGTACTCTGTACTATACTACTGCCTTTAAATAAAGGACATATCCGCAAAGCATTTTAATGCATAAATGACACTGCACACAAAAAATAATAATAGTTTGTTCTGCAAGGAGCATCTATCACATGAGACGTCCATTTCTGATTATGTAATTAAAACCGATATCCACCCAATGCAAACTGAAACAGAAAGACATTATGACAAAACATACTTGCATGGGAAAAACTTATGACTTATTAAAGGCAGGGTTCTTCTCTAAACATTGCAGGATTAGCAATCAACTGCAGTGAAGGCAGGTAAAGGGTTAAATGCACAACTATTTTTCCTCTCACATGACCTTTCTAAATTTTACACGAGTCGACCCCATTCAGCAGCCTGTGGATGTACATAACGTTATAACATGTTAAAACAGATTAAATCTGCTTTCAAGCTCAGTAAACTGTCGCCAAGAACGAGAGCTGTGGCATACACAAGGTAACACGTACAGTAACCTCAGCTTTCGACAGTTGGTACCAAAAGGGCAATGTAAAACCAGATAAGCATAACATCAAAGAGTGATCTTACATAAAAGACAGAATGAAAGAGTATTCACTGTGTTGCCTAATGAGACTTAAGGCGGAAATACTGAATCGTGCCATCATTGCTGCAAAGAAATCTTAAACCACTTTAACCGAGCTGCAGCTGCTTGTAGTGTTTATCATAATAAATTCTGGCCTGTAAATCTACAGTCAGTTGAAATAATTTACTTTTACCCAGTGAAATTATTTACTTTTAAAGCAATTGTCAGTTTTAAATAAGCTGCTGGTATGAAAATGCAGCATTCATTCTCCTGATCGCCTGCTTACGTCAATGCTGACATTTATTTCTCGTGTTCTTACCCATTTTTATTAAAACAGAAATAATTCATTAAAAACACATTTATCTTTATCTATCTGAGTGGAACGGGTAGAGAAGCCCTGATGTTTGATCTGCTGTCCAAGACCATGACTGCAGAAATGATCCTGATTAGATCTGAGATTAAAGTGTAGCTTGACCAATGACAAAAAAAAAAAAAAAAAAAAATCCATGACGAGCAACGTTCATTATAAAACATCTATCAATAACAGACCTTGAGAAAGCGATTTACAATGGCTGCTGCAACTTCAGTTCAAAGATACAATCACTGCTATCTGCACTGTGCACGCTGACACAGTAAGACTGAACTTTCCTCAGTTTATCTAGATTACGAACCACTCAGATTGATATCAGTGTCAAAGTCTGACAACATGGTTACTAACAGCTGCTGTTCTTCTTCTTTATTATAAACATGTGCAAAACAAAACAACATGACCAATAAAAAAAAGTTTAAAAAAACATTGTTTGAACAGATTATGAACATACATGTTGGCTGATAAGTGAACAGTGATCATGCTGATATACTGCATCTCATTTCATGTTTCCCAGGGTGAAGACTGTATTGTAAGGAATATATCTAATGCCCTAGATTTCTTGCTGCAGGTAAGACACGCGGACTTATCGAAATACTGTTTGCAGGTCAGAGTCCAGCTCAGGAGTGATGCGCTGCCATGGTTTGTAAGGCAGACAAGCAGAAAAAAGTACGAATCATGGGGCTTTAGGCATTTCCACTGCACTGGTGCTGGTTTTTTTTCAGTGGCAGATAAGGATTTTGTGTCTGAGTGGGATATCAATTGGTAACTGTGCACTGGAAAAGCCTGTTTATTGACACATTTGTGCAGATTTTCTTATTCTTCAATCCAGTACTTTTTATAATTGCATGCCTGCTTACAAAAATATTCCAAATATGTATTAACAGATTTCCTGTTCAAAGGCTGTTTATTCAGTAACTAAGAACTTCTAACACTACATCTCTTACTAAAGGGCCGAAGCTTTGGATGATGTTCTTTAGAACATAGATTTTTCAATGCAACATTTCACTGATAAATCACAATTGCACACTGGACACTTGACTGAGTGGCAAATTCAAAATTCTATTGAGCCCTATTAACATCCCTTTGTAATTACAGGAATACTGTAAACTTGCTGAGACACTTTCTTTTAACACTAATCTTGTAAATGATAAACCTAATTCTCAAATCTCATATATAATTTAATTCACTAAACATCACTTTACTTTAAGATATATAAAGTTGTTTAAATATGACACACATGACATCAGTCATAATATTTGACTAGCTAAATCTACACAATGGCAATTTTAGCCGAGTGACCCTTCAGAGATTTTTTAGACAACAGGATCTAGACACTGAAAAACAGCCTTACAGCTTCATTTCCTACACAATTAGCTACTGTAAAACTCCAGTTCTGTGTTTTAAAGACTCAAAACACACAATGACACAGGTGAAACCGGATCGGAGGAAGTTGTTAGCTCTAAGAACTCACTTTCAGCTTGAGCCTGGACTTCACGCAGCGAAGAAAGCAGCAGCAGCATCAGCGGCGGCGGGAAGCAAATCCAAAGACACATTTTCCTTTCGTTTATTTGACAACAAATTCCTTCTATTTGCCGGTGGGTCAAATCATTGATAACCTGCCAGTCTCCTGTGTTTGGTTAGCAAGGGGGCCTTCAAACACAGAAGCGACATGCTTGTCTGAAACGAGATTTTCTGCAGGACGGATTTCTACTCCTACCACTCTCTGACGGCTCTGCGCTCTTCCGCAAAAAGCGTGCGCGCAATCCCGCGATAGCTGAGCCTGCACGCTCCAGGATAAAAGATCGTTCATTTGAGTGAAGATGAATCATTACACAGCAATATCTGCTAATGATTGGAACGCATTATTTATTACATTTTTTTTAAAAAAACAGCCTATTGGTTAAATTGTCTTAATGTCCAATAATAACTGAGTTTCTTTTTTTGGAATGACATGGTAAATCCCATGTAAACTCGAAAAGACTTTAAAATTACGTTTGCGGAGTTTGGAAATAATGGCAGAGTGGGTGCTCTCTTATAACATCTACTGTTGGGTCATAACCGATCAGTTTTAAACAAATCTAGACAAAAACCGATTTTGAAACTAATTCTAAAAAAAATTAAAAATGGCTGCAGTTTATTTTGGACATAAAATAGATACTACTAATTAAATATATTCTGGCATTTGAAGCTCTGCACAAAAAGGACTGGTTGGGAGTTACAGAAAATAATGTGTTGGTCACTGTTCCTATTCCTGCTTTTAAGTTGCTGTTGACAGTGCGTCACAATAACATGAAAAGTGAAAGTGAGAAGGTTGGTTTCTCAAAAACACAACCAAAAACACTGTATCTAAGCTGTGTTAGATATTTGAAAGCAAGAATACACCCATATCAACTCAGCAGAAACCATATCATGTTAACAGATTTATTTTAACTCAAGCCCTTCTTTTATTCATTCATACTTTAAATCCTAGCAGGCACCACAGACTCATGCATGCTGGCAAAATTAGGAACACGACAGAAGTACCAACCAAAAAAAAAAAACTGAGTGTACACTGCTTGTCTCTGAATCAGCACACTGGGTGCAATTTTGGAGAATCATGCTGTAAATGCACCGGGAGAAGGGGGATGATCAATGGACCAGTCTGTAGGAGAAGAAAGGTGAAGTAGTATGTGGCAACAGATCGTACACATTGTACACACTAGTAGCAGCAGCACGGAGAGGGCAACTGGCAGTCACCCTGGGCACTAACTCTTCTGTAAGCTGACGTCAGTGCTGGTCAACAATGGCGACAGTGACGTGCTCTCTGATGCGTCTTCTCTCTTCAGAACCAGGAAAGCCTCACGACTGATTCCCAGCAGCTCTCGAAGTCCCCTGTTTTCCAGCTGAAACAGATAGAAATATTTACTTAAAGATGAGATTCTCTCTCGGGTCAATGTCCAGCCCTACTTTCAAACTGAAAGACAAATTAAGAGCCTAGACTTCAATTTAACAGTGGTGCTGTGGAATGATCTCAATAGAGCTGTCACATCAAACATCCTTAGAAAATAGGTTGGGCTGTAATGAAGAATAGTCCAAAATCTAATAGCCAGCTACAAGAAGCCCTTGCTTGAAGTTATTGGTGCCAAAGGTAGTTTAATTAGTAATTTTAAACTGTTGCTGTTTCTTTTTCCACCATTAAACTGTATGAATAGTGGGTGTGGTCACCAACGACATTTAACATGCCTGTTTGGGTTTTATCAGCTTAGAAATATTGTGTTTTTTATTTTTTACTTGACCACGACCAATTTATGCAGAACAATACGAAACTGCAGACAGTGCCATTACCTTTTCCTACAGGACAACCCCAATTCCAAAGAAGTTGGGACAATGCGTAAAACGTAAATAAAAACAATGCAATAACTTGAATACCTCATCAACAACATATCAGATGTTAAAACTACATTTAAATATTTTATAATTTCATGGAAAATATGAGCTCATTTTGAATTTGATGCCAGCAACACGCCTCAAAAATGTTGGAACAGGGACAACAAAGGGCTGGAAAAGTAATTGCCACGAATCAAAAACAAATGTTGGAGCATTTGACAACTAATTAGGTTAACAGGTCAGTAACTTGACTGGGTTTAAAAGGAGCATTTCAGAAAGGAGGAGCCTCTTTGAGGAACATTTCAAAAACATTTCTCAACTGGACATCATCATCTGCATGGGCTCAGCAACACTTCCAGTAATCACTGTCTGTGAACACAGTTCACTGTTCAATGCACAAATGTTAGTTAAAGCTGTATCATGCAAAGAAGAAACCATATGTGAACATGATCCAGCTGTGTTCTCTGGACCAAAGCTCTTTTAAAATGGTCTGAGGCAAAATGGAAAACTGTTCTGTTGTCAGATTAATCAAAATTTGAAATTCTTTTTGGAAACCATGGATGCCCTTTCCTGTGGACTAAAGCTTGTTATCGGCAGACAGTTCAAAAGCCTGCATCTCTGATGGTGTGGTGGTGCGTTAGTGCCTATGGTGTGGGCTGCTTACACAGGTGGAAAGGCCCCATCAATTCTGAAAAGTACGTAGAGGTTTTAGAGCAACATATACTTACATGCAAACAACTACTCTTTCAGGGAAGACCTTGAAGATTTCAGCAAGATAACTGCTGAAACACTGCTGGAAACTGCAGTCCAGACCTTTCACCAGTAGAAAACATTTGGCGCATCATAATAAAAAAATCCAGCAACAAATGCCCATCACTGTTGAGCAGCTAGAATCCTGTATCAGACAAGAATGGGACATTCCTCTGCTAAACTCCAGTAACAGGTCTCCTCATTTCCCAGATGTTTACAGACAGTTGTTAAAAGAAGGGGGATGCTACACAATGGTAAACATCAGCCTGTTCCAACTTTATTGACATGCGTTGCTGCCATCAAATTCAAAATGAGCTAATCATTTCCATTAAATGGTAAAAGGTCTCAGTTTCAACATCTGATATTTTGTTAATGTTCTATTTTGAATAAAATATGTGTTGATGAGATTTTAAAATCAAAGTTTTTACACATCATCCCAACTTCTTTGGAATTTGGGTTGTATTATGAGAGGACAATAGTATTTTAATATGCTAGAATAGCATTGATAAATCATGTATCCTAGTATTCATTGTGTTGCAACCAAACTATTACCTTTAATTAAACAAAATGTAAACAAAAACAAAAGTGAAATGACCCAGTGAAAAGTGTTTGCATTTATGATTTGGATTTAGCCCAATATGATTTATCTGTCTTTTACCTGTAGCTGTTTAATCCTCTCCTCGTCTTCACAGAGCCGACCCTCGTCCACCTCTATGGCCTTCCTCATCACAGATGCCATTTCGTTGATCTTGTCTATGTGAGCTTGCATTTCCTTAAAAGACAAGAAAGTAATTTATAAGTTTGTATGAAATGTGTGAATATTATGTCCTGTATTTATTTGTTTTAATCTTATTTATTTATTTACAAGGGAAAGGTTTGCAAAACAGAGTCAACTGGAACCTTTGATATTCATAAAATTACTTGAACATATGAAGAGCAAGTTGACCTCACTTACCGTTGTGTGCTGCTCTTTCAGCTGGGTTACGATGGCTGGGTCCTCCCTCTTACTGGCCATCAGAAGTCTAAACACCTGCTCCCTGTATTTGGTCATGATGAGCTCTAATGCAGACTGGTGTTCCTCCAAGGAAGTACGTAGTTCTACAGAAGGAATGCGGAAAGGTTCGATTAGGAAAACAAGAACATCTCTGTGCTACAATCTATATTACAGTATATGACTGAAATACTCCATCGATAGTACTGAACCGTGTGACTAGGCTCCAAAAACTACTTGATGGATTCAACAAATGCCCATTTCAAGAGAATAAACATATAAATCTATATAAAAAGAATAAGTCTTACCTTTGTTTTCCTGCTGGAGCTCTCTGATCTGACGGTTTTCCTGCTGGATTCCCAGAACCAGGCTGGAACGAGGTCGATGTCTTGCAACCTGGTTCAGTGTATCAATCTCCTCCTGGTACTGGTGACGGGAGATATACGTAAATAAGCCTTTCAAACAACTGTGAGTTCTTGTTCTTAAATGTTACTTGGATTTAGGTTGAACCAAAATTGATGTCAAAACTGTAGTGTTTAACAGCGGTTTACAGCTGAAGTGCTCTTAATTGTATATGTTTATGCATGTTCTTTTTAGTTATAAGTTACTTTATTGTTATTGTTAGCATCTGTGGCCGATTATAAACAGGATGATAAGTATCCTTGACATAAAAGCATTTTTAAAAATGACATTTACAGATTGGTGCAAAAGTTTGCGGTTTTAAAATGGCAAACAAATTTAACTGAAACGAAAAATCAGAAATTTGTTAACTTTCAATTAATTTTTCAAGAGAGATGCAAACTTTTGTACCAATATAATCATCATTACTTTACTTTTTTTGTTACTTTTGATGATGAAAAAACATTTGTACTAGCTGAAGGTGCATTGTCACTGTGTCATGTTTAGATATAATTTTGCATCCCCTTACAGTGGAATTGCATATTGGGGGATGCAAACATAACCATAACAATATAACAATGCACATTTGGCTAGTACAAATGTTCTTTTATCATAAGAAGTAACAAAGGTCATCAAGGAGAATTTCAAAAATAATGAAAATTACAGTACTGAAAAAATGTGCATCCCCTTGATAAATTAAAAAATAACTTTAGTTTCAGATGAAGGAACATTTATACTAGCTGAATGTGTATTAAATATGTTTTTGATGAATAATAACATTTTTTTAAACTCTTTTTGCCATTTCAAAATAAGAGGATGAAAACTTTTGCACACATCTGTATATTTAGGCAGCATCAACATCTTTTGACACCGTACCTGTTTCATGGCTTCCACTCGCTTGTTAAGGGATGTTGTCTGTTCAATTAACATCTCAGCAGCATTGTCGTGGTTACGAAGCCTTTCCACCAACGATTTGGCATCTGCCAAGACCTTCTCTAAAGTACAGTTCATGCCTGCCGAAATACAAGCCATGATTCTTAGGAAATGAAAACCTAGTGACAATAACAAAAAAATTGAGAGCTCTTTCAGATCATTAAATGCCAGGTTAGCCTAAAGTCCAATTTAAAATCTTAAACAGTGTTGTAAAAGCTGAGGCGATGCATTTTCTTTTCGTGCAACTTCCTTCTGAACACCTCTACATATAGATCAGTTCAAAGTCCTTGCATTCTTCATTCTTGAGATTTATAAGTCTTTATTTTGCATTTCAATGAGGCTTTTATCTCAGATAACAGTTTTGGTCATGTAACGAGCCGTCACATACATCATTTTATGACCTCAGGTGCAGTGATACAAATAAACCACCAAGGTCTACAGCTGTGACTAAAGTAAAATAAACTAGGATTGATTCCTTAGAACAATGACAAAATAAAGTGTGTTCTAACAGTGTATTATTTCAAGACACTACGTACTCAAATCGTTACTAACCCTCACTTCCTAGTAACACCTTGATTAACAGCTGTTGTGTCAGCATTAGCTGAAGCTAAGGTTAATGTTTCCTTGCCGGAAGTGATATATTTAGTTACTGGTATGCTATATTTATCTTTGTAGTAATAACTGTAAGGGCAAATATGCTAGAAATTATTCTGGCTAACGTAAAATACAGAGTAAAGAGTATATTATATTACCAAAAGCTACTTCGTTAACTTATCAACTAAAGCTAGCTCATTTTTAACCACATAAAAGCTATCATGCAAATCCGCTTAAGGATCATATTACAAAGGTCTGGGTCTAATTTATCTACAGGCAGTCAAATAATTCCTCTTATTTATCAGAACAATTCAACTGAAACTAAACTGTTGTACCTGGAGAACTCAAAATGCAAGACAAATTTCAGCTAGCCCGTTACTTCCTGTTGATGTTTGGTAGCTAAAGTAGCTACGGGTTAGCATCAGTCCCCATCAAGGACCAACAAGTAGAAGTTCGGATGAAGATCTATTCTTTTTTAAAAGACAATGTGATGTTAGTAGATAAGACTTCATTGAGTTAAACACTTCCTGCTTAGCTATAAGACTATCCAGGGACGATCCTGACACGCTGCTGCTAACCTAAACGTCAATATGCCAACAACTGCATTCAAAACACCGACGATTCTCGCGAGATATGTAATATAATTAGATTCTCGCGAGGATCACGGCGAGATTCAGTTCTATTGCAGAGATTATGGCGGACAGGCTAACGCAACTTCAAGATGCAGTCAATTCCGTAAGGCAAATTTTTAAGATTTTCAAACATTAGTGTCATTATATAAGAAGCAAAGAAGCAAACAAAAGTAACAAACGTGATTATATAAGTTCCGTTAGTGTTTTATGTGAAACGTTAGCTCCAGTATTTCAGTGACATGTTAAAACTGCTAGCATCACTGGATAGCTAACCACTAGGTTTGCTAACGTTATTGTGCCGTTAATAATAAGTTGTCTTTATGAGGGAACAAGTTCAGTTAAAGCTTATGACGAACGGAAACATTTCCTACAGCGTCATAGTGTTAAAACGTAAGAAATCCACAGTTATACAGGGTTAAAGCGTAACAAGCGGGTGATCAATAGGTGCTGTCAACAGCTAACAGGTTAACGTTCCCTCTATGATCAACAATGGTATTGTATGTATCCAGCTTGCAGACCAGTTTTGTAATGCCATCGGGGTCCTGCAACAGTGTGCTCCTCCTGCATCCTTCAGTAACATCCAGACGGCCATCAACAAGGATCAGCCTGCAAACCCAACCGAAGGTGATTTATGTTTTCGGCAGCTATAACCCTATTCGTTGTTGATTACTTCTCTTTCTTCTAGCTGTATACATTCTAACCCTCAACACTTCCTGGTTTACAGTATAACATCCGTTAATCTTGAAAAGCATTATTAACAACTGTACATCCTTTTTTAATTAAAGGAGGCTTTTATTGGGTCATACAGAAGTGGTATATCTGTGTCTGTGCTGCATTAAAAATCAGTATCATGATTTGCCTCTTTGGTAGCATGTATACAGTAAATTAAGAGGCCTTAGATTGCACCCCGGGGCACAAAATAGAGTAGCAGGCATTTCCAAGTATCACACAGAAGGACTTACATCAGTGTTAATTGAAAGCCTTTAATAGATTGATCTCAGTACTCTGCAGAGACCAGAAACCAGACTGGAAACATTCCACAATTTGATTTTATGGTGATTTTTCTTCATAGGAGGAAAAAAAAAATAATGAAAGAATTTTCCTAGGATACAAAATAGCTGCTTACACTCCAACATTGCTTAACACTGTGATCTAGAGATCTTTTAAAAGCTATAACAGTAGCATGTGTAAAAGGACACAGCCTTTGATTTTTTCCTATATTTGTTTATTAAAAACTGTTGCCCCCAACTGAGGCACAGTTGCCCCAATATATAGTAAATTAAAGCGGCAAGGTTAAAGGGGCAGAAGGTTCTGCAGTACCATCTCCAGATTATTTCTTTCATTTTGCTAAATATATCTAACTTGTGTACCTACCATGGCATTGTAGTTCTGTGGGGGGGTGCTGTGTGCCTTGCTATCAGTTGATGGTGTAATGGTACCATCAACTCTGTCTCCTTTGACTCTCCCTCTTTCACTCTTTCATTCCCATGCAAGTATGCTTCAATGTCTCCATCACATCTCACATATCCTGACCCATCTGGACTCCTCGACTCTCACACAGAACCTTGTGTCTGAGCCACTGTGTTCCAGGAACTACTCTCCAGACACTGCAAACGTGATGGAAGATATTTCTCTAAATAAAATGTAAAAATAAAAAGAAACGTGTCACTGGTTCATTGATGTGCTTTAAGAGGGAAATGGGAATGCATATTTCATTCTGCATCACTGGGACGGTCTTTAATGAGTATAAATTTTACCTTGTATTTGGATTTGACCCCCATTATTATTATTTTCTCTGTTCAGAATATGCCCAGCTATTTGCAGCACTGATCGCCAGAACAGCCAAAGATGTGGATGTACTCATCGACTCTCTTCCGAGCGAGGAGTCTACAGCAGCTCTACAGGTCAGCACACACAGAAGCATCGTTTAGACATTCATATGTATCCTCAGTGTTTCCCTCCCTCACAACGGTAAGCTAAGTTGATATGAACTCTATTTCTCCATGACCATTGCCTGACTGGTCATGTTTAAACTGATAAACTTTTAAATCGACACCTAAATGAACCAAAACCAAGTTTGTAGTTGTAGCTTTCAGCCAAAAGAGGGAGCACTTGGACTGTAAAGTAAAATATGGTCTATTCACAGTTATACAACAAACCAAATAATTTTAGGCTGCTTGCTAGTTATTTATTGAAAACAGACGTTTGTACTGCACTGTTGACAAGTTGTGATAGACAAGTTTTCAGACTCTTCACAATTTACAAGTTTAAATTCTGTAAATTCACTGCAGACTCGTGTTAAAGATTGTCATCCTTTTATTATGTAATGCATTTTAGGATTACACACCTTGTTGTACGCTAGTTCTGTAATTCAGATGCAACAGCCTGTCAAAAAAATGTTTGAAGCACATGCCAAAGAAAAGAAAGTTCCCCCTAGTCCACAGCTCCACAGCTGTTAATTTTCTTCACTGTATGTAGTCGAAGATTTACATTTGTCAATGCAGGATTCAATAAGTAAGATTTCAACTGCAGGGGCACATCCCAAGAGATATTGTGCACACCTGTAAATCACTTCCTTTGTATCTGTTTTTTGGTTTTTTCTAAAAAAGTGTTTTCCTTCCTGAGGCTGCTTGCTAGTTATTTAATGAAGACAGACATTTGTACTGTACTGTAGACAAGTTTTCAGAATTTAAAGTAATTAACAAGTTTTAAAATGTACAAGTGTAAATTCTGTAAACACAACAGCTTGTCACAAAAAAATGTTTGAAGCACATGCAAAAGAAAAGAAAGTTCCCCTCCACTGTATGTAGTCAAAGATTTACTTTTGTCAATGTAGGATTCAATAAGTAAGATTTCAACTGCAGGGGCACATCCCAAGAGATATTGTGCACACCTGTAAATCACTTCCTTTGTATCTGTTTTTTGTTTTTTTTCTAAAAAAGTGTTTTCCTTCCTGAGCAATTGGTGTTGCACCACAATAAGACCCAAATTACAACTACAGCCAATAGCAAACACTGAATTTTGTGCCAGTCTTACAGCTGTTGATCAGTAAAAGAGAGCATAAAGACTGATGCCCCTCTCATTAAACCAGCCACGAAAATGCAGAAAAGTGATTCAAACGGTTCTCTCACTTAAAGTGCATGCAGAAAGTAT
Source organism: Channa argus (assembly GCF_033026475.1). Classification (NCBI taxonomy): domain Eukaryota; kingdom Metazoa; phylum Chordata; class Actinopteri; order Anabantiformes; family Channidae; genus Channa; species Channa argus. Next base: position 15,273,359 of record NC_090217.1, on the reverse strand, counting down.
TCACAGTGCTCAACTTTTCCCACAATTTGTTATGTTACAAGCCTTATTCAAAAATGGATCCAAATTATTATTTTCCTCAAAATTCTACAAACAATACCCCATAAAGACAAAATGAAAGAAGTTTGTCTGAAATCTTTATTTTTCTTAAAATTAAAAAATGAAAAACAAAAATCACATTTGTACTTGTGGACATGTACTATTTTTTGTAAATTTGCAAAGAGTTCAAAAAACATCTTTCATGTTATCATTATGGGGTGTTGTTTGTAGAATTTTGAGGAAAATAATGACTTTAATCCATTTTAAAATAAGGCTGTAACATAACAAAATGTGTGAAAAGTTAAGCACTGAATACTTTCTGGATGCACTGTATATCTAGTGTTGTATTTTCTCAACGTTTACAGGCAGATTAAACCTCCTGACATAAATGTTGAGACCTTAGGATAAAAGCTGTAACTTTGATGGACTAGTGAGTGAAGCTTTTTCACGGAACAGAAAGAAAATTCTGACCCGCTGTGGCCTGTTTTCAGGCGGCCAGTCTACGGCAGCTGGAGGAGGAGAACCATGAGGCAGCAACTCGTCTGGAGGAGGTGGTGTACCGTGGCGACATGTTGCTGGAGAAGATACAGAGCGCCTTGGCTGACATTGCCCAATCTCAGCTCCGCACCCGCAACGGGGCACCAAGCCAGAATTCACCAACTGAATCCTGACCTGCAATAAAGTAACACAAATTCTGGACATTTTCACTCAAATGTTGACAATTTTTTAACCCCAGAAACAATCTACAAGCTTCAAAACATTACTGTGCCAAAACGTGTCAGAATGGAATGGTGACCACATTGGGATAAGCTTCATTCACAAGTCTAAATATGTACATTAAAGATTAGTGTTTTTTGTGAATAAGTTTGTTTAATTGTTTCCTTGACACAATTTGATTCACAGAGTCAGAGAAGCACGTCATCTTGGCCTGAAACACAGCGGGAGGAATAAAAGCAAATGTCTTCACAATTGTTGTTGTTCCTGAATTAAAATTAGAAAAGTGCTTTCTTGTGGTCTAAAAAAAGTCATTTTTGTGTGTGTGTGTGTACAGTAAATGTTATATATTGACCAGTTTTGTCTAAGTTTGTTTTTGTAGATATTTAGATGTAGATAAGTGAAATGCTTGTAAAACTTTTTGTTAACTGTAAGTTTACTTCTGTTAATCTTCACCTTTTAAATAAAGCTTCACCAGATGTTTGGAATTGTATTTATTCCCCTTATACATACAAACACAACAGAGTGATATTTACCTTAATATAAATGTTAATTTTAAAGAATTATTTTAGTACATTGTTTAAAATTCAAGCTTGTTTCCCCTAAATCTAGGAATGTAATGTGATCTTAGCAATAATGAAGGAAAGGATGACAATTTCCAAAAATGGTTTGTGTTGGTTTTTAGGCAAAGGAGCTCATGTGACCTGGTGTTCTGTGTTAATCTGTAATCCAGGAGCCAAAGTTTATTCTGTGGTTTTTTTTGTCAGTCTAGACATGAAAACATACCTGAAATGTGACATAGACATGACTGTATGGTACTGTGATTTCTACGAGTAATATTTAAACAGTAACAATTACTTTTTAAGTCTATGTGTGAGGAATTAAACTAGTGTGAATCTTTCTGAGTATTTCATAAGATAAAAATAGCAAAGGGAAGAAATTGTAAGCTGCTGAGGGGCTAAAATAGGGAGGCTGCTGATCACTTAAAATATACCTAGATAGGAATGTTCAACTGTGAGTTTCAGTTTAAGAAATCGGGAAACTGTAGAAGAAGAAAAACAAATGTTCAAGAAAGAGAGTATTTGTATGGATACTTGTCCAACCTAAGTTTTTTTTGACCCAGAATAACTCTCTGGTGAATTATGGAACACCTTTTCGTGTGTGTGTGTGTTTTCTGCTAAAGAAACAATAGTTTATTTGCCTTGTCAGACAGTAAACAACCTGAACAATAAAAATAATTTTTGTTTAATTTCCTAAGCCTTAAAATCCCCATCAAATGGTGTAGCCTTTATACCATTAAAGAGGCTCAGTGGTCTGAGTGCTTTAGGCTGCAGGCCAAAGAGTTTATAGCCCAAATCTAAATATAGATGCTGTGTCACAGCTCAGTGCGCCCCGGTGATGTGAGAAATATAAAAACAGCCTTGTCTGCTGCACACACCCTAATGACTACACCCACCTATGTGCATGTTGACAGCATGACTCTCAACAGTAAAAGCACTCAGCCATCCAAATAAGGACATTCATGGAAGAGAAGCATCATCTGTCAGTTTATGTCGATTTCCATTGTGTCATGGTCAACAACACTTTGTTATTGCTGTTGTAGTTATCTGTAATTGTCAGCAGTAATTAGGGTATTTTTCCCCTTATGAAGCTGTTTCCCTATTGTCCTGAAAGTCTTTAGTATATAGACACAAACACATGCAAAGAAATGAAAGATTCCACATATATAAAAACCCACTTTGAGCACATTTTTAGCACACTTGCTATGATGACAGGAGGAAACAAGTCAATTTCCTTTGGAATTTTCCTACATTGAAATAGTATTGAAATGTGAAGACATAATCTGGAGTGTGTAGTTTAAGCAATGGTCACATTTTACATACTTTGGCCAAACAAGCAGCACTTTATTGTTATCATATTTTATGGTGTTTTTATCTCATATATTGCAACACTGCTAAACTAGTTCAATAAAATGTCCATTGGATTGTTTTTATTCATCCTATAAAATAGTGACTTTTTAACATTCATTTGTTTGTTCATCACAATGTGACCCTTGATCGACCTTAGGTACATTAGTTCATTAGTTACATAAGTTCATTCAGCCTTTGCATTTATTTATTTATTTACACGTGAAGCACCAACATATTTTCATTAATGGTCATGTATATACGTTTTTTTTTTAAATGCTACAACAACACTATTAGTGCTACGAGTTAATTTTAGTAAGACTTTGCACAGAAGTATAATCCTTAAAATGATGTGACAAATCCTACAACTACTATTGCACGAGCGTTTTCTTTCCTAGCTGCAAGGGCTTGCTAACCAGATGAACCTGCGTCCTGAAACGCAAACCTTGAGGGGCGGGTGAGTCTTCTCATTGGCTAATGCGCATGTCATTCTGATGTATTTGCCACATCTGATTTGTAAATCAAACCACGGGGTTCTTTCATTTATTGCTGATTGGTTCCTTCTGACGTCAATCAGGTGCTACACCGTTGCGTTTGTCAGAGCATCTGATGAGCCCAGCGGTCCCAGGAAGCAGCGCTACTTATTTCGTTTTTTTTTTTTTTTATAGCCATAAAGAAAAGGAAGAGCTGAATGTAGAGATTAAGAGGTATAAATGAAGATCGCAAAAATATTTTCATAATATTTCAGGTTAGCTCGCCATCAGCGTCATAGGGTTTCTGTTATGATTTGGCGTTGATCTTTCTCTAAAGGGCAGCCAATAACTGGAGCATCTAGCCTTCATCTGCCTACATATTAGGCAGAAAAATACGAAATAACCCACTGAAATTTCTTTCAACTGGAACGTGGGCTGGCGGTCAGCCAAAAATCGACTCTGGAGCAGGACACGGAGGTAGGTGGGAAAACACTTACAACAAAAGGGTGTTTGTTTTTATGCTATCCGCTTTTAATTTAGCGCTATTATGGAACCTGCCAGATGGAGACGTGATTGGGAATAGCTACATGTGACAAATAGTTAGCAAGTCGTTAGCGTTAGCCGACCCGAACCCGTCCGAAAATGTGCAATAAATAGCTCAAGCTATCTCAACTTATTTGTATCTCAGTAGTTCATATGATCCAGCGTCTATCTTGCCATTATGTGCAGTGCAGCAGTGGCGGACTAAGGGTGGAAGGTCATAGAGGTGGGAAGGGGAGGGGGGCCACCAAATGGTGCACAAAGCTCCTTATATGCTCCAGGCAGGTAAAACATGTCAGCAGGTGAATGAAGTGTCATCGGTGCACTAATTTAAAAATGTGACAGCGACAAGAAACATATAAAAGTTAACAGTGTTCTACTATTTAATTAGAAGGGAATTTATTTCATGTGGTCGTAATCTTTAAGAGAAACCCGATTAAGGCTACTGTAAGCACCAGTCGGCCACAACAATAACACCACCTGGTGGTTTTAAAATAAGGATTAGTTTTTTTCTTTAGTAAAAATATTAGGAACTTATAAATCCTAATGTACGAGCAGACATGTGAGCATGTAAAGTGGTTAAAATCAGCTCCACCTTTCGCAACAGTGATCTCTGACACTCTTGTATTATTAATTACTTTAAATGCTTTGCCCTAATGACCGTAATCCCTATTGTTTCAAATACGTTGCTGTCCTGGGGGAGTACTTTTACTTGGGTATAAGGTTTGGAGTGGAATTTTGTTTTTTTAGATGAAAAGTTTTTTTACTTTGTTTGTGTACTTCCACCACCTCTGCACACAGTATTGGGCTGCGTAGCTGCAGACTGCACAGAGTGGGGATGCTGGCCTCTGTCCTCCATAACATTGTTGTAGTTGTAGTTGATTGTTCTATTATACTAGAAGCATATTGTCTTAAGTAGCCTAAATACACTGGAAAACAATACACTTGTATAGGTTAACTATGAATATGGATATATTCTGAATATTTTGTCATAGGAAAAAAAATGTGCACAATTGGTGGAAGCCTTATAAAACATATGCTGTTACTTCCCACTTTTCCAAAGAATGTTAGAGATTCCAATATCCAATACTATATAGGCTGTTAAGCCATAAATAGAAATATTAGCCATTATATTAGATTTTTGAACAGACCTTCTGTTTGTGTCTGTGTGTCTGTGTGTCTATGTGTGTGCGTGTGTGTGTGTGCGCGCGCATGCCTGCTTGATTCCTCTCTGGTGTCATGACTGAGCCCTTTGATTCAGAACGGAAAGGGTTTTCTGTCCAGTCATTTACAGTACTTGAAGGGTGGAGTGTGTCTCTGTCTTTTCACACACATAAACTGAATGATTTCAAGCTAAACTGAGAAACACACCATCTGGGGAAAAGTCTCCTCCCCAGAATATATTTCATATCAAAAAAATACCCAAAGCATTTATGAGTCTCTCTGCCAAGTCAGATATTGAATCTGTAAGTAGATACTCCCTTTCTTCTGGGATATTTAGCTGTTTTGATCCATGCTAAAGCACCAATACCCTTTCACATTTCACTTCTGTTGATTTCGGGCTGGCAGCAGATGTGTATTTTGTGTAAGATTGATGGAATTGACAGTTTTAGTACCGTAAATGATGCTTTATTTTCACTTACCATTTACCAATTCTAGCCTAGTGATGATGATGATCAGACTTGGCCTAAGGCATCAGTTATAAGTTCCATGCTTTAGTCACTAAACAGTGCCTTTTATTAATCTCTTCCTTATAAGGATCTGAGTGGCATAGGCATGTTTGTTTAGCTGTTCGGTAGATTTAGGGGACCTTCAAGCCAAAGTGAGTCCCATCAGTTGAAGCTAAATGTAATGCTTGTCGGGCTGAGCTGTGTTGCAGTACCTTCTGTTTGAATGATGCTTGAATTTCCATTTTAGTGAGACAACATTTTAGCACAAAACCCATTGTGGATAGAGTTTTTTTTTTTTTTTAAGAAGACAAAACAGAACAACTTAAAAAAACAAAACAAAAAAAACAGATCTCTCAATGTTTTGGCCCAGCACATCGTGGGCTATAGCAGACTCACTATGCTGCTACTGGTTAGACACTTTTCAGTTTTGAAAATCATTTGATTGGAACCACTATTTCATTGTGTTCCTTGAGTGTTTCTAAAACAGCTTTCGGTGTTAACCATTTTTTATACCGTATTACATAGACCGAAAACAGCTACAGACAAAATGTTTCAGCGTAAACTCATCCTTCCCCACAAGTTTACTCTAGGCAGCAATGCCCCACTGGACAACCAGACAAAAGGAAAGAAGGTTCTTCTCAGGAAGTCTTCAATGGTAAATGAGGAAGCAAAAGCCATTAAACAAGAGAATGACATCTTAAATCTCCAAATCAATGAATTCAGTGCCAAGCTTGCACATTTTCAAGACTTGCAGCATAAATGTAAAGACCTAAAATAGACAGATAAAAAGCTAGGAACTGAAATTCCTTGACAAGAAAGTGCAAGACTTGCACATAAACCTCCAGAAGCAAATTGCCATGGAGGAAAATATTAAGTCTGTTCAAGAGGAGAAAAATTTAATCAAAGGAAACCAGAATCTCCACGAAAGAATCTGGGACATTCACTTGAAATTTAAAGATCAAACTGAATAGGAGCATTTAATTCAAGAGAAATAAAGCTGAAACAACATCCCTGAGTCAGCAAAATAATGTGGTGGTGGAGAAGGTTAAGGATCTCCTCCAGAAGATTTCAAGGCAGGATCACCTGGAAGAGAAATGCAGAGTGAGGGAGCGTGAGAACCAAGTCCTGGATCAACGCAGTCAGGAGCAGATTCAGGAGGTGATTGAAACACTTAAGGATGAAGAAAGGATGAGGACACGGTATAATATGATTAAGAATTACAAAGAGTATTAAAAAAACACAACTTGAATGCCAAGTCTAGGAACTGAAAAGCTATGTTAAAACCACGTCATTCCAAAAAAACACGTCATTGGATGTCATTAGGCATTTTCATTAATTTTAGACAAAACAAAAATAATGTTGGGGCTAAATGTCCAAATATCTGTGCAACTCTATTTGATGACCTAAAATGATCAAGTGTGTCTATGATGGAGCAACCTACTTTTTTAATTTAGTTTTTCAATTCAAAACATACTTTAGTCTCCCGCTGAATAGCGCACCTCCATCAAAGTGTGGTACCTGGTTGAGCTGACTCTGATAAATGTTTTGTTGTGCTCAGATAACCCTGTACAGAACTCAGTAACCCTAGTTTGCAGGTGGCCCTGTTTTACCTCCCAGTATGGACGACAAGCAGTAGGCATTTTGCAGCGGTGATTCAGGGATTTTTCTCAGAATCCAGGAAGTGTCTTGTTGTTGTGGGATTGTTGGGGCCGGGACAGGAAAATGACTAGTGACCCAGACAAAACATGGGTCCTATCTTTGAGCTGCAGGGTTGTTTTATCTTGACTTGAAGTAATCAAGCCCATTCATGCATTTCTGATGGTCTACTGCTGAAATGTTTTAATCGTTTACACATCCACCCTCTTCCTCTCTCACTCTATTGCATAATGTACTAAAAATGTGTTCATTCAATTCTGCAGTTAAAATGAGCGGCAGTTAAATCTCCCTTCATCACAATTTATTCAACTTGATATAGGCATTATTTATTTTTGTCTTAAATTAAAAAACGATTGGAAGCACTTGTGGCATCTCCCTCTCTAGCATATGAGTGTTTCTTTTGCTCTCTGCAGTTTTTAAATCACCCACATTGGGGCTGCACATCAAATTAAAGATGCCAATATATATCCCATAGAGAAAATACTAAAAGATTACCTGTGAAAGAGGACTGAGGATTGATCAGTTGATAATATTGCTTACAGTATTGATATATGACTTATAACATTGATAGTATATGTGCGACCCAGCCAGGGTTTCCTCTGTTTGTACTGATGATGTCATTAATGATGTCATATATGTGCCTTTGAAGTTTGTTTAACTAGTTGTCATAGAACCAATGTATATAGAAAGTTTGACAAGATATGTAGTTGAGCTCAGCCTTTGGAAAGAATTGACTCAGCTATAGGAGATTCAAGGTGCAGGTATTGACAGAATGGACTACAAGGTAGAAGTGAAACGTTCAGTGCACGGTTTCTTACCTTGTTCGGTGGAGTTGATTTGTGAACCTGTTTGTGAAATTACTATTGTAAATGTGTACTGTAGAATTGCTTCGTTATAGGCTGAGTGGAGAAATGTGGAATTTAATAAATGTTCAGTATTCGTCATACAATGATCTCTGGAGTGGATAATTCTGAAGTATCGGAGACAGGCCACGAAGCATCCAGCACATGATTCCCTGACCCTTTTCTGGGGTCACATAAATATTTTTACACCAAGGATCTGAGAGGGATACCTCATGTCATAGTGGGATTATGGGTTTTTTCCCGAGCTTATTAAGAGTTTAAAAATGGGTATCTTCCAATCATTACCCTTTACGCTGCCTGGCTCGTCAATGTCTGGAAAAAAACTGGATTTTACACACACTGAGGTTCTAATAAAAGGTTTCATCACGTGGCAGTATGAAGGTGCTTTTTCGGGCTTTGACTCTTATAAGTTACTCAAAGTCACGATCATTTTACCGACTCCTGGTTCGATTTTGAGTCCCCGAATATGCAAGTGCCCTTCTAGTACCTCTTTGAAAGGAAGCAACACAATGGTGTGTTCCACAGTAAGATTGTTGATTCCCACACTTTGACACTGAATATTACAGAGCAGGGCTTGACATTAAGCCTTTCCACCCTTCAAAGCATTTGACCTTTGGGGAAGTAGCTGAGATCTCTTACTTGCTCAATAGCCAAGCTTTCTTAGACAAAACACTACATTGATGGATGAGGATTATAATGATAATCTGTACTGTATAAATTTAGTATTTTAAAATGTTAAAAGTTGGGGAAACTGTGGCTCAGCTGGTAGAATGAGTTGTCCAATGCTATCAAGGTCACAGAAAAGTGTTTTTCTTGTGGGGATTTCCTTATTAAATGAGTTACTTAATTTAGCTTAAGATATGAACTTTTATATTAGAAGACCAAAAGAACTATATAAATATTCAATGCTATACCTGTATTTTTGTTTGAGTAATGGTAAATAAATACTCATCACAAGTTATGATAAACCCAGAGAATGAGATGAACAAAAATAAATAAAATAGCAGAAATAATAACATTTTGATTGAAAGTCTATCTAAAACATTAATATACCATCTGTAGTCTGCTTTTACAGCTTATATTTACCAAGCTAATTGATCCAAATACTGAACAACCTGAAAATTAGGGTTGGCAGCTTTAAACCTTGATATGCCATAAATGAGAGTAAGGGGCCTGAACAATTAATAATAAGAGCCATAGCAGGAGTTTTATTCCAACCTTTGATTACATCATAAATAAACAGAGCCTACATTAACAGTTTTAACAGAAAAAGAAAATGCATATTATTTAACACAATTTGCTGAATTATTTGCCGTTTCTTTTTTCATTGTTACTTTATGCACAGATGCACCGACAGGTGCAGAGAAACCTGTGGTTTGGATGGGTTTTCATAGTAAAATAACCTACTTCATATTGAAGTTTTAACAGTCGTAAGATTTTCAGCCATCTGATCAAGATGCTAATATACCAAACTTTTTGGAGTTTTTAGGTTTGAAGCTTCTTTTAACAGCAGCAGAGTTTGGTCTTTCAGAGGGGACCGGTTTAACACTGTGTGTGTGTTTATTACACGCCTTTCTGTTCTATTTAAACCACAAATGGCAATAATCAATACAAAATGATCGACAAAAATATTTCTACTTTATTAACAACAGACATAATTTGCCACATTCACACAGTGTAAAGTTGACTGGCAGGTTGCAGCTTGTGCTGTTAAAGTTGTTGAAGGACTCAGGAGTGTAAGGTTCTCATTAGGGAAAGCAGGGTGAACGCTAGTAGCATGGCTCCACGTTGTTATTGCTCCATGAAGTTATCGTGAAGTCTGTTACCAGAGAGTAATACAGCATCAAATGAAAAATAAAATGACCCAGTCTCTGGTTCACCCGAAAGGACAGATGATAGAAACTGGAGACACACATTGCACCCTGGTCTACAGTGAAGTAAGATTTTAACCAAATAAAAAAATGAACATCTGAAAGAGCTGGAGATCTTTATCAGCACATCACTGCACTTTTCTCAGGGTTCTTCATCATTTTATTTATTATTTTTATTTATTTTTTTCTTACAGGATAGTATGGCCATGACGGGAGGGACTGCAGCTGCCCTTCCCATGAGCAACCACACCCGAGAGAGGGTGACCGTAGCCAAGCTGACACTAGAAAACTTCTACAGCACTCTGCTTACCCAGCACGAGGAGCGTGAGATGAGGTAAAATGAAATCCGATATTTCATACCCTACATTGCCTATTGATTTGGAGGAACTCGCCTGTCCAATGTGTCTATTGAAAAAAAGAGACTTCACTTTATTTACTCAATGAATGTTCGAATAGTTTCAGTCACCTCATGCAATACACGTTCAAGATTTAACATAGTGCCAACCAGTTCCTTCATTTTCTCCTTGTATGTAAATGTAGCTGTTGTTTAAGTGTCACTCGATCCGCTGCCGTAAAAGGTAACACAACAAAAGCATCTCATTACCCACCTCTTGTGGTTTCACCTTAACTGACGGTTGATCTGCAATGCAGGTAACATGGTTTTGGTGCCTGTAAAAGACACTTGACTCGGTGTTTACACCCATGGATAAACTGTGAGGGGATTCATTTTCAAGAGCTGTAACAGTTTAGGCCACCTAATCACTTTTCGTATGTTTCTGCTCCACAATTTATCACTCATAGTATTTCCCACGCAAGTGTTTTAATCTGTCTGAGGACCGATGATATCCGCAATCAAATACTCACAGGGCTATTTCCTCTCGCTCTACTGGACCTGTAGACCCCTTATTTGCTGCGTAAAATGTCAAACACACGCTCAGATCAGCTGCCAGTCACATTTCGCGGATTTAAACTGATCACAGGATGAATGGTGTGAGCTCTCTGCTCATTGGTGGAGAAATACGCCTCAACAGACAATTGGGGTCTGTGCCAAAGATTTTATACCTGTGATAAGCGATATCATTCTGTAACAACCCTGAATAACCAAGTTTGAACAAGTGTCTCTGTGGTCCCCAAAACTCATAAAACAAAGTGAGACCTCTTCATTAGTAAAACCACCAGTTGACCCTTTATCAGTTTCCGAATCTCCCAGTTTGAATGTTCACACCATGGTCAATAAATCAAACTATAGTTCAGAATCAAGGTCTTCAGTAGCCTATTTGAAGCACGTACTGTAGCTGTTGTAAGATAATGTGAATAGGTTCTTAATATGGAAATACAAATGGGATACAATAACTGGACTGTTGGTGACTGTGGCACAGGAGGTATATAACCTATATGTTATCTTTCTTAAATTGTAGGCAGAAAAAGCTGGAGAAGGCTATGGAGGAAGAGGGTTTGCCAGACGAGGAGGTACAGTGTGCCGCGTTTTCTCAATTCAACAGAATCCAAATGTTTTTTCGTGGGCCTCTTTTTATTAACCTTTTCAAATCATGTGGTCTGCAGAAAGTAATGCGGCGCTCGCAACATGCTCGTAAGGAGACGGAGTTTTTGCGACTAAAGAGAACGAGACTGGGCTTGGACGATTTTGAGTCCCTTAAAGTTATTGGACGAGGTGCATTTGGAGAGGTACATAAAAAAAAAAAAAAAGATTGGGAACTTTAACTTAAACTTTGATTGCTTGAAATGTTGCAAGAGAAAGTCAAGGCCAGGCCAGGAGCAATGTGTGTGCTTTCAGTGGGTCTTCTGTGCACTTTAACCTCAATGTGAACTTTTGCTATGTTTTTTTGTCTTTTGATGTGGTAAAACTGCATAACCTGCTGCCTTTATGCAAGAACATTTGTTTGTAACTGTGATCTCAATCCTCCAGGTGCGATTGGTGCAGAAAAAAGACACAGGGCACATTTATGCCATGAAGATTTTAAGAAAAGCAGATATGCTAGAAAAGGAGCAGGTAAGGTTCTCAAGAATGTTAAGCCACACTGCAGCAGTCAGGGTGTTGTATGTTCGAAGTGTCACGGGTTGTCGGCGGTCTCCTTGCAGGTTGCTCACATTCGGGCAGAGAGAGATATTCTGGTGGAGGCAGATGGTGCCTGGGTGGTCAAGATGTTCTACAGCTTTCAGGACAAGAGGAACCTGTACCTCATCATGGAGTTCCTGCCTGGAGGTTTGCATTAAAACATTAAGATTAATGAGTCCTCCGAATATGGAAACGCAATAATAATATTTATTTATCTTTGATGGCCATTTGTCAGTCTGTCAATGCGGATTATAGTCTTTTGATTTTAGTCGGGGTTCTTTTTTTGTTGATTAACTCCCACGATGGCTCATGCTAACTACCCTGATCCTTCTTTTTATTCCAAACTAACCAACAGGAGAAACCTTCTGTGTATCTGTAGTTCTTCTGTGTATCTGTAGTTCTTTTGACTTTTGCGCTTGTTGCTAGGTGACATGATGACACTGCTGATGAAGAAGGACACTCTATCTGAAGAGGCCACCCAGTTTTACATCGCAGAGACAGTCTTGGCCATTGACTCCATCCACCAGCTGGGCTTCATCCACAGAGACATTAAACCAGATAACCTGCTGCTGGACTCCAGGGTGCGACCACGCATGCAAATGTATATTTCTGTTACTGTGATACCTTTTACCTTCTGCCACAAAAACACAAAACTTTATCTCATGGATGGTTCCTGACGTTTGGTAAAACATACATTGTGTGGTGCTTTTTGCAGATGATTTATCAAATGTCTCTTTGTCCACAGGGACACGTTAAACTGTCAGATTTTGGCCTGTGTACGGGACTGAAAAAAGCTCATCGAACAGAGTTTTACAGGAACCTGACGCACAACCCACCCAGTGATTTCTGTGAGTTAAAAATATAATTTGACCAATAAAAGTGAAATAAAACCAGATCCAGGTGCAGATTATTATAATAAGTAGTAACTTATGTGAATTTTTTTTTTTAAATAAAGTTATTTATTTGGTCTTCTTTGAAAAACATTCTGTAACTAATAATTCCTTCCTTACATGCTGCAGCCTTTCAAAATATGAACTCCAAGAGGAAAGCAGAAACTTGGAAGAAGAACCGGAGGCAGCTGGTAAGGTTTAGGCAAGGTTTAGAGCATTTAGGGCAACGTGTTTAAACATTTGTTGACCAAGCATTTTGGAATGAAGAAACCCATCACTCAGTGGAGTGATGCTGATGGCTGATGTGTTTGTAATCGTTTTTTAGGAAACGACACAGGCCTATCAAATAGTTGAATAAGCTAAGAAATTGTTTCTTGAATCAGTTGCTGTAACAATACTCCACTGAACAATTGTATGTTACATGGGGAAAATGGAAATTAAGCTTGTTCTACTGAGAACCCTTCTTTTTTGTGACTCTTAGGCTTATTCCACTGTGGGAACACCCGATTACATTGCTCCAGAAGTCTTCATGCAGACGGGATACAACAAGCTGTGTGACTGGTGGTCTCTGGGTGTCATCATGTATGAAATGCTAATCGGTAAGCATGCAGTTGACCTAAAGCGACAAAGATCCAAAGACAGGCAACGACTTAAAGTGTAAAAATTCTCTAATTTGCCATCAACGAGCTCTGTGGTCATTCTTACATACATTTTAAACATGTCTCTGAGGCAGTTTGTTCCTTCACGCTTTAAGGCCACCAACGCTATCCCAACGCTTGATGCCGCTTTATCTTCATTGATTTTAGTATTGCACTACCACAAGCTTTTTCTAAATTCTCAATGGGTCTGCTCAGGTTATCCACCCTTCTGCTCTGAGACACCACAGGAGACGTACAGGAAAGTGATGAACTGGAAGGAAACCCTGGTCTTCCCACCTGAAGTCCCCATTTCAGAGAGGGCCAAAGACCTGATATTAAGGTATTTGAAGCTCTTTAAACTGGCATGAAAAAAATTTTAAATCACCTGCACATCTTTGCATTTCTAATTTTTTTTTTTTTTTTATTGGTTTTGTTCAATGGCAAAATGAAAAACAATTAATTTTCATGCATATTTGAGCAGAGAATATCGGCCATATCAAATTTGGATATGTTACTTTTTGCAATAGCTGACAAATCCGTGGCATTCTACTGAGTTTTTCCAAAAGTTGAAGTGCAGATGTCTTAAATCATTCATGTATGTCCATTCCAAACCAAAATAGCATGACTTAGAAACTCGTCATTTGATACTACTGTAGATTTGAAGGCTATTCTCTACAAAATCTACTGTAGCCCAGAACTAAAGATTAAAAAAAAAAAAAGATGTACACTTAAGTCTCCAGAGGCAGGCTACTCGATGCACTTAGGACAGAAGATGCAATGGAAGGTGCACATCTTGTGCAAAGGTGTAAATTGCAAAGGTTGGTAATTTAGAAGAAAAGATTTAAGTAGGTCAAGATTCACAAACAGTGGACTTTAGATGACTGGAACAAAGTCTTGTGGACTGATGAGCCAAAGTTTTGAGGTGTTGGATCCAAGCGAAGAACATGTGTCAGATGCAGAGCTGCATTAAAAGATGATAGATGCCTGCCTAACAACATCAGTGAGGCATGGAGGGGGAAACATAATGATCAGGGGATGCTTTGACAGTCAGAGTGGGTGCTTTGCATCATATGCAAGGCATCCTCTAACAGCATGTAAACCAGTCCATACTGGGCCAGGACTGACTGAGGACAACTTCATTTGGAAGCCAGACAATAACGCCAATCATTCTACCCGGTTTTGTTAGAGTTATCTGGAGAAGAAAGTAGCTGCTGGAATACTTTTATGTTATATTATATTTTATATAATGTTCGCTTTTTGTGTTTTGTGATTCATTTACAGCCATTTGATTGAATAAATCCATGGAAAGATAATAAAAATACCAAAGTTTGTAGGTGTTTCAGAAATTTGTTTGTGAGTGTAGGTGAATGCTTGAACGCTGAGACAGACCACCTCTCACCCAATGACCGCTTGGTTAGGCTCTAGCCCCCCCCACGACCCCACACAGGATAAGTGGTTACTGATAATGGATGAATTCACATGAACTGCCACAAATGTTAATGTTTCCTGTGACTTTTTGAGTAGATTTCTTTTTCTTTCACATGAACGTGCATTTAAAGGCTGCTGCTGTTTGTGTGCTTCAGGTATTGCACTGATGCTGAGAACAGGATTGGAGCTGTGAGTGTCGAGGAGATCAAAAGTCATCCGTTCTTTGAGTCGGTGGACTGGGAGCACATCAGGTACGGGGAAGCTTTTTATTCATTTTTTTTTTCTTCTATTTGCAAAACCGCTGACTTTCTCCTGCCTTAGTCAGACAATGATTCCCCTCCGTCCTGACTTCACAGGGAGCGGCCAGCAGCTATCTCTATTGAAATCAAGAGCATTGATGACACCTCAAACTTTGATGATTTCCCTGAATCAGACATCCTCCAGCCAGGTTTGTTTTGTGGAGTATTCTGCTAGTTGCACTACGAGACAGTTCATTAATCTGAACAGCAGCCTTTTGGGGAAACATTTGACTAGAACTCAACAAGCCACACTGGGATATGATCAATAAATAAACATAGATTTTCAACAGAAGCAACGGTATTGAGCCAACATTTGATCACTTAATTAAGTTCAGAGTAACAACAATTCTAGTGTTGTTGTCTAAGCTAATTCTTCTTAATATCATCATCACTTTAAATAGTCACAGGGGCTTCTCGTTTACATTGTGTGGGCCATAGCGCCCCCAAGTGGCACGAAAAACAAACTCATTTTGTCCTTGTTTGTTAACAGCCAATTCAACGGAACCAGACTTCAAGTCCAAGGACTGGGTGTTCCTCAACTACACGTACAAACGCTTCGAGGGGCTGACTCAGCGAGGCACTATCCCCACATATATGAAGGCAGGGAAAGCCTGACGTGTTCAAAGCGGGATAAAGTGTGGAGAAGAAAACTTGACATTTACGGACACAGGGTCGGGCCTTGGAGCCCTGCTGGTGCTGAAGGCTGTCCTGTCAGCCTCTCAGTTTAAATTTAACCCTCATCGCAACTTAAGCATTAGGTCTTCTCAACCTCCGCAAGAACGCCAAGAGCTCGGAAATTAAGGAGAGTTACCGCATTACCTCGGCTGTTTATATCATGTACACGTGCCCTTTCTAGCCATAGCTCTCAGGCCAGCTCACTAAGCAGGACACTAAAAATCTGCATATCTGCATGTTTAGCAGCATATTGCTTCCGGAGAGGATTTTTTTTTTTTTTTTTTTTTTTTTTACTGCCAGAAGACAAATGCGCAAATGAGGCTTGAATACATATCACTGCTTTGACAGTTTTGTAAAGTTCAATTAGATCTGATAGGGAAGATGTGACCCTAGGAATAGGAACAGGAATCCTTCAACTGGTCTCATGTTCATTATTAGGAGGAAAGTTCCAGCATGATTTCAAGTTTTTTAACTTCTTTAGTTAGAAAGTTAGTCCAATTTAACAAAAATAATAATTTCATAATAGTAGCAAATGTATATCCTCCTCAGGATGAAACGCCTTCATATTAGTATTTTATCCAAAGCTTTGGTTTATGACTAAACATGCTTGTACACGTGTTCAGCCTCCGCTGTACCCGGCTACTCTGCTAATGGTATGTAACAAAGATTGACAAAAGTAAAGGAAGAAGTAAAGGTTGGCATCCTGACATACTAATCTTAACATGGTGAACATGGTAAACACTGATTCATCTCAACTTTACCATGTTAGCAATGTCATTGTGAGAATGTTAACATGCTGCTGTTGGCATTTAGGTCAAAGCTCCATTTTATAGGCTCACAGAGCTGCTAGTGTGGCTGCACATTGTAAGTCTTGGTTCTTTATGTATTGAAATATGACTTTTCTGGGCAGTTTTTTTTTTTTTTAATTTTGTGTGATGAAAATGCTCATACAGGACTTAACTCAAATATATCAAAAGCGGTAACATTAAGTAAGATGTAAACTAACAAATCATGCTGGAATCCTCCTCAAACCCTCATGGTGGTGAAACAATGTGCAACTTTGTGTCAGCTCTGTGGAGCAACTCTTCCTGTGGCTTTGCTCCAGCACCAATTTTTTTTTTTTTTCTCACACAGAGGAACAAGTTGTTGCCTGGAGACCTCTGAATGCAGTTTACCCAGTGCTTGACATCCGTTACTGTGGAGTGTTGCCTATTCACATAGCCAGACAAACTGCAGAATGTGTCACTTCCTTTAAAGAGCCTGTTGTTTTGTTCAGGTTAGCTCTGTAGTAATTGATATTTCCCCTGATTTTAATTCTAATCTGTCTAAAGGCCAACCACCTCCTCCTTACACGGAAACCACTTGCAAAGTGCCTTTTAAACAGTTGACTTTTTTTTTTTTTTTGCCAATCCTCTAGAGATGTTATTGGGCAATGATTAGAAGGGTGTTAATTACAATATATGATCATGCTAAAGGTGTTTGAGGTACAGGGAAAAAGCAGAAAGGAATAAAGGAAAAACAATTCTTATTTAAATTGATAGAAAGCATCACTTGTGTCTAAGCAAACCTAAAGCTCTGATGTGTCAGTCATATTTAGGCTATAGAGTAATAAACGAATCATGAAACAAGGGCAGTTTAGACAAGAGGTTATTATAGGTTGATTAATAAAACAGTGGGCTCATAAAAAACGTTACATCAAAGCAAACGCAACAGTGTGTGTTTGTTCGTAAAGATTGAACTTAAACAAGAATATATTAATTCCGTGATATCTTGGAGACGTAGTGTTTTTGTCTTCTATGTTCCTAAATGTCTCTTCATGTTGAATTAAGTTTCCATGGGCTGTTGTTGTTCCTTTAAAGCCTTAAATACGAGGCCTATTCTTCTCAATGAAAGAAATTATGTAACCATCACGTCTGCTAAGAGTTGTGACTAGACAGCACTAAAAATAGTTACCAAAGAACTGATCATCCCATGTGATCTGAACACACATTCATATGTAGCTATTGCTTACTGCACTTAACCTAAAACTACCTTTAAAAAAGAGAACCACCTTTACAGGAGCTAACATCTGTAGTGGAATAATTTGCCATTTCTATGTCTACACTTGTCAAAATGAGTTTGCAGAGACAGATGTTTCTTATTTAGCATATCTGTTAGATGGAACGAGGAAACATACAGGGAAAGGAAATATTCTGAGAACTTCACTATATTAAACTAAGACAAACTGTTTTTGGTGCTATTCCTGAGGAATTGATGGGGAAAGTAGGTGGTCTAGCAGTTTTTAAACATTCTTCATCCAGTTAGTCCTGCTGAAAATCTGTTGGAAAGAAAGCACCATCAAGACTAAAAAACAATTTTTAAAAAATCACAGTTAGGTGCTTGACTTTTTTTTTTGCATTATTTATTATATATTATATTATATATTATGGAGTTTCATACTATTTGGTTTCTGTACAATTTAAATGGATACTGAAGCATTTTTTTTAACTGTGCTTCTGTATAGTTGGATAACTCCGGTTTGATAACAGATTTGAAGCATAGTAGGCAAAATTGGCTGACTTTTCATCTCCTCATAAGGAAAATCTTAGTCTGAAGTAAATGTGCACATCTCTTTAACTCCACACCACCTGTTTGTAACACAGGTTCTGTGTTAGAAATGTATATTCCCTAGCACAAGCCAAGATAACCCCAAGGATATCATAATTCAAGCAATCTGGATTATGTCAGATAATTTTATTTTCATCACGAAATTAGAAATGTCTGGGTTTAAACAAAAGACAAAGTAATCTCCAAGCTAATGACAGGCTGTGTGCGCTGCAGCCTTACTGAAAGACTGTACAGCGGCAGCAATGAAGCATGACATGGGATTTTTGGTGATGGATTTTTTGTTGTGTCTCATCACTGGAACACAATAAAACAACTGGGGGAAAGTGTTTGGCTTTATGGCTTTTAGCCGTATTCACAGCCAAACAGTTCTGACCTGTTTGACAAACTATTCTGTAAGTGTGTGACGGTGACAAAAACAGTTTCATGAAGTAGATACTCACTGCTTTTTTTTTGGCAAACCCATGTTCTGTGTTATAGAGAAATTATTATACTTTTATGTAATTCAAAAAGCAGTTAAATTCAAAAGCAGGGTAAATACAGCATTTGACATCTGTACAGTTCTATAAATGTATATACAAGATGACTTGAAATCCATGACTGTGCCACTTTAACTAGAAGGAGCTAAATTATTGTGACTTCAGGAGTTCAAGGATCTAGAGGACTATATCATTAACGTTACTCTCATTTCAAGTTCAGCAATTGACTTTATTCAAGGACCAAACCCGCTTCCTGACTCACCCTCTATGTTGTTAGTCAGATTAACGTCGCACCATCTGCCATGATCCTATGTGTAAAGAAAACATTTACACAACTCCGAAAGAAAGAGAAAATTGTAAAGGATCAAAGCAGATGACAGCCCCATTCACATCTAATATTTAGTTTTAGACGTAAGTGGTCGACTTCTTTGCCTGGGAAGCCTCAACCTCTTGCAATGGTTACGTACGTTCCCCACCTGTTAGAGCAAGAATTCAGTTTTCTCATTAATGTGTAAAAGGTTTTAAAGCCCTTTCACAGGCCAGGACTATGTAGTTAGGTAGTTTGTGTAATGATGTGTACATATTGTTGTAGACACTTGAAGGAACTGTCTATGGAGTGAAGGAAGGAAAATGCTTATTATATTGAGTATGATGAGTTTTTATGTTGATAAAATGCTTAAAATAATAAAATGTAAAACTTAAGAGTCTTGAGTTTGTTTTGTTGAAGATTAAAGGCAGGTGCGTGTTCTTACTCCTATAAACACATGAAGTGTGGAGGCCAAAAAGTTCCTAACTCCAATTAAATGAATTGAATTAAATAACAATGTTAAATCTGCATCAGTGTACAGCATATAACTTATTGCTTTCCGATAATTTATTAATCAAATAAATTCTCTGGGAGATTTGTCCAGCTCAGTGTATATATAAGAAATGCCATGTGACATTTTGATGCATTCAATTGGGGAATAAGCAAACGAATATGCAGTAGTAAATCATATTCACAACATTCATATAAATGCATTCTCTTTATTTCTGGAAGCTCCTCAGTTTCCACGGGCAAAGGTAGAGACGTTTTCATCCTTTGGTAGAAGCAGCACCTTTTGTTGTTGTGAATCCAAAAGGTCGATAGATGGCGCTCTTAACACACTGTAGTGTTTTTCATCCGATGGGACGTCTTCAGTAAAAAGCTAAAGTTATGTGAACACAATTATCCATAAGTCTGATTGATCGCTTCTGTTAAACCAAACCATATATTTAGTAATTTAATAGATCTTAAATATTCTATCCTGCACATAAGGACATTTTTAGATATCCCCATCCTGCAGCCCTGTTGTCACAGCTGAAGCCTCTATCACGTGTATATTCCCGTTACACACCTGGCTACGTGGGCGAAAGGCCAAGAATTCAACTTTCTTCCAGCAAAGATCGAGCTGTGTTACTCGGGTTTCCCTTAATCCCTTACCCCGATTAAGGAAACCGGGTTTTTAGGTAACATGAAGAAATAAGGTTAGTACTGCAGAAAGATAACGTACCTGAGACAGAGGTGAGTGTCGTGTCATGCCCCCATTATTATCAAGAACTATATTCGTCAACTACTTCACTGAGTTATTGTTTGCACATTTCCAAAAATATTTAGCATTTTTTCCCCATTATCTATATCAGTCTGGTGTAATTAAACACATGGACCAATGGAACACTGTAGACTGGATTATTTAGAGGAGTTATTAGAAAAAACAAAACAAAACAAAATGGATGTGACGTGATAAAATCTTTAGTGTCCATATTTAACAGGTGGTGTCAAACTGACTTAAATGAAAAGATACGGGTGAGTAAATAATGTTTCTTTGCTTAGTTTACCACCACGTCAACGATTAAATGAATACGTCTAGAATAGCTTCTGGATATGGCCCAACTCACACCAGGAACATTAAGTGACATTATTATGTCCAAAAATAAATAAATAAATAAATAATTAGTGTCCCTGTCAGGAGATCCGGAGGTGGGGATTGCGAACTCAGAAAGGTCACAAACGGAACTAAAAGGCTCCAAAGCAGTCGGCTGCACACGTGTTGCCTTGTTAACCAAATAGACCCGCAGACCAAACAAGGTTATTTTTACCTCACAATGTTTAAAATGTCAAAAAGGCTGCACAGCTAATATTTTATATCTGCTAGAATGCTTTGCATTCTAAAACGAATCACTATAGCGCTTAGTGATATTGCAA
Organism: Channa argus; assembly: GCF_033026475.1. NCBI lineage: Eukaryota > Metazoa > Chordata > Actinopteri > Anabantiformes > Channidae > Channa > Channa argus. The sequence goes on along the minus strand of NC_090217.1, from coordinate 15,252,315 downwards.
TTTAATCATTTCATGAAATACAAAAAAATACAGCACTGAAGAAAATGTAGTTTACGTCAATCTGTATTGTCTTTGATCATTGGAATGATAACTTGGAAATGTTTATGGTGTAGCCTACAATCCCCCTAAAGGTTTACTGTAAACCTCTTTTCTGTCACCTAAAAATGTTTCCAGGTTGGTTAAGTGCACACTCTACTTTCTCCCCAGATGGACTTTTAATGGGTTATTGAGCCAAACGTCTCCACGTGACCATCGGGTTATATAATATATAGGTCATCTGTAGAAATCTAGACGTAGATGCCACATCCGCCTCATGATACGCTATTCCGCCGCCGCCATGTTGTAGCGGGGTTGTGACATGGATAGGGAGAACTCTCATTTATTTTGGTCAGTGCCCCCTTTTAGCTTATCGGGGTTTTATGTATTTTGACATTTTTACATAGCAATGATAACTTTCTCATAATACGTTTATGTTAACTTTCATACGAAGGTATTTTGGTATTAAAACCCACATTAAGTTATTTTAACAACATTTTCTGCATCATATTAGATGATTTAATTTGGGGGATGACCGGAATTTACACGCGTTAGGGAACGCGGCTTTTCCGTACCAACATGGCGGCCGCGTTGACGCACCGCCGCTCGCAGCCTCGGTCGGTCTATGTAGGTCAACACGTTTCTTAGTGGCACGTGCAGCCTTTCCTCTTACGTAAAGTCTCGTGCAAAGGTCGCGAATTACACTATGTAGGTGAAGGCCGAAGATCGTCGACGTTAAACTGGAGGAAATGAGGTCACCACTGTAGAAATTATTGATTATTGTGAGTTTTTCATCATAAAGACTATGCTTGTTTTGAGCAGTAAATGAAAAAACCTAAAAATATTAAATAAGGTTTTCTCATACTGGAACTTTTTGCTCTACGTTATACAAAGTAAACGTTAGACAATGTAATTATAGTTTAATATGGCTTATACTTTTGTCAAATACTATTATTTCCCCCCTAAGCTTGCAGAACACCCTCATTCTTGCTCTTGAAGATAGTAAATGGCCACTTACAATGTTGAAGTTGAAAACAATACTGAAAATAGTTGGCTTTATTAATACATTTCCATAAACTATTCGAATTCCCTAGTTCATTCATGAGGGATACTACGGATATTTTCCAGGAAATAAGGACAGAGTGAGACCTCTTTCCTAAAGATCTTCGGAGGAAACGGAGAGCGCGGATTTTTGACGCGCGCACGTCATGTTTTGAGGTCACGAAAACGTGCGTAGCACCAGGGGGAATCGATGTCACCGGTTCTGCTACGGCAGCGCTGGCTCCGTTTGATCTGAATCCGACTGACTTTGTTACGGCTGTCAACTCACAGCACAGTTGACAGTGCATGATTATGGTGTGTGTGTGTGTGTGTGTGTTTGTGATGGGCAATTCTGTAGAACATTTACTGCACGCATATTTGCATATGTTTGCTATAAAATGATAACGCAAAAACAAAAAACAAAAAAACAATACACACATTAGGCATCATTTTTACTGCCGCATCAGTTGCGTTTAAGGCGTCATTACAGCGTAAGTAGACTGACGTTACCTACCATTGTGTAAAAGTCAATCCTCTTCACGCACGCAAACATGCCTTTTCTTTATTCTCAGACTAAATATGTGCTGTGAGATGAGCTGAAACTCGTGCTCTGCAGTCGTCTTTGTTAAATGCTGCATAGCTGCTCTGTCAACACGGATGAATGAACCAAAAAGACGATGAAGGAGGAGGACACAAGCACGAATCCTCCCATGTGTCCTTGTTTCCTAAAGGACCTGAATGTTCTGCTCTCACTCATCCCTCACGTTTTTTTGCTTTTTTTTTACCCCCACCTCCCACTCCGCCTCCTTTGTTAAAAAAAAAAAAAAACTACGGGAGGAGGAGGGTGAGGAAAAAAATGAAGTCAATTATACAACAGGCCGGCTCTTTGCAGCTCCCTCCTCCAGCTTACTACTACAACTGGTGGCTCCACATGCACCGCGGCGCTCCGTAGCCTTCATCGGACACAGCGGCTCCAGTCCGAAGGCATGTCGGCCGGCTGCGCTGATGGGACGGCGGACAGGACCGCAGGTAAGCGCTCGGGAAGGGTCGGTTTTACGGTGTAGAATCAGCCTGCGACTTTATTTGACCAGTGTTTGCTTCTTAACATTTGGTTCGGAAACTCAGAGCATGGGTCATTTTCAGAAAGTCAAACTTCTTGCGTCGCTTCTTACATGCAATTCTACTAGTCAGGGCCCGGGTGAACGTCAAGGCAGCGACCCTGGGTGGGTACAGTCAGGCTTACTCTAAAAATGTATTCACAGAGTTTGACAACAAGCCACCTTTACTTCTCTAATCTGCAATATCGATGGCACCCAGCCTGACGGAACAACGAGGCTGGAGGGTGAAGCTTCAGGATGTAGCAACAGCCAGGCGTCAGTCTGAAGACCCGCTCTACCCAAAATACCGATTGGCAACCGGGGAACAGCCGTAGTGGTAGTGGAAATCTGTCCATTCATTAATCTGTGCGTGCTCGTCTCCGCCGAGCAGCGCGCAGTTGCATGAGCTTTGTTCGCCTGTTGGGAGGTGGGAAGGAGACACATTGATGCGTTATGAGAAGACGTCCTATGGGGAAAACGCACGGAATCACGCACCATGATGCCCGCTTACCTGCCACTCATCCACCGTCAATTATCTTATCTTGATAAACTGGATGCTTATCAATAGCGTGTCCAAGATTTTGATTTTCCTAACCTCTTCAAAAGTGCCGTAGGGCAGCTGATGTGGCTTCACAGGTGTGTCTGTACGGGAGGTTTCTGGTGCTTAAAGCAAACCTGTGCATTCTTTTCCTTCACCTCTTACTTTTCCCCCCTGAGTTTTGTGTGTTTGGGTGTTTTTTTTATCCACCGCAAATCCCTTGTGTATATAATTTGGTTTTGGCTAGTGTATATTAAAATCTTCTCACTATGACTTGTGCATTAATCTAGTTCTGATGATTAGTATAATCAATCCCGTAATATTGCCGCATTCCAATGTTCTGTGTGAACCAGTGTGAAATGGTGAGAAATAAACTAATACGTTACCATTACAACCACACTGACCGTATTTGTATTGAATATGCTTCTCCGAATTATGTTTCTGTTCCAATCACCACAGTGATTAGGAAATGCTACAAGTAGCCTCCATCTGGCTGTACTGCGACAGAAAACCATTAGGAGGTTCAAGGAACATAAAGAGCATGAAGAGCAAACACCTTTCTACAGAAAAATGATCCATGTGATGATATAGAGTTGAGGATTGCAGCCTGCATTGTTGTTCCTTTCTATTCTCCTTAGCCATTAAATATTTAGCTGTGATTTAAAAAAAAAATACTAATAGAAATAAGCTACTAAAATACCACTCAGAAAATGTACAAAGCATTATGATGTCACGGTAAATAAACATTCGTTTAGCATTAAGTTCTTTATGTCACTTAATTGCTAAAAAGCGTTCTTTGGAATTCCATATTTATCGTGGAAGTGTGATGCAGACTATCCAATTCACAAAGCACTAAAGGGCCCAGTCCTCATTCTGCAGCTCCTCCCAGCTGCAGTCAGAGCAGGAGATGTTCACCCCTCCGCCGCATCCAGACTGCAAATGAAATGAGTCGTGGATGCACAAAGCGATGTAAATGTACATTTTTTTGTCTGTGTCTAATATAAATTACTGCATAAAAAAAAAAAAAGATCCTGTAACATGTTAGTTAGGAAACAGTACATAAGGCACACGAGAGCAAATATAAAAACGCACTTTATTTCTGTGTTTGATTTATTTACTTTTTTGGACAATACTGATCTTCCATATATCTGTGTATCCTTTCTTCAGCTTCTTCTGAATCTGGGTCAGTAGATCAGTAGAGCAGCGCTGCCTTCACCGTGCAGCAGAGGGAGGTAGTCGCTCCCTGAACACCTAAAACAAGAAGCACTGCAGTAATGTGCAACCGGCAAAACTTTTTCAAGCTCAAAATCGACAACCAAACTGTACGAAAGGCCCAAAGAAGCTTTTAAATGGACAGAAAAATCCCTTATTTTTCAAGACTCTATTGCAATAAGTGACGGACACAATAGGACTCTATAAGTTACTATGTGGTGTGATTATGCTTCTCCGAATTATGTTTCTGTTCCAAAGAAGCACTGTAAAATCATCTATCAATGATAAACTAATAAGGGCATTAATTAACTTTCTAAATAGCCATTAAATATGCTGTCAAGCACATTAGAGTCACGACTGGCCACACACACTGCACATCTCTAGTAGCTCCAAAAGCAAAAAAGCGATAATTGCTTTGGTTATTTGATCCAAATGATGAATGTTCCGTATCTGATTTTCTTTGGCAGGCCGGCAGTCTATAAATACTTTTAAAGAAATTCTTTTGAAGGAGAAATGATAGTGAATATGAATAGCCCATCAATCTCATGTACTGTATCAGTTATTCCGGAATGTTTAATTACTCCTCACAAACCGGTTTGAGGAGTTGAGCAGAAATTGCTTGTCAATCAACCAGAAATAATGTGTTAGATCTCGAACATTGGAATGTATAGCAATTCTTTTGTTCTTCATTGTGGAGGCAGGGCACTATTTTGTAACGACACTTTCCCATGTGATGCACGTAACACTCAAACAATTAAATGAACGTTCTTCGTGCATATTATTGCATTTTAATACTTAATGTCCTCTCAAATGAGACTGAAAGGGGGTAGGTAAAGCCAAAGCTTATTTATAACCCCACCCCCACTTAGAAATAGCCAACAAGGTTTTATGTATATGTGGCCCAGTTACGGCAACCTACTTTAAAAAATGTTTATTCCAAGAAAAGCATCAAGTACTGCTGCAGTAGGGAATCATTTTAAAGACGGCAGCACTGGTCCATGCAAAATATGAAAAAACAAATTATACAGTTTCATTCTAAGAAACACCATTAATACCATCTTGTGGTTTTTCATACAAAATATGTGTGTTTTTTTTCTACAAATATTAGGAACTAATAAATCCTGAGGGGTTAAAATCAGCTCCACCTTTATCAACAAAGATCTGTGACCCTCATTTAAATTAATTACTGTACATGTTTTGCAATAATCCCCATAATCAGTATTAGTTTTTTTTGGTTTGTTTTGTTTTTAGAGAAACCACTTTTACTTTTGTACTTTTAGTAAAATGTAGATCATTTCCTTAGTACTTTTACTATTACTTTTAGGAGAGAAGTTTTTTAGGCCAATACTTGTACTTGTACTAAGCGTGTACTGGGCTGTGTAGCTGCAGACTGCTCAGAGTGTCAGTGCATGACATTATTAAGAGAGACAGTTGTAATGTTGTGGCTGATAAAGGGTTGGTGCCCATGCTAAGATTTAGACACAGGTAGCCCCCACCCATCCCAGACTAAACTCATTCAGTGACCTTTCTGCAGGTGAAATTGACCTCTGAGGTCCTGTTGTTACTACCTCAACGTGGGGCCTTAGTTTAGTTGCGTTTCTTCTCCTTACATCTCTTTGTGTGTCGCTGTTGCTATTCTGAGTGCTTTGAAAGGATTTCGTGTTTCGTAGTGGTTGGTCTGCATTTTTTTGTAATGAAGTTTTTTCTATTTTCATTTTCATTGTTGCTAATTTGGATTTTCATACACTGTTTTTGTGCCTCTGGTAAATTTCTTTTTTAGACCAAGTGGATCACCAACAAAAATAACTGATTAAGAGAACTCGTATAACATTCTGTGAGAGCAACAGAAACAGCGGAGGTGCATTCACTGTTTTACACGCACGAGTGCACATTAGTAGCGTGGACGTGGAGCACTAATGGATGATGGCCATGAAGCAGCCAGTCATGTTGAATATTACCAAAAAAACAGCGCAGACGTATGCCCTGCTCTGAAGGATTTGCAAAACAGCTGAGTAAATACAGACTAAACTCAGCCCACAACACTGGTACTGTCTGGAGGACACGGGTCAACATGCCCTTTCTGAGCAGCTACACAGTTAAGTGTGTTAATGATGCATCAGCATTTATTAGTTCCACATATTTTTATAAAAACATATCCTATTTTTAACATAAATATTTGATTGTTTTTATACAAAACCAGCATTTGTAGATTAAATTACATCAGATTTTGTATCCATACTTTTGTTCTGGCTGATTTGGCTGTAATTTATAGTGTTTGGATGCGTTTGCTTAACGTCTCCTCCTTAGCCTCCATGACCTGTGGTTTTGGTTGGGTTGTAAATTTGTGTGGATGAACACCTCTGCTCTTGTGGAGTTTTAAAGCATGAAACTTCAGTGCAGGGGAGAAATTAGTTTCGTTGCATAAAACAGATAACAGCCTAAACGTGTGTCAACAGCTCATTGGAAATAAAAAGCCCTTGACAGTTGTTTTTTGGCTCAACCTTCTGGTTAATTGTTGACTTTATCTTTTTATTGTGGGAGCAGCTTGTGACTAATTGAATCCGTGTTTATACTGCCGTCCATTTGGTCAATGCATTGTGATTACCGGTGCTCGTCCATCACGTCCGTATTCTAAATCGGGCCACATACTCCATTTTCCATCACCACATACTTTACCAAATGCGCTGGTTTATTTTGCCGGTTTCAGTCATATAGTGTGTCGCGTGCTGCAAGTTCAGCCAGTCGCCACCTTTCTCGTCACAGTTCTAGCTCTGGTGTGACTCACGATGTATGTGCGTGCACTCAGCTCCGCACAAAGCTGACACTGTAATATATGGCACGTTTTAGCCGGTCAGCTGGAAAACCTTGGACAGGTACCCACAGGGAAATGTCCTGACTAATAGAGAAGCAGCAGCATCAGTGGTGTTGTGGGTGGATGCTGAGGGCCGACAAGCCTTCCCTCCCACATTCCACTTTTGCGTCAGTGATGACCCACTAAACTCCTTTTCGAGGGATTAATGAAAATTATGTCTATATCATTAATGTTTACTCCACGCTAAAGGCTCATGTCTTTGTTAGTGATGTTTCACTTTTGTACCCGCGGGAAGGAAGATTATGACATGTTTAGCTCCACGTTGTCTTCTAGGAATCTTAAGTATAAACTTACATTTACATGTCATTATACAAATCCTGAGGGCAAACAATAAAATGTCATTTAAAGGTTAGAGAAAACACACAAGTGTAAGCGTTCTTCTCTTTACTAAAATGATTATTAAAAGTTTGCCGTTATTATCAATCCGTTTTTTCCTCTGTGGAGAAAAGTTGTAGAATATGGGTCAGTCACAACGGTCACATTGAAAACACTTTGGTCCCACAATTGGAAGTCACAATTTAAAGTATTGGGAGTCCTGAGAGGGAACTAGGTCAGTGTTACAGCATTATATAAGCATTCGGTAAGACGATAGCCCAAACCCATTTACTCTCACGTGCCTGACACACTCTGAGCAAAGCTGGATGTTTGGCGCCATTCAATGGCAATCTAGGGCCAGTGCATTGACTTCGCCTAGAAACAGATGACCACAGAGTAGGACTAAGCTATGGTATGTGCTCGGGGGGGGGGGGGGTGCAGAAGTGAGAGTGACGGAGAAGAATTTCTGGCAGACGCGGACCAGCTTTTGTTGCCTGCCTGGTTCCACAGTTAGACAAACATTCCTGAGCAAGACATCAACCTTTCAAAAATAGCTACCTCCCACTACTGCAAACAGATTTGTGAGTCATCCTGATTGTTTTCACAAAAAGCTTAGCTTTAAAAAAAAAGGGGGGGGGGGGGGGGTCGGGGTCTAGATATCAATGGATACTTTTCAGTTGCTAACAATAATGTGCTAGAAAAATAAAGAGTGGTGTGACCTAAATCAAAATGAACACTGACCCTAGAAGGATAAAGGCAGAATAGACTACTTTATGATTAGCAAATACTGATCTATGTACTGTGTATAGGAATGAATTATAAGGAATGATAAAATAAAATCATTTAAAAATGGTTCTTAAAACAAAGAAATACAAATTATGAAAGTAAAGAAGCATTAATTTGACATTATGTTTATGAAAACACTCTTTTCACCTTATATTGTAACAGTTTTCCTATTAATTCACTTTTTTGGATATTTATTAACTAGCACTGTGATAATTTCTACAAATGTGTACTATGATTAGCTTTCAGTGTGAATCAATGTTGTGCTGCTAACAAGAGGCTGCACACAAAAGGGGCCGGTGATTAGCTCAAAATAGCTTTCGAAGCCTGAAGGTGCATTGACTTTCTTGTTGCCACACAGTCCGGGCGAGGCCTTGGTGGTGTGCGTGAATCACCAAGGCCACACCTTGGTTTTTTTTTTCTCTTCATTTATTTATGCAGTTAAAATATTCAAAAACAACCAAAAGAAAACCGATGAATGCTTTGTATTTGCAGCTCACTATGTCCAACAAACTCAACGACCCCTAGTAGCAGAGCATGTCCTAGTCATTCATTCATAGTGAATTATTAATAGCGCATCCAACAAGCCAGTGCCAAGGAAATCTCAAGGTGGATGTGTTTATTTGCCGTCTCTCACATCAATGTGTTGCTCGACTGTTGCTTTTTCCGTGTATTAGATCCCGCTGCAGAGGAGGAAGGGCCAATCCAGGCAGGCTCCTCTGTGCCGGGTATCGAACTGCCAAGGAAACGAAAGGGAGTTGTGGAGGGGAGGTCGGACACCCGTGTACAGTAAGAGACCAGCTATGTTGCTTGTGCAAAAATAAAAAAAAATAAAAACCCACGATAATCTTACCTTAGGTTCTCTGGTTTGAATCCATTTACTGTGCTGTCCAGTGCATACATTGTTCTCATTACACACTATATGACTCCCATTATGTCTGTTTGATCTCGGAGGCAAAGCACTGATTTCCAAATGGATGATGACCTCAGCAGGTACGCTGACTTCCTGGCAGTGTTCACACGCTTATAGTAAAAAATGCTGGCACAGAATTTGATTTTCGATCCCATTTTTGCAGGTCGGAAGGAGAGGACCAGCAGGTTAAAATGAAATGCTTCAGGTTATTCCTTTTTTTTTTTTTTTTTTTTTTTTTTCATCTACTGACTAATAATTACTGTAATACTACTAACTTGAAAGCCATGCAGCAGGTGTGAGGGTCTCACACTGACTGATAGCTGAGTGTATCTACAGGGAGCCTCACCGTCAGATTGAAAAGCGACGGCGGGACAAAATGAACAACCTCATTGATGAGCTGGCTGCCATGATCCCTGCCTGTCAGCCCATGGCTCGAAAACTCGACAAACTCACCGTGCTGCGGAAGGCTGTGCAACACCTGAAAGCCCTCAGAGGTAACTTTTAAACCACGGGGTTGTTTAAAATGTCGGAAAATGTCTTAAAGCTTTTGTTGTCCTCATGGTGTTTCAGCTGGGACGGGCAGCGCCTTTACAGACACCACCCACAAGCCTTCCATCCTGCCTCATGATGACCTCAGGCACCTTCTACTGAAGGCAGGTGCTCATCTACAATCCCAAACAGCTGGGTTTGATTATATGTCTATCTGTGTATTAATTTCTGTCTGTCTGTGTGTCCCTTAGGCTGCTGACGGCTTCCTGTTAGTTGTAAGTTGTGACCGGGCAAAAATCCTGTTCATCTCTGAGTCCGTCTCCAAGATCCTCAACTCCAGTCAGGTGTGTTGCACAGAGTAAATTCCAAGTATATAATAGTATTTGTATTCTGTATTTTTTTTTAATTCTGTATGTACTGCGTTTATGGCTTATGTCTAATAACTCTAATTGGCCAAATAATTAAGTTTTAATATTTCTTGAAAAAATTAAATTATATAAAATGTATAAAACAATTCTGTTTTCCTCAAGGAAAAAACTAATATATAGTTAGGATATAATTTATAGTATATGATAGTATATAATTTTTTTTAGAGATTATTTTTCTGCTATCAGACACTATACAGTCTAGACAGAGACAGGAAAAGGAGAGAACAAGATAGCGAGAGACGATATCCAGCCAAGGTCCTGTAACTAAGAGTCCAACTGTTTAGTTATATAGCACAGTATGCGCTAACCATTAGCATGTGTTCAACACTATGTTTGGACTGTGTATTTATTGGTATAATTAGATGTAATTTTGAGTCAGTTTATGGTATTTTACTTTATTTTGTACCTCACGTCCTCACTGGCTCTCAGTGTGTCTGCAGAGCCAGCAATCCGAGCATTTCTAACTTCCTCAAAGTTAGTTTATAATGCTCGGCAGTTGGAATGATAACCACACGTTTGACATTGCTGAGCACATTTTTCCAGCTTTGAGATACAACTGGAGGCAAGCAGAAAAGAACAGAGACTGAGATAAAGAGACATTGTGTGGGCTGAAGTGAAGCACATGCTATTTGGGGCATAACCACTAAACCATGACTGTGATGCATGCTGCAGTTCTCCGTCACAGCCGAAACACATTTACGCCCTGCAAAGCTAATAAAACTGAGTGAACTGTCTCCTTAGATTTCACGTGAGGTTTTGGAAAAGTAACAACTGTAAAACTGAACAAATCCCACAAAATGTTAGCGTCTGGTGGCCATCTTTTTGGTAATCCACAATGCAAGTCTGTTAGTATGATGCAAACAAACACAGTTGATAAAACACAGAGACATAAAAAGGCAGATTCGTCCATGCTTGTCATCTGGGTTCACAGCTGGAGCTGACTGGGAAGAGCTTGTTTGATTTCATCCATCCCAAAGACATCAACAAGGTAAAGGAGCAGCTGTCATCTTTGGAGCTGAACCCTCGTCAGCGCCTCATCGATACTTCAAGTAAGTCTGTCGTCATGTCTGCATTGAGGGGGGGAAAAAAATCTAATTGACATGGAAGACAGCACTGAGAGTTGAAGAGTGATGCACATGGAGGCTAACTGAAATCAAACATGTCATCAATGCCGTCTCTCTTTGTGCAGGTGGGGTGCAGGCCCAGGCAGACACCCCCACCAAACCATTCCACTTGTCCACCGGAGCCCGGAGGTCTTTCTTCTGCCGCATGAAGCACAATGGCGGCGAAGTGGCGGGGAAGCGTGCGGACAAGCTCTCGTTGCCTGGCACCGTCAAAAAAAAAGGTGCGTTTAAACTTGGAGCTACTGACTAATAACATCACAGCAACCGAGGAAATTTCAGTTTTCTCTCAGTGCTTGTCTTCGGTTCAGTCAGCGACATTGCCATTTATCCAAACGTGTTCAAGAACAATGGATCTGTAAATATAATAAATCAATAAATAAAGCTCGTAAGGAGACTGTCGAGAGGAGAGGAGACCTGCGGCAGCAGCTAATGGCAGTGTCACCCGTGTGTCGGCCGAGCAACAGGGCAAAGTATCAGGTTATAATGCTGAGCAGTCAACTTGCAGCTCCAAACAGCTAATGAATGAACCCGTGATTGCGAAGCGTGAATAAAACAGTGCCGCAAAACCGAGACAAATGACAGTATCTCGACTCCCCTTCGGTTCACATGACCACTAGTTGCACTGATCCACTTCCGTTGCTCAGTGCTGTGCCCTATTTTCAACTAAGTACTTCCAGTACTGTTCCGTTTTTTAGTGCACTTTGAAATATCGGATGGAAGTGCTGAGCAGTTAAAGGCCAAGCAACCGGTGCCAGAAATGTCAGACTTGGATGTGTTTTGGGCTCCGCCCTGTAACTCGTACATGAGATGCATTTCTATCATTTACAGGACGCAGCTCAGCCATAACTGATTAATAGCTTAAAATCCCAAACCGGTTGGACCCAAACCCTTTAAAGCCACTCGGGTCAAACAAGAAGAACACAGTCCTTTCAATCTTTGGAGCACTTAAAGTGTCTCACTTGAGAGGACCTTCTTTTTTTTCTCGAAAAAATCATCGGTAGTACTCAGCGGTCATGTTCAGCCCTGCGACTGCCCGGCATTTTAGTTCGAAACAGATGAGGAGGAGGAATGAGGATGTGTAGCAATAGATGAATAAGATGTCTTTGAAAGTGTTTCTAAGCCGTGAGGTCAGTTTTCAGGCAGCCAGTGCAAAAACAAACAAAAGCAGTGGAAAACATGAGCCCTGTCCAGGAGGAAATACAGATTGTGATCTCTGATGAGGAATAGGTGGAGAGGTGAGTCCCCCTCCCATTTTCCACCTGCCGGGGCTGATCGTAAGCAGGACGGCCTTAACCTTCACTTCTGTGGTTCTGTGGCATGGTTTCCTCCTGATCTGCCATAGAAGTATTTATGAAAATCGGTGATGATAATGGTGGTGATCATGTAGGTTTTCAGGATTTTCAGGTTAATTTTGATCACTTTCTAACCAAATACATGGTTTTTGTCATTAATTTAACATCAACAAACAAACAAAAACAAAACACTTTTCTCAATGTGGGTCAGTTTTGCTGGTTTGATAAGTGGAAAGAATTCTGCAGTTTTTTTTTCCCAAAAGATGCCACAGTTAAACAAAAAACAAAACAAAACATTGTCCTGCACAGGAAGTAGGTCATTGTTACATTGTATAACCATGAAGTCAGAACATGGTCCAAACCCCATCTAAACCTAATTGTGGCGACATAAACCAGAGGTTTGGCGCCACCCAGTGGCAAAGATCAGCAACTGTCCTGCAGGGTATAAGGACACAAAACACTAACGTTCTAGTCCCAAACAATTTCAACTTTTATGACATTTAACCACAATATGCAACAGAAATATTGTATTTTTAATACAGTATTGTTTTTTACTTTTTATGTTACTATATATACTTTTACTTTAATTAAAGTAAAAGCCATATCATGATGATAGTATTTTCTTTCTCTTGTGAACAAATATCAGGTATTGACCATCTATCTATCAACTGATCCTGACACTAAACTCCATTTTTGTGTGAAAACTATTAAAAACTCGTCATCCACGTCCATGCTAGTTTACTGAAAACCATCTTCGCATAAATTCGGAGCCAGTCCGACACCGGGCTGCTGCAGCACAAATTCATTTAATCTGGTGTTTTTCCTGTTTGTGCAATATTTGCTAAAAATACCTTAAAGTTGCAGACAGTATAGAGTATGGAAGTACTGGAGATGGGCTGACACATTGTTAGCTTTGCTTGTTTCATGGGATCACAGAGAGAGAATGATGTCACGTACAGAATCGCACACAAAGACAAACTGAATCCAGATAAACACAGACGAACACACTGACCCTCTTAAATTTGCAGCTCATGTGGATCACAGCTATTTTGTATCATTTTTTTTGTTTTTTTTTGCTGTTACCTCGCTGCCGGGGAACCAGTTGAAGTGACTCAGCTGAGGGGAGCTTGTTGTTTGAGGGATTTTTGAGTTGGAAAAATCATTTATCAATCAACTATTCACGTCATGTTCAGTCCTGGAGCTGCACAGCATTATAGTATTCAAAGTATTCAAAGGAATACTTACAAGTTTTGCATTTAGAATCATTAAGGTGACGCTACATACTGTTTGAAATATATTTTAAGTAGAAATATGCAAAAGTTTGAAACGGCGAACCGAATACATTTTACACTCACAGTGAAACTCAATCCTAAACCTAAAATAATACCAATGCACCATCAGCTGGTACAAATGCTATTTTATGACCAAAAGTAGTAAAGATCATTAAAGTTAATAAAAAGAATAAATGATAATTACATTTATATTTGTGCAAAAGTTTGCATCCTCCTTGATAAATTAATTAAAGCATTAAAAATTCATTTACTACTGTTTTGCCATTTCAAAATAAAGGGATGCAAACTGTATCCTTTGCACATGACTGTACATTCATAATTTTTTGCAGTAATCTGACAAACTGCTTGTATCAGCAGACACCTACAGATACTGCACCCTCCACTGCACTGGATACATGCGGAGTTGGCCGGGCAGCCAGCTGGACTCCGAAGGTGAAGCAGAGAAGGAAACCTCGAACCTGACTTGCCTAGTGACTGTGTGCCGCCTCCACCCCCACGTGCCCCACCAGCCCGCAAAAGACATCGCCATCAAGCCCACGGAGTTCGTCACCCGCTATGCAATCGACGGCAAGTTCACTTTTGTAGACCAACAGTGAGTTTCCTGATTCTAACTACCTCCATCTGCACAAATTCCCATTTATTGTCCTGTAGTGAGTCACGGGTTTGTTCTGACGCAGTTCCGCTGAGAAAGAAATGGCAGAGCTGTGTTGTGGTGAGGAGGCCGCTGAGCGCACAGGGTTTAACAGAGTTTTGTCAGTTCAACTGTCAGTGGAGATAATCCTTTCTGTCTTTGCCGTTGTTTCTCAGAAGGAGCTGTGCATCTTGATGGCATCACATGAAAATCTCTTCTCATTTTTTGGGAAGTAATTTCGCAACAAAGTATAATGAATCATCCCCTCAGTCTTCCAATACCTATACATGTGAGGCTTATTTGTACAGTGTTAACTCTCATTTCTCTTTCACTGATCCGTTTGTCCTGAGCACAATCCAAAGAGACAGTGAAAGAGAAAGACAGAGAAAGCCAGAATACCTAAACTCCCTATTTGTTTTCTGTCTTTCCTAGAGCCACGACAGTCATCGGTTATCTGCCGCAGGAAGTTCTCGGCACATCTTGCTACGAATACTTCCACCAGAATGACCTGCAGCACCTGGCAGAGAAACACAGGCAAGGTGATGGAGCAAAGTCCCTGCAGATAGCAAATATAAGGCCACACAAAAAAGGACAGTTAGGCACAAAACCAGACCTCTGTGTTTGCAAACGGAGCATGTTTAGCCTAGAACGAATGTCATTCCCATGTGTAGCGTTTAATGTACCGACCAAAGGACTTGAAGCAGCGCGCTGATTTTCCGCTGTGCTCCGTGGTGACTCATGTGCGATCTCTTGGCAGTTCTTCGAAGCAAAGAGAAGATTGAGACACAGTGCTACAAATTCAAAACGAAGCACGGCTCCTACATTTCCCTGCAAAGTCAGTGGTTTAGTTTCACAAATCCATGGACCAAAGAAGTGGAGTTTATCGTGTCCTTAAACAGATTTGTCTCGTAAGTAGTGATTTAATTCTTTCAATCTGATCTTGTTTGTCTCTTTTTTTACCTCTTTTGACTCTTTGGATCCACGCTAAAACTCCTCAACACTCATTGTCCTGAACTTTTGTTTTTGATGTTGACCTCCTGTCATATCCCCACATTATCCATTAAATTGCCCCAGAACAGTTTTGTTTCTTTTACAAAGCAGCATATTAACTTATTTGAACCAGCAGGGGGCCTGATCACACAAAAGATGCTGAGGAGGCAGGAAGCTCAAAAGCACTTCAAGGTAAGAGATACCATGCATACAGTTTCCTCTAAAAGTATTGGAACAGCAAGACTAATCCATTTGTTTGTGCTGTACAATGGGGACATACAGTATGTGTTTAAGATCAAAACATGGATATGAGACAAAAGTTCAGTATTTCAGCTCTTATTTAAGAAATTTCTTCACTGACTGTGAAGAAATCCACAGTCAGTGACTATAGCCGTGTGCTCCACCCACAGAAGGGTGAAGGTACCACAATCCACCATTTAAAGAAATTATTATGAACAGAAACACCGAGGACATAAAGTACCACATGATGTAAACCCCTCATCTGCAGTAAGAATCAGAAAGTCAGGTTGGAATTGGCAAATAAAAAGTACAGAGATGATCCACAACCAAGAAGTTCTACCAAAGTGATGAAAACAACAAAGTGTTCACATATTTGCATTTTTCTCTAGTTTGTGAATTTTCTACGTACGATGTTGAATTTACTTCTGTTTTCTTTCACAGATGACACAAAACAAATACCTATAATTCCCAGCCTCTCCAGTGGAGTGGGTACAATGATCTATGCAGGGAGCATAGGGACCCAAATCGCAAACGAGCTCATCGACTCCTACAGGTGCATTTCGTTTCTTTAAGGAAAAAAAAAAAGAAAATTTAATAGAGAAAGCTGCATCCCCTCTGAAATGAAGCCTCTGTGGTGAAATGTATCTTTTGTATAAAGTTTTCAAAGTTTTTTTTTTGTTTTTTTTTTTTTTCTCTCTTGCTGATCCTTCATTTTGAGCAGGGTGAACTCCTCTCCATCAAGCGAAGCTTCCAGTCCATTTGGCCCAAACCAGGACAAATGTCCACTGGTTTCCCCACAGACCAGCGATCTGAACGTGAGTGGTCTAAAATGCAGCGCATTAACATGGAGGCAAATCACACTTTTGGTCCGCTTTTATCACAAAACTCCAGGAAAAGTTCTCCAGTTCATTTTGCAAATTGTGGCATGTTGAGTTCTGGTTGCGTAGGCACAGAATTTGCACAGCTCGCACAGACTATGACCAGACAGTTGATTGACTTCATAACCTCATCCACACTATTGTGTATTGTTCCTTGTAATAAAATTATTACATTAAGTTTTTTATAAATAACTTATAGTAAAGACTTGAGTTGTAAATCAACCATTTTGTATTTGCTCGTTCCTCGAAAAGGTTTATTCAAATGTAACAGGAAACCTTAAAGATGTGGGTCACTGGCTTCTCCTACAACTTGTTTAATTACACACTCTGATGGAGAAGGTGTGTGTTGTGTAGTGTTTTAACATAAAATGGCTTGTTCCAGGCATCCAGCAGAGAGGATGGAGCGGACAGTTTGTCACAGTCCCAGTCTGACTCGAGGACAGCGGCGAGCGCTAGCACTGCAGCTCCCGAAACTACAGGTAATATCACAAATTTGCTCCGAGGCTTTTACCAGTTTTAATGTATATTTCTGCAAAGAAGAAGAAAACAGTGACAAAAGTCATCCAAGCAAATGTGAGAAATGCTTGACTTTTTTTAGGGGGGGGGGGGGGGGGGAATAACTGAAGCTGTTGTTTTACTGTTGACTACAACTCATAATTTTTCGGTTTTACAGACGATTCTTTTTTTCACTTTACTCAGTGGAGACTATGTTTTTCGGACTGGTGGACAAACAGCTAAATAGTTACTGAGGAAAATTAGCTAAAGGATTAAAGTAAATATCCACAGGAGTTTTTTTCAGTTTTTTTTTTTTTACTAATTGCATAAAGACTTAATCTGACATTATATTTGGCCAGTAGGATTTAAATAGTCCACTTTATCAGTGTCTTTCACATTTTACAGTATTTCCCAATTAGCACATTTTACCTTCTTACCTTCTAAATAAGGTCAAATCAATTATTTTTATTTATTTTTTTAAAATCTCCTTTTCTTTGCTCTGTTTCCCCAAGGCGAGTCATCCCAGCTAGAACTAGACAGCATGGTGGTCCCGGGCCTGAGCAGCTTCAGCAGTGACGAGGCAGCGATGGCGGTCATCATGAGCTTGCTGGAGACGGATGTAAACATGAGTCCGTCAGGGGACTTTGAGGACTTGCACTGGCCTTTCTAGAGGACGAACAGAGTTACAGCCCCTCTCGCGTGCTCTCGTGCTACCTTCTTACCCGTTGTCGAGAACTTCAGTCCAGTCATTCGTTGAGCGATTAATCTAGCACAAGGTCACAACTGTACTTAGAAGCTGATATAGGTTTACTGAATTTGTACTCAGCCAGTGTTTCCCTGGCTCTTGCCTAAAGGAAAGTGAGCTAAAGTGTCCTCGGAGCCTGGGGGGATTCAGTGTCTTCCTCAGTGACACGTCGAGGTCCTTCAAAGGGGCTTAAACCCAGACTCTCCACAGGACAGCTGCTGAGCCCAGTGAGTGATCAAGGTCCGTGACAGAGACTTCTGCTGTCTGCAGTGCTGCTAGATAAAACTCTTTAAACCTTTGACATTCGCTAAAGCTTTGGTACAGTCAGGATGCACACGCTTTCCGCACATGCGTGGTTTGATTTCCATTTGTTACTCCGTTTAAAAAACAAAAAAAAAAAAAAAAACTCTCCTCCAGACACATTTCAAACCTTGTAAAAATAAAATGGAGTTGAGTTGTGCTTTGTTCAGAGCAGTACGTACTGTAAAAGGCTTAAAACAACATTTAGCCCCACGCTTAAGAAGTAATCCAGGTTACTGAATGTGCAGATATGAAGATGTTACCGGAACTGGTCCGGTCGCACTCGGTTTGGAGGATGGCAGCTAGCATGGCCACAGGAATCCTTTAACTGAGCTGGTAAACAAAACCTTAAAAAAAATCTTAAGCCCAGTCATCGATAAGTACTAGGTGTCAGAAAATGACACTAAACCTTTACAAAAAAACCTTTTTTTTTAGCAAGAGACCAATAAACACTGTCACATTTTCTCAGCCAGATAACTGCAGCTGTCTGCAATGAGCTACCAAGAAAACCTGTTTCACAGACAGAGCTTTACTGGACTGTTTTTATGAAAATGAATACTTGAATATGGATTCCTGTTTACACTTTTGTTTCCAGGATATTCAGCCGTCATTCAGCTTCTTAGTAAATCTAGAAAATCGGTCCTTCTATCAGAAGAATGTGACAAGCCGCATCTGTCAGGTAAAGGTCCAAATAAAAAGGTCCATCCTAAAAAAATAAAACATATTTTTGAGAGTATAGGTTCAATTTAAAGGACTGTTTTTGCGTAAGGTTTCAATAAAGGAAAGACCCAGTTCCACTGCAGGGACCAGGAACCCTTTGAGGAACTTAGGTCCTCTACTTGCATTTCCACTGGAGAAACCAGGGCCTGGATGTAGTTCTAGCCCCCCACAAAAAAGACCCTGGTCAAGAAAAGTGCTTTCTAAAGGTCCAGGAACTGTTTTGGTGGAGCCTTCAGTGCCGAATGCTGCCAATTGTTGAATACCGCACAGCAATTTACACATCTGAATCCCGCTGTGCATATCAAAAGTGGCCCAATATGGTTTCGAACATTAGCAGGTTAATTTGAGCTCTAATCCTCCTCGGGGGTGAGAATGCTAATCCCAGCTCCCTTTGATAGGACTTTTTATCTCAGACAAGGTTCCTGAACCTTTGGGTGGAAATGCATTTGATGTGTTTTATACTGAATGTGCACTAAAGGACTGAGCCCTACTATGCCTATACTGCGTGTTCTCATATTACATATTCTATACTCCAGACAGTTGTGTGTGTGTGTGTGAAAGTAATTTACTGTACTCTGAACTCCTGGGAAAATATGAAAGAGGCAGAACCCTTTTCTGTATTAACAAGGGACAAGTCAACATGTTTTGGGAGGAAAGAGTTGATTCATGTTTACTGTTGAGTCTGGTCCTTTGAACCCAATCCCCCTTGCTGTTCGTGTTACCCCGAAAGTTGTATTTGAACTGCCTACCACTGCAGAGAAATTAGCCCGTGTATTTGTGTTTCCACTTTTTTTTTTATGTATTTCTGAATGTTCTATTACCACAACAGCCTCTTGTAAAACTCCACCTTGAAGCATCTCCACATAGTTTCAAAAACAGCTATTGTTAATTTAATCTTAATCGAGAGTAAGAGAGGAGAGTTTGATGCCCGTGTTAGAGTGCGACACCTAAGGCAGGTTGACAGACAATCGTCAGAATCAACTTGTTAATTCCAAACATCTGGAATGGTCGACTATAGAAAGTAAGTTAACCCTCATTGAAAAATGACCCCTGTGCTGTATTGCAGACTTACGTGTAAGAATATGTGTAGGTGGGATTTTACTTTTAAACCCGGTCACAGGCCTTCACACAGCATATGCAAACTCTGGTTATATCACTGGTTCCTCTAATCTTGAAGCATAATGTGATTCTGTTGCCTTGAACACGTGTTGTTCCTGACAAGGTTCAGTTGTAAATTGATCAATATGCGCTTTTTAAAAAAAAAAAAATACAACTGTTGGAACGGGACAATATTCTCTGTTGCTGTCAGTGCCATTTAAGCAGACACACACACACACACACACACACACACAAATGACACATCCTGCTATCAAATGGCAAACTGTCTGATATTGCATGTGCAAGTTGTCGATGTATCTGCTGTAACAGAAAATTGAGGTTGAGGTCTTTGAAAGTAAAACTGTTTTTCATAAATGGTCTGAACTCTTATTTTGTATGACATCATCATGAGTAAGGGGTCTTGCATTTGCTTTTTGTTCCGACTCAGAGATGAACAATGAGTAATGATTTAAATGAAATCGTGCCACCATAGCTCAATGGGGAATCTGTGTGTAGTAAAACACACGGAGGCATTTCAAATGACAAAATATGAACATATCCAGTAATATACACAATCACTAACTTAACTTGCCTGCTGCATAACATTAAAGACTTTGAAGTGCATTGTCAGCACTTTTCAACTTAACTTAGTCATTATCAACATTCGACTTCATCCTGTGTCAGCTGCTGGTTTAATGGCCGAACACTAAGAAACTTATGAGCTCGTAACCACGTTGTTAGTTAGAGGCATTTTCCCTCTGTATTTCCTGACAGCTCCTCATCCTTAGAAGTTACTTGGATGAATTATTTTATTGATTTATCTCATTGTTTCTTTCCGTCCTGCATTTACATCTTGAACACTAAAGGACTAGTTTTTCGAAGCTAAAGTGGTTTTGTGCTAATTAGGATCAGCACTACAGAGCATCCTTGCTGAGTTTCGAGGGTATTTTCAGACTTTCTCCAGATGTCTAATTTGTCCTTTGCTCTCGGTGCTTCATTTGCATCACGAAGGTGAAATAAACTCAGTTGGTAGTTTAATCGGTACATGGAGCTAAAACGTACGCGGCCTAACACAGCAGTGCCTATAAATCCGACTTTGCTGAAGGTGATAATGTTTGTTAGTTTGAGTTGGAGAGAGAAATATTCATGAACTATCAAATGAAATATGCAGCTGTTATGATTTTTAATTAGCTCCACTTGCACAATAGTTTGTTTCTTCTCTTTAACATCTATATATATGTATATACACACACACACACACACACACACACACGTGTGTTTATATATATATATATATATATGCATGTATATATGTGTGTATATATAAAAATATATGAATCGACCACAAAATGTTCTGATTGGACATATATAATAACATATAGTTTTTATGTGCTTGATATTTTTATTGACTTTGATTTTCTGCACTTACTATATTTGTGTGGTATTTGCTGTGTGTCTGGTCTTGGGGTCTTAACTTGGTCTCACCCTGCCCTGGTTTTGGTTGTGGTCTGAAGCCCAGTGGTTGCATATTTGTATTTTAAAGCCGACTTGTTGGAGCCCAGTGGTCAAGTATGTTTTCGATAGGAGCTCCTTCTTTTCAGTAGCTTGCTTTACTTACTCACCTGTCTGTTTCTCGTTTCTCAGTTGTTTTGATATTGTTATGAGCTTCACCGATCAGTAAACTGAAGCCAGCAATTTTGTGGGAGCCATGAATGTTAAATAGCTCTAACTATAAATATAGCTGCTGTGACAATCTGACTGCTCCATCACCTCAACCACAACAACCCATCTTCCTGTGTCACTGTCACTCTGCGGGCAAATTAGGTCACCTCCTCATTTTTAGATGTGATGACACAATGAGGAATTAGGTCCATCTTTGTCTGAATTTCCTGACAGTCCCTCTCTTCTTTTCATTCTCTCTCTTCTCCCTCTTTCTTCATCTATTTTCTTTGTCTTCATCTCATCTTTCACAAATAGAACACGCAAGATGAAACAGTTCAACTAAAGAAAAATGCCTTTATTCAGCATTTATGGCATTTATGTCTTATTAATAGATATTAGCCTTTAACTGTCCACTTCAAGCCATTTAAACGTCCCCTACCTTCAGAAAATGTAAAGTGCTGATTCATTAGTCTTTTTACTTAAGTCCTTATATTAAAACCAAAAAGCTGCAGAACTAATGTGCAAACTGAATAAAGCCAAAGCAAAGTGGTCGTTCACAGTTAATGACTTAATGCATTTACATAAATCAAACAGATAACAGGGGTTTAAGGTTAAATATTCAACAAGTTAAGCTAAGAGGAGTATCCACATCTGCAGGATTGCAGCTGGGGTTTAAAGACTTGAAGTTTGTTTATAGGTTGATCGGGTTCAGACGTCTCTCTGCTTCACCTTTACATTAGCACAGCGGCAACAACAAAGCAGCAGCTTCACAGTGACGGGTCTACATTTCCGTAAAATTCCTAGTTTGTTCCTATTCACATAGCACACAAACATCTTTTAAAATTAAAAATCTATTTTCCATTCTTTGAATGCAAATGCTCTGTGGCTGAAACCAGACTTTAATAAATGCAATATGTCATCATTTTGAGTTGACTTCCAGTTGGCATTTGAGTTATGTACAGTATATTGTCTGCTGCTGAGTCCATCTGACACCCTGAATGACATTGTCACAATATATTACCAGTGGAGCAGTCAACCATAAAACAAGCTTTTGTTATTAATATTTATGTGACAGAATGAGCAGCACAGACAGAGCAAATTAAAGAGACACAGACACAATAATAAAGTTTCATTTGACAATTGTGGTGAGAAAGATTTGAAATTGTTCACCGTGTTACTAAATCCGTACAAATAGCACAAAATTGGCTTCATTCAGTTGTTGCAGCAGCAACAGCGTATTAATCACAGCGTGTCTGCTACCTATATATTTTATTAGTAATACTGAACATATTAACAGAGCTGTAAAAGGACTTGAAATCTTTCATCGCATCACAAAGAAGTGAGATTTCGAGTTTTTAGCATGTTTTGTTGAACTGGATGGCAGGAGGTCTAATACCACCAGGTTATTTTTACATGAACATCAAATTCATGAACTCACGGGTTCTTTTGACTCAGTAAGTACAGTAAAGTACAAGTCTCTATGTCTTTTTTAATTGACTGGCTACTTGAAGCGTTCCTGTAATTCCTGGGGGCTAAATGAAAGCAGGCCGTTCTCTGTGGAGCTCCTCTCACGCAGAGTGCAGCCGCTGAACGAGAAGGGAAGATTCGGCAGAGTCCAACCCGCAGGAGCGAGTCCAACAAGCATGCGGTAAAGGAGGAAGCCCCCGTTTCTACACTCTTGTTTTCATGTGTGCTTTGGAACATCGCACCTGCAGCCTCCAGCGGGAGAAAATGGGCATTAACGAAGAACGAAACATGTTTTCTTCATACGTGTTTGTTAAACATCTTCAGCAGCTTGTGAATATGGCAAGCGGACGATGAAGTTACTGCCATGGTCGCTGTGGTCTCGGGTTGGGGTTGGGGTAGATGGGTGCTGGCGTTGGGTGAGGGTAGGCAGACGCAGCTTGGTTGGGGTTGGGCGGGTATGTGGGAGTGGGGTACTGTGCCATGATGTGAGGTTGACTGTGGGGGGCGGTGTGGGCTGGCGAGGAGGCAGCAGAGGAAGAGGAGGGCAGGTGGAGGTAGAGAGGGGCAGATGGAGCAGAGGGGGCTGAGGGTGCGGTCGGAGTTGGGACCCTCTGCAGGACGATGTGTGGGTAGAGCTGAGATTCGGAGCGATAGAGTCCGGGCAGGGAGGCCTTCAGCAGACTCTCCTGGCTCCTGTGTGAGACAGAAACAGGACTTTAACAGTATTTCCTATGCATACTTGCATGATGTAGCGCGGCCGAACTGTATTTGGTGCCGTAATAAAGCGATGAATCAGCTTGTGTCAAACATCTCATTTGAGCTTGAAGTATGAAGTGTGTGTAGCATTCGCATGGATTATGAGTGGTGCCAGTTTACCTCTGGTATCCTCTGTTCTCATATCCACTGAGGCCTCCTGTCAGGTATAGGGGGCTGTCGGGTGCCAAACGAGGATTCATCCTCTGGGAGAGGTGGAAGATCTTAGGAGGAGGGAAGGCTTCCCACTCCCCCTCCTCTCTCTCCAGCCAGCACTCAGTGCGGCGGGCTGAGCGCTTGTCTCTGCGCCTGTGGAGCAGGGAACTTTATCAGGTTACTGGTTTGCTTAAAATAAAAGTTAGAAAACAAATGATGGAGTGGAGAGTTTCCACTACAAGTGCAGTGGCATCGCTAGACTCTGAGGGGGCCCCTTGGCAAAAAAAAGTCCCTCAAAGCCCCCTTAATTGCTAGTAGGGGCCCCACTAAAGGGGTTTTCGGGGCAGTGCTAGTACCAATATGAGAGGTTTAAATGCACTTAACAGCTCTCTGTAATCCTACCTGCTCCGTCCCTCCTTCTTGGCTCGGTCCTGGCTGGATCGCTCCTGCAGACAGCAGATGAGGAAGGATAGGGACATGGCGAGGATGACGATGCCACTCACCACTGAGGCCAAAACAGCCACTCTCAGGCCGCGGTCCTCTGGTCTGGGGATCGCTTTTGGTGGATAAAGTTACTCTGCATTACAAACCTTTACCCAGGTTCATTGCAGACATGAACAGTAATGTTTGTGGACTTTAATTAGTTAGTTAATACTGAACGCATGTGGAAAATAGCCACAAAGTATTAATTAGAAATCTCTTCACTAAACCTGCTCACCTTCACAGACAGGCAGGTAGTTGCTCCACTGCGGTTTCCCATTCCTGATGTTGCAGTAGATCTTGTCGCTGCCGACCAGCTGGTAGCCCTCTCGGCACCAGAAGGCCAGCACACTCCCGATTGACACGCCTGTGCCACTCTCCACATAGAAGGAACCTCGACGTGGAGGTAGGACAGGGACGCAGGACAGACCTGAGGGACACCAAACATCTTGAGACTGATGAGAACTGTGAGAGAGTATTTATGCTAAGCTAATGCCATGTTGCACACAATTAGTAGTTTACTCAATTGCAAGCTGTAAAATAGACATTTCAGATACTTTTTCATCATCACTGACAGTTGCAGATCATTATTTATGTTAAGTAAATGCAACACACTGTAGCATAAATGAGTGTAACATCAGGTTACACAGCATGGGAATGAAGTGATACTGAAGTTGCATCACTCTATTAATAGTAAAATGACTAATTTCCATGCAGCTCATATAGACATTCGTCGTTTTGTCTTCTTCTGCAATGGATGATTGGCGCCGCTTGAGGCAAATTTGGGATAATTTGCCAAATAAAAATGCAACTTGACTTGAATAATTGCACTTCCAGAAATAATCCTCTTTTATTTCGAATGGCTGATAACATTTTGTGCTGTCAGACTTCACTTGCTGCTGTTGTGAAATGATGAGGGCGTCCTGTTGTCATCATTCCCAACAGCTGTGACTGTAAAAGCGTAGAACATAAAAACTCCACTATTCTCTTTCCCCTTCTTCTCTCATTTATTCTCTTTCTTGTCAAATACAGACTCAGCACGGGCCACAGTTTCTGTTATCAATGCCGGGAGACAGAGATTACCAGTAACACTGGATAGACACATAGAGCGAGAGGAGGGAGAGGCATCACTATTTTTAACCTCCAATACGCAAATACCTCAGAGAGGTCTCGTGATACAGCAGCTATTGTTAGAATTTTCTGCAGAGAGTTTTTCAGGCTCACAGGAATTCTCATGTAAGCCTGCAGCGTTGCACAACAAATCTCATATTTTTCATCCCATATGTGCCATTTAAAGCTCACCTCAGTATGTCAGGTTATTTATTTTTTTTTTTTCATATCTGACACATTGACGTTGCTTTTGGCCACTTTGCGGATGCAAAAATGTTCTAAGGTTATATGTTATAAAAAGCAGCTAATGTTAGGATAATTAATTTAAATGTGATGCACAGCTTTGTTTTGGCCTTCACCAGTAGCTTAGGGGACTATGTCTTTCTCTAGCTGATAAAAGTTAGGTTACTAGCTTCTCAGGCTTGTTGGCACTTGGCAAGTTTGACTAACTTGGTCTGCAGCTAGTTTCTGGAGAAACGAGTTTGACGTAGTTTATCCTGATCAGAGCATTTCAGACATTTACATAGCAGCTTCCTCTATGAGAAGGAGTGCAAAGCACTTTGGACACACAGAGACGGCTACTCGCATGAGCCATATAGGCGGTGGCCTAGGGCGCCACCTGCTGGAGGTGGCGTTCCTGCAAGCCCACAAAAAATAAAATCAAATAAAATACAAATTCAAAAAACAAATAACATAAAATAAATAACAGTAGTAATTTTCGGGCTTGACTGGTGCCCTTTCCTCATACGTTGTGTTAAAAATAAAAAATAAACAATACTTCTCACCCGCTGCATCAGCAGCAGACTGAAACCCCCTCAGCGTAGGAAGCAGCGTTGCCTCAGATCTTTCATTTTGTACAACTCAACAGTTCAGCTGAATATTTCTGGTCATGGTTGATGACTGTAAAGTCTCTTGGCTGTGTGTTTACTTAAATGAATGCTTTTTTATACACATTGTATATTTCACCTTTTAATTTTTGTAAATAAAAAAAAATCTTATCTTATCTATGTGATATTAATATTGCCAACCTCTCAGGTGCGGCTTCGTGAGGCTTCTAGGCAGTTAGCATTTGATGATACCATAGATGCCACAAGGACGTGTAGAGTTTTCAATGAAAGCTTTCAGAGATTCATTATAGATTAATGTCATCTTATTTACACATTGTGCTTCTATAAGGCTTATTGTTACTAAATACATGTACAAAGTATTTATAGACCATAACACAATTTTATTTCTATTTTTTTTAATACATCAGATAGCTCATGTTAGATGTGTTGGAGATAAAGTCAGAGAGACCAGATTGAGGTGGTTTGGACATGTTCAGAGAATAAATTGTGAATATATGGATAGAAGGATGCTGAGGTTGGAGCTGCCAGGCAGGAGGTCTAGAGGAAGAGCATAGAGGAGATTTATGGATGTAGTGAGGGAGGACATGAAGTTAGTTGGTGTGAGAGAAGAGGATGCAGAGGACAGAGTTAGATGGAGGCACATGATTCGCAGTGACGACCCCTGAAAGGGAACAGCCGAAAGGAAAAGAAGAAGAAGAAGCACAATTTATATTTATGTAGTTGAAAAAAAGGGAAAAAATATTAGCTGTTACTGGGACTGACTTTGAACAAACCCACGCTGCAACTTTTGAATTCAACTTTTATTTCATATTGCTCTGTTTTGTAGGCCAATTGTTTGAACATGGCACCTTTTTAGATCATATTCATATGAATATGTGGGAGCTCTCAGCGCTCTAAATATTTACATAAACACGAACACTGAACACGAACACTGCTTTTATTTGAATTCAGTTATTTATGTTTTATTTTTATTTCAACAATTAAACCTTTAAGGTCTGTCATAAGGCTGCTGTCCATTAATGTTTGGGGAGGTGTGTGCGTGTGGAAGCGTGGGGGGATTGAGGTGGCACCAAACCTTTATTTCGCTTTAAAGCTATAATCCTATGCTTAAAAATATTATAAATCATGAATGGATTGCAGAGTCTAGGGTTAATGTTTCTGGGTTTGTCACTACAAGAGAAACTTTGCACTGTTTCTAATGTTTAGATTTTCATTTTTAATGTGCTAACTAATGACTAGTGGAGGAAACAATTCCTAAAAAGTTAAAAGAGAGACAGTACAGTGTTGGGTTTGTTGTCTTATGGCAGTAAGGACATGATGCTGCACTTTCTTTTGCTATTTTAGTGTAGTGTGTGTGTGTGTGTGAATGGGACAGACAGAGACATGTCATCTTAGTATAAGACCCTGCGAACATGCAAGCTGCTCTCTGCTGATTGGTAATGACAGATGGGAGGATTTCTGCAGTGGTGGAGGCAGAGTGAGAGAGGATCCTGTGATTCTGTGTGAAGATGACAGCATCCCCTCCCTCACACACACACACACACACATACATACACACATCTCGGCACACACCAGACACGTGCATAATGGCACAGTACAGTGGAACAAGGACAAGATGACTCTGTTTTTTAAAGTTAAACTAAAAGCCATTCTGTTTCCCCTAAGAGACCTTTTACTGCCATCGCTCTCTGCGTGTGTGTGTCTGTGTGTGTGTCAGATGAACACAACCTTAGCCAAAAACTGCATCCGGAGATATAGTACAGTTGGTCCAGCGGCCAAAAGCTTCCTAATGAAAATGTCTCCATACACATGAATAACTTTGTGTACAAGTTGTGGAATTGACTGACTTCTCTCCAAACTGTGCAAGAAAACAAAAAAAAACAAATCAAAACAAAGACAATAAAATACAATATTCTGTGACTAGGACTTTATCACATTTGCCAGCACCAGCCTCTTTTCTTTCTCTTCCCTCCAATGGCACTGTCGCTGTTTGAAACTAATAGTACATCCTCGTTGTGTTTAAGAAATGCAAACCTCTTCATGAAATAATACTTGAGGATCGTATTTACGTTTGAATAAAAGATACAATAATGTTTAATTAAAACCAAGTAGTTTTAATGATCTGACTGTGAGACCATTCAATGTCCGTTGTCGGTCTGTATCGCTCAGACTCATAGTTCAGTAGTCGATCTTCTGTTCTACTAGAACATTAATTTGGCATATAATGGATATAGGAAATATGATACGATCAAAAGTAACAGGCTGTGATGTAATTTTAAAAAGAGGGGTAGGTGACAAAATGGAGGACTTTGAATATTGTTCCAGTCAATTTCTATTCAAACTCAAACCCTCCTTTCCCCAACACTAACCCTGTCAATGCTGTGTTAAATGTAACAAAGTTAGCTCTGCATTTTAATTTTTTAAATTTTAACCGTGACAATGAAGGGTGTACTGATTTTTGAGGCTGCTCGTGGGCAGTAGAACATGCTGCAAGAACAGACACATTGTCATTGTACACAACATCCGAATTTACTGAGTTGTGTTTCTGATCAACCAAAGTCGTATTATATTCACTCTCCATTTATGTCTGTTTTCTCTGGGTGATTTTTCTGGCTCCTCTGCATTTAAATATACTCCATATTCAACAGATAACTGCTAATTTTGTGAGTTGTTTAGTGCTGGCAGAAAATACCAGACATATTTATTAGAGCTTTTTCCCAGAAAGAACTGCAACCGCTCTGTAGCAACAAATTAATGACAGTGGTAAAAGTCAACCAAAACACTGAATTGTGTGCTGTAATTGCAAAAGAAGAAGCTAAATGATGTTAAAACTCATGTCAGACGATGTGCAAACTTCTGTGATAATTCTGTGTTTTCTTTATATATATGTATAAAATATAAGTTAACATTAATGGCATTAGTACTAGTTGCTAAAATGCAGTTTACACATGCAATATCCGAGCCTCCTCACACACACAAACACACACACACACACATACACACACACTCGCCTGCCAAAGGAAAAGCATTTACCTCTGTAAAGGCGGATAAAATATTCAATATCTTACGTGACAGTATGTGTTTTAAGACTTTAGCTGAGGTGTTTTTCTTTTGCTGGCTGTTACCGCGCTACAGCAGGAAACTCGTCGCCGTTCCTACGTACAGACCTTGAACTAAAACCTTTGCCTTTCTCTGAGTCAACATGCTGCAGTGAACAGACAGGGAGAAGAACCACAGCAGTGGTGGCTGGACAAACGTCACACCCCCCGTGGAGCCGCAGCATCAATAAAAACAGCTGAAGGTTATTGCTGAAAATATTAAACACATATGGTGGTTTTGCTATGAAGTAGTGTGTGTGTGTGTGTGTGTGTGTGTGTGTGTGTGTGTGACCCTTGCAGCAGGTGACTGGCATCAACTCCCACATGTACAGAAATCACATGCACTGATGGATGTGATCTGGTGTTCTGGCTGTGTGTGTTTAATACAGAAGGACCCCCACCCCCCCGCCCACCCTCAACCCCATTCAGAAAGCTTCTCTGTCATCGTGGAAGCTTTGGGCTGCCACTCAGAAGAGTAAAGATGCCAACAGGGTGCTAATAAACGTCTTGACCCTCCAACCTGGCAACCCGGCACTGCCAAGCAAACATCCTTTCAGCTGCATTGTTTTCTAAAACCCTCCCAACTTGCCTCCGACAGAGAAGCACTTGGAATAGTTTGTGATTAAAAAAAGATTAGACTGTGTGCATTAAAGATTTAAATATTTACAAGCATGAAGAGCAGGGATGAACAGAACACAACACAGAATGCTGGATGCACCAATGCCTCACACACACACACGTACATATGAACAATGTTAGACAAACTTTCTTCGGATGCTCATTTTATTTGTTCCAGCTTAATGAGGCTTCCTTCGAATTCTGGCCTGCGTTAACTCATCACTTCGCAAACCGCCGACTTTTAGAGTTGAGTAATGTCAGTATTAATTTTACATTATACAGTTGCTCTCAAAAATGTTTAACCCCTTTTACAAATTTGGTGTATTAGCGAAAAAGGCCACACTTTTAGCTGTTTACATCGAAGAAATCAAAGAACTCAACACAGCTAATGTTACAAATAGTTTTTTTAAAGTCAACACTATTTCAACTTTTAATGAAAAATTATTCAGCGCCTTCATAAGCACTCTTTGTGTGATCTGACCTCAAACCAACATGATGCCTGTCTCCCGTCTCACATCACGATATCTCAGCTGATCATCTAATCCCCAAGCTCTCACCCCATGTTGTACTGTTCCTATTCAAACACATGCCTGCATGTGTTTGATTCAGATTTTGAATAGTGACATTTGAAAGGATTTATTTTTGCTTGAGAGTCTTTGCTCGGAAACAAGAGGAAAAGATTGTCTTTAACCAGCAGCTTTGGGGAGCAACACTGGCCCTTAAACCTTCAGCTACATGTCAGCAGCACACAGTTGGCTGACCTAAGTGCAATGAGTCGCACATTTTCAAACAGAAAGTGTTCATCAAAGTTACATGGTGGAGAGATAAAAGATTTTAAATCCGGCTTTCTTTTCCTTTGCGTGTTGGACCACAGTGGCTGTCACTTTGTTTTAACAGGAATGAGTCACATAAACTCCTTCTGACAGGGAAATGTAGGAAACACAACCAGAAGGACACACATCAGGTTGTGGGACATGTGAAACTGAACATGACAATGCAAGTTCATCTCATGGGGGTTTTTCCCCTTAGCTTTGGCAATTGAATCAACACAGCTCCTTAATATTTTTTTTTCTTTTCAGAATTATTTCTTGGCCACCAAGGTGTTATTTTGGGGGTATTTTCTGAACAGATGCACAAATGTTGTTTTTTGCAGGGGATCACTAACTAACTGGAATCTTATTTGGCTGACTGGCACGTAATGAATTAAAAACTGCGGGGTTGAGGTATTTGTCTTTACTGCCTCTCTACTTTCTCTCCTCTTGCTCTTTAGTTGTTGCTTTCCTACTTCAACCATCACGACAGAGCGAAAGCTCATTTCAGACTCTCCCTTAGTGTCTTTGTTCAGCTAGTGGTGCTAGTTTTAAACCGTGGGAAGGTAATAATGAAGTTGAGCCTCTGCCAGCAGCTATATTGGAATGACAGACAACAGAAGAGAAGAAACTCTTTGTTTGAAGCACACCAAGGCTCCAGGGCTCAGGAGGGAAGGAGTGATGATGGTGTACGTCCTGCTGCATGTGTGTGCCAGTGGCCTCTGATATGCAGAAATTCTTCTTGTGTCTTATGTATATTTGCAAAAAAATGGATATATCTTTGAAAGTTTGCATTTTTGCCATTGAAGATTATCAAATTAATCCTGTGTTGTACTGCGCTAGACCTGTTCCACTGACTAAAAACAGTATCAAATTATCACTGTTGCAATGTGGAAAGATGAGACCCCCCTCAAACAGACATTCTAAAGTCACTGGCTTCAAAGTCCTGGAGCTGCCACCAGTATTTGCATCTGTACATCGGTGTGCAGTGATGGACTCAGGTGGTTGTTCTATGATGGTGGGGTCTGTTGAAGGTACTTTATCATGTTGGGGCACTTATGCTGTAACTTGCCCCTTTGCCTCCTGCTGTGAGTGCACCTCTGCCGCCGTGTGTGTGTGTGTGTGTGTGTTAGCGTGTCATTAATAAGATTTCTTGCTCTACAAATAGCCTGGAATAGACAAAGGTAATAGGTTTTGCCTGTGACTTAATCCGATTAAAGGCATTGTAACGTTTCACATTTACGTTGTAGGCACTTGGCTGACCATCTTATCTGAAGAGACTCGTAGTGAACAATAAGCAGCTTACTGTCATCATTAGGTGGATGCTGTATCCAACACTGATCCTTGGTATTTGGCTTTGTTTAGGAAGTAGAATTATTGAAGAATATTTAGCCACTTGGAACTAAAAGAACTATGTTTTTTTTTTTTTTTTATCAATTGCTGATCACTGTGTCAGAATACATCTACATTTTTAATAGTACACATCTGTGAACAACAACATACAGAAAATCCAGAATCTCACAAAAAAGCAAAAGCACCAGACCAGATTAGGAGGTAGACTACCTGCTAAGTAACTGATATAGGACTCATTTAAGGATAAGCACTAACTTTGAGGTTAATATCTAGTGTTACTGTGTTAATGTTAAGGCTTAAGGCTTTTCTAAGGCTGAAATACCCACTGCTCATCTGCAGCCCACCAGCACCACAGCTTCCCACTCCGTCACCAACTCAGTTTGACAGAGTTCTCACTGCTATCAACCACATAATCTCAGCTCCAAACCAGAGGAGCTTTGTTGGGGATTTATTTTTTTTTACACATGCAATAAATTCTATGTACATAAATGCAGTCTGTCATTAAAGACGAGCTGGTGAAGGACCAATCCGTCAATAGCTAAACTCTGATCAATTTACATTCAGGAACAGCTGGCAGCATGGATTCCTGGATGACTCCGAGCTCCTATTGACAGAGTCTGAGAGCTCTGGTTTGATCCAGCGTCCCCCAAGTCTCCAAGTCTCTGTGTGCTCAACCTTCAAACATGTGTTTCACCAGTGTTATTGATTGTGAAACTATGGATTCAGTAAGTAGCTGTGAGGCCAGAGGAGATATCAGATTGCTTCTACCTGCAGACACTGAATCTACTCAGCTTCAAATGATCTCTGAGTTGCTAACAGTAGTTAAAAAAATTCACATTTTCACTAACATGTACCCAATCTACAGTAAACCTATATGATGGGATCCATGTACGTTTTAATTAATTAAAATTAAATTAGTGACCTAAAGCTAAAGGTGGTGAAACCATTGTTTCAGTTAAAGAGTTTTTTGGATACAGTTGCTAATGGATAGTGATCTCTATAGCTTAAATTAACTAATGGAGAAATGTTTGAAAATACATCAACGAAACAAAAATTTGCAACAGTTAAATTCCATCTAGTTTGATTAAAAGCACTTCAACTGAACATGTTTGAAACATGACGGGTGGTGTTAATAAACTCGTACTTCAGTTGAAGGTGGACTTGAGCATTGTGCTGTGGTGGTACATAAAATGTGGGAACTACTTCCAGGGTCAAAAGTCTTCCTGGAAAGACACAGTTTTGTCTTTATTCAATGTCTTCTACATTCCTTGCATGTAGAAAAGGTTCTACATGCAAGGTTCTATACTCAAGACAAAGCAAAACCTAAAATGTTCACACAGAAGCACAATTTTTCTGTTGTAACCCTGAACTGATGGGTCAAATGGTGGAAAAAAGTCATGGAAATGTGCAGCTTCTTGCTCCTGGAATAAGTAGTTTAAACTGTAACACACACATACAGAAAAAAACACACTCACATACGATGTTTTTTGGGAGCATTGATATTAATCACAGGGTTTTGCGTCTCGGAAACTCACGCAAAAGCTCGGCTCTGGGTGTAATTCATGCATGTGGGGTAATGTGGGAAGCCAGCTGATCACCTGAGTGTTTGCTTCTTTTGTGTGTTTTTAAAGTATAATGTGCTTATTCTGGCTCTGTCAGATGCAGAGCTGCCGTTATGAAACGAGCAACTGTGCTGTTTAGTCTATAAACCTTTAAGAAGATTGGTTGTGTTTGGGCCAAGAGCGTCCATTTCTCATGAGTGTCTGTGTTTGTGGAGTTTGTGTGTATTAGGCACGTGAGGTTTGCATTTTGTCATCCGCTGGGGGCTATTTCTGCATACACGTGAGAATATGGGGCTGGTGAGGCATTAAAGAATAAATGGTGGAAAATGAAGGAGAGAGAGAGAACGAGAGAAACAGTAAAAGGAAATAAAGTCACAAAAAACTCAGAAGAAGAAAAACTAAGTGCAAGAGAAACAAAGTGACAGGAGAAGAAAATGCAATTAGTCGAAAAAAAGACAGACGAGAAAGAGAAAATTAACCGGGGGTTTCGGAGTGACAGACGGCGAAAAGAGAAAAGGAATGAAAGAGTGGAAGGCAGGAACAGAGGGAGTGGAAGAGAGGACAACGGCAACTCATGCTCCAGTGAAGAAGGTGAAGTCATGCAAGTGGCTGAGCAGCTTCAGCCTGGAAATAACAAACTGTTATGCTGCCTCGCACATACACTCTCTCTCTCTCTCTCACACACACAAACACACACACACATAGACACACACACACACGCCACACACACAGACAGAACACATTTGTAATGTGGAAAATTAAATCAAACTAAAAATTCGATTGAAGCTTTTTAGAGTGAGAAAGTCTCAAGCAAAAAAGTCACTCGGTTGCATGTTTTTTAGGTAAAAAACTTCTTGGAAGCCAATATTTTCTGTCAAACGGACAATATTGGAAGAAATTCAGGATTCAGGTGAAGGTAAGAAGAAAACAAAACATGGGAGAGACCATGACAGTAGTCAGGTGTGTGTGTGTGTGTGTGTGTGTGTGTGTGTGTGTTTGTGTGTGCTTGAAAATATTAAAGTCAGTTAAACTTTTACAGTGCATTATTTAACTATTTAGTAAAATAATTTGTTTACAGTTGCTCGATTAAAGGTAATTAATCGATGTGGACTTTGTTTAAAGACTAACCTGTATAGTTTCTGGTGACTGGTGGGGTTTGTGTCTCCGTCCGAACCTCTGTCTCTGCTTCCGTCTCTGCTTCCGTCGGTGTCTGGGCTTCAGTCTGCAGGTCTGGCTGCAGCTGGATGGTCGTGCCGGTCCAGTCCTCCAGCAGTGATGTGCTATGCAAGTCCTCGGGGCTCAGTGTGGAGCCTCTAGCCATCATCAGAACACAGAGCAGTGGGCACACCAGCATCCAGAGGTGGGCGCTGGCACTTTGACAAGATGGTCCCACTTTTGGAAACATGGACTCAAGATGATAAAGGTAAAAAACTCTGTAAATTCAAGAAAGAGGTTTCACAGTCTCATGGTCAAAACGAGGAGGAAAAATCCTTTAGGGGAAAGTTTGTTGCATCCTTGTTTTTAGTATTTCCTGTGCTCGTCCTCTTTCTACTACGTCCTCTCTCCTCCTCTTCTCTTCTCCTCTCTTCACTCCCTTAGTGGAGAGAGATAAACTCCCTCAGTGTTGCCACACATGATGCTGCGATGCTGTGTGGAGGTAAGAAAGAGACAATGATGACAGTGCATCTGTGTGTTTATGGATGCATGTGTGTATATATAGTAGATCGAGCTGTGTTGTGCTTCCTGTCTCCTCAGTTGTTCTTATTTTCTCTCCAGCCTTCTCCTCTCCGTCCCTCAGCTTGCTCACTTGTGCCCTCACTGCTCGCCTAGTCTGCTGCCGTCCCTCTCTCTCTCTCTCCCTCTCTCTCTCCCTCTCTCCCTCTCTGATCCCCAGCTGGGCTGACTGAGCTCTTGCATAACAGCAACTCCCTCACTGAGCTGTGCTGAGCTGTAACTCATGCAGCCTTAAGTCCTGATATTCCTGGTTGCTGCCATTTCCCTCACTGCCCCCCTGCACCCTGTCTCTCTCTCACTGATGTTTTAGTGTATTGGAAGAATTGAAGGATTTTGCAGGAAAACCACTTACTACACGCTGATCAACATTTACTTTTGGATCACTGTCACCTAAAAGGTCACAAACTGCAATTTGTAACAGTAACAGCCAGAAGAGACAGTCCAGCTATCTGCACAGGCCACATTAGAGCCTGTGTTTGACTTGTGCTGTACCTATTTTTATGCTTCAAGTCTACTGTCTACACGTCTCCTGTTTTTAACAATAATGACTGATTGTTGGGCTCTAAACACAACTCAATACTATTACTGAATTCATCCAGTATAAACTGGCTGTGGACTGAATCTGCTGCTGCTTTCCCCAGAGCAAAATCTGTGTCAGCAGAGGCTACTTGTGTTTCCCTGACGTTTATAACAGTGGTGCAGATTGTTGGAAGTAAGAAGCACGTTAGTAAGTTCGAAGAAAAACTCGGTGATCATCTCCATTTCACTAGTTTTTGGAAACCAGTCAGGCCAATAAAGTTAGTGGACATATAAAGAGAGAGGGGATGAGGGCCAGGATGGATTCTTGAGGATCTGAGTATTTGCTTATGCTGTATGACTGCAGGAGACATTGTCTTTGTTCAGAAAAGTGAGACTTTAACCAAGGAAGGGCCAATCCAATGCCACTAATCTAGTTGATCTAGAAGTACACAATGGTCTCTGGAGTCATGTAGCAAGAGTAGCACAGGCCTCCAATTGGAAGCCATATTAGTTCAGCCTGGACGATTATTGACAACACTCTGTTTAAAGAGTTTTACTGATTGTTTCTGAAACTCCTGGGTTTTTCTACATGCATCCATGGGATGGAAATGGTGACATAAGTATCTGCATGGGTTTGTGTGTGTGGTGGGGGGCTCAAGTGTAATGTGAAGACCCTGATAGCTCTTGTTGATAGCTCTCTAATCAGAAAGTCCATGGATGAATGTGAATAATTGATTGGATCTGAAACCAAAAATAGGAGAAAGTGACATAGAGACACACACACAGAGAGAGAGACAGAGAGACACAGAAAGAGAATAGAAGAAAGGTAAAGTTGAAGAGTAATTAAAGAGTGAAAAATGAGCAGACAGGGTGAGTGATTACATGAGAGCAGGAGGAAAACAATCAGAGACAAGAAAGACAGCAAAACATTGGAAAAGAAACACAGAG
The DNA here is from genome assembly GCF_033026475.1 of Channa argus. Lineage (NCBI taxonomy): Eukaryota > Metazoa > Chordata > Actinopteri > Anabantiformes > Channidae > Channa > Channa argus. Next base: position 15,215,669 of record NC_090217.1, on the reverse strand, counting down.
GAAGTGAGATCTGATGCTTTTAGCCTGAGAAAACTGCCATCTATCAACTGTTCGGCCAGTAAATGGGGACGCAGTGAGCTCCGCTGCCGCAAGCTGCATTATTTACAGCCACGGCTTTGCCAAAGTGGACACAGGAAAGGCTTCAAAGGACTGATCCCAGATTTTATTTTAAGCCATCAAATTACATCTGCACTAGACAAGGTTTTTATGGTAAAAATACACCCATCAGTGTAAAATCGAAAACGTGGCTGGAACAGAAAAGTGTACTTTCAGGTGTCAGGCTTTAATTGATCCTGGGACATGATCTTAATGCATAGGACGTCTGCGAACTTAAAGTGCTGGAACAAAATCCAACATAGAGATACAGATGCAATTTATTTTAAAGCCAAAATCTCAGCTTGACATGAAACCACAGCCTACAAGATTTGTTGCTATCAATTTGTGTGATATCTGGGTGGAAATATTTTATTTTAACATTTACTTTAAAGCTGCTCTATTCCATATTTAATGTGTAATCACAAACTCTACAGTTTCCCTGAACTCTACCAAGCTTTTTAGTCTCTTTTAGGTGATTGTTTAGGTTTCTGACGTCATGATTGCACCATTATTAACCTAGTTTTGAGCTGTTTTGAGCTGTTTTTGGTGACAAAACCAAAAAACAGCTGCATGCTACCTGCAGCTCTCACCAGGCCATAAGTTAGTGACTAGTGAAGCTTGATTATTTCCTTCAGTAGGTGTTGGAGAGCAAACACAATTAAACCGATTCTAATTTTCTCTACAAACTTGAGAAAGAGAGAGAGTATTGATCTTCTCGTCGGCAAAATCCATTCCCAAAATAATAAATTATTAAACGGGGGGCCTTTAGGCATGATTTGATTACTCTCCCACCCTGCTTTAAGTGACATTTAATCTCCTTAACATGCTACCAACAGCATTTTCCCCATAAATAAATCATTACCACATTAATTATGAAACATCCCATATGTATAAGTAGTGCAAACCAATGAGATTGTCTCTAAGCAGACTGTCGGCATCTACTCTGTTTTGCATCGTGAGCCCCCCCTGACTGAGGAAGAAAAACTACAGGATTGCTTTATGACACAAACTAGGAGGAGGAAAACACAGGTTCAGTTATTAACAGGCAGATACAGTGATTGTGTGGTAATGCACTCTAACAGCACAGGTTGATTGAATGGGACTTTTGAGGAGGATTCAAAGGATCAGGGAAGCAGCCGTCTAGATGCTCTATGGATGAGACGGATGAATTTTACATTCACATCCACCACTCTCCTTTCTTAGCGAAACTGCAACGTGAAACCTTTTAAACTTGTTTAGCTGATATAGTATCTCCAAGAAATAGTCACTATGGTGTTGTGTTATGAGTTGATGACGTCATATTTGATTCAACAATCTCTTGGGCCAGATACTGATCGAAATTTGCGGCCACTTTGGCAGCAATAAGCTAATTTGTTAGCAGATAGTGTCCCGTTCACTGATAGGTAAAGTGAATAACGTTGATTATCTTGTCACAATGGAACCTGAAAGTGGGATGAAGCAGAAAACACAGGGGAGCATAAAGATTTGAGTGACTTTGACAAGGGCCAAACTGTAATGATTAGATCACTGGGCAAGAGAAACTACAAAACTGCAACTTGTCAGGATGCAGTGGTCTGGACTGACAAAAAGTGGTCCAACGAAGGGACATTGGTCAATCGGCAACAGGGTTACGTTCAGCTAAAGCTCAATGATGCACATGGACAGCGAAAGCCGGCCCATGTAATCTGATCCAGTTGGAAAGCTGAAAGCTCCCAATGCTGAAAATGTTGCTGGTCCTAAAAGCAATAGTGGGGCAATGGAAAGAAGGCGGCCTGGTCCGATGAGTCAGGTTTTTTTTAACGTCACGTGACTGGCTGGGTATGTGTGCATCACGAGACAGTGAGGTGCTTTAAGCAAGATTGTGCTTAGAAACCTTGGCTCCTGGAATGCATCCGGATTTTCCTTTGAAACATGACTTTCCCTGATGTTAGTGGCCTCTTGCAGCAAGATAACAAGAAAATGGTCAGAAATGTGACCTAACAGCCAATGATTAAAAGTGAAAACAGTTAAAGTACTAATGATGTTTTAATGTCTGGCAAAACATGAAAAAAGACAGTTTCTCAGCTTATCAGCCAGACAGAGGAAACACAGGCTTATTAATAAAGCTGTGTGTGACTGTGAGGACAGTTACAGATTGGCAGCCTGTCTGTGTCTGTCATACACATATTCTCAGAGGCAGCGGCAATCTGCAGCTCTGTCCTTATCAACCTAATCCCTATTTCAACATCTTAGAGCAGATTAAATACTATTATATAATGCAACACACACGTGCACTCATACTCACTTGAACTCGGTCGGCTTGCGTTTGTAACTGTGCACATTACGTTCGGACTTTCCTTTAAAAAGAGGTTAAAAGAAGGCAGGACAGTCCTCTTACCTGCGTTCAAGTAATATGCAAATGTTACATCTTTGCATATTTACTATGCAAAGATGTTTGCATGTCTAATCGCCACAAACACGCAAACATTTAGTGCACTAGATAATTGTTGGATTCGCATCCTCTTACTTTTGAGTATTTAAGTTCTAATTTTCAATTTGAGTCTGTCCCTGTTAACTTTCCCAGTTTCTGCGTCTTTTCCAATGTCTTCAAGTACTAATGAATATTTTTGTAATATAGCAATGGCTCAAATCACAAGGTACAATTTCACCCAGGACATTATCCTACTATCCAGTGGGTGATTATGAATTCTCATCAGCTCATAAATGTGTTTCAGTATGTAACTGACTACATGCTAGTCTTATCATGCAGTGGTAAGATAAGAACCACTGCATGCAGGCTGGAAAGTAGAAGGTCACTTACTCCATTGTAACTAGGGGCTGATAACAACTGATCCGATCCGGGTGCATTGTGTCATAACAGTAAAATCACCTCATATTTTGAAAGATGCTTAACAAAGCTGGAGCTCTTATAAGCATTTTAGGCACTTCCAGCTTTTGGTTCAGTTGTTTTATGGTAGTTTTTTTTTCTGATATTACAAGACAGGGATGGTTTGTAATGAAAGGGTCCATAATGAGAAAACACATGCTGCTGACCAATCAGTACCATTGGAGCTTCCACATCCAGGTGGCTGAATCACTTTGTCACACTGACATCCTGGACACCTCAATGAAAAACTTCCGTCTCCATCGCATGTTCATCAATTTTGAAATTAGACGTACTTCAATTTCCAACTAAAGTAACATTAAGCTCATTTCACATTCTAACTCCATAGTAATGAGTTTGCTGTGACAGTCTGTTGCTTATTTCCAGCTGGGCTCCTAAATGTTTCTTCTCTTGATCTGTTTGCTCCCACATGATGTTTCAGCATGTATGTTGGTTCATCTGCACAGCACATGAACTGCTCAGCTCACACAGCTACAACATCATCATACCAAGAGTAAACAACTCTCAGGGGTTTGCTGCAGCACAGTGGGGCGCTTAAGATTGAAGGATCATCACTGATTAGATTCGTGTTTCTCCGACTTTATTAAAAGCTCTCCACATTTTCTAAAGTGTTTTTTTTTTCTCCATGAGCACCAGTGATGTCTTGCTGCTTCTGACTCCTGCTGCGACAAACCACATCTGAACCCAGAGATGGGAAGTAGGTGTCAAATGTAATAGAGAGGATTTGAAAGGGATGTAAGATCAGGAGTGAAAGGAGGTTAGTTTAAAACTCTGGACCAGCGGAGGAATAATCCTTCACCACCAACCACTGCTTGGGTGTGTATTCGATCACATAAAGTACTTTGTTGGTGTGTGGTTGTTTTGGGGGAACATGTTTCTTACAAGATGCCAAATACCAGAAGGAAATAATCACTCTTTCCAATCATAGATGTATGAGAGATGAGATAAGGTCAGGTTATTAGTCTCAGGCGGGAAACTGAATCCATTAAAACCGCAGCATGATAAGACATGAATAAAGCAGAAATTTTAAAAACCATAAACAGTAGTTGAAGGTTTTTGCTTGGACTTTGTGGCTGCTTAGGGTGCAAATGTAGATCTCAAGACAGAATCACTGACCTAGTTGCAAATGTGCCCTGGGATTTAAGTGAAACTCTGAGATTTGAGTGGTTTGTTACAGCACCGTTAATTTGGGAGGCAAACTGCAGATTAGAACTAAGAAGCCAGAGAGATAAACATGTAAATGTGTAGCAACACTTCAGGACGGACCCCTGTAGGGTGTCTAAGCTTCTGTTTGATCTGCGCTGCAGGACATGGCTGCAGTCACTTGGAAGGAGAGAAGTGATTAGTTGGTATTGTTCCAAGGTTCGAAGAGAGGGCAGCAGCTTCTTCACTCCTCAAGGTGTAAAACTGTGTAACACATGATTGGGGTCCAGCTTTATTTACTATTGTGAATTTGATATGTGTGATTACAAAGCAAAAGTGTCAGGATCACTATTTTCACTTCCCCAAGTGTCAAAGAATGCTGTATTAGAAACCAAGTAAATATCACAGAAGGATCTTCATGTGTGCCAATATTGAGACGCAAGTTAACATCACGGAAGGATATTACGTGAGGCCAGAAGTAAAGGACTATTCTTGGCTTTATCCATCTCGCCTTATTGGAGTTTAAGGGATTTTGGAGTTTTTTCTTTCACTTCAGGAATTGGAGATTCACCACGGCTCCGTTCCACGCATTCACTTACAGATCCAGACCACTACATCTTCCCCAGCGGACCCCCCCCTCCCCACCATTTCTTATTTTCTCATCAAATCACTCATCCTAAAGATCTATCTCTACTGCAAGGACCACACTCCACTCCATAAACCCCAGCCTCTCCTCCAGACTCCACTCTTCTCCTCACTCACTCTGCTAATTCTTTATTCTATGCTCAATCATCCTCAAGTCATTGCTGAAATACTCATCTAGGTATTCTCTCTCATAGACTGGGGTACTGCACCACCTAGCAAGTCGGAGGACCTATTACATCTCCATCCTGCTTTTGCCTGGCGCATTATTGGGTCCAAACTTTAAACCAATCCCTCACAAAAAGTGCTCAAAATTAAAATCCAACAGGATTTCGAATTAAAAGTGATTGAAAGTGCTTTGGTGATGGATTTACATTTTATTTCCAATCTGAAGCTTATACGTGTATTGTCCTGTGGGTGTGTGGTATGATTTTATTTATTTATTTATTTGGATGCGACTCCTAATCTGAGGTTAGAGCTTGCTGCAATCTGGCACCGTGATTCTATTTACATTTTAGATCTTTCACTAAGCTGTAATCCAGAGGGAAACAGCTTCCCCTGTTTTCATTGGCAGCACTGGGGACAACCAGAGTGCTGAAAAGACTAAACTATAAAGCTTAGAAATGATTTCACATCTCTGGCCCTCACCACAGAAAGAATAAAACAACAACAAAAAAAAACCTCCAGCTGATTTTCCAGGTTTTTAAAAATAACACGAAGAGCATGTTGACCTTGCAGTCATGTTCTATTTCTTTTCTTTAAAAGGAAGTGGTGTCAGTGTTCTGGCTCATCAGTGTACACATGTGTAATACATATATGTAATACAGCAGCTTTAATTTAAACCCTGAAGAGGGACGTACCACCATCTTGTGGTGATCAGATGCTTCTGTATTGTGAATTCATCCTGTTTTAGTTTTGTCTCGCCACATTCCTTTACTTTTACTTGTAAATGCATCAAATAGCATGATTAAGCATTTAACACACTTTCATAAAATAACAATCCACATTTACCTCATTAACTTGTCATTTATATGACAATACAGTTAAAATGAATGAGACTGATGTTGGAAAAAATTGCCAAAAATCAATTAAGACTTCTAGTAGGATAAATAATTCCCATGAAAATCAACATTTAACCTGTGATGAAGCGGCATCTACTTATGACTTTAACTAATGAGCCAAGGAGCTGCTGCTGCTGCTGCCTGTAAACAGCATTCAGCACCCGAGTTGGCTGGACAGCTCCTCCTCAGCCTAATCAGGGTTTATGAGAAGCTCTACATTAAATCCAAGTACTACATCCAGTATCCATTATGTAATAATACATATGTTTTATGTAAACCCAGCCTGTTCACTTTGTAGTAACTTGGGGTGATTTAATGAGATTATACAGTGCACAGTGGACTGTACACATCAGGCCAGGAAAGAGCATCAGGAAGCTGTATTATGATGCAAAAACTCCTGTGATGGAATTAAAAAAATATTTGGTATAGTGCATTTGTTTTGTTGGGGTTGATTGTTATGAAGTAAATATGTTTAAGTCCAACACAACATTACTTCAGCACAACATGCTGAAAACAAAGCTCAGTGTAATACTGGCTTCTGCCCTGCAAAAACACACCGACCATCTCGTGGATGTCTGGCAGCAACTGTAGCCCTGCAGAGTAGAACAGCAGTGACCTAGACAAGGAGCAGGCGTACTGCTAATCCAATCAGAACCAGAGGGAGGAGCCAAAGCACAAATGTCAACAGGCCAACTGATGGAATTACTACCTTCAACAGCTGAGACGCTGCACAGCCAGCTGTCAGTGTGAAGACCTGGTTTGACTTTGGACTAAAACTGGTCGCGTGTGACAACAGAGTGTAATCAGTTCCCACTGACCTCTCTCTCTCTCTCTCTCTCTCTCTCTCTCTCTCTCTCACACACACACTCACACACGCACAGAGAACTCCGCTTGTGTGAAGCCATTGACAAAGTTTTACGCAGTTTAAGACGGAAAGAGGTTTAGTGAGACTTAACTAAAAGTAATTGGGTTATGTAAGCTCAAAGGTCTCTCCCTAGCTACCACCCTCAACACACACACGTGCACACACACACACACACACACACACTTTGGAGCTTGACTAGCTAAGTTATGTCCTGATGAGCCAGAGACCTTCAGTATCAAAATGATGTGCTATCAGTGTTCTGTGTGTGTTGTCTTTCCTTCGTTCACTTGTCATTAAAATGTCAATAAAAGTTAATTCTCCTTCTCTGTTTAACGTGTTACAGTCCACTGAGTGGATCATCCCAATAATTGTCTCTTTGCTTTCACCAAGCAGCCACGGTTTTTGTTGGCTGCAGCTGAAGTTAAGAATTAATCCTCATTACACAATAAGCAAAAAGCTGTTTAGTGAATTGCTGCCTTACAGTGTGTGTATGTGTGCATGTATATTTTGTCATGTGACTGGCTTCCATCAGATCTTAAAAATGCTTCTTTCCTGTAACACTCCCTGATGTAAATCAGCAGGATGTCTTCAACATATTTTCATCCGTTTTTACTGTGTTCTGTTCCTGGCAGCACAATGTAGCGTTATTGACCTGGACTGCAGCTTTTTCTTTAACACGCTGACTTGTGTTAAACCTAATAAACGACCAGGTTACATCTAACACTTGTGGTGCTGGCATCGATTTTGAACCTGTGATATAAATAAATACTAAATACGGTTTTACAGGCACAGCTTCATTTGGACTGCGATATTTATTATTTCTGTGTGACACTTTTCACAGTAGCTTTTACTTTGTCATAATCCATCTTGTCATAATCTTGATGTTTCAGTGCCAAGCCAAAAGTATTTCAGGTTCACTGAAAAATATCACAGCAGTAGGTTTAGACCACATCATAAATATCGCTCCAAGTCCATCACGTGCATATAAAGACCTCGTACACTCTGAATGTATTGCAATTCCAAAATAGCAGAACCACCAACCAAAGGTCCATAAGCTGTAATCAAGTTTAAGCAGGCTTGTCCAAAAACTTATAACTATCCAAAAATGTTCTTTTGTCAGTCCCAACTGTTTTTCTGTGATTGGATCGCTGGAGCTGGTTCCATGGTACACAAGTGGAATGATGTATTGTCTTTTTCCTACACTTGTCTAAAAGACCAACACTACTCCTAATCATCATCATCCTATTTAGACAAGGTGGCCATTTGTGCTGCTTCTCCTCCGCCTCCTCCTCTCTGGAGAGGACACATACTTGCACGGACACGCAGAGTCCTCTAGAGAGCAGTGTGCAACTGCAGCGTCAACTCATGGTTTTCCTCACACTTTTAAACCTGTTGATGTCCTGAGGATTCCTGCTGTTATTGTTTAGAAATGTATTATTATATTTATTATTTAAATCCATATGGATAATGTTATATACACCTTAAATTAATTGTATAAAAATACACACTGGTAACTTCTTGATCCATGAAGCCATGATACATGAAAATTCTCCACACATGTCCCGATCAAGTCACGTTTCAGACCTTAATCACAGCCGTCCAAGATTTTTTTTTTCGTACAGTTTATTTTAGCATTAATGGTTATTTGTCTTCTTCGACACCCCACTGTTGTTGCTTGAGCCCCACCTCACCTCCAATTGCTCACCCCAATCGAACTTTCCCTTGTGCAAACTTTACTCCACTCTGATTGGTCAACTCCGACCTAGAGAGGGTGTGCGCAAAGCTGGGATTCATTAGCATACCTATCCAGGCTGATAAATGTGCCGACAGGCTCACCTGACGTCTCTGGGAGAATCAAACAGACAGAGGAGGTGAGGGACGTCGGATGTACCGCATGGCACGATTGTCGGACACGGTGGAGGTAAGGCTCAGGTTAGAAAAAACAAGTTTAGGCAAGTTCACTCACCTGAGAGAAACAAACACAGCTCCGGTGCCCGTCTACAGTCTCTGCGTAAAAGCGCACAGCCAAAACAGAACTTTACGCGCTCCCTGCAGAAGGCTTCCCGGTTCCTCCTCTGTCCTTTAACTCCCCAAACTCAGTGGTGGTTTCCCGCTGGCCGGGTTCTAACTCTCACACCTGTTTCTGCTGAGTTGTGACCGCTCCGATCCAGAGCCCCGGGTCACCCATGAGGCTGGAAGCCGCAGCCAGGATGGATCTGTTCAGGAAACTGTGGAAGGCGAGAAAGCTGATCGTTGTGGTGTTCATCCCACTGTCCCTGCTCCCCTTACCGCTTATCCACCCAACCAGCGTAAGTAGAAAGTTCTTTTTTGTAGTCTTTTTTTAATAACAAGCACAAAAAAACAACAACGTATTTTAGACACTCCACATATATTTTTATGTTAAATTCTAAACTATGCACGGCGATTCTTTTGGAAAGTAATACCACATTGTAAGTACACTAGTGTGACAAATCCTCCAAATCACTTTAAACATAGGAGATGTGTCTTTGGGCCGTTTGATCCCAGTACTTTGCTTCCCGGGGTCCATAAGTTTGTTAAATAATACAGTGAATAATAGACAATTACTGTGCCACCGTGTGTAAGACAGGTAAACAAAGTAAAAGTCACTATAGTACTATGACAAAAAACTAGGCAAAAATAGCAGGATAAAATTAAAAAAAAAAATCAGAATTTTTAAATGAGGGATTTAGTTGGTGGTTAATAAATCAGAGAAGCACACAGTTTAAATAAATACCTAGAAATCATCCAGTTAATGTGTCGACGTTCCTCATAGTTGTTGCTGGCGGCTGTAGCATCCTGATTGGATTTGTGTGTGTGTGTGTGTGTGTGTGTGTGTGTGTGTGTGTGTGTGTGTGTGTGTGTGTGTGTGTGTGTGTGTGTGTGTAAGAGAGAAAGAGAATCAATCAAAAGGCACACTGTCCTCTGTTGCTTGTCCTGATCATCAGCTGAGCTCTGTGTGTGGAGAGGAGATGTCGCGACATGTTTATGAGATGGAGATCAGTGTTCTCAAAAAAGCAAAGGGAAGAGCGGCAAAGAGGGGGAAACACAGAGAGATAGAGAAACACACAGAGAGAGAGAGATGGACTTGATAGGATCATGCGTTTTTCCTCTGTGTGTTTTCTTCTGTTTGTCGCACCACGTGCTCTCTTTTACAAAGTTTTTTTTTCCAGATAAGTGAATTTTCAAACAATAGAATTATCTCAATCTGCATAAATCCAATCTGCCCAAGCATTTACCTTTTTTAAACCAAGTCGGTGCTGCCCACAAACAGATTAGCATCCCGTCTTTAAAGAAGCAGGAAATCTCAGATTTTCTACTACCAACCTTCAAAGTTTAGTTTGCAGTGAAGTGTCTGGGTGCGATGACATGTGTATGTCCAGTGGTGGACATACACAGAGAGGCAGGGATGGAAAAAGAATAAAGGGCAGATGATGCGTTTAATGTTTAAAGGCCAGTGAAGATTAACTTTCATTTTCATGGTTTTATTAAATTACAATAAGGTTAATTTATTTTAATTTTAGAGGAGTTAATGTTGGTAGAGTTGAGAGATGGAAAATATGTTGGACAGTGTGCCTCCAGAATATTAACTAAAAAAAAAACACCGTCCAACAGCTCTAGGTCTGAGCCCACCCCTCTCAAGGCACATTTCGTACCCCAGGAACCTTTTCTGAGGACCAGGAACCTTTTTAAAGAATTAAATTCCTGTGCTTCCATTGGCCAAGAGTTTGTTCTGGGATCATTCTAAGGCTGTAGGTCCAAAAACAGTCCTTGTAAGTCCTGGGTTTAGTGAGTATAGTTCATGGGGTGACGCCTGCCCCACAACATCACTGATTGGTCAGATACTGTACTGCACAGCATTTTTAAAATGATTTCCTGAATGGGGCATCTGGATTTAACTTCCTGACCAAGTACCCGGAACTTAAAGGTAGACACACACTGTTATTGAGCTTTTGTTATGTAAGCTTTCACCTCTACCTCGGAAGTTCACGTTTCCCTGCTTATCATTGATTTATCTATCGGCAGGGCTACTCAGAAGGCTCCTACATTGCCATTATAACACACGACCAAATACATTTTTATAACTTTTTAACATGCCTGCACACAGTATTACAGTCTGCTGAGCATCCATTTAATTGCTAATGGCTATTCCAAAGACATCTTTTGATCCAAACTCCCTCTAGTTGCCTTAGACACCTTAGACCGCACAGACCCAGAGACAACAGAACTGGTCCCAAAGTAGTTAGAACTGTGCCAAAATCAACTGAATGAATCATCTCCGCTGCAACAAGTACAAATGTTTTATTGGGTGGTTTATTTTCCTAATTGCCAGCCTGCCTAAAGACTTTAAATAGCACCGTCATGGTCTTTGGTGAAGGGATATATTCCAGCCGTGCAGAGCACTTTGAGGACACTCGTTTTAAGGGTCCCCAGTTAAATAACCCTTCATCATAGAAGAGTAACTGTACAGGACGTCCAGTCACTACGACAACTCACAGGACACTGCATTGTGTTCATTTGAAGGGTGTTTGACCTCGTTTTCTCACTTTCTGCAGACACTTTACTTTTATATGAGGGTACATCCAGATGTTCACATAGAGAGGCACTGTGCAGGGATTCACACATAGACAACCACTGCAGAACTTTGGTAACTTTGGTTTGTGTGGGTACGTTGTTTAATCCCATTTACCATATCATTTATTATTATAATCCATTTTTGTAATTTAACCCTTTCAACCCTTGCGTTCCCAGTATAGGGATTCACCAAAAGTTGCAGTCATCATTATTTTTTTATTATTATAGGAGGTTTATACCGATATTAATTTGGGTTGTGTTTTCAGTTTGAAATAAAGAAAAAGTTTACATTTTATACTGGCAAACCAAAAAAGCAAGATTAAAATTTTTCTTTTCTTTCTAACAAGGATTAAATGCATGAAAAAAAAATACATTTGCACCCTGACAAAGGGGGTCAGCATTAGAGGACCCTCTAAGGTTTAATTACTTGTTGGGATGTTTAACCCTGATCTAACTTTGCACCACATGTTCCAGCTGTGATGAACAAACCTAATCCTACCATATAGTGATACAGTGACACAGGATGTAATTATAAACGCACTGTATTCATCGAGCTGACAGGTGTTTTTGTCTATGGCTCATATTCTAATAAATAATAATGCAGTTCACTAACACCTTGTTAATATTAAGACTTGGTCGTATAGTTATTCAGCACTTGCTAAAAAGAGGCAACAGCTACACAGCATGTGATAACAGGTGTGTGTTTGTGTTATATATGCTCTTGTGTCACAGTTCAGTTTGTGTTTCATCATTATTATTCAGAGGAACTGTTATGTGCTCACAAGTTCAGCCTATCAGCTGTCACCTGGGAACCTTGCTGTTATGTCAGGACTGGTGCATGTTTGGCACAAGTAGGCGGCCAAGGATGAAGCCAAGAAAGAACAAAAGAACAAAAACCTTCCAAGAAAAAGAGAAACAGTGCGAGTAATTAAGTTATATAATCAACCTGCCACCACGCTGGATATTGGCCTCACTTGGCTTCCTTACGACACTAGGGAACCCAGACTGTGCCTGGAATGTGACAGGGGTTCACAGTGACTCTCTGTGTGTGTGTGTGTGTGTGTGTGTGTGTGTGTGTGTGTGTGTGTGTTTGGAGTAGTACTTTGTCCAGCTGCAGCAGGACAGAACATCTGCTGGATGCAGTCAGACCAGGTCACGGAGAGAGAGAGGAGACAGAGGCCAAGCCAACTGCAGGTGTACAGAGTTGTGCAGTCATGATTGTGCCATTTTGCATCCCTAAATACATTAAGGCTGTTGCTTTTTAATGAGTAGTGAAGCCGAGGATTTGAAGTTAAATCACTTGTGCATTATATGTTGTTTTATGGGATTATTTTAGGGCTCTACTATGTTCTGTTTGTCAGGATGGATGTCTGTATGGGCACAAGATAGATGATGTGTCTAATACTTTAAAGGGTCATTTAATGGCACAGAATTTCTTTAAGTGTCTGACTCCTTCTGTTGAAACCATATCAATGCTTCAGTTCATTCACTGGTGAAACGTACTCTGAAAGCAGTCGCATCATGTTAGATGGGAAAGATGTTCACTGTTTGAGAGACACACGGTCACATTTCCAACATTGCTCTGATTTTTCTTTCCTTTTTTGTGATTTAAGTATTTTCTTTTTTTGTCCTGTATTAACCCTAACCCTGCCTTTGTCAGACCCCTTACTTCTCTCCCCCGTTTTTATTTATCTACACTGTTGATAAAGATTAACAGAGCACACAAACGATAAACACTTTTCCAGTGACTTCAAATTCTTCTCAGAAGATGCATGTGAGCTGCTTGTGTACTGTATATGGGTGCAGAGTTTTAAAAACAGATAACAAACTATAGGTTTCGTTGAGGTGTCGTAATCTGGAAAGTGATGAGCTCAACTACAGCACAGAAAGGGCTCCTGAAGCCGAGACCTGCACAGATTCAGTTTTGTGACCCTCCATAAAACATAACAGTAATTAAACCCGCAGTCAGCATCTATCAGCCACCTTGTTTGCCCTTGCCCTAAATTTGTTAAAATTTATTTTATTTATTTATTTCCCCACCTTTTGGCCACATTTGGTTCAATTCCAACTTTTCACTATACCCACGACGTAAAAATGAACATATTTCTTAACCCTTCCACTTAACTTTTGCAGTTTGAGTACTTGCAGGTACTGAGCACAATGCAGGAGTCAGCATGGAAGCTGGTAGCTCCAAATTGGACATGCAGGGCCCTGGTTAAGCTCCATGGAGAGACTTAGTTTTCATAACCGCACAGGTCAGGAGGGATTATCTTTTCTCTCTGATAGTCAAGTTGGCTCATATTTTTGTTGTAGTTCACTCAAATAGGAAACTGATATCTGCTGACATATCTAAGATCATCCTGGGAATAAAGACAAATCAGCCTGATTAAAAACAATAACCTTCTCTGACCAATGCAAATTCTCCACGGCCGTGTTATGAGACGGGTGATAAAACCTTCACATCACAGTGTGTGAGTGTTCCAGAAAGCCCCCTTAGAGCTCAAGCCTCTTAGCCTTGGCAGTGTTAATGTACTGCAACCTGCTGAGACACTCACACACACACACACACACACACACACACACACACATCGTCCATTTCACCTCAGGCACTCCAGCATCACATTCTTTTGCGGCCTCAAATCAAGTGAACTTTCGCCTAGATTTTTAAAAAACAACCCTCCCAATTTCGTGCTTGTCACAACAGCTGTTGCCACTCTGTCATTCATCATTTTCCTAAACGTGTCAGCTCATCTGGAAGTCGTCTACAGGTTTGCTGGAAACAAGTGTTTTCCTTACTGCACCTTCGCCGGGTTCTCTCTTAAAAGTCGAAAAAAAACTCAGAGGGAAGCCGACTAACATTCGACTAACAAGCTTGACTATGTCCTCATAGTGTGTGACTTTTGTTATCAATAAAATGACAAATACTGGTTAAAGTCAATCGTTAACTCGATTATTTCCTACACAGAAACGCACCTTAAAAATAGCAAACACAGACTCTCCTCGATTAAAATAACAGTATGTATTGACTTCTGCCCCCTGACACGTCTCGGCATAAAGTCTTGCTATCAGGGACTCGCTGACCCCTGCCTCTCTGCTTACCCAGCACTTCGGCTTCTTCTACCTACAGAAGTAGAAAAAGAAGCACAGATCAATAGTTTGCAGAGACCAATAATCAATAAGTGATCAGTGCCTGCTGAATCTGTGAACTGGATCGAAGTTTGTTTATTCACGCTTCTTTGTCTCTTTTTATCTTTTGTTTCTTGCCTTGTGTGTCATGTCTCTTCCTCTTTCCTTTCTTCTCAGGGTCAAACCTTTAGCTAAGCTTTAATCCCATTATCAACCAGGCTCCTTGATTACCTCTTGTTCCCTGAATGGGAAGTTCTTTGACTTGTTTGAGACAGACTTGATGATGAAAACGATTCGCAACCGAGCTGCTAATGAGCAAAAATGTATGTTTTATTTTTGTAATATTTTCACTCTCCATGAATTTGATATTTATTTAGAAGGAATTTAAAACTGACAACCTGTATCACGAAAGCTAAAATTGTAAAATGATCTTTGCAATTAGGTGAAGAATCCAATTTTTTTTGTATCTAATATATTCACATAAACACAAAACACCATCAAACATTATTCATTCTGACCCCTTAGTTTTTCTTCAACTAAGAACTTGCTACTGTGCTTATAGTATCAACCAAGTATATGATATGTCGGCCTGGCTGAATTATTGGGCTCGCTCTACAACCATCATTTGGATCCAGCTGTGGCTGCTCATATGGATAATTTCCAGTGTCTTTGTTAGTAGAGGCTTTTTTTGAGAAAAAAAATCTGAATTATAAGTCATAATTTACATACTGTACCATGTCATGTATTGAACTGTACATGGAACTAAGCAGCAGATTGATCACGTTAGAGTAATTTCACTGTTGAAATGGCTGTGTGGTCTGAACATGTCGGCTTCATGCTGTAGCCCTGTGACTAATTCTTCCCCCTCTGGGTTTTTAATTTGACATTAACTGTCCTGTTCCTGTAAGATGATTTAATGAAATTTTTTTTTTTTTGTAAAAGTCCTAGAAGCTCACACAGTATGTGGCAGTGATGGGAGCTATTAATGTTCTGTACTGATGTGAGGAGCAATGTTATGTTATAATATTTAAAACCATGGTTGGAAACAAGTGCAACGACAAAGCATTTTGTTCTTTATTCTCTAACTACTGGATCAAATTAGCCCTTAATGTTAAGAAAAAAGTCATTGTGAGGTCTGAAAAGAACAATGCATTGTTACTGACTCAGCTCTGAAAGAAGCATTGGGGGGAAAAAAATCTTCACAGTTGAATTTGGGATTAATGTCGTCCTCTGGGTGATGTAAAAAAAAAAAAAGTGTCACGTGACTCTTTAGCCTGTCACTAAGCCTGCTGGTGTGGACACACATTGTTATAAGTGACTGGTATGTACAGTAGTTATTATATAACCATAACCGTGTGTGTCTGTATGCTCAGGTGATTCAAAGTCAAAGGAAAACATTGTAGAAGTCCGTAATTAAATTCTCCGTAGTCATATAATATTGGAAATGTTTTTCATATCACTTCAAAGCAAACGACTGAGCTCCAGCTTCTTTCAAAGAGACCAATCATAAGTCAAAAGAATTCTTTTTATTATAAAAAGCTGATATTGCTGAATGCAAAAAAGAAGCTTTAGCGAAAAAAAAAGAGAAAAAAAGAGAGAATTCCGTGGAAGCTCTTTAATTAAAGAAATAGGTTAACGTCCTAAAAAATGCTCCTTTGCTTTCTTGCCGAGAGTATTTATTTATTTTTTCCTGTGAACAATTAGGATACTAGGATCTCAGCTCCACTAGTCAAGGAAACCGCTTTAAATGTCAGTTCCGTATTTGTTTGAATGCACCAGATTTCGGTTGTGTTTACTCTCTCTCAGCCTTCAGTGTGTGTGTTTCTCCTGTTGCAGGAGGCCTGCTGTGCATACGTGCTGATTGTGACTGCAGTCTACTGGGTGTCAGAGGCCGTTCCCTTAGGTGCTGCTGCGCTGGTCCCTGCCTTCCTCTACCCGCTTTTTGGGGTCCTCAAGTCCAGTGAGGTGAGTCTGTTTAGTTCATGGTCTGTGAAAACTGTAGGAAGGAATCAACGTCCTTCTTTTCTATTGACTAAATTAACTTTAACTAACTACAACATTTAGGTGTTTTTTTTTTTCTCCATTGTGCATATTTTGTGTAAAATTAGGAGTACTACCATTATTGTATTTATAAATTTGTCATACATAAGCATCGTTAGCATAAATTCCTCATTTCCTTTACCCTGACATATTTAAACCCATTTTAACTAATCTCAGCTGAAGTTTGATTTGAACTTAAGGAGATATTTGCGTTGACGAGCAGTTGACTGTGTATCTAAAAAAGCTTCCACATGCCATTGCATATGCTTTTACAGATCTAAAAGGGTTCTTGAATGCAAATGAGTTTCCATGAAAGTTTGTACAATGCAGTGCTATGTGTCAGTGTAAACCAGAGGCGTCATCCCTAAGCTGTACCCATGGCTTGTACCCATCATCATTATGTCTCTTCCATTACACCCGCACACTGTTACACGACCAAGCACTGGTGCCGCTGCCAGGCTCTGTCTCCACTCTGGTAAAAGCCGATGGGTCTGACCTATGGTGAAAACCAACAGAGTCACTGCTTTTTAAACTAGTTACACCCCCCCCCCCCCCCCCCCCCCTTTTTTCCTTTTTTTTTTTTTATCAGTCTTACATAAAATGCGAGCTGCAGGCCTCATGTGACCAAATCGCATTGACAAACAGTGACAAAGCTGCCTGGTAACCCTTCTGTAAGCCTCTTGTGATGGTGTTCTGTACTGTAAATATGCCAGCAGAGAGCTTTATGCAACATTTCAGTCTGTTGTGGTAGTCCCAGTCTCCCCTAATATCCTCAGTTTCCCACATAAACCCACTAGTGACCCCTGGCACTATGCCTGCATGGAGCATTAGCACATAAAGTTCTTGAGTAATTAAATGATTCATGCGTATTTCCACTGGGTTTTTTTTTTTTTTTTTTAATGCCGATAATTAAAAACAGAGATATAGATGTATTGATTGTCACTCAGCATGTTGTCCTCTGGTTACCTGCTATCTACACCCCACTGATTGTAAATTACCGTGATACTATGGCATTTGATTGTTGGCTGTTAATCTAAAGTAGAACTCATTAACTGGGTTTTAAAGAAGGTACAGAAACTATGGCAGGCAACTACGGACTCCGGGACAGAGATCGCATGACCCACTCTTGAGCCAAAAACTGGAGCTCATGTCTCACCTCTACCGTGGTATTAGTCAGCAGTGTGTGTTATGGCATGTAACCGTACTGGTAGCAAGAGTCAGCTGAGCACATTGCCTTGTTCCAGCTTCCTAAACACGAGGAATTTCGAATTTATTTGCATTTGTCAAAAGTGGTTCATCATTCTGGAGTATTTGTCCGACTTGTGCAGCACAACACTGTGAGGCCATGAACTTTGCAATTGGGAAGTGAGGCAGCTTAGAAAGAACAAACGGCACAGTGTTGATCCACACCAAGCAGGGTGAAGTAGGGAAAAGCAAAAGGCATCAGTCATTGTAGTATCCTTCCATTCTAATGTGTGTGTGTTTAGGTGGCGGCAGAGTACTGTAAAGACACTACTCTGTTGCTGATGGGAGTCATCTGCCTGGCAGCGTCTATAGAGAAGTGGAACCTGCACAAACGCATTGCTCTGCGCATGGTGATGATCGCGGGGGCCAAGCCTGGCATGTAAGCAGCACACACACTTTGACTCACTGGGTGAAATGACCCCAACATACACACACGCCAAATCTTACATTGGTTCTCCCGCAGATGGAAATTTAATGACACACCCAAGTTAGCGTCCCTCTTTCTCTCGTGCAGGTTGGTGCTAGGCTTCATGTGCTGCACCGTCTTTCTGTCCATGTGGCTCAGCAATACGTCCACCACAGCCATGGTGATGCCGATAGCCGAGGCCGTCCTGCAGCAACTCATCTGTACTGGATTAGTCGACAGCCACGATGAGAATGACTCTGAAACCGCAGAGCCCCCTGAGGATGAGGGCAGTGCATCGGGCTCTGTCACTACAGGGGGAGAAGGTCACTGAAGCAATTTTGACTTTAAACACATTTTTAATGCCCTGATGCGGCGGTGTTTTTTTTTCATAAAACTAAAAAAACACGATGGGAGCCGGACAGATTAATTTGTTAACAAACTCTGAAAGTATTTAAAAATCCAAGGTTTTAACAGTTGTGGTGTTGTTTGCAGCTTTTTCGGACAAAGAAGACGACTTGAAGAAAAACCAACTAGAGCTGCTCTATCGCAACGACAGGTGTGTGTGTGTGTGTGTGTGTGTGTGTGTGTGTGTGTGTATTTGTACGTATGTTAAAATGTAAAGTGTGGTTTTTATTTTAATGGGTTTATTTTAATACCTGAATTTCTCGCACCAAAAACATGCTCCAAACTTATCTGACCTTGTTTGTTACTGTCTCGTGACCTTCATTTTCTCTTCCGCTCCCCCTCAGTGACTGCACAGCGAGGCTGGGCTCTGCGTTAAGTGAGGTCAGACCTGTGATGACTTTTAAAGCAGACAGAATATTAAGTCAAAAGAAGAAAATCCATATACTAAGTCTATTTATCGCTTCCCAGGTACAGACTGGAGAAGCAAATGGTTTGAGTCTGAAGCCAATCTCAACCCAGGACTATACCAAACACACTAATGGACACATGGCACAGGTCAGGAACAAACCGTTGGAGGTTAATGAGGCAGTTGTGTGACTGGAAGTTTGCTGGAAAGATGAACGTGAATCACTCCCTGTTTCCTTGCAAGTGTCCGTCAGTGGATGTCAGTAACTCTTTTCCTCACTCTTCTCTTTCAGGTTGAAGTGGTAATTCCAAACGTGAAGCGGGTGAGGGCCAGGAGAGACTCCCAGTATCCCACCAAGAAAGATCACATGATCTGCAAATGCCTGTCGCTCAGCATCACCTACGCTGCGACCATCGGAGGACTCATCACCATCACTGGCACATCCACCAACCTTATCTTTGCTGAGCAGTTTAACACGTAGGAGTACACACACACACACACACACACACACACACACACACACACACACACTGCGGACACCATCTCAACTTTGAAGCCTATTAACAGCTTTACTGTTGGTCTTGGCTTCTGTGCTGGTTGGATGAAAAGACTGTACAGTAACATGAACTTGGTGTTTTTTTTGGGGGGGGGGGGTTGCATTCTGGGTCTGACATCAAACTAATCAGACTTTACAGTCCTAACAGAGCTGATTTCCTCCTGCCACAGCAGTAAGCCTGGCAGAATGGCCTCCTTCATGTCACAGCTTGTTGGACAAAGAACAGGTTTTGATTCTGTGTGTGTGTGTGTGTGTGTGTGTGAGGGGGGGGGGGTCCTCACCTAATCCTAAAATAATATGATCAGAAGCACCAGCAGCAGAATGTGAAAATCACCAAAATAACGTGGCTGTAAGTTTAATAGCAAATTCAATGTCAACTGAAATGAATCTGAGACAAAAACAGCCTAAGGACGACTTTATATTTGAGGGGCCCTTTGTCAATAATGTGTGTGTCATGTCAATCCGTCCTTGTTTCACAAGTCCATGCTACTATGACAAGCTCACATGATTAGCATGTTCCACACATTGAACACACACAGACACACGTTGGTAGATATTGTTGATATATTGTTACATATTAAGCCTATTACGATCCATTCAGCAAAAACTCTGTTTTCTTTAGTCACTCTATACTTTAAATTAAGTTTAATTAACTTAATTAATCTTAATTTCTTTTAGATTGTACACTTTGTTGGGACCGACCACGGCTCTGATGGCTTCAAATCTTTGATAGCATTAAGCAGGCTCTGGTGTTCACAGGTTTTCAGCAGGACCCAAGTTAGTAAATCCAGGTTTTTGATCCAGAGGATATTGGCTGATACTGTAAACAGGTTATTTACCTTTTTATCTGAAAATCAATCCCTGCACAACAAAACAAGATAGGCAAGAGGTAATGCTGTCAGCAGGTTGTTGTGCAGTTGATAGCTGTCATTTCTTAGTGCCTGTGGACAGCAGCTTGGTTAGAGCTTAGTGATTAGTTTCAATAGGATTTAGATAAACTTTGATTCGGTGTATTTGTCATTCTTCATTTCCTAGTGTATAACCACTGTTAGAATGGATGTATGGGGGCTTTAGGGACACACACACGAACATCATCTCTGAATGTCACCTTTACTCTGCTTACTGCCTATCCAGCACAGAGCGCAGTGAGGCATGTCTGAGCAAACACAATTTATCACCTACACACCTACACAGAATGACACAACAGGGGAGACTTTGGCTGCCGTGCTCGAATTACATTAACCTGTGCCGAAGGTGCTATCAAATAAGGTGTGATTGATTGATTGGCAGATGAATGCCCTGTTAGAGCTTAAAGTGCACTAATGACCAAGAGCCAGCGGTACACTGCCCCCCCCCTCCTCTCCCTCTCTCCTGTGGCCCCTGCTGTTCATTATGTTGATCTGTAAAATACTGTAAACTGTATAGAGTTGTAGTAGCGTTAAATTGCTCAGAGATCCTGACTCACATTAGCGACTGCATATTTACTGCCGCTTGTTTGCACACAGTTGACACCGTTGTCGTCATGTTGTTAAGACTCGCCTTACCAAAATCATCAGGGCTTCCTCAGATACATTATCAAAAAGGGTGCATGAAAATTATAAGCCCACAGTCATTACAATATGCTGATGTATTTCTCATTATAGTATATATAGAATTTTGCCGGTGACCTATTGTCATCAGCTAAGTTCAAGTAATATTCTAATATAAATGTTAATTAATAAAGGCTTTTACAACATCCCATGAAATTGTAAATGTGATTACATATTGTATCTATATTATTAGTTGCAACATCGGCCAAAGAGACTTTTCATAACATGGTAACATGGTTTTCTAACAATAAAACTTTTCTTGTCTAATACACACTACTAAACCCATAATAAAGGGTGCACTTGATGAAATGCCCTTAGGTTGTAATGTTGTGGACAGGTTTCAGCGAAAGGAAAAAAAAAAAAATGCTGATTGCGCTTAATCAGTGTCAGTACACACAGTGTATTGCAGCATGCAATCAGAGGGGTCAGAGCCCATTCTGACCCCTGTCCGCCATAAACCACCAGGTGGATTTAACATTGCTATTTATCTGTGTATATTGATGACGACAGAGAGGTTTAAGGAGGATTTGTTGACTTCTGCAACAAAAGCCTCCCACCAGTTCCCCCACCCTTTATATACAGTACATAGCAGTGTGCAGTACTAATGCAGTAATACATTACACTTCATACTTCTTTAATGTGTTCAAAATCACTGGTGCATTTTACACCAGTGATTAATAAGACGTTTCAATAGAGGATTTCAGTGACACGCTGTGGCTCCAGTTGCACTGATTCACCTCTTATCAGTGTGGAGAGTCAGCTGTACCTCTGCACTGATAGCAGGATGGGAATGACAGCGGCTGTCAAGCCAGAGCAGGTGGCTGATGGGGGTTAAGTGGTTGCGTGTAAACCCTGATAAGGCTCCATTTATATCATGCCGAGTTCTCACAGACGTTGTGTCTATTGGAACATCAAGGCATCGCCGTTATCAAATGATAGCCCCATGTTGGAGGTTATTGGAGTGTTGGTGCCACTGCTTTTTCTCCTCCTTCCTGCTGTAAAAGTCATCGTATAGAATTAAAGTATCCTAGCTGAACTTCCTATGCCTCTTTCTGTGTGTCTTCTTCCGTCCAGGCGTTATCCAGAGGCAAAGGTGATAAACTTTGGCACATGGTTCATCTTCAGCTTCCCCATTGCCATCATCATGCTGATCCTCACCTGGTTGTGGCTGCACTTCCTCTTCCTAGGCTGCAAGTGAGTTCGTGTGTGTGTGTGACTGTATTCTGTGCTGCAGGTTTTTCAGCTGACTGTCGTAGCCATATGTGATTATGCCGTGTGTGTCCTACCTGCACTCTCCTTATCATTATAGACTCATGCTAATCCTTCTCTTTATCGTACAGTGTAAACCGCGGTGCCATTTGGTGTCGTGTAGGCTCTGGTTGGAAAAAATTGTGTGTGTGTGTGTGTGTGTGTGTGTTAGGTCACCCTGTGGTTGATATTATTGTTGTTATTTTTCATGTGTTCAGCTTCAGGGAGACGTGCTCACTGAGTAAGAAACGCAAAACCAGGAGAGAGATGCTGTCAGAGAGGAGGATCCATGAGGAGTATGCCAAACTGGGACCCATCAGGTGTGTGTGTTGTTTTTTTTTGTTTGTTTTTTTTTGTCTGCCTGTAGCTGTTCTGACTGGATGTCAAGTTTTATGGCAGGGTATTAATTCAGTTCCTTTGGATAATTTTATCTTTAAAAGGTAGAAGCTTGGAAATTTAAAAGACTGGTTCTTTCCTTTAACTCTGAACCAAAATAATAGTCAGGTGCTCATATGAACACTGAATACAGTTCTGCTCCTTGTAACCATTCTCCTCGGTCATACAATCCTTTAAGACCCCCATCCGGGGAAAATCTATTAAAAGGAAGGCGATAAAAGGCTTTGGCCTTCCAATTTAGTCACACTGAGTAAATATCTTCAAAGGTTGGAGCCTAGTAAACGTTTCCATTAGTTTGTTTTTTTTCATTTTCTTCCTTCCACTGTAACCCATTGTTGTTTAAGACGTGCTTTAAAAATATGGACATCTCCTTTTAATAACTATTTTATTGTTCTTTGTGGATTTTCAACCACAGTGCTGTAGAAACCTGACATTCAGACAAAGTAAAGGTTAAAGATGATATTAGCTGGAGTTAGTTAATGCAAACCTTCAGAGAGGTTGCTCACAAAAACAGAAAGACAAATGTGTCTTGCTACACACAGCCAGACATTTCAGTATGTTATCACGCATGTAATTGTTGCTCACAGTCTTTTGTGGTTTCTCTGTGTGTGTGTATGTGTGTGTGTGTGTGTGTGTGTGGGTGCCTCAGCTACCCCGAGGTGGTGACCGGTGTTTTCTTCATCCTGATGACTCTGCTGTGGTTTACCAGAGAGCCAGGCTTCGTGCCCGGCTGGACATCTCTGTTTGAGAAGTAAGTGGTTAAAACATTGCGACACACAGCCGCAGAGGGTGTTGGTGAGCAGACAGCGATCAGTGACTGTGCTGCAGTGTGTCAGTAAAAAAAAAATACATCAACTGTCTTAGTACTGTAATGCATGTGCATGTACACACACCTGAGCTTACCAACTAAATTATTAGATGTTCACACAAATGTTGTGAATCATTCATAAAGGCAGTGTGAATTTCCCATTTTGATCTTACATTCTGAACTTTTTAACACTTAAAGACAGCAACAACCACTTTCTTCTGCTTTCTTTCTGTTTTGTTGCATCTCTCAGGAAAGGCTACAGGACCGACGCAACCGTGTCTGTCCTCCTAGGCTTCCTGCTCTTTCTCATCCCTGCCAGGCGACCATTCTCCTCCTCTTCCTCCTCCAGCTGTAAAGACACAGGTTAGAACCATCTGTCAGTTTATTATAAACCCGCACTGGGTTTAGTCTTTAGTCCCAGTCTCTTTAAATAGATGGTTTGAGCTTTTTGCTCTAACGTCACAGAGTTAGTCAGAAACTCAGTTAAAACAGTTTATGGTCGGACTTCACGTCAGACTTTCACTTTGCATGGCCAAGCATCCTCATCAGCTGCTAGTTGAGGATGTTACAACATACTCGTAGAAAGTAAACCTACAAAACCATCCACTTGAGTTAAGTTAATGGGACTTTGGAAGTTTCATATGAGCCATTTACCCCATTAGATGATAATTCGGAGGCTGACCCACTGGCTCCCATGATCACATGGAAGGACTTTCAGAAGCTGATGCCATGGGAGATTGTTATCCTGGTAGGAGGGGGCTATGCGCTTGCTGCTGGTTGCAAGGTATGATGTGTACTGTACTGTATGACTGTGTGTGTCGCTGTCTGTGCCATCTTATCTCACGAAAGTCAGGCCAGCATCAAATGTTTCCATGACTAAATTATATGGCATTTACTGTGAGCTGGTGTTGATGTCAGAGTTTCAGCATTAAAAATGTGCAGTATTGTCTGTATATGATGGACTTTACAGTGGTAGAACTCATAGTTTTTATTATTTTATTACTTTTTTTTATTTTTACTCTCCCTAAACTTCCGACAACTTGAGATGTACCACGTGCAAATTGAAAGTGCTAGGCAAATTTAACACAGCTGGTACCACTACTCAAGTTTTTGAAAGGTCCAACACCTAATTTTGCATATTAAGTTAGGGAAGTTAGGAGGGTTTGTCTGAGGGGATGCAAACTTTTTGCACTGATGGAATTTCCAGTGTTTTACTGTAACTTTCTTTCATACATCCCTTGACCATTTTTGTTACTTTTGATGATGAATGAATGTTTTTCACTAGCTGAAGGTGCGTTAAATATTATGTCAATCGAAAGAACATTCTTTGTTTTACTCTTGGCTATTCAATGTGAGGGGATACACACTTCTTCACTTGGTTCAGGGTTATGAGGGTGAGAGATTGACTGTACCCTTTGAGGATGCTCATGTTTGTGTGTGTGCATGCACATCTGTGCAGGTTTCGGGTCTTTCAGTGTGGATTGGCAGACAGCTGGAGCCAATGAGTGGTCTTCCTCCCTGGGCTGTCACCCTGCTGGCCTGCCTGCTGGTGTCAGCAGTCACAGAGTTTGCCTCCAACCCAGCAACTCTCACCGTCTTTCTGCCCATCCTGTCTGCACTGGTATGACACACACGCCTTCACACACTTTGTCTTAATTTATTTTTTTTATAAATATTGAGTCACCTTTAGCAGGTGATGTAAAAACGGCTTGTCTTAAAAGTATGCATGTTTTGGCATTAAGGGCAAAGCAAGTGGCGCACTTGCCCTTAGTGCCAATGCATAGTTCAAATGTATAGTTCAAAATTGTAACACAATGCTGACATGTGCTGAGACATCATGCAATTTGTCTAAATCAGCTCCGAATCAGCTTAATGAATTCTGCATCACTGGGTTATGACAGAACACAATTCTTCTTGGCCTTGTGATTTTGCGTTTGTCACGTGGATTACTGTTTCATACTCTGTGTTAGTGTCGGGTTAGTTTAGGCTAAATGTCATCAAATGTCAAAGGTTTTATGCAGTAAGACTAATATGACCCTTGAGCTTTCTCCAATTCTTCTCCATGTTCCTCTGCCTCCTTGTTTTTCCCCTTGACTCATCATTTCTTACTCTTTGTCTTCGCTCGCCTTCCTTGCTTCCAGTCGGAGACTCTGCACATCAACCCCCTCCACACTTTGATCCCTTCCACCATGTGTGTGTCATTTGGGGTCATGCTCCCAGTAGGGAACCCCCCCAATGCCATTGTCTTCAGTTACGGCCACGTGCAGATCAGCGACATGGTACGCACTCACACACTCACACACACACAAGCACAAACACACACACACACACACACAAAGTCACAGGCTGTTTCTGCACCTGCAGCATCAAAAGGCTCAAGAGTACAGTGTGTCACAGTTGTTTTATTTAAACCGAAGTACAAAGATTTTTTTTTTGTTTAACTCTTTCTTAACTTTCTCTTTTCTCCTTTTTTTTTTTTTTTTTTTTTTTCTCCAGGTGAAAGCAGGCTTTGGGGTCAACCTAATCGGTGTGGCAGTGGTCATGCTGGCCATCACCACGTGGGGGGTTCCTCTGTTTAACCTGACCGAGTTCCCAGCCTGGGCAGTGGCCAGAAACGTCACTGGGAGCTTATAACCACTGAGTGGGTGGGGGCTGATGGCATGAAGATGGGATGAATCCGAAGGACTGGGCAAATGATTCTGTGAGGACACATATCAAGAAAATGACATATAGTGTCTCAAGAGGATGGTCTCGCTCAGAGTTTAGCCCAAGGAGGAAGATGGACGGAGGGAAAACAGAGGAGAGGGAAAAACACTACCTGTTGCTTAGATTTAAGAATTATATTTTTATCCATTATAAGAGCTTTGACCTCCAGCAAATCCTGTTTTTTACAAAGTCAGATTGAGACTGTGTTTTAATAAATTGCTGAAAATGCCACTAAAAGCTACACATAGTATCGGAGGTGATCAAGAACTGATGTTTTATTTTCCGATTTATGATGCTGCCTGGAAAAGTGTTTTCCGAGCCACAACATGCCTTCTTCTATGGAACAGTTCATATTCTGATAGAAATAAGCTACACAGCCGTGGAAACAAGCCTCTTTGTACTGCATGTTTGCTGAATTACTGACCAGGTCAGATATGTTGCAACAATGAACGGTTTGCTGAGAGCTCGGTTTCAGTGTAAAACAGAGCCGACTACTGTAGAGAGGCAAGACTAATGCATGGAAAGAGGCTTGTGCTGTGGTTGTTACTGTGCTGTAAACACAGTTACTTACTCAAACCCTTCAGATGTACCCAGTATTTTTTTTCAAGTCTATACTATAACTATAACAAAGCTTGTGTATGTGCTGTAAAGCTCATAAACTGTTCATAGATGCTCTGTAATGTTTTCAAAATCTAGTTCTTTTAATATCTGATGTTTTTACCAAAGTTTCTAAACCTGATTTTGCGCCATATTATACTGTGAACATGTTAGTATTTTATTTTTTTGGCCACTTTTACTTTAAGTGCTTGGAGCACAACTGGTGCCTTCACCCTGTTAGTGCCTGTACCACTACACCTTTAGCGTGATTGTCTGTTTGGGAATCTAACCTCTAACCCTGACAGAGTTGGTGTCTTACTGTAGCCTTAACAGTTCAGCACCTCGTTTCACCACCATTCTCAAATCATGGAAAACAATAGCTGTTTTTTTTTTTTGCATTGTCCATATGTAATCTGTGCCTGTACATTATTATACTATCAAAAATCTATATTGTACTGTATGTTTGACGCAGAAAGTTTCACTTCTTTTGACTTATCATACCATAATGTGTTTTCTACCGTCTCAGTTTCTGAGCACCATCTTTTTTGTTATTGTAGTTTTTACACACATTTTTGCCATTGTTCAGTGTATTCAGCTGGGTTCTTATGATTCTACAAACATGGCCCACTGTGGTCTCCTTAGGTACTTTGATTTTAGCCAGTTATTCACATTTAATACATCTCAGTAATGCATTAGATGATGAAGTCCGATCTGAGAAAATGTGACTCACGGTGTTATGCAAATATAATGGTAAACCATGGAAATTAAACAAAAAACTAAATTCAATCTGGCAGCAGTTAGAAAAATGCTTAAACAAAGCTGAACCAAATCAGTTGCTACAGCAATTATCACCGACACGTTTTTTTTTTTTTAATAAAACCTATTACATTAGATGTAAAGCAATCGGATGATCATGCTTGATCCTAATCTTTCACAAAGGTATCTGTTGGCATGTGATCACAGAAACAAATGCAGATTTGGGAGGCTATTCTCCAGGCCTCGAAATCTGAGTTGATGTTAAATCCAAAGCAATTAAAGAATGAGTGAGCACATAGTCATATGGTGCAGCAGTTCAATCAAACGTCACATCACATTAATGTTTGTTAGTGAAAACGTTTGCACATTAACACAGTACTGTGCAAACATTTTAAACATATGCTTTATATTTGTACACAAAAGTAAATTGTGGCTTTTTTATATCACTGCATGGTAAGTGAAGGCCTTACAAACCAAATGGCATTGTAGCAGTGACCTTTGACATGGGGGCCATACTTCTTTGTAAATACATATTTGTAATATAATGTGCCTTAGGTTGTTTTCAAATTACCTGTAATATTCCTGAATTTTATGTCTACCTTGATGTTTCATTCAAATGCAGACAAAAGTAGAGTTAGGATAATACATTATCCATCTACAACAATAAATCCAATAAAACCAGCGACTGGATTTCCTATTGCATTTAATTGGGTACAAACAACAGCACACATCAATCCCACATTTAGGATTATTCCTACAAAGCAATACTTTCCTGGAATTTAAAAACATAGATGAATTGCTAAGAATCCCAATCTAGACAGTCATTTTAGTAGAGCTGAGTTGTTGTATTCAAATATACAAGGCTTGAAGGTTTGAATACACAGACTGTTGTCATGCAGCAGAACACCGCTCTATTCTAGACACAGTAAAAATTCTACTCACTGAAGTACAGAAGAGCTGGGCACCCAGTGTGTGAGTCCAGGCTGTATGCTGCCACTTGGAACTCCTAACATTAATGTTGTGCGGATGCAGCTTTATATCTCTGTACAAATAAATAAAAAGTACAGGTACCATGTCCACAATAAAGGTGCAACCCCAATTCCAAAAAAGTTGGAAGGATGTGTAAAACATAAATAAAAACAGAAAGCAATTATTTGGAAATCTGATCAACCCATATTTTATTCACAATAGACCATGAACAAAGTGACACATTTTACTATTTCATGAAACATATGAGCTCATTTTGAATTAGATGGCAGCAAGACATCTCAAAAAAGTTGGAACAGTCCTTCGGTTTTTATTTACATTTACACATCCTCCCGACTTTTTTCCACTCTGACGGGTTGTAGAACACTCCCCTCCATGTCCAGCACCTGACCTTTTTCTGAATAAGCCTATTAGTCAGTTCGTCCGCAGATTTTAACTATCAACTGTCCAGCAGTTGTTATGAGGGCTGCTGGGGTCCTTCAGCATGTACGAAACCTTCCGTCTGCATCTTCTCTTTGTATTTCAAAAAGTCTCTCCTCTTGGTGAAATATTTCACCTGTTGGGGTAGACATTGAAGATGAGCAACAATCCTGCAGTGTCCAAATTACATTGCATGAACAGTAAAGAGAGAGTCATGCAGAGTTTGATTGAGTTGCGTTTGCTTAAACAGTCAGTGTTGATGCCTATTCAATTTAAAAAATATATGAGTTTCAAATTTGTTTCGCATTTTAAACTAACACATAGGCCAGGCTGACTGGACAGAATAAAAAATTAGGGCACAGCTTACCCACTGAGCAGGGCATTTTGCCTCAAACTCATTCATGAAGATTTGGCAAGATGTAACTTTGTCATTATTGTCATCCAGACATTTCCATAGCTGGTCCCTGGCAGCCCAACAGGCTTTTCTCTCCGCTGAATTTGGAGCTGCCATCTCTGCTTGGCTCTAGTAGGGATTTCACAAAGGAAAAGCTATGATCTGTCAATATAGGAGCTTAGTATCTGCTGCCACAAGATGTAACTGTTAAAGAACACTAATATGCTACTGTACCCTTGAAATACACATATGCACCTTTTAAAAACTAAATTTACTGATCTCTTAAATAACCTACGTGGCACTAATGCACTAGCTTCACGTAGATATTTGATTGCAACTTATTACCATGCAATGCGTTACCTTGCGTCTTCGACAAGGTGACAACTGCTGCCAATCTTGTGATAAATTTAACATTCACTCACCAAATTCAAGATTAAAACCTCCCACCGGAATTCTTCGTTGTGACCCCTAATGCTCTTCGCTTCGCTTCCGACACTCCATAAAAATGAAAAATGGGCGTAATACGGTGATATAAGTAAAAGCAGAAAACTTTTGTAACGTCTTTAGGAACTATAGCACCTATCAATGTGAAGGACGCACACAACACACAACGCTTCCTTGTCGCTGGATGATGACGTCAAGACGTAATTAAAACAACGTACCAAGTGATGGCGCTGTTTAATTAAACATCAAGCCCAAGTGAGCTATATGCTATATGCTATATTCATAGGTAAATTAATGCAACAGGTAAATATATTTCTTTAGAATTGGTTTTTAAACATAATCCGAGGAATTTATTAAGTTGAGTAGCGGTTTTTCTCAGACTGACATGATATATTAGACTGAGAGAATATAACGTAAGTTAGCATTCTTGTACATACATTTCAGTAACACTTTGCAGTGTTTTAACGTACGACAGCTAACTACTTATTGTTTGCAACACTTTAAAATTGTAAAAATTTATTCAGTTCTCTTCAAGGAAGACAACTACCAAAATGTCCAAAGTAACGTTAGTTCAAAAGGGGTTTAAGGGTTCAATTTTAACAGTATTTGTCAAACACATAATAACCCTATTCATATTTAATAACAAGATGCAGAAACAATGAATAAGGATTGAAAGATGGCGAGATAGTCTTTAAAACGTACTATAGCAAAAACTTTATTTTTTGTTTCTTCTAATAAAACCTTTGGCTTTTGCAATGCTGGTCAAAGGAGACAGTGAAAGACTTTGGACGAGGCTGAAGATGGAATTTCGGTCATTGTACCAGAACAGGGCATTGTTCAGTGATTTTCAACTGAAAAACGGGACGTACGTACGTAAAATATCAAGATTGTAAATAAAATAATTATTTAACAACAATAGTTTCCATAATTAAATTATGAACATGGTAAAATTGAAAGTACATTTTAAAAGACTTAGTAGTGTTTCGCAACATTTGCCATCCTTGCACCAGCTCTATAATAATTCTTGAGCTCTATTTTCTCAAGAAAACAGTTGAAGAGGAAATGACAGGAAATATTCCATAGTATTTCATATTTACACATGGCATATTGACACAGACTGGTAAAGACGTTATAGTTATTTTACTCTTTTGCTATGGTTGTATTTGCTCAGTATTAAACATGAACACTGTGATTCATTGTTTCAAATATGACAGAAGATATATCACAGAGTATTAAAATAATCTAATAGGACATTTTACTGTTGCATTTTATATGTATTGATCTCTGAACATGGTACCCTGACACAGAATGAAAAATGAAAATGAAAACTTGTAATTTTTCCTTTTGCAGAAGCCTCTTTTTATTCCCTGCATAAGAGCTGCTTATACTGAGCAACATGAATGTATAACCTACTTTGTGTGTGTGTGTGTGTGTGTGTGTTAGCTTGGTGAGTAAAGGCAGAATGAAAATGTGTTTAGTTGATTAACTCTCTCTTTCTCACTTTTTCTCCCTTCATCAGCCATAGTGACTGAGAATAGCTCCCCTGGTTTCCATGGCACCGCACAGCAATCCATCTCAATACGTGTGCTTGTGCAGAGTGAAGGGAATAAAACAAAACAAGTGCTCTGATGCTGGGGTGAGGTGCACGGCCCCCCTTCTTATAAAGTAAGTGTTTGTCACTGTGTGTGTGTGTGTGTGTGTGTGTGTGTGACTCGAGTGCGTCTCTCTGGCTGCTTCAGAGACAATTCGCTGAGCTGTTTATGTCATACACTGTGTACTGGCCTCACTTCAAGTTTGTTTCCTCCAGTTTCAGTGGGTGTTTTCAGTTTACTGTTCACCAGTACACAGATTTTAGACCAAAGTTCCTGTTTGAGAGCACTGTCAGTGTTGTGATTTTGGTTCTCACTATCTCTTTTCTCATTGCTCTCGGAGATATTTTAAATAAAGACTAATTGTAGAGAATGAAAATTACTGTTTGTGGATAGAAAATCAAAGTTTTTCTTAAAAAGGTTAAAAAACTCAGTAGCTGCAGGTGTCAGTGGCAGCAGCTTGTTTATACCGTGATGCAAACAGTTTTTCATTTGAGGGCACTTATTTGTCCAAATTCAACTTGATCACTAAATACTCAACTTTCTGGCATCTGTTTGTTTTTAAGTAAAGATTTTTATTTGTTGAATTTTGGCATCAATTTTTGTTTATTTAGTTTTGGTCTCTAGATACTAGGTGCTGTTTTATTCTGTTTTGTCTTGCAGCCCACCAAACTGGTGCACTGCACAACTTTTTATACATTTTTTATTTAATTTGCACATCAACATCAACAGTAAAGGATTTTGAAAAATGTCCCGTGGTTTGAAAAGAACGCGACCTCTCAGATTCTGCAAGACTTCTTGTCTGAATGGCAGAAAAAAATCTGCTTAAAATGGTTCCTGTTGTGTAAGAGGCACAGACTTTCTGCCAACATGAAAGAGATACTGTAGCTCTCTGAAAATATATGTTGATGAGAGTATGTCGCTATTATTTCTCCATGGCTAAAAGCGCAGTCGTAAAATTGTCAGAGATTAAGAGAATGTGTGTCTTCCTGATGCCTGTCATATTGTATTTGACAAACAAGTTTGTATTCTTCATTCTTCATTATCACATGAAAGCACACTACAGTAGTGAGGACAGTGAACAGTAACAATGATGAAGACTAAATACAAAAATACAGACTCATCATGTTACACTAAGCTACAGTAATACATTTGTAAGTAGAATTAAATATTATGTCATGATTTTGTCTCCCATACAATATGGGGATTGGCATGGACCTCTTACCTCATCAAGCAGATAATCTTGCTTACACAAAACATGAATTATTGTAAATCAGTAAAACTTCTGTACATCTAATGTAGTTTTACATTATGATCTTTGACCCTTGAGTCTTCTTTGCCACTTCTGTCCTGCTTGGCTTGCAAAAAAAAAAAAAAATCAAGCGCCTATATTCAGTTTGTTTTCCTTTTTAAACATGCATCTCTGTTGAGGTTCACCAAGTTGTTTGACAGCACTGTCACTTAAAACGTAGGCATCAGTGGGATTTGAAGTTTAATCCTGGCAGTGTTATGCAGGATGTTATGTGATGCAGGCTGTTGCCACCACATAGCTCTCATATAATAAGCTGTGGGTTTACATGCTTACATGCTTTACATGAGTTATGCTGCGCTTTCATTAGACTCATAAGTTCTTAATGTTATTTTCCCATTTTGCTTGATAGAAAATCTTTGGCATTGTTATCTTTGGCATTCGATCCACAGGGTCGTTTTGAAGTTATTGAAAGCCACCAAAGCATTTCCTCATCTTTCTTCTGCAATATTGTCAATATTGTAAGTAGCCATCTGAGGTCATTATTTGTCGAGAGGATTAGAAACATAAAGAGGCACAGTTATGTTGCAACAGTATGAGGTATTATCCATTTACAGCCGTCGGTAGTAATGTAACTAACACAAAGACAGCTTGAAACAGTGGGGAAACGAAGTTTGTGCACTGGTCATGAGGCTGCTGTCTCTTGTCAGTCAGTGTCAGTTCAGCCAGGATGTCAAGAGGAGGATGACAGTCCTTGACACAGGACAGTGAGTGATGGAGAGATAAAGATACAGTTGCGATGGGCTTGTCAGGCATAGTATAAATCCCCACATAGCCCAGATGGAAAGGTACATTATTTGCTGTCACTGTTACTACAGTGGCTTAAAGGCAATAATAGACTTGAACTTCTATTCACAGTCTGTCGTTAAATGAAACAAAGACCTTGTTGCTTTCCTAAGCTGTTTTGACTTTGCTTTATCACAGTCCGCTTTCACTGCTGTTCAAATTGTTCTACTTGGTTGCTTGGTCGCATTAATGAATGATACAATTGATACAATAGTGATACAGTAGTGATACAATTTAATATCAGTGAATCAGTGGCCGTGTGGGAAAAGGAGTGTTCATTTAAATGATGTACTTTAGTAATAATATGGAAATGGACTCTACTGTACTTTACTTCATACCGCTCATAGAAACACATTGATATATTCACGGGAGGATAATGAGAAGACAAGTTTATATGAATTAATATGCAGAACATGACCTACAAATCCCTGCCCTTCAATTTTCACTATGTGCTAAAGGTGGTCATACTGTTCACTGGTCATCGTAATAGGCGGTTACCCTCATTCTTCTCATTATAGTACACAGAGAGTGTCTCAAGTGTGGTATGAGTCATGCTGTATGACTTTAAGATCTGTGGCGGAACCTTTAGTCTGCCAGGAAGGTAAATGTCAGATCACAGACACACATACTCTGTAAAAAAAGGCCAAAACACACACACTTACAGACACACTATCTTGCTCTCTTTCAGTTTCACTCTCAGAAATACACGGACACTCGAAGGCAACTTGTACTGTTTTTTAAACCCTTTTGATGCCGATGAAAAATGACAACCATGACATTACTCTGCTCCCCACAACAAATCAGATTCCAGCCTCTTTGATTCCTTGTAATTTTTTCTTCCCTTTGAAAGACATTACCCTTAAAAGCATGATGGATCAAAAGATTACGAGTTTATTGATTACTAAATGGGGACGATTCTCCCTAAAGGAACATTTTCCTCTTACAGTGACACACAGGACCAAGCCCTGTCTCTTAATCAATGAGATACGAACACTGTCTTTGATGAGTAGATCCTTGGACATTGTTTTTGTGCTAACATTTAAACAACTGAAACATTTAATTGGCACACAACTACCACCCTCACCAAACATGCAGGACTAACAACCCACAGACCTACAGTGCAGTGTGTTGCTGCATGGCATGTATCGACCACCGATGGCATCACTCTCTCTCTCACACATATCGACCAGTATCTGTTAGCTCAGCGGTGTCCAGAATACTGACCTCCAGTTGCCACTGCTGGAAGTCAATATCACCATCAACTCTGCATCCAACGTCATGGCAACAACGGTTTAGGCACACACACGGCAACACACTGAGTGTTTATAAATGCTGCTTTTTTTTGCAGGTGTTGTCACTTGTTACTACAATGATTGTCATACAGATGACTTCAGAAATATGGAAAAAAATATTTTTTAATCAGTGGAGGATGTTTTCTCTTAAACTTCATTGGTTTGTTAGGACCAGATGCTATTAAGTGGTCTGTAATGATATATTTATTAATGTTAGCATTTTTCTGAATCCCTGCATTTTCTGGCCCATCAGTCAATTTAAGTTGAAAGATTTCTCAGTGTGGAATTTGCTGTTTGTGGTCCCTAGAACAGTAAACAGACATAACACACAGAGCTGATACTGGTAAAGTTAAGAGAGCACGCTGTCCCTCTCTTCAAACCTCCTACTGCAGTTTTGACCCTTTTCTATGGTTTTGCTCAGTGCTTCTTTAAAATGTGGTCAATGGCCTCTTAAGATTATTTGTTTTGTGAACACAGCAGAGCCTTATTACTTGACAGTGGATGACTTGAATTCATTCCTGTTGAGTTGTTGATTTTGTTTCACTTGTGGTCAGAAAGAGCAGAGGAAGAGAGAACAAACACCTAATCCACAATCCATAGCTGCCAGCTTTCCACGCTGGATGCAAAAAGCTAGTTATATTGTGCAGGAGGCGGCAGAGCGTCATGACAACGCATCATACAGCTTGAGTCTTCACACCTGTCACAGCAGAGAGTAAGTCTGTGTCTAGGAACATGTGTGTTTTGTGAGCTGATGTTACTTTGGTTTCTCTTCTCTTTGTATTATTGGGCTTCAGCCGAAAAAACAAAAGCTGTGTGTGTATATATTACATAACACCCAAGAAGAGCTTTTTTTCCTGCAGCGTTCATTGTTTGTACTCTGTTTTCTCTATTTTTGTCTGGGATTACGCAAACGGATGCCACAATCAATGTGTGGTTATTAGACAAGTCACACAATCTTTCTCACAGAAACACACACACACACACACACACACAAACACAAACACAGACTTGTATCCCGGAAGCACAAAGCCAGACAGGATATTGTAACAAGTATCCGTGAAAATGTTAGTCCAACAAGTGAGACACTGTTCCCGCCTGACTTAAAGAGGATTATCTCTCTTAATTTATGCTAATTAATGCACGCAGAGTAATGAGAGCAGCCCGTTATTGTGCGACCACAGTCTGTCTCACACACGCTCACAAACATTTATACGCTCCCACAGTGTGTTATTGCACCACTGAAGCTTGTTGATTGTGGAACTACACACACACACACACACACTCATTGTGTACTTCATGGGAATCTTCAAGTTCCACCCCTGCCAAATCTTACCATTATTGCAAACACACACAATGGTTCCGCTGTGATGCTGCTTGAGTTTAACAGACCAAGGCCCTTTTCTCTGTGTTATACAGAATCCACAAGCAGATTTTGTGAGGTTCCTGCTCACTAGAGTTGGCTGGGTTCCTCTGTGATTGTTATAAAAGTTTCTGAGCCTTTCTGAGCCTATGATGTCTCTCTGCTTTCTTACTTAATCTAACTGTTGTGAGTCCATAGTTGGTTATTCTTATTTCCTATCATTCACCAGATTCGTTAGTGTGCAAATGCTAATTGGTGGTAGCCCGTTATTCTTCTGCTCCTCGTTAAATGGATGTATCTAAGATAAAAACGTAATTATGCCTTATACCGTACAGTATGTTCTGCCAAATCAACGTGCCAAACAGTAATACTATAAAGACAGAAACATTATTTGGTTATTGCGCTCAGTTCAAAGGATGGTCAATCAATGTTTTCTACGAAATAAAAGACCCTAAATCACAATTACAGCTGCTGACACGCTGTTCTTGTTAAAATGTCATCAGAATATTACGGGAGAGATGCAGTGGTTTCAATTAAGGGCAGTGGGCGGCGCACGCACCGCCTGTCTCTTGTTGCGATACGTGAGTGCGCGTCTTTAATCATCCAACCAGCCCGCGAGCCCGCACTCCTCAAACCAAACCCAGCCGAACCAAGCCGAGCCGAGCCAAACTGATTGAAGAACAGTGTCTTGCCACCCACCGCACAGAGAGGCAGCTGAGGTGGAAGGATGAGCTGGTAACGCATTTTTACGCACCCGACCCGCCGCACCGTCCCTTGTACAACCTCATCCTGCCTCTTTATTTTTAATTTTGTCGCCGAGACTATGAAGACTTCAGCTCCTAGGACCGACGTGATCATCCCCCAACTGCTCCTTTTCAGCCAAATCGGTAAGAAACTGGGAAGTGAAAATCCTGATTTGACTGTGGTGCTGACATGTGTTGCTGTGGACGTTTTGAACGCTGTCAAAGATTGAGCGGTGCGTCTGGTGTATTTGTTAGGATATTCTGCACACATGTGCAGTATTTCAGGATCTGCAGGCGGCGCCGAAAAAGCTAAATTTTGCATCTCGATTTCTTGTCTTAGAACATGCATTTTCAATATGCTAATGTCTTGCTAAAATGTGCACCATTGCTGAACATTTCTCCAAATCTGCACAGCACACAGGATTTATCTGATCATGCTCAACTGCTCGCAAAGCGCTGAACTTATTTATTTACGCCGTTTAGTGGTAATGTGCACCTTGGCGAGCTTCGCTCTTCTTTTATAATCATCCCATTTATAAACCCCACGAGCATTATAGAGAGATATTAAAGTGTTGTGGAATGTGGCTGTACCGTCATACTGCGTATTTTACTATGTTATTAAATTTGGATGCTGAATATCAATTGAAAAAATACAATTGACTGTGGCTCATCCTGTTCAATTGAAAGAAGTCAATTCTTGACACCACATCTAAAATTTTAAGGAGTGACCTGATCAATTATCTTTTTGTGTGTCCACATTTGATCATGTTACTCAGGATGTAGAGTTTAGGAAATACAATTGCATATGGTTAAAAAGGTTGAAAACATTTCTTGAGGCAAACCTAAAATCACATACATCAGAGAGCAGGATTTAATACTGATTTCAATAACTTTCCAAGTCATAGATGGGGAAGTAAGACTTTGAATTCTGGCTGCATACTAATTACCAGAGAAGTATGAATATACTGTATGTAGTCATAACAAAATTACTCATACTTCAAGTTTTATCAAAATGACACTGGCGGTAGGTTAACAAATTTCAATAAATCTGACTTTATATTAGTAATCAGAACACGACATAAAAATGTCTGCACTTTTCAGCAATGTGGGGATTTAATTATGCATTGTGATAGATGGACTTGTGGTGTAAACTTAACTGATTATCTTTTAGTCTTATCAAACTGAATTTTTAGTGGTTTGATTCCCGACCCTCCTGACTACGTCAGTGTCCCTGGGCAAAATCCTGAACCCCAAAGTTGTCCCTAGCGTCTGCTACTTACATTTATTTGGAAGCATCGGCTAAATGACTAATTGTAATCTGTAAAGAAGTTTTGAAACTCAAACTCAATTATAGTATTGACCAGCAGGGGGCGTGGATGAGTAAACTGTCACTCAAATTATGTTTAATGGAAAGAATATCAGCTGGCATATTATCGGACTTTTACATTTCCCAATAATGATACTGACTTTAGCCTAAAAATGGTTTGACTTAATTTTAACTGTGGACAGTATCATCAGCTTTTCTGTGTAATGTTGCACAGACAGAACGACAATGCCCGTTTAAGTCCCTTAATTTTCTAAAGACTCCCTTTAACCTTCCGAGAAAGCCCTGGTAATGAGCATCCATGCACTTTCAGTGAGGCACGTTCATATTTGACCTTTGAGAAATTAAATCTCATTAAATGTTTTACTATTCCTAACAAGCTTATCTAATTGCATTACATCTTTTGTTGTAATGTTGTGACAGTTGATTCTGGAAGTTTCAAATCAGAGGTTTTGAGGTATTTTTAATTCTCGAACACAAAACTTTGATAAGGGGTTGAGTAATGATCAGATTAAGGTAAGCTCATGAGATATTTTAATATATTAAACTGTAACCTGGTTCAGAAAAAGACAAATAGTGATAGATTTGGTCTGTGAGTGCTTCCATTCCTTAAACCCTCTGTTCATTTTTGTTTGTCCCTTAATGAAAAGTTATCACTGCTCTTGTTGAAAATATTAAGATCACGTTTTCCATAAATGTCGCAGGTATTTTAGACATTCTTCCACCTAATTACCCAAACATTACAATCAAGTGATCTCTGCATCCAATTAGCTGGAATAATTTTCTGGTAGAGGTTTAAAGGTCTCAGATCTCTTTGCTTTACAGACGTCTCGATGCGCTTTTTAAATAATGTACTTAAATACTTAAAGTTTGGCTGTTTATTTTTTTCAAGTTGCAGCAGTCAATTCAACCTTAACATATGTTGGCATTCAAACTTCAGATTGTTCAATCAATTTGCTATCGCTGCGGGTTTCTAAACACTCAATGCAACTATCTGATGCAAGCTGGTTCATTATCTTTGTGATGTTTATGTAAAATGTTTTCATTTGTCTCAATACATAGAGAGAGAAACATTTATTCCTTTAGGGAAAAGAAATGGAGCATCCTCCAGCCATCTGTCCCACAATATGCTTAGACAACATTCACAATCACACAATCGCATTTTCTTTCTTGGCCCTTTCAGTCCCACAATCCATGCAAACACACACATACAAATCCCAGTTATGGTGTGAGAGCTCTCACTGTGGCCTTGTTCTGCCAGTAAACACAGTCCACTGGTTGCAGTCAGTCACTGTGCCATATGATTTTCAAAGACATTGGTCCTCTCTATACATTATACATCTAAGTTCTGAGTGGTGACCACGGCTGCTGCCTTTATATTTCTATGTGCACTTCAGAGAGTGAGGAAGGAGAGAATATGAGAATATCTTCCTGTTGATATGCATTCATCATTTTCTGATTGACTTTATAGACATTATATAAAGGTTAGAAAATATGCCTTTAGTAACTGTGAGTCTTAGTATCTTGTAATTTTACTAGTGAATCTAATTCAGCTCAGCAAGATGCTCATATCTGTGCTGTTCTTTGGTGTTCATACCAATTTACATCAGCCCAAGTTCACTTTGTTCCACTCTCCAAGCACGAGGAATTGCATTTGATGTTCCATTGTAGTTGGGATAAGTTTAAACTCCTAAATTACCACCACAGCTCACAACATGTGGGTCTTGACACCTTAAATGACAAGTAGTAGATGTTTTTCCTTTTCAGTTTCTTTTTTTTTTTAATTGGGGGCAAATGCAATAGGTTGGTGGTGCATTTTGATTTGTTATAAGCCGTGACAACACCAGCTCGCATCTCATTGATCATCAATCAGCTCA
This sequence comes from Channa argus, assembly GCF_033026475.1. Classification (NCBI taxonomy): domain Eukaryota; kingdom Metazoa; phylum Chordata; class Actinopteri; order Anabantiformes; family Channidae; genus Channa; species Channa argus. The sequence continues at coordinate 15,175,576 of NC_090217.1, read as the reverse complement.
CTGGAGTTTTGGCACCCAGCATTCCGTGTGTGTGTGTGTGTGTGTGTGTGTCTGTGTGTTTGTGAGAGAGAGATAGAGACAGAGAGACAACTTGTTGTATGAGTGTGTTTACATTGACATCTCATGTATGCAAAAAAAACTACATTCTACTTATTTACTTGTATACCTCTAGTGGTAGCCTAGATAAATGAAATACTTAACAAATGAAATACTCCAAGCTCTATACATTTCCCCAGGCCGACATACCACCACACACTATGTGCTAGTGATTTTCTTATGATTAATGTGAGTTCAGTGATCATATGTTCTCCTTGTGACACCATCTGGTTACCCAGCGCGCTCAGAGCATTTGAACTAGAGGGGTTGCATTTGGTGGCTTAACAGGATGCCTGATGGTGTAATAGTAATTGCCTACAGTACTAGCACACATAGCAAACTGAATATGCCCATAGCTAATATGAAAGAGCAGTGAAGACACGTAGGAGACACATTATACAAGGGAGTGACAGTAAATAATGCATAACCTTAAATTTGCCACTAAACTAACGTACTTAGTATTAAATAATAGAGTCTTCATATAGATGAGACCATAACATAAACTAGACAGTAGTAATTTACTGCAGTCATGTTCTCTTCATTGTTGAACACACCTTTAACAGCCAACGCTACAGATGCATATGTCAGGGGTTACTGGCACTGAGTACGGAGAAAATTGCTATCAAATCAATCCCAAAGCAGCCTGAACCTCACTGTGTGGAACATGTGAATATGATTTTATACACTAGGATGCTGTGGACCAACATGACCAAACGTTACCAACATTTATGACACTGATATAGAAGCAATCACAGAAGCCCTGATATGGTCATTAATGCAATCAGCATAATCAGGTTAGTGACACTGGCCAATATTGATCTGATGAATCCCTAACTCATTTGATCTTTTAATAAATAGTATGAATTCATGCAAACAAACAAACTAAATATATATATATATATATATATATATATATATATATATATACACTGCTGCTTCACACACACATTCAGCACTGTCTATGGCAAAGTGTTGAATCATAATGTGATATTAATATAAGGAGGTTTAATTGTTACCAAGATTTCCTGGTTTTTATTGGAAAAAAAATTGTAACATTTCTTTTTTGGGCATTATGTTGTAATAAAAAAATAATTCTAAATATTTACACATGTGACATGTTTTGTAATTTGTAAATCTTATTTTCAAAGGCAAACTTTAATGGCATGTACTGTGTTGATAGAAGTGGGTTGCAGTGTGTTATAGTAACCACAGTGTTGGCATTGCTAAAAATCACAGATGTTATATTGAATAATTGATTGCCTGCTTTCTACTTTGATATTTTGTCTTCCTTCCCTCTGCTTGTTTTTGTCTGGTCTCCATCTACAGCGTTTTATTCATAAGTGCTCTTCCCCTTTAATCCACTTAGCTGCAGTCTGCTCTTACTGTGGCAGCGTACGGTCACAGTTATTTTAGAGCCGGTCTGTGCCATGAGGACAGCAGAGTCTCTTTGATGCAGAGCAGCCTGGACAGGAAATTCAGCTCAGTGGAACACTTATGTCACTCTTTTTTTTTTTTTTTTTTAAATAGCTACAGTACTTTGGTAGCTCTCATCAGCTGTGGTTGGTTGAAGTCTCGACGGTAAAAGTGTAGGAGAAGAGGTTTTTGAAGTATTACACAAGCAAAACTTGACACACACACATGCTGTTTAAAAGTTGAGTTACCTGCTACTTTACTTTCTCGAGTTATGTTCACAGATCAAACTGTTTGGGACTTTACACACACTTTAAACGCCGTCTCCGTCTTAGTTACTTCTCCACCTTAGCCGGATTTGACCCTTAAAGGTCTACTTGACTGAAAATCTAGCCTCTCAGCATTTTAGCCTTTCACTACAGGTTGGAAGTGTGCATCTGAAACTTTCAAACCTGCTTGTTCATAGAGGACGGCCCCCTTAGATGGTTTTTCACTAATGAACCAGTCATTTTAAAGTAGAAGCTACATGGTACCTTCCAAAACAGCTCATGCAGCATAGTCCACTTCTCCATCAGTGATCTGTCTACATATAATACAAATCAGCTTGAGCATCCTTTTGGCGTAATTGCTGCTTTGCTTAGGTAAAGACATTTTGAGCTTTACTGTGAGTGCCTTCTGTCTAAGCACTCAGTCAAAATGTTGCAAGGACAAATGACCAAATGAAGGGATTACACACAACATTTGGGAAATCCAGAGTACAGAGCAGCAGAAGAGCTTGAACTAGAAAAGGAGCACAGAGAACAAAAGGTGAAAAGGAGAGGAAGACTGAAACTAAGTCACTGAAACCACGAAATGCCAAAGCTCTCTCTACGGTCTCTCCAGTCGAGGAGGCCTGTCTGAAGTTACAGCAGCTGACAATGGACGTCTGTCTTTGTCAGTGCCCACACACAGAAAAGCTTCTGTTGTGTTTTTAAAAGGCTGGCACCATGAACTGAGAGAGAACCTTGCTACTGCTCAGCTGGCCAGTGGATGGTCATATGAGACTCTAACACAAATATGAATACACACACACTGTGGGCACACTGTAGTCTCCAGGTCCACAGGTAAACGCTTGAGAAATGCTAAGGCAATATTTCAACTGTTGACTCTATTTTAAATAAGAACTGCATTCTTTTGGTTACATCAGCTGCTCGAACAATTTCATGCATTCATGTTTCCATACTGTTTCATGTTTCTGCGAAGCAGAGCTTGATTATGATTAATAAGAAAAGATGCTCCCGCTGCAGGGTGTCACAACCTTAGAGTTTCTCTGTTGTCTAGCATTGTGCTACTGTGTCATAACGCCACTGTGGTTTACTTTGGTGACTGGTGCATTGGTAATTTTGCAAACACCGTGCCTCAAGTCTTTGTTCATAAACATACATCACAGGTCAGATTGAACATGGCAGCACTGGGGCTCAGCCCAGTACGTGGCTCCTTTGACCTCAACTTCTCCTCTAGCATGATGCTAATGTTGCTGTAGTATGAATGTAAAATGTTATAATTTCTCAGAAATACTGTGCAGTACCATGGACATATTTTAGCCTTAAACTGTAACTCTGAAGTCATGAAATGCTATTTTGTCTTACTTTAGTTTCTGCTTTATTATTTTTAATGCACAGTGCAAGTGGTGTTCGTACTGACACCTAGTCATCAATGGGACTTTTTCACTGCCACAACATCAAAACCAGCTGGCTGCCTTAATGTTGGGGTGAACAGCAGTCAGCAAGGGGACGGGACTGAGAAGCTGTCTGTAACTACACAGCTCCATACACAGCAAGCTGTCGTGCACTATGTGTTCTGACACCTGTTGATCATGGCCAAGAGTCCCCCCCCCCCCCCCCCCCCCCCCCCCCCCCGTCCTCAGCAAACTTAAAACCACCACGTGGATTGAGTTAGATTTTGTATGTGAGAACCTGCTGTTAAAAAACAATATGAGGGAGATGTTTGCTCGATACCACTAGTTGCCTTTTTTGAAGCGCTGACGAATCCCGTTTACTGTTCACACAATTTCTGCGAGTTTAATGAGAGACAACATCAAAAGAAATCATAAGTGAAACTATGTATTCCTCAAAGTAATTCCTTTTCTTTCTCTGTAGAAAAAGCTGACATTTTGTCCATTTTCATTTGAAAAGCGGCTGAAAGAGTTGTTGTTTGATGCGGCATTGAAGCTAAGGGACAACTGAAACCAATTGGTTTGATGAAAGCTTGTCTATTGCTTTGTCAAGTGTGGAATTCGGGGGCAAGCTCAGTGGAGGTTATCTAGATGGAGCAAAGGATGAATTCTTTTCCCAGTAGGAAATTTAATCTGGGGGTTACTGCTCTGACCAATTGGTGGGTTGAAAGGTTATTAACCCCACCTCCACCAGTTCACCACCCCCCTTAGTCACGCACATATCACAGCAAAAGTCTGCGGCTGTGCTCTTAGTGTATTTTCCCCTTATAGTATGTTCACAAATATAGTTTTACAAAAACACTGTAAAATTGTGTGTGTGCATGTTTTTTTGGTGGAAAGGCTGTTTGCAAGTCTAGGACTATATGTGTTTGTAAATACATAATGTCTGTTGTGTTATATATGTGTGGGTGTGTGCAGTTTGTGCCAGACAAGTGAGGAATTGAGGTCGTGACCCTGCACTGAAAGATAGAGAGGAGAACGGATGGTGTTGTATCCATGGCAATAGAAAGAGTCTAAGCAGGAAGCCGACAGGAAGTCAGGGTGTTCCACACGCCATTGCGGCCTCTTCTGTTGTCATGACGTTGTGAACTGTTGTCATGGTAACTCTGCTGATTGAGACTGAATGCTGATGGGAAACATGGTGACTGGATTATTCACTAGTTATAAATTCATCATGCCTCGATACTCGAGAGTTTTTTAACAGATTTTTACACTTCACACTCTTTAAAGAGTGACCAATGCTTTTTAAACAACCCCACCAAAAAACATTTATAGATCCTTTTCTTCACTACAATCTGCTGAATTAGTTTGCAGCTGTCATTCACTGATCTGCTACAGTACAAGATTACTAATCTCACGAAACCCACACAAACACACTCACACACACAAACACACACACTTTTTGGAGTACTTTCTCAATTTTTGCCAAGCAGATGGAAATAGTGCATTTTACAGCTCTAAATAGATGGGCAGATTAGTTAGATACACATACACACACTATTCCCTCACAGAGGTGGACATGTGCAATCACACAGTACATCATCAGTGGATAAACCAGAACTCTCTGCCTCCATGAACAGAAAACACCCAACAACCAATGGAGAGTGAGCAGCTGGTTTGTAACATGAATAAACAGGCACATAGAGACATACAGTATACATGCATGTGCCAACTGGCTGGCTTCCTTCAATCCCCTGTGCTTTCTCTCTTTTGTGTGTGTGTGTGTGTGTGTGTGTGTGTGTGTGTGTGTGTGTGTGTGTGTGTGTGTGTGTGTGTGTGTGTGTGGCCTAAATGTCATCTCACATCACACATTCCAAAGTGTTTACATATGTTTCATGCTTTAATTAATCTTTAAGAGCTGTATTTTCACCTCATTTGTCAGAGATGCAGATCTTTTTTATATGTGTGTGTGTGTGTGTGTGTGTTAGCATATGTGTTTATGTACATAATTTATTTATAGCTTCTTTATAAGACATTTCCTGCCTGCATGAATTGATTTCTGGCTCAAAGCAGAGATTTGAGGTCACTCCCCTTCAGGTCCTCTACCACTCATATCACAAATATATTCGTTCCAGGGTGAAATGTAAAGGAAACATGCTCATTTAAACCATTAATACCTGGTTCAAACTCAGACTCAGGAGGATTGGTCTGACAGCGCAAATTATACAACTGTGCGTGTGCGTGTGTGTGTGTGTGTGTGTTTGTACCATGTATTCACGTTACGGTGACTTAAATCTCACCATATAGTTCATTTTGGGGACAAAATGCTGGTCCCCACAAGGAAATAATTTATTTTTACTGTGATGACAAGATTTAAGTTTAGGGTATGTTTCGCAGTAGGGTTGGGGTTAGGCACATACAGTAGTGGATATGGTTGGGGTCTCCAGGAAATGAATGTATTTCAACGTAATGTGACCTGAAGGTACGAGAATCAGACTGTGTGTGTATATGTGTGACTGTTTGTGCGTATGATTAAAGCTGAGCATGGTTTTAAATATCAGAACAGTCTTATTTTATGAGAATTTTGTGGAGCCAAAGGGCTGTAAGAAACGTTGTGATACCTCATCTGGCTGGACATAGTTGGGTGTTAACTTACAACCAGTCTGTGTGTGTGCACATGCATGTGTGTTTTGTACCCCCCCTTCCCAGCTGCTGAACTGCATTACCACCTTCAGCACAGTGCCCCATATTCTCACGGTCACCTCTTGACATGCATACACAGTGCAGGAGACTCCAGACTTTATTACACACACATACACACACACACACACACACACACACAGATGCCACTGATAGGCTCGTCTGATACAGTTTTATGTTGCGGCTTTAATGCAGTCGTGTCCCAGTGGAACAATGCTCATTTTGTTTAGCACGCAGAAACAATATCCTCTATAGAGCCTAATCTCATTAACTTATAACCTGTGCTGCTGGACTTCATTGTGAGGCTTCATTCATTCAGCCTTCCAGAGAGGATGAATTGGATGCGTCGTCTCTACCAGCGTCTCTACCATTAGAAGCAAGACACTAAAGTATCATAAAGCCTATTGAAATTTCTCGGATAAAAAATATGTGGGAAAAACTGGCAATTTCTAAAGTTAGGAAAATGATTAATATTTTCTCAATAATGCTCACTGGATGAAAATGGAGAGCACACTTAATGTTATGCATTATCCACAAAACAAAAACCTTCACAGGTAATGAAATGGACTTGCTTATATTATTGCAGTTATTGCATGGACATTTAATTAGATGGCAAAATAATGGCAGTGTGCAATGTCTTGTTATTGCCTTAGTTAAAATATTCACTGTCCAGACTAGAAGTGATTGATCTTCTGTCCTCTCTCTCTGCTTTGTGTTTTTGCACCATCCTGTCACTGGTACTGCATAATTTCTAACATGACATGGAGCAAATCAGACAACGGCTGACAGAGTAAGATAAGGCGACTGAAGCGGTGAGACAGTGAATGAGAGAGAAGTCAAGCACGTTAATTTAACCAGCTGACACTCAACACAGCTGAATGCTATATAAGTTATAGTCTAGAGTGAGAGTGTGTGTGTGTGTGTGTGTGTGTGTGACTCAGAGGTCAAACAGGTGTCACGTCTTATGTGACACGGATGTCCTATGGTCATCAGTGATCAGTTGTAGCAGTTGTCTGAGAGTCCTTTCACTTAGCCAGAGAAGTTGGTTTGTTCTTAGTTGACTGTGATTTGACAGAAAGCTGCATAAATTTTTTAAAGAGATGACTGTTGTGGCTGTCCAGTCATTTTATATATTTACCCCCAATTTATTTGCTACATGCTGTTATTTGTGTCCATAGGGGACTTAGTTGATCCCATGACAAACACAGACATCATCATGAATTCAAAGCTGAAATGTAATGTGTCTGGTTGTAAGGGTCATCCCCACCAGACGGATCAAGGTTAACATTCAAGATATTATAAATAAACATATAAATAGATAGATTTAATATTTAAACATGATTTAAATAAGGCAGGGACATAACTAAAGAAGACAAAAACTAAAAAAAATATATTTATGAGAGAGATTTATTTATGAGACACAAAGCTTTGTCTGTGGTGTTTTTATTTTAAATAGGCCATTTTTCTACAAGTTTGACTTTTTATGTATCAGCACCCAGATAGGTGCATAGACTCTGCATCGACGCTTACTGACACTTTCCCTTTTGCGGGTTTAACAGACAGCTTTAAATCCTTTAAGGAAGTGTGGGCTTCATTTAATAGGACAACTGTAATCACATTTGTTAAAAATCAGTTTGTGCTGGTATAAATGCAGCTGATGAACAATTCAACTCAGGCTTTCAGGCTAAATCAGGCCCAGGAGTCCAGTAATTCAAAACAGTACTATTCATTAGTGTTCGGCTGGGACAGGCTCATGTATCCCAACATTAATACCTCACAGTGAATCCACCTTGTAGCATCTCTATTCCAAAAGCCCATCTCTTGATGTTTGGACAAGATGGACAAATACGGATACATTTTGCTCAATAACTCTTGTGCTATGATGGGGATTTTAACAAGTGTAAGTTAATGATCTTTAGTGGTGCATTGCCTCAACATATTTTGAACATATTACATGTTTGCAAGTGGTGCTCTTGTTGTAAATGATGCTCAGCAACAGGCACTTCAACATGAGAAGAGCTTCTAGTCACAGTATCAGGTGTCTGGCTGACACACATCCTCATTTGGCATTTGGCTTCATTATTCTGTTTCACACGGACAGCCATCCTCCCTGTTGTTAAAATGAGGGGCTTAGTTCAAGTAGTGAAGGGCAGAAGCATAATTGTGTTCCAGGTTCTGAGCTGGAAACTAGTCATTTGGTTCATCAGTTTTGGGTTGGCCTTGTTTCAGGCATGTGATTGTGCGAGGATGAATCACAGCACTGTTGGAAAACTGCATGCCTGTTGACCCTTCCTATATGAATAAAACATCCCTCCATAGAAATGTCTGGTTGCCGCTGACATCACCTACAAATTTGGTGTAAAGACAGCAGAGACTGCAGATGGGTGGAATAATACAATAATCCAGCTGTGAGCTTCATGCATGGCAGCAGTGCCTGCAGCAGTGAGGTCTCATCACTATCCACTGCACTCTTAAAGCTGAGCACCAGTGTCTCTTTGCTCCAGGCTCTTTGCCTCGTTGTACTGTCTCATCACCTTATTCCTCTGCTGACTAAATCTAGTCTGTTACAACCAAAATGTCCATCAAACACTAGCAGATACCGTTTTGTGTTTTTGTCATTGAATAATGCACATTGAGAAAGAAAGATAACAAGACATCTGATATGCAAGATGTTAATGATTATTTTTCTTAATTAAAGACACTTCTGTTTTCCATGGAGAGATTATGAGAAATGGGCCTCGGGGCACAGACAGGTAAAAGATCCCCCACCCCTGCAGCCATAAAATGACTGCAAATGATGCACTTTGTGACTATTTTCATCTCAGTTTCATCACTTTATCTTTATTATGTCTCTTTTTGTTAATTCTGTCACGTTGTTTTTTCTCTTTGGGAATATTTAGTATGTGTTTTTTCTGGTCATATGTCTCTTTGTGTTCATTTTTTTTCTATTTTCTGGGGGTCTAGCCTAGTATTGTCACCAGTGGTGTCAGTGAAAATGAGATTTTCTTATTTTGCTCCTATAGCTCTGAGAAACTGTTTCTTCACAATTTAAGCACACATGCATTGATTTCCACACATGCACAACAAAAGCATTGTACATATTGGTGGTTGTCACATATTTTAGATTTTGATATTTGGGACTGCATCAGGGGAATTGAACACTTTCCCATTAGTTTCTTATTCCCAAATTATATTTTTTTCTTTAAGGAATAACTTACTCTTCCAATCAACACGCGAGTCTCTGCTCTGCTCTTTATTCTGGCTTTTTAAAAGTGATCTGTACTTAGCTCTTATCCTGCTACTAAACAGAACCTTGAGACAATAATATTCAACAAAGAAAGAAAATATTCTTATTGTTGTAGCATCTGCCTCTTGAAAAATGGGATAGCAGAACTGAGTTAATTAAGTGTGGACAACATTATACTGTTCAAATCCCTCTGTGCCTGCATCTGCATCAGGGTTTGTTCAGCATTCATGGATGCAAAAGGTTACACAGATGATACAGAAGGGGTTTGTTTTCCCAATGGATGCACTACATTGTTGTATTGCAGGTCTGTGGTTCGACAGTTTTTTTATTCACATTGTTTTTGTGCTGGTTTCCTTTGTAATGAGTTTATATGTTCCTGCTCCTGCCACCGCATCACTGTACGGGATGCAACTCCGCAACAGATATATTCATTATAAAATCTTCTATATTATATCACATAAAATATTCCATCTGATTGTGAAGAGCTTTGGAGTTACACTGTTAACATACATGGATACATTAAGTTAGGCTGCATTCTGTTGCCAAAAACTGCTAGTTTATATGTAGAGGATAAAGGATGAGGTCTGCAGTTTAATTTTTCAAAACCTGTGAACCATGGCTTTATTGTGTCACTTTAATTGTACTTAAGTCTTTGCATGCTTATTGTCTTAATGTCTGGAGTATTGGTTTTATCAGGGTGGTTGAATGTAAGGCCAAAAATGTTTTTTACTAACCAAGTTCTGGTCTTTTGCCAATGAGGAGTTATTGTCGGTCTTAACAAGCCTGTTTCAGGGTTATGGTAAGAATAGGTGTTAGCTTTAGAATTGGGTTTAGATTAGGGGAAGAGTTAGGGGTAGGCATCTAGTTGTAGAACAACAACAACATCCCTAAGAACTGTAGAAATACAAACCTGCGTGTGTGTTATCCAGTACCCTGATATGTCAGCGAGGAAAAGAAAATGAGACACAAGGAAAATGTACAACTAGTGTGAGTGAGGCAAGTAGCACCCACAGATACACTCTATAAATCCACCGACTGTGACCTCTCCTGTCCCTGAATGAAAATTACTACTATGAAATGGATGGCTGTGTGTGTGTGTGTGTGTGTGTGTGTGTGTGTGTGTGTGTGTGTGTGTGTGTTTCTAAGACATTATTCTGTTTTTCCTGTATGTGAAATCTGTACATGGAGCACACACAATTTCCCCCCTTTGATAAAATGCTCAGGTGCTCTGTGACTGCGGGGGAAATCCAAATTTAATTTGCGGGTTTTAAACCTCAGGAAATGATGGACGTGCCGGCACATCCAAATAACACGCTCTCTGCAAGATAAAGCGCCGCATGCAGAAGCCAGTTATGTTATGCGTCAAACTCTATGGCACTTTTTGAATATTGTTGATTTGGTCAAGTAAAACAAAAAACAGTTTTATGGTGAAATCTAAAGGTAAAATCTCCAGGCGATTTCATGAGTGGTTGTTACATACACTAAGTTCTACAGTAATATGTGCAACATAAAACAGTGACGTCACACAACACAGTGCTAACATATATAACCTTTGCCCTCTGAATGAATGAATAAGGTTTATTTCTTAGCTGTGTGGTAATAATAATCCCACTCTCTCTCTCTCCTACAGTCGTGGCAGCAGAACCGCTCGTCCAAGGTCTGAAGAAGCTTCCAGAAGAAATTGACTGGTCATACTCAGGTCTGTATGAACCAATTGTTCCTAAAATAGTGCAAGAGACAGCCACAGTTATCAGGCTAGTCAATGTCATATGTTTTATATACCTATATACAGTACATATCACATGAATTGAGAATTAACATTCTAATGGCAGTGGCTTGATCTGACGTGGACCATATGGTCCACGGGCTAACTCAGCACAGAGTCCCTGCTGAGCATAGAGTGGAATCAGACAGACAGTAATGGTCCCAAGGGGGAGATTATGTTCTTACGGAAAGGAATAGTCATCAGGAACAATGATCTGGCTCAACAGGTCATCAGGGAGATAAAGACAAAGCTATTCATATTATTAACCTGCACCCCAATGGATTGCTGGTGATAAGTGATGAAAGATTCTATTTCTCATATTATATGATGCATGACACTGTAGGCAAACGGTGCCCACACCATTTCTCCGAAGTCAAAAATAAAAGCCAGTTGTACCTTTTAGGCCAGTGATTAACCAATTAGTTTCAGGCCCCTGTTGCATAAATGCAAATTAGAACAGCTGAGAAGTAGTTGGTAGCATTGTGTCCACTTAGGGCTGGAACATGTACACTACACCTACATTTAATTATTCAGATAGAAAAAAAAAACTGTAATTACTTGAAAAACCCCAAGGGTTGAATAATAAACAAGCTGAGCAAAGCTTTGCAGTTATAGGAACATATTTAAAAATTATGCACATCATCACAGCACAGGCTCAGTGGATACTATGATTTGTCACAATACTTACAATGTGGTCAAATGCCATACAATCTTGTAGAGCTTTCCCAGTTAAGTAATCAGTGGGTAGTTAGAAGGGGCTTAAGCTGCTACTGTCTGGAAGAACCTGACTTAATGACATTTTCAGCAGTCAGTAACAATTTTCTTAAGAAGACAGTTGGCAATGCTGCTGTCCTGTACAATATATCCAGAATTTGGATCTATTTTTTTCAAGACTTCCAGCTGATAGGCAGATTCACATAAAATGTCATCTTGTCACTCAAAAACCTGTTGCTGTATTCTGTCTGTCCAAAATCCAAAAAAGAAGTTATGCCTGACTTGTGGTAAACACTATTTTTTTTAATGTTTCAGGTTTGTTTAGTGATCAGAAGGTGAAGGAATTTGTGCCAAAGGTGCACTTTCTTCTCTAGTGTAATTCCTTCAACTAGTAGAAATCTTCACACCAACACCTACCGTATGTTGGTGTTGGTAGAACTCAGGGCTAAAGTAGATGTATAGTATAGTCATTTGACTGTACTTAAAAATCTTCCCTACTGTTTTTTCTCGTAATGCTTTCATAACGCTTCCATCTTTTATAAAAAAAAAAACGAAACGTGCATAATAATGAAACAAAAGCTGAACAGACTCAAGCCTCCGCAACAGAACCAATTGCATAGGAAGTGTGATAAATGTGATTACACTAACTTCTTAATTGATTTCATCGGTCTGAGCTTACAGTTAAATAAACTTTGGTCTTTAAATGCAAAACCTCATTAGTAGCCTTATATTAATGTAATGACTAAGGACAGTTTCATGCACATTCAGCCAGTGCTGCCATGTGATTAGTTTATTTGATTTGCTCCTCCTAATATTTGCCAAACCAGCATCCTGGAGTTTGTTTTCTTCCCGTGTCAATCAGTGATAAGGCGCAGACAAAACCTGATGGTCAGAGTGTCTTCATTTTTTTAGGTGATGCCAGTCTGCAGTTTCTTTTCCAAGGTCTTTTTTTCTTTCTTCCTTTCTACTACTGTGTACTATATACTTCATACTATATTATCCACTTCCCATTTTCCTCTGCACAAGTTCATCATCATAACTGAAGGCATTTCAGTGCCAGTTCATTTGGATTCACTGTATCTTTAGACATTTCTTGCCATAAGTGTGAGTGTGTGTGGTTGTGTGTGTATACAATCTCGTTTTTCTGAACAACTGTTTCTTGCCTTGTGCTGTGCACTGAGCCGTGAGTAAAAGCATTAACATGTGAAAGAAACACACTTCATTGTCAGGCACTGTGCACAGCTTTGAGTTAGGTCAGAAGTAGGGGGGACAAAAGGGACATAAAAGAAAGAAATGGGGTGGGAGAGTGAGAGAATGAGTGACAGGGAGGAGGAGAGTGAAGAAAAAGAAGAACTCATCTAAAAGGATGAGAGAGCCAAAGGAGGAAAGTTTAAAGTTGGGCTTAATTAAAATCAGAATACACCTTTTCAAAGTACCTTGCATCAAACAAACCATGGTTGTTTGGTAAGATTTGAAATAACAGGTTTGAGGTACATGTAGGTTTTCAGCTTAATTAAGGGCTTACCCTCTGGCATTTTGTCCACAACATTTGTCTCTTTGTGACACTCTCCACGCTGGACACTTTGAAAAATCAAATTAAAGGATTGGTGAACCCAGGTAAACATGGTTGCACAAGCCTATACAAAGCAAAGTATAATGCAGCGTTCTAAAAGCTGTCAGTGGGTCAGCATGAAACCTTCCACGCAGTCATGAGTGTGTGTGTGAGTGAGTGGGTGAATGTGAACCATCATGGCACTTTGGATAAAAATGCTATATACTGTAAGTAAAGCAGACAGTTTATCTTACTCTCAGACCTGCAAGCGTGTGTGCAATCATAAACTGCAGCTCCACATCAGTGCAATACTTTCCTCCACCGCTGATGTTCGAAGGTTTATGAACGAAATAATCTGCTAAGAATTAGACGAAATGATTAATAAATAGCTACCAACCAAAGTTGGTATTGTGTTAATTTTAACAAACAATTTACCTTTGAGTCTCATGTTGAACCCGGTGAACAATATTTTAGACAAAATGGAAGTGAAGCCTCTAAATAAAGGACCGTCCATAAATATTGAGGTGGTTTTGTGCCCCCAAAGATTGATTTCAATTGAGTTAGTCAAGTCAAGCAGGTATCCACTTTTATCAGACACTTTTATCAGACACTTTATAGTATAAAAATTCCCATTACTCAGGAAATAGTATCTGTGCTAAGCCACAGCAGAACAGCATCAAGAAATTCAAATCTTTTTTCATTAGTCAAACTCTGCTGAAGGCTCTCATTAACTTCAGATAAACTTTGGCATGTGATTTTGCACAAAATGAGGACTGTGCCACGTTTTGTTCCCCATCACTCACATTGAAAATGAAATAGAGGGAGATATTTTAATGACCAGTATAAACAGGAGGAAGGTTTAAGACAAATCCTGTTACAGTATTACAGTATTTATAACGACATCTGACAACTGTTTTACGAAAGACGCAAAAGGGATCGGTTAAGGGTACATGTCCCTTTTAATAAAATGTAATAATCTCAAAGCCTTTTTTAATCAGTTTAGATGAATATGTATATCGTTAGACAGTGAATTTAATGATATTCCATGACAGCTTGGGTTCTTTAATTTGGGCTTTAACTTGGTCAAAATTTAATCTATGTACCTGTAGTAAGTGAAGTAGAGGTGGTTCTAATGTTTTGGCCACCATATAAAAAAAATGGAACCGCCTCTTTTTATAATGCACAGCAGTATGATGCCCCTACCCACTTTGAATTATCGCCTTTCTGGCTGTTCTATTTGAACCTGAAAACCGAGAAATTATTACTTTGTTCAGGTAGAATTTATTGGATTGCATTAAATTGCAGAGGCAGTCAGGTTATGCCTGATCAGTGTATCTGTGTGATTGTACATCAGTTACTCTTTCATGTTGTTCTCATCACTCACTCTTTGTTTGTCTCCAGGGGGTCCCTGGGATCCTTCTGCCTGGAAGACATCCCCCAGGGCCCCATCTGTTATGTGTGTGTGTGCATATGTAGGTGTTTGTATGTAACCGTGGCCTGTGACAACCCAGATTTCCCTCTTCCGGCCACATGCAAGTGGGAGGACATACCTGGACATTTTACAAAGGACAGTAGTTAACCATCACAGTAAAACTACATTTACTTACAGGACTCCTTTTTAGATTTGATACTTTTGCCTCTGACAATTTCCTCATTATAATTATAGATAGATAGCCCTTAGCCAAGAGTTACTTCCAAGAGTAATGAGCCATCAGGACAGATCAAATTACAGATTAAATTCAAATAGACTCAGAAGCAGTGAGATGAAATTGGTTTATGGTGTTGAGGCAGCAACATTAAGAAGAGAAGATGGATGTAAAGGAAAAGTCCTTTCTGAGTGTTGATTTGTTTTTCTTCTTTTGTTTAACTGTGTACTTATGTATCTGTGTCTCTCCCTGCCTGCCGCTGTCTGCATTTGTCTCTCTGTTTCGTCTCTTTTCTTGATCCAACTAAGTCATAGCCGGAGGCGAAGCATGCTTCAGTACTCCCTTCGTGCTTTGTCTGGGCAACGCACACACATACACAGACGCACACACACACTCACACACACACATACACAGATTTTAAACGAATACTTAAAGGCTGTCCACATAAGTTGATTAAATTCGGTCCTCAAAACATTTCTTTATATTCTAAGTTATCTGGTTGGAAAGAGAAGTGGGCTGTGACACACACCAAATAATATATATGTCCACATTTGGAATCAAATCTCACTCTTGGTTAAATTATCCACTAGTTTCTAAGAAAACCCCATGTATGTACCCAGCATTAGTCCAGGCACCTTCTCCTCATACAGCACAATCATTTGGATTAGACTAATATGGACAGCATGAGAGGATGTGTGCAGCTCCATCTCGCCAAACCCCAGATGAATTATTTATGTAAAATTCATGATTTACACAGTTACAGTCTCATAGTGTTGTGCAGTGCTGCACTGTGTTTTGGACTCCTTCACTTCAAATGCAGCCACTGACATGTCTTTCTGACACAGTGCCATCTGAAAATCCACTTAATCATGGCTGTCACCTATAGGACAAGAGGACAGCCCTGTCTTTCTGTCTGAATACTCAATTATATAATACAAATAAAATGATAAGTAATAAGAGTTGACTAACGCGATGTTGACAGTGACAAAATTATAGCATTTAGCACCGATGGTGAGTTAATTTTAGTGGGTTAGACACTCACGCAGACCTCTAAGACGTAGCCTGATGGGCACCGTCCCAAAAATGTAACTTTATGCGGCGTACAACTGGGGTTTACTAGCTCCTTCTGGCTCAATCTCTTTAGTAACTGTATGGACCCATCTCTTTCCTGTCTTGCAGTAATTTCAGTAAAAGTACTGCCCCTTGTGTAGCCCGCGGCTAAGCCTCTGTGCAGATTAGACGTATGTATAAAGTATAAATCTAACTAAAGGATGAGAGTGTTTAGTGGACACCTTAGAGCTGCACTTACATATCTCAGCAAACAGCTGTTCTGATAATTGCTGTATAAATAATATAAAGGAGTTTTTTGTAGTGTAACGAATTGTGCTTGAACCATTAACCTGCATATCGTCCGCAGAGCACAACATACAACATAAAGCAAGACTTAGTATTGAAATCACACACTCTCTGGCCAGCCCACCCCTCCCTGCTCTGCTTTTTTTTTTTTTATCTTTGACAAATTTTAATCTGAGTTTTACTAAGGAACAAAAATACTATCACGCCCCCCCCCCCATATTATACTTAAATTAAACATTTTAAATGTGAATGCTGTAATTATTTAGAGCTTCAAGTGTGTGTAAGTTACAACTTTGTCTTCTAAACACGAAATGTGCAAAGATCACATCAAATGATCAAAAGATGCTGGCACTCATCATTCCTAATGGACTTCATGAACAATGAACACAGGGTTTGTCTTTAAATGTTGTGAATCTTCCTACTGGAGAAAAACATTGCTGCCAACTGCAGATGACTAATTGGTTTATCATAATACAACAATGCTAATCATTCGTGAATATTTAACACACTATACTCCCACAGCATCAGTGTAGTCATTTGAAAGCAGATGAGCCAGTCTTCATCCTTGCGTGGGTGTGATGCTGTGTGTTTATATACATATTATCAGTTATTGTCTGCTCAGAACCCTTAACTTGAATTGATTCTTATCCTGTTAAGAATGACATCTTTAATTATTGGGTTATAGTGTCCCATGATGCTCTAAACGCTGTTGTACATGCTTCTACCCCAAGCAGACAACACTGAAGCTATGATCGTGGTTATTCATTTCTGTCTTCTTTGATCTCGTGAATCTGTCGTGTCTTTCTTTGTGTACATGCGTGTGTTCACCACCCACTATGGTCTCAGCTGCTCTCTTAGTCACCAAATACTTTAGGCTGGCTTCTCTTCTGCTCCAGTTGTTTCTCAGACTGTGTGGCTGCTCTTGGAGCTTTGTGGGAGACATGAGGTAATGATGTTGAGGTGTGTATGTGTGGGTTTTCCTTTATCTGCAAATACATATTCTTGCTTGTACCAGTATGTGGCTGGGTTTATGAGTTCAGTGGCTGTAACTCCTGCATTTTGGTGGCCCCACCTGTCCATGAGAGGCAAACGTGAACTCTCACTCAGCATGCTCATATTTATCAACCTGCTACAGTAGGCCTAACTTTTTTACTGACTTTCTTCTACTTACTGAAGAAAGAAGTTATAAAAGGGGTTGGAGCACTTTTTTGTTGATCGAATAATCTGTATTTTTTTTTTAAATAAAATTCATTTTGTATATACAGATAAATAACAAATCAGTTTTGAGTCAGCCATCGTTTAATATTTAACCAAGTCTTCTCCCTGTCATGTCTCACCAGAGAGTATTTTTTTTTTTTTTCGTGTTCACACATCTAGACTGAGCCATCAGAGATCACATAAAGAGCATAGGAGGACTCTGATTCATACCCCAAGATTTTTTTATTTTTTTATTTATTCAGTAATCTGACAGATCTGAGTGTCAGATATGGTGACTCCCGAAATTCGAGACACTCATTATCATATAGTAGATCCTGCTGGATGAGTAGTGTGTGCGTGTGTGTGTGTGTGTGTGTGTGTGTGCGTGTATAGCCCTTTGTTTAGCATCTTAGATCTTGTCAGCATCAGGCTCTTTCATGTTAGTCACTGTGTTTTTGTGCCCATGAATACATTCAGAGACACCATTTCTATTGAATAAAAGCAACTGAAGTCTCCTTTCATACAACAAGACAATTTCTAGGCACAAACCTCTGTTCTGGTATAATAATAATAAGTTTTACTGTAATCTGAGATACTAATTTAATACATGACACCAGGCATTACCAATTCACAGCTATGCAGGTAAAATCCACCATAAAAAATCCAAACACTGTTTTCCAAAGTGGCTGTATATACAAATATAGTATATAAACTTACTGTGGTCAGTCATTAAAATTTTTTTCAAATTGTTGAAATATTTGACAAATAAATTGTAACAATAGTGGTATAAGTTTAAAATAAGGATGTAATACATTTATTAGCTTGGGACTGTAATTATAATTTTTTAATTAAACAATATTTACAATAATATATTTTTTGGAGAGCAAATTAGGAATCAGCTAAATGTGGGATTGTTCTTTTTTCCTCTTGACTTTCTGTAACCTTTTAATTTTCATAAGCAAGTTGATCTATTAAATGTACAGTAGATTTTTTGTATTTTTTTTTCATCAAAATCTAAATGTTGGGAAAAACTATAGCATGGTGTTTCTGTGTAGAGACTTGGTTTGACTTGCCCTTGTTCAGGGGGGGGGGTCTTGTGTGGATCAAACCTTAAGGCTTGTAGGTGCAGCTGTGTTAGTTTAACCGAGATGGGAAAACACACTGGACACACATTAACAAAAGTCTTTACACACATACACATACTTTTACTTTACTCACCTTTTTGTCTTCATTCTCTTCCCTCTTGGTCGTCTGTCCTCCCCCTCACATACCTGCTCCTGTTGTAGTTTCTGTTCAGTGTTTTCCTTCATTTATTTATTTGTGCTTACCTGTTTTTTGTATCTCCTGTTCTCTGATTCCCCGTGCACTCTACTTCTTTCTCGTCTCACACCCCTTCCCTTGAGAGTAAGGGGTGAATTGAAGAAATCGACTTGTTGTGGTAAAAAAGCAGCATCAGGTGTAAATGGTTTCTGTCTTGACCAGATTAATAGCTTGATGCCTTCTGTTTGCTTCTGAGGTTTTTCTTGAATTTTCAAAACATCTTTCCTCTTTCTTTTGATGTGCTATATACATGTAGATGTGGTCTATGTACATCATTAGGTGAATGTACATAGATGCATGTAGATGATGTATGTAGATCATTCTGAATAAAATGTTAATTTTATTATAGTTCATTTGTATCAAAAATTACAAATTGGGTTATTTTCATCTTGACCACTTCTTTTCATCTTGACCAGCTGACATAAGTATTTACATTGAATCACATTTTGCACTTGCACATTAATTTTTTCAGAACTGCACTACCTCACCGGGAACTGCACTACCTCACCTTTATTGCCTTATTGCTCTTTGTATTTTAGTTTATTTCTATTATTCTTCCTATTTTTATTTTACTTTACTGAATGACATTTAGTGTGGACGGCAAAGTAAGAATTTCATTTTGCAGGGAAACATGCTTTCTGTCTGTGCATATGACAATAAACACTTTGAATCTTGAATCTTGAATCGTAAATAAACTCAAAACCCACGCAGCTAAATATAAGAATACACAGTTGAAAATGATTGAGTAAATGTCTTTAAAACTTGAAATTAGTTTTTTTTTTTCCTTGATGGAATGTTCAGAAGGGGAGCTGGAGAGAGGGGGAAAAGCACAAATCAAGGAGGAAAACACAAAATATGGATTTTGTAAATCAACCTTGCAGATTTAAAAGAAAAATCTCCTTTGAATTTGAGGGACAGAGGAACATTGGTAGCATTGGGAGACTTTATTCTTGGAATATTGTTAAAAAAACCAAGTGTAACACAGAGATATGAAAAGTAATTTCCATATTTAATCATCAACATTTTTACTCCTTAACTGGATGCAAGTGGGTGGATTTATATGTGTATTTATTGGTTTGAAGACAGGAAAGTCTGGCTTCAGGGGATTTTTTTCTTAATATTTTTCCTCTAACCTGTCAGCTACTTGTTGCTATGGTAGCAATCTATCAGAAAAGGAAGTGTGTGTGTGTGTGTGTGTGTGTGTGTATTTGCTAGTCTATGTGTTATGATGTTCAAGGATGGTGCTGATGGGGCCACTCGACAAGCACTTTCATACAGAATGTATCCAAAGAAGCGTATGCGGAATAGGCTGTATCCTCTATAATACACACACACAGCCAAGTCAAGATGGTCTTTTACTTTACACTGTCAGCTTTAACTTAAAGGTTTCCTCCGAAATATTGAATGAGCTCTGGGACTTAAATTACTGTACTGCTTTTCCAGGGATGTTATCAATAATCTAGCCAATATAACTGGTAATACACTGGTTAGGAAACAATATGTTTTTGAAGCCCTTACATGTGGTAACAATTTCGGATGAGCAAGGTGTGACAGGTCACCAATTCGTCACCAATAAGAGTTGTTTTCCCATAGACTAATGCGTCTGCACCCACATTTGCAATTTGCATGCAGTTTCAGGAGAAAGGGACAAATAAAGTGAAATGCAGTTGGACTACAATCTGCTAATCAGGTTAGTTAGCAATATAGGTCTATAAATATCTGTGCAATATTCAGTGATTTATTGATTTTTAAGCAGGTACAGTTAACAGCCCGTAGGTGGGTTTTCTCCGGTTGACTTCAGTACACTGAGAGAGATGGAGCTGTAGAGCACTACTACTGTGCATGTAGTAAACCGTGACTGCTGCAATGTGACCACAGGTATAATGAGTTCTGTCTGCACTGTCTGCGGTCAATTCTTTCATCAATGACAAAACCCCCTCTATTAGTCTAATTGCTACTGTACTGTCTGCTGTCTTTTCTTCTCTATAATGTCTTTGTGGTCTGTTTTTTTTTTTTTTTTGCATGATGTCATACTTTTGTCTTTTGTAGTTGTCATGTTATCTCCTGGTTTTATGTTTGGATTTCGGCATTGACTACAATAATAAAAAAACAAAATCTAAACAAAAACTACTTGAGCCTCATATTGTGTGACACTTTTCATTGAAAAATAAATACATCTCACTATGAATGTTTTGGACTGTGAACACTGAACTACAATTTAATGGTTTGGTTGTTGATTGTTTTATGAAAAGCTTATAATGTCTAGCTTTGTGATTTCTACCTAAAATGGTTTCAGTTTTACATTAAACTTTGGATTACTGCCAAACACCAAATTAACAAACTAGTTGAATTTGGGTTAAAAACAAAACTCAAACACTTTCCCGCCCCCAAGCAGAAATAAACCAAATGCCTGTTTAATCATGTGTGAGCAGTTCCAGTTATTCCATCTGCTCTGACCTGATTGTCTTTACACAAATTAGTTTAATGTCTAATGATGCATTTCTATTGTCCAGTCCTGACCAACTCAATAAGCCATGACTCTACATAGTTGCTTGCGATAAAATGTTGACATGGATTATCTGATCCCATATTTAAAAATGTCTTTATTTTCCCCTAAAAATCAAATTTGATCCTTACTATCACTTTTGATAACAGATTATCTTTTTTTAAATTTTGTTTTGCAAAATTCTCTACTGTAACTTCAGAAAGATTTTTCTGCCCGATAAATGATTAGGTTTTCTCTTTGATACCTGCTTGAATATGGCTTGATGAAAATACATAAACATAATATGTCAGTAGACATAATTGCAAAAATTAGACATGTTGTCATGAATACAATCACACACACACACACACACCATGTCAGTAAGTTTTATACAATTCATCCAAACCCCATTCACAACATTTTTTCACACACACCAGTAAATATCACCGAATATGAGACATGAACTCATGCATTAACAATGCAGAAGTGTGACCTGAGGCCAACCAGTCATGTTTGACCTACTGTTTGACCATCTGCCTTGTTAGAGCCATACTTACTGTAACAGATGGTGTCCTGTTTGTAACAGCAGTGCACATTTGTAAACTGCACAGTACAGGTACAGTAAAGGGGTTATGCAAAGTATTTCAACATCCATAAATTATGAGTTCATTAAAGGTTTTTCTAAGGCACCAGCCTAAGCCAGAATATTACAATGTAAGGGAAAACCGCTTGACGGCTTTTACAAAAGGGCTGCAACGGGCTGCTGTTTTACCATGAAACGCTTTTCGGGTTGGCATTTTCTCTTCGTCTCTATCTTATATATCCGCTCTCTCAATCACAGGTGCCCTGAACCAGCATAACTGGGGTAAGAAGTACCCTCTGTGTAATGGTGCCAGGCAGTCTCCCGTGGACATTGATGAAACGTTTACCCAGGTCAGGCTGCAGTTTCAAAACCTACAGCTAGAGGGCTGGAACAAACTGACAACAGAGTCCAGCACCATTCACAACAATGGGAAGACAGGTACATTCCTCTACATTATATATATATAAAAAAAACCTGAAGTATCACATATACATAAGTATTAAAACCCTTTACTTCCCACACCTTGACAGGGGGATTTGCTAGCATTCTTCTTTATATATTTCTCATGCCCATTTAGGTTGGATGGGGACTGTTGGTGCACAGCCATTTTCAGGTCTCTCCAGAGATGTTCAATAGGGTTTAAGTCACTGGGCCACTCTAGGACATTTGCAGAGTTTCCCTGAGCCACTCCCTGGTTGTCTTGGCTGTGTGCTTAGGATTTTGGTCATGTTGGAAGGTGACCCTTTGGTCTAGTGTAAGGTCCTGTGTGCTGGGTAACTGATTTTCATTGAGCATATTTCTCCACTTTACTCCATTCAGCCTTCCCTCAACCTTGATCATACTCCCAGTCCCTGCAGCATGATGCTGCGGGGGAGATGGTATATGGTGGGTGATGAGCGGTGCCTGGTTTCCTCCAGATATAATGCTTAGAATTAAAGCCAAACAATTACATCTGTTTTATCTTGTTCCGCACAGTGTAGGAGTCCTTCCGTTTTTTTTTTTTTATTGGAAACCAAGCAGGCTTTCATGTGCCTAGAATGAAGAGATGCTTCTGTCCAGCCACTCTGCCATTAAGCCCAGATAGGAAGTTTGTCCCACCTTTACACAGGGTCTCTGGAGCTCAGTCAGAGTGACCATTAGGTTCTTTGTCCCTTCTCTTACTAAGACCCTTCTCCCCCAGTTGTTAAGTTTAGCTGTGTGACCAGATCTTGGAACAGTCCTGGTTTAAGCTTCTTCCATTTTGATTTATAGAGGCCACTGCGCTTATGGGAAACTGAAGTGCAGCAGAAATGTTTGGTAGCTTCCCCAGAGCTGTGCCTTGCAATTATCTTGTTTCTGTAGTCTGCAGGCAGTTCCTTTGACCTCATGGCTTTTGTTCTGATAAAGTCTGCATTTTCAGCTGTGAGGCCTTCTATAGAGAGGTGTGTGCCTTTCCAAATCATGTCCAATCAATTTAATTTACCACAGCTGGACTCCAGTCAAGGTGTAGAAACATCAATGATGAAGACAAATGGGAGGCATGTGAATTATATTTAAACTTTTGTTGCAAATGGTCTGAATACTTATCTACATATAATATTTCAGGTTTTCCTTTTTACAAAATTTTCAGATATTTCAAAAATTGTGTGTTTTCATTATGGGGTACTGAGTGTAGATTAATCAGGGGAAACATGAATTATGAATAAACTAATGAAGTATCAGACTGAAATATAACAAAATTGAAAAAAGTCAAAGGAGTCTGAAATCTGAATGCACTGAGTATCTGAATGCACTTTAAACCAAGAGCATATCAAAGCAGCAGCCAAAGACGCACAGTACAGTACATGTACAATAGTAGATGATTTTGACATCCTAACAACATCTTAATCCCTAGATGTGGGGAGAAGCTTAACTTTCCAGATCCAGATAAAACTCAGAGTTAAATGAAGGAGTGAAGAAGGAAGGATTAGTAGAGAATCAGTCAGACAATGGGGAAAGAGAAATGAGCGAGAGAGCAAGTAATTGAGAGAAGTACCCAGAGGGTCAGCAGTACCGAGAGAGAAGTAAGATCAATGTCAAGAGGCAGAGATGAAACTGAGTGACAGAAAAAATGCAACAAAAGCGCAAGAGGAGATTTCTATAAAGAGAACAGGAGCAGGTGAAAGAAATAAGGATGATGGGACAGTGACTGGAAATGCAGCATGTGGAGAGATGTCTGGCATGATAAGCAAATGAAAGCTGTCTGAGCTATCGTCACCATCTTTTGAACAGTGCCTGGGCTGTGTTTGCCCATCTCAGTCTGTGCACATCTGTATGCTAATGGGACTAGAATTAATCTCCTCTGAGGAAATTGCGTTAAAGCTGATTATTGCATAAGTGGCATGATGTTATAAGAGAACTTGATGCCCTGCACAGTCACACTTACCACTCACTAGAAAGGAAGTGAATATAAAGAGGACACTAGTCAGAATGACAAAGGAACCAAGCTAAATCTTGTCCTGTCAGTCATGAAAAGTCCCCAGACATACTCCTGACAGATACATTTTGTTATGCAAATCAGTCCCTCTAGGATTTTGGAGACTTTATTGTGATTGTTGCAGCCAAAAATCCCTAAACTTAGCTTTTCTTTAAAAAAACTATCAGTGACTTTTTCTGTATTCCGCCACAACTTTTCAAAGTAGTTTACTACTGTTTTGTGTAAACATCATGAAATGACCTTAGGTGGGCTTTAGTACTAAGTTACAGGAGTAGCTGGTTGCAGACTTCTTCTGCATATTAGTGGCTTCTTAGAGCCCACAAAATTAAATACATTATCTTGGAAATCATATGTTTTTTCTCTTATCATCATTAAAGGACTCATTTGCCTTTGTGCACAGGTTTTAACTTTAATAAAGTATAATAACAGAGCATTATATTCAGTCATTAGCTGCAGAGTGGAGGTCAGATGGAGTGATCCCGGAGTGACTGAAGTTAAGATCTCAGCAACAGATCTTAACTTATTAATAATACATTACTTTATTTAAAATAGTACCAGTAGGGAGAACAACAAAACCCCTCCAGCAAAGAGCAGCTGCAAAGAATAATCAGAGAAGGAAAGCAGAACATGTCTCTACAGATTTGTGCAAGACTGGCATCATTTGTGCTCAGGACGATCAGCTCCATCGTCAAAAATAAATTCAGGCATACACGATAAAAAAAAGAAATCACATTTAAATACACATTAAAAAATTGCACTTTGCAATTTAACTCATAATTTGCTTGTGTTTTTGGTCTTTTCAGCGGGGTTTAAAATTCTTCATAATAGTGAAGCATAAGTAAGTCTGTGTGTTTTAGTGGTCATTGATCTGGAAGAGGAGTTTTTCGTGAGTGGAGGAGGACTGAGCTCCAGGTTCCGTGCTGGTAGAATCACCTTCCACTGGGGACGCTGCAATGCGACATCAGATGGGTCTGAACACAGCCTGAATGGGATGAAATACCCTCTGGAGGTAAAGGAATAAGGCATGTTTGTGTAGCCTGTAATACATGTACTGTCCATGATCACCTACAGTACTTGTTTCTTGCTTATTCAGATGCAGATCTACTGTTACAATCCAGATGACTTTCATAGTCTGGATGAGGCGATCAAGCAAGGAGGGAGGATCTCTGCTGTGGCTGTGCTCTTTGAGGTAGCTGAATTTGTTGACCTTTAGGGATCAATCTGTTCCTCCTCAAATAAACTACAAGCAGTTTTGTTTAGGCCTGTCCATGAAATGCCAAACAGAAGATTGTGTTCTTCTCTGCAGATCAGCCAGGAAGACAACGAGAACTTGAATCCTGTGATAGACGCTATCAACACTGTGAGCAGGTTTGGTACGTCACTTCTACATAATTGTGCATCACCGCTTGGTAATAATTAACCTGTAGCTGAAAATTTTCAAATGGATCTGGATTAACATGCCCTGCTCTGTTAATGATAAGGATTATGTTTGTAAAGCCACACACTGAACACTGTACAAACCTAAACTAACTGTTATAAAGACAGATGAAGAAAAAAAAACTGTGTATTTTAGTCTCCTTTTCAACCCAACTAGTACCTATAATTATAAGAAGCTAAAATACTTTATGTATAGTTTTACCAAAAGAATTATTAGATCTAAACCGTTTGTAAAAGAAGTGGCCTTTCAGCAAGCAAAGGAAAAAAGTAAAATGGTATGTTTAGGAAAAATCTTTCAGTCAAAAATGTGTTATTTGTTGTGGCATTGCATTACTCACTGGGAGTACTCACTTTTTGTCTTCAGGTAAAAGCAGGTCTATAGAGGCTTTCAATTTGCGCTCCTTCCTGCCTAATAACACCGATAAATATTACATCTACAATGGCTCACTGACTGCTCCTCCCTGCTCTGAAGTGGTGGAATGGATAGTCTTTAAACACACGGTGGCCATATCGGAAACACAGGTCAGTAACGTTTATTACCACCCACTGTCACAAATGCCTGTTTCTTTCTAAACATTTCAGTAGGTATGAATAAAGAAAATCCACTCTTATAATTCTTATTAATAATATCCTTCATGAAAAAGCTTGAAATCAGTAAAAGCTGATGCAGTTCTGTGTCTGTTTAGAGGTCACAAGCTTTATTAAAATTTTAACACTGTTTGTATTGTAGATGCATGTTGCCATTGTCATAAGCTTCGAAATTACAGATGCTCATTTAAAAATCGCGAAAACTATCAACACTGGTCTTGGACACACTGCTTCTCTAAAAAGTAACGCCATGGCTGCCTTCACTCGTGTCTGGTTGTACTTTGTGGCTGGTCAGGTCAGCTGTCTTTGACATCTTGCAACAAAATGTAAACAAAATGTCACAGTGAGGTGATGCAGTGGGACAGGTTTAGTCAAAATGTGAATGTGAACAGAATAGGGCTTCTGCACCCGCATGATCTGGTAATAAACGGGCCTGTCATGCAGCAACAACAACAGCAACAAAAGATGACACTTTAAGGTTACTGCAGTTTTATTGCAGGCTATAAATGTTTAAAGGCCTCTAACGAGTGGTGACTTTGGATGAAATCATTCGTGTAGTATTCATCAGTTATGTAGCAGAATAGTGGAAAGTGAATGAGTTTATGGTTCTATGTATTCACACGTTTGTGTAAGGGAGTCAACACACTTTTTGATTTTTTCAGTTGCCAATTTCGTTCTGTCCCCCCCTTATTCTCTCTCTGATCTCTGTGGCTGCATCGGTCTGTCTCTCCATCACCAGTTAGAGGTGTTTTGTGAGGTGATGACCATGGAGCAGGCTGGTTACGTGATGCTGACGGACTACCTGCAGAACAACTTCAGGGAGCAGCAGCAGCAGTTTATGGGTCAAGTGTTTGCATCTTACACCGGAGTGGAGGATGTGCTCACACCGAGTACGTCATCAGGCACCAAACCACACACACACTTTCTGCTCATTGGTTTTTACCTCATTTAACTTTTCATACACATCTTAGCTTTACTTGTCAATCCCCAGGAAGATCTGCTTTTCACACTGATGGAAAGTAACTCAGTACATTTACCCACAAACTTTACTTAAGCAAATGACTTACAAATTACTAACTTATGCAAATATGCTAATTAATTAACTGCAAGTACGATATTTCTATTTGAATGGAGAAATATCGCAATTGAATTCATTCAGTTAATTGTAGACAAAATATACAATTGTTTAGCAAAATAAGAACAGCTCCATCATCTTTATATGTGGTAAAAAATCTTGAAATTAAAAATTTGTAATTGAATTGACTGTGTTCATACCCCTTAACTTTTTCCGAATTTTTACGTTCCCATGCCACCAAGCTCAGTTTGATGGCATCCTTGAAACTAAAATGTACAAGTACAATAAGTTACAAAACAGACCAGAAAGTGAGATTTGTACTCAGATTATGGGCTAAGAAGGTAGGATTGATCAAAAGTGCTGCTAACTCCCCTGTGATACAACTTTTTGTGCTGTGAAAAATCCTTGAGAGCTTTAAATATTTCACCAGTTTAATTTAAACCACGTATTGAGCAGCATGGCGGAGAAAATTGTCCCCAACCCCGTTTGGAAATCAATGTATGGAAATATGAAATATTACTCTTTTCCATGACCCCCATCAGTTTCATCTGTAGCTGTATCTCTGTCCTCCAAGGTCAGAATCATCATCATCATGATCATTGAAAGATATCATTCATGATGCTCTCCATCTCTGTGAAGTCGACCCTCGAGCAAAGCGGGTTTTTTTGGGTTGCCAGGGAGCTCGACTTTGTAGTTCAGCACCCCTGTTCCTTAGCACAGGCAATTTATTTTTCAGCTCTTTTTGAAATTGAAATAAAGTATTCAGAAATTCAGAAAAGAGCCTTTTTGCTTGTAACAAATTCATGCACCCAGACAGACACACACCCACACCCACACACACCTTCCACTTATTGCCACACTCACCTCCTTAGCTCGGCTTTATAAAATTTATTTTTATCTATTTTGGTTTTCTGTGTGGTCTATTAAAGCAGCAGCTGTGAACTTAAATGCCCTGTTTAGATTTGGATTTTGGACCGTTTCAGTCACATTTTTAAACGTCCTTTTGGTCAAATTTTACGTGTCTCACCCACACAAATGAATTAGAATTAAACATCAGTCCAAACCTTCTTTCTTTCAATTGTCTCTAGCCTGCAGCTCAGAGCCAGAAAATGTTCAGGCTGATGCCCAGAATGACACAACCATCGTAGTGACATGGGAGCGTCCCCGTGTGGTTTATGACACAACCATCAACTGGTACACAGTCACCTACCAGAGACTCCAGGGCCAAGACCAAGAAAAGCAAGAGTACAGGACCGATGGAGACCAGGACGTGGTATGAAATATCTCTTGACAAAAACAGCACCCACATGTACGCGTATCATCTACAGTCTAAGTCATTCCTCTTTCTCTTGAGTTGGATATTTGGATGTAAAATGCTGGAATTTTATTTAACCTCATTTAATCTGTTACTCTCAGGATGTAGAAAGTTGAAAGAAATGTCAAAGCACAAATATTTCAGTGTGTTTCCCAACCAGGGGTCCTTGTTACCCTGGAGGTTCTTCTGCAGTCATCTAAGTGGAGGATAAAACACTAAAATATAGAAATTATGGTTTTGAAAAGCATCCACATAATTATAATAACCTCGTTTTTTAAATAGTGTTAAAAAGCTTTAAGGTTCAAATTAAATTAAAATAAACACATTTAGGATGCTGGTAGTAGGGTTGGTGATTGGGAGCAATTCAAGTAACTTAAACTCTGTTACTTGATAGGGGGCCATTATCCCCAGCCTGCTGGGCAACAGCAGCTACGTGGTTCAGGTGGTGGCTGTTTGTACCAATGGACTCCGAGGACGATGGAGTGACCAGATTATAGTGGACATGCCGTTAGAAGACCCTGGTACAAACACACATAAACTTCCATTTTAATTGTCACATTCATTTAAACCTAATTGTAAGTGTTTATTTTTTTCCCTCTCTTTAGAAAGTGATTCAGATCCTGACTTGGTCAAAAAAGATCTTGAAGTCGCCAGGGAGGTAGGACACACTTTGTCTCTGGTGTTTCACCTTACACCTCCCTGCATGTTTCATTTTGCTGAGTTACATTGTGAAGCTGAAGCTTGACCTGTGTTCAGTCATATACCGAAGAGGCTAAGTATTATGTAAATGATTGTGTAATTGTGTTAGTAGAGGCTTCTCACTGAGCGTGTGAGAGCCTCACATAAAGTTATTTTCCAGCCTACTACTATGTTACTCACTGATTAAAATTATTTTTCACAATTCCTTAGTTTTAAGTTTTCAGTTATAAACAAGACAAAATTACCACTATTGTGACTTTGTTGCAATGTTTATATTGACTAAAGTATTTATAAAAAGGATGGTGTGGAAGAGTGCATTAATGTAATGCATTAATATAATGCTCCTCAGCACAACTATTGTCACCTTTTTGACAGGTTCACTTAAATACTGAGAAATCATAACCTTGGAAAAGTAGAATTTATGCCAGAGCTGCTGTATTGGATTGCATAATATTGTACAGGTGCACTTAATGAAGTGGCCATAGACTGTATATTTATTATTATCATTAATTTACATAAAATGTTAGTATGGAGGCTGCTACTATGCGCACTCCTCCAGAACTTGCTTACTTACTAAACTATATTACAAAACAGGCTAAACGTGCATCCGGTGGCTGTTGTTTTAATATACAGTATTTATAACAATTAGCTATTAGACAAACTCACTAGTTTAACCCATATTCGTGATCACACCAGGCAGAGCTGACATTACCATTTAACATTTATGCTTGTGTGTTGGGTATGTTAATGACATTAATAACATTAGTCTTGTGCCTAGTGTTAAAGTAAAAGAGTTGTCCACCCAAGTGTCTCACATCAGCAGGACTCTCAAACAAATTATATATATATGTATTTTGTATACATCCGAAAGTCTGAGACCATCTTTACACAGTAGTACTTTCCTCTTCCCGGTAGGTGTTACCTAAAGCCAAATTGGAGAAACCTGAGGACAATAATCAAGTGGATTTGTCTCTAGAGGACCATAGCCCAGTGGAGGAGATCCCAGTAGAGCAGACCAGAGTTTACCAGAACCAACCAACACATCACCTTAACCAGCCCAGAGACCAAACCCACACCCTTCCAACCCCAAAGGCCCCATCTGACTCTTCCGTTTCACATAAAAGTCAACTAAACCAAAACGTGATAAAGAAACCCGGCCGAAACGGGACTAAACCAGAGGATATGAGTCAGAACTGGATTGACGAGGTCCAGAGGATCCCAACACACCGGGCATTAACTAATACAGGATTCGATAGCAATGGTGCGGTCTGGGTAACTGAGGTAACTGACCAGCCAGGCTTCCTGTTTCCAGTTGCTAGGACCACGACCCTGCCGACGAATCGTCGACAAATCACAGAAGAGGCTTCTTTAATAGAATTGGTACGTGACTTTTTTTTCTTCTTTTAAATCATTCTATTTCTGTTGTATTTTGTAAATCAAAAAAAAAAAAAAACTTCAGGTAATGTGATGTAATGCAATGCAATATAAGTTCCAAATACTAAAATTCTAAATCAACATTATCCAAAGATTTGTCCAAGATTCTTGTTGTTTCTTCACCCAGTACCCTATTTAATAGCCACTTGTCCCCCTGTATTTTCACTTCATAGTCAAAGGACCTCAGTCCACCAGACCAAGCAAGTGAAAGTGGAATCCCATCTCCACAGTCAGAACTGTACACCCCTCCTGTGGAGGACATTCAAGTCACAGATATCTTCTATGAAGACATGTTCCACAGCTCTCTACTGGAAACCACCACCTCCACTGCAACAGTGTCTGCTGCCACTCTAGTGCCAGGTCAAATTTACCAGTAACAGCTTTTGCTTTTTGTGCAGTGCCTAAAGCTGAGCTTATCATTTTTTAAACACGATGTACTCTGCTCTTTAGCTCAGGGAAGACCGTGCTCCACCATTACCGTGCTCATGATGTGATATGTTTTAACATCACCACACATTAGATTACATCATAGCATCTCAGATCATGTCACATTATATCAGGTAGGATTGCATCATGACTTCTTTGTGTCCATTTTGTCCCTCAGCTAGTAAAATGGATAAAGATTCCCGTCTGTCCAGTGACGTCCCTGTAAAAAAACCTCTACCAGAAACCACGACTTCAGTTTCCTCGAACCCTTCCTCTCTCTGGATCACGGAAAGAATGGCAACTGCCAGCAACAGCCTCACCGATTCAGTCTACAAAACATTCACCACCTCTTCTCTCCTCAGGGTGCTGATGCACACAACCCAGCCCATGTTCAACGGTAAGGAAAAACAACCAAGAACTCTTTGTCCAGACGTAGATCACATACTGTTTACAATCATGTAACTTCCAGTTATGGTTACCAGTGTCTAAAAATACCTGGGACTTACAAGATTGCAGATTGGTAGAAATACTGTACATATTATCTGGTGGTGGGTAGAGAGGTGAACTTAATTATGGTGGTTGGTCGTCTTTCTCTTCTAATGGCCCACTGTGGTTATGCTGCAGTAATCACTGCTATGCTCTGTGATCATGGTGGTATGTGTTGTTGGGGTATGATGTTGATAATGGTGGTAATGGTGGCTAATGGTGATAATGATGATGCTCGAAAACAATAATGTGGTGTTTATGATGATTATAGTGATGATCAACCGCTTCCTTACTCTTTGAACTAGTTCATAAAAGATTCTTTTAGCATGTTGCTGCTCCACATGAGGTCAAATTTTTCTTGCTTTAGTTTAATCTTCTTGAATCCCCTCAAGCTTGGTGATTAGCAGCATCTACTTCTGGGAGCTGTTTATGTCCCCCTGGGTCTGCATTCCTTTGTTTGGCTCAATGGTGCACTCTGTTGGTGTGTTTTTCTTCTTCCTCTTCTTCTTCTTAAGGAAGGCAGACTTCCCTTCAATTTGAAGGTTTCCCTTTTTTTCATCTTTACCAGGATGCCATAAATCAGGCATCTATTCAATCCAAAGCACAACATATATTCTCTTTTTCTTTGCATTTTGCGTATGGCAGAAAGCTTTTGCTTGTAGACATTTGATTCTGTCTTAATTTCTGTCCTTAAGTCAAGCTGTCCACCATATGTGGAGAGTTCAGTTCTTACATCTTTTCTGATGCAAGAACACACTTTTTGAAAGGAATCACTTCAATGCTGTAGTTTCCTCGTAATGCAGTTTTTTCCAGACTTGACCATTTGACCACTTGGGCCTTTCTTTCAGCAAATAAACCAACGTCCACGTTTGAGTCCTCTGACTCAACAAACTCACCTAACAATCCCATAAGAGTGATTAACCCTGCAAAGGCTGCAGTATCTGTTGAAGGAGATTTTTTGAGTTTTAATACTCCATCTGTCAACCCCTTTAATGAATTCATCAGCCATTTTCGTCCTTCTCCTGACCTGCCTGAAGCTAAAAGGAGCGGCGTTGTGTTTCATAATGATGACAAGACAACTGAAGAGCACTTAATTGTCCAGCTACAAATGGATTCAGAACTCCATCAGAACTCTACCCCTTCAGTTTCTAAAGATCACTTAAGTGCTGCATACTCCCTTTCTCTGCTGCCTTATTATGACTCGAGTACAATCGAAGTATCGAAAACAAACACTGGTGAATTAAATACACCTCGTGCTCAGAGTGATGGTACGATTCAAGATGGTCAGAACATCTCACTACATCCAAACGATGTCAAGGAAGCCAGGACAGGTTTTACTGAAACCAGTTCAGCCACATCTTTCTTTGAATCTAAAGGTTTAGATTTGTCAGACAGCTTAACTGAAGACAGTGGTTCAGGCTTTAGCCTTCACAGCAACAGGCTGAATCAGGACTCTGACATTGTCACTACAATCAGCACTTACCTTTTTTTGACTTTTCCAGCTTTAACTGATGCTACAAAGAGTAAATCAACTGCGTTTGTGATGAGCACCGAAGTAGATAATGATAGGGATGGTCAAAGGAGCACAGGAGGTGGCAGAAAAGAGTTGGAAATGGAGGTAGAGAACTGGACGGAGGAGAATGAAAGTGAGTTAAGTGGTGACAAAGAAGAAAAGAGAAGCGCACAAGACACTGGAAATCAGACAGTGAGCAAAGTTGACGGAGAAGCAGATGACGATGTCCAACAGCTCAACAACACAGCAGGCTGTGACATGCTGAAAGAAGAAGAGAGAGAAACTGAAGATGAAACTGTAATAGGAAACATAATGTACACTGAGACTAGGACTGAGGCTGAAATTGAGACCAATTTAAGAGGTTTTAACTGGCCTGGGGACATCAGTGGTTCTGGAGAGGGAAGTGGAGATAGAGGGGTAGACGGTAAAGGACAGGAAAAGAAAGTCAGTGACGATAAAGAAAATATCAAAGACGTAGCTGAAACAGCAAGCGATGGCAAAGGTAGCAAAGAAGTTATAACTGGAAGGCAAGATGGTCTCCGGTTGTCTGCCAGTCGGGATACATCTAAAGTAGGTCTCCTGCTGTTAGGCAGCAATGAAGGAAAAAGCAGTGATGGTGAAGATAGACACGATGAACATGATCAAAACAAAGGCCTTGACGTACCAGTTGTTGAGGGTACCATAACGGGGGCGCACGCCGAAGGAGGTGGTAAAGAGGAAAGTGATGTAGCTGTAATTGGACAGAGTTTGCAGCGGTTTTCAAGTGTCGATGGGTTGTTGTTTGATCCTCCAAGTCCTGTCTTGGAGCATGTTGTCCCTGTGCTGAGACTGACAGATGCCAACAAGGTTACAGATGAGCAGAAAGAAGGTAAATATTATATATTGTCCAACTTTTTTTCTCAGCTCTGCCTTTTTGTGACAAATAAAGGGCTCGGCACACTTATTTTTTCAGTTTAACATTTATATTTATTCTAACAAATTGTGTTATTTCTTGTCGAAACACCCAACACATTTCAGTGTGCAACAACCAAGTGTTTTATTGTGAAAAGAGACTAAAATTGAAATAAAATGATTAGTGTTATGTGAACAGAGTCATTTTTAAACCCACAATGTCATTTTACCGGACTCTGCAGCTCATAGAATTATTTTAGTGTCTTTCAGCTTCTTCATTTGTATTTATGGCCCAAAGTTCACTGTTTTGCTTTACAGCTGTCATCAGTGTCATTTCCAGTTGTTTTCAATGAAAAAAGGCCAATTTCAATGGAAATTGTATTTATATTAGTTTCATAAATAACAAATGTTAAATTTAACAATAAAAAATTAGGTGGTTGAACACAGTGGAGAGTTTTATATTTAAAGAGAGAGAAAGAGAGAGATTTCCATAAAGAGATGGCAAAGTCGGAGCTAAAATCAGAGTGAATGTTGAACTTACTTTCACCAAATCAACGGCTGTGAACTATAGTTTAGGAACTCAATTGTCACATAAAATTTAAAAGATGATAAAAGTGTTCCATTTATAGCTTGTTATGCAGCTGTTAATACACGTTTAATATGCCAGTGACGCATTAGACACTAAAGATTGAGGAAAGCTAAATTGCATCAGTATTATTAAATTCAATTTTTCTTTTTTCTTAACATGTTTGTAATATTTTTTCAGGCCCGGCTAATATTTATTTTTCTATATCTCTTTAATCATTTTCTTCATCGCTGCTGCAAATCTCTCTCTCTTTCTCTCTGTGTCTCTGACTCTCCTCACACACTCTGTTTCTTTATCTTTGTTTTCAACCAACTACATCTCGATCATCGTATTTTTATCTCTCCCCTCTCTCAGAGGACAGCAACAGCAGCCATGAGTCTAGAGTGGGGCTGGTTGGAGGCGGAGAGAGGGAGAAGAGGACAGTTGTTCCTCTGGCCGTGGTCTCCACTCTCACCATCCTCTGTCTGCTAGTCCTGGTGGGCATACTCATCTACTGGAGGTACATATACATAAGCACACGCAATTAGTATCTGTCAGCATCAAATTCCCCTGAGTAGTTACTTTATATTCTGATTTGTGTTGCAGAAACTGCTTCCAGGCCTCTCATTTCTACCCAGACGACAGTGCATCACCTAAAGTCATATCTGTTCCATCTACACCCCTGATACTGGCCACGGGTATAAACACACACATTAACATTGAGAACCGAGTGAGAAGATTATCACTGTGATATCAAATGCTGCCGAGCTGAGGTGTGTGCATTGAAATGTTGACTCTTTTGGTACAGATGGTCATGAACCGATGAAAGTGAAGCAGTTTGTGAAGCACGTCATGGAGCTCCACACCACCAGCACATTCTCCAAGGAGTTTGAGGTGCGTGGCATTTTTATCATTTCACTCTAGGAAAAGATCTGTGGCCTTCCTTCACAAGAGCAACATAAACATAACATTTTGAATCACAAAGCTTTATCTAGCACATTAGGACCAATTACCTGTGGTTCATGCGTTTAAGTATTCGGAACCTCATTCGTCATAGCTCCTTAATGCTCGTCCACATCTCTCTTAACATCATGTGCTTCAGGAAAATCGTTTGGCACGATGTTGTTGTAACTTCGTGTACATGTCCAACATGTTTAATCAGCTGTATAGTAAAAGGGGGTACTAACCATAGCATTGCTACTTGGGTATCAGATACACAAACACATCAGAGAGAACTTAAGATTTAAAAGGCAGGTTTGCCAAACATGGGCTGTTGGAAACTACATATCAACCTGTCAGACTGGTAAAAGACTTAGCTGTGCTTGGATAAGGTATTTAATATCAAAATATTGGTTTGTTTCATGTTTGAGATGGATCCGTTTCAATGGTAGGGATATCTGCATGGCATTAGTCACCTCTGTTTTACAGCATGAACATCCTGATAGAAATAAGTGAAGCATACTTCTATAGCGATGTTTTCTATAGCTGCACAACAAACCTACATGTTTCTGAAGCCTAAATCCTCACTGAGAAAAATGAGGCCGAATTGGTGGAGCAAATGAGCAGGTCACAGATTTGGAGATACACATGAGCCTTTTAGGTTTTTGCACAATCAACATTTCACGGTATAAGACATTAGCAGAAGGCTAATACACATGCAGAGCTCAGGTGGGAATATTTCACGCTTAGTGCCACCTCTCTGTGTGTATCTGAACCTCATGTTTCTGTACCTGCACTGACTCCTTGTCTGTCTGTCATCTTGTCCCCCTCCTGTCCACTCCCCTGTCACCATCTTCACCATCACCGTCGTGCTTTCTGCATCCTCACTACCCTTCATTAGACTGTCAAAGAATCCTATGAGGTAAGACACCTACCACCCCTCTTCACTTGCAGAGCTGTCGTTTTCTGCTCTTTTGTCTACAACTCAGGAAAAAATTGTGGTTGTTCTAAAATGAAATGGGTCTGTTTCTACCCTCTGTTGATACGAGTTCATCCTGAAATGTAATAATTAAATGAAAAATTAAATCTTAATTTTTGCATCTGATCTGGTAATAATTTTTTGCAACGCTGTTGTTGCATAATAAAGTGGCTTAAATGTTACGTGTCTTTCCATTTATAGTCAACGTTCTCCCTCACAGCTATTGTAAAAACTTTAAAACTGGATTCACACACAGTAGCATCAGTCTTCCACACAGTGTATCAGGTTCTCCAGTATATGAAGCTGACATGAGTGGACGAATCAGGGACTATTACAGTATAACCATAATATTGGCCATTACCTATGTCCTTAAGCACAACTGATCTCATACTAATTATTATTAAATTAATTAATTAATAATTATTTCTTTGTTATATTTTCATCATAGATACTACTACAATCTGATTATGACAGCACTGCCAGCTGCAGTAATGCAAACCAGCACGTCTACTTTTCCAGATAAAAAACAAACGCATTTGTTTTTCAATGCAGTGGCTCCAACCTGTTAATTTTTATAATTATCATGTTTAGCTTTCTCTGAACATTTAGCCTGATTCGTATGTGTGCTGCAATGTACATTGTGTTGTGTTTCAGGAGGTTCAGGCATGTACAGTGGACATGGGCATCACTGCTGAAAGCTCCAATCACCCCGACAACAAAAGCAAGAACCGATACATCAACATACTGGCTTGTACGTCACTATTCCAAATGGTCATTGCCATTAACATTTCATTGTGAAAACCCAACAATGCTGATTTGCGTTTTCCCTCTCTCAGATGACCACAGCAGAGTGAAGCTCTCCAACAGTTTGGACAGAGATGGGAAATGTGGCGACTACATCAATGCTAATTTTGTCGATGTAAGGACGCCTTTTTTGTCTTTACATTTACATTTAGATGCTTGTATCCAAAGTGACTACAAGCACTATGAGAACAAATGTTTCTGCTTCACAAGATGCAAGTGCAAGGTAGGAGAGATGTTTTTTACATATTGGAAGGAAGGTTACTCCGCCTGCGAAGTTTGGTAGTTCATTCTACCATCGTGGGACCTCTGAGCTGAAGAGTTTGGCTTGGGATCTTTTGCTCTGTGGTGTAGGGACAATATACATTCATTACAATATGCATTCATTCACACATCATTACCACTATCTGTTTTTTATTTTACCTAATAGCAGTTTTCTTTGCAGGGCTATGAGCGAACAAGGGCTTACATCGCAGCTCAGGGGCCTCTCAGAGCGAGCAGGGAGGACTTCTGGAGGATGATTTGGCAGCAGAACGTTGGGGTTATAGTCATGATCACCAACCTCAAGGAGAAAGGACGGGTAAGAGGTCACTCTGCTACAGCCTCAAACACCATTTTCAAGACAGTTATTTGGAAATTTTCATCAGATTTCTCAAATTGCCGGGTCTCACACATCTAGCAAATTTAGTGTTATTATTACTTTACCTGATGACATGTAGAGGTATTTTATTTTAATTTTTTCATGTCAGATACAGTGCTCCCTACAATTTTTTGCTGAAAAGAGACCAAATATTTACAAGGACAAATATGCTTCATATTCGTCTCCATCCTGCTACAGACAAAATGTGACCAGTACTGGCCAGAGGAAGGCCAGGAGGAATACGGGCCTTACCAGGTGACCCTGAAAAGCAGCAAGATCCTCGCTTACTACACACTGCGGATGTTCACTGTCAGAGATACGACAAATAAGGTACATCACGAAACGCAAATGTCATCAAACAGCTGCAGTAAAACACAGTAATACACTATGCACAAACTGGCGTTTACACATTGACAGATGCTATTACATTCTATGGATTCACCAGGTGTCTCAGAAGAAACTTGAACACACAGTCCTTCACTACCATTACACCCAATGGCCAGACATGGGCGTCCCAGAGTACACTCTACCTGTCCTGTCCTTCATCAGAGCATCTTCCCGGGCCCGGACACAGGAGATGGGACCTGTCCTGGTTCACTGCAGGTAGACTGCGTGTGCAAATCTGTGTGTGTGGGGTCGA
Organism: Channa argus; assembly: GCF_033026475.1. NCBI lineage: Eukaryota > Metazoa > Chordata > Actinopteri > Anabantiformes > Channidae > Channa > Channa argus. The sequence continues at coordinate 15,136,968 of NC_090217.1, read as the reverse complement.
GGTTGGTATTATACATTCCTACATTCCTACATGTTCGATTGTGTGTCTTAGTGCTGGTGTAGGAAGGACAGGAGCCTACATAGTGATAGACAGCATGCTGCAGCAGGTCCAGGACCAGGGGACAGTGAATGTTTTTGGTTTCCTAAAGCATGTCCGGACTCAGAGGAACTTTCTGGTTCAGACAGAGGTAAGTGACCTCACACAAAGATAAATACACTTTTACACATCGTTTTCCATTCCGCCAACTCTCATTGACTGAAAACACTGTCTTCCTCTTGTAGGAGCAGTATGTGTTCATCCATGATGTTCTGGTAGAGGCCATCTTAAGCCGGGACACCACTGTTACCTCTGACCTTCTCCACACCTACGTGTCTGATCTTCTGACCCCTGGAGCGTCAGGCAGGACCCGCATGGACAAACAGTTTAAGGTATAGCAGCTTTTATTCCCACCTTGTATATACTTGTAAATTAAACATGATGATTTGGCCTTTTATGTTTATCCATATTCTTCTAATTTACCTTTACACAGCGAATCTGCCTTTTTTTTTTTTTTTTTGTTGTGTTTCAGTTGATCAGTCAGCGTCAGGCAAAGCATGCAGACTACAGCACTGCTCTGAAGGATGGCAACGCTGAAATGAATAGAGCCAGAGCATTGATGCCCGGTAAGCAAGGTCCTTTTACTAACTGGGAAAAGCAGAAGGACCCTGCCAATTAAAACTCAGAACTACTGTTTACCATTAGGTTTGCTAACATTTCCAAAATTGTAGGTCTATCATATGAATATTCATATAGACAATATGCTCAATATGGTGGGTCATGTTTTATTACTTCTTCTGATATGACATTTGTTATTAGAGCCGATATCAATTTTATTTTGTGTATATAACTTAATAAATTCTTATTTTGTCAAATGACCCCACTGGACAAAAACAGGCCATGGAATATTCTACTGTACTATAGCTACATAAAACCTAAAAATGCTTTAAGTGACCTTCAAAGAGTTTTCTAAGCACAAGATAGTAATTGTAGAATTGTGTATTACAATTTGTTACCTTATTTTTCTTTTAGATCACATTTCTGACAAACTTACACTTAATTACACTTTTAAGTCATCGGTAAACTGGAACATAGGACACTGTATTTTCAGGTGTTTTATTGCTACTATTAACTACTACGCTGTGTTTTTCTGTAGTGGAGAGATCCAGAGTTTGTCTAACAGCTTCAGAAACCAACTCCACCGGCTACATTAACGCCTCCTATGTCATGGTAAGATGACTTCCATTTTGTAAAGATCGCCTTTCTTGCATTTAATTCAAAATAAATCAAAAATAAATAAATAAATATTTGATGAGAGTTTAAGGCTGCTTGTGTTTTCACAGGGACATCACCACTGTAAAGAGTTCATAGTGACCCAGACTCCTTTAAGTAGCACAGTGGCAGATTTCTGGAGAATGATTTGGGAACTGAATATTCACACTGTTGTGCGCCTGCCGGACACACACTGCCAGGTCCGACACATGCACACACACACACACGTGCGTGTTCTATATAACGTCCAAATTACTGTATATAACACAGTCTTTTGTGTTGACATGTTTATGTCAGAGTGAAGAGGGGGAAGGTTGTGTCTACTGGCCCAATAAAGACCAGCCAATGATCTTTGAAGGTTTCATTGTGTCACATTTAGAGGAGCAGTATACTGGTCTGTCCAATGATGACAGACTTTTGGTTCAGGACTTTACTTTGGAGTCTCCACAGGTAACACACACCTAAAAATAATTTACAGTAACGGTTAAAGACCATTTCTAGAGAATTATTATCTCTTACAGCGAGTCCCCTTCGTTCTGTTTTTCTCTGTATCCTCCTAGAACAATTATGTGTTGGGGGTTCGTCAGTACAGCACCTCCTGCTGGCCAAACCCAGACAGTCCCATCAGGAACAGTTTTGATCTGGTCAACATAGTCAGAGAGCACAGCAGACACACAGGTGGACCTGTAGTTGTACATGATCCGTAAGTCCAAAACCGACTAGCTCTCTCTACTATGGGACAACCATCAACTACCATGACCACTATGGTTTGCTGTATCTGACAGTGTGTGTCTATGTGTGTATAGTTTGGGAGGTGCTACATCAGGGCTCTTCTGTGCCCTCACCACGCTGTCCAGTCAACTAGAAGAGGAGGGAGCAGTAGACATCTACCAGGTGGCACGGATGACCAACCTTATGAGGCCCGGGGTATTTAATGACATAGTAAGTGCTGGAACATACACACACATTTCATGTTAAACAGAGTACTCGGTACAGTATATAGTACATGACACACATTTTTACTACAGGAGTGTTACAATAGCAATGAGGTCTGTAATGCTGCTTCAGATGTCAGGTTTAGGAAATAGCAGGTGATAAAAGATCAGGATTATTTTGGCTGCGGAATATTGCAGGTGCACCAGTGAAGCTGTGTTTTGTCCCCATAGGAGCAGTTTCAATATCTGTACCGAGGCGTTCTTAGTCTGGTGAGCAGCCAGGAGGACCAGAGAGCCCTGCAGAGTCCAGAAACCAATGGATCGGTTCCACTGGGACAAACCAACATAGCAGAGAGCCTGGAATCACTCATGTAGACATGACGTACACAAATACACAAACACTCACAAATTAAACACACAAACATGGCTTACACAGAGAAGGCATTACACAACAACACACACACATACACTAGAGGCTGGGGGGTGTGGGGACTGAGGCTGTGCCTGACATGTGCTGAAAGTGTGTGATTCATAGTTCTAAAAACTGACTAAAAGCCCCCACATTTTAAAATAAGAGATCTGCTACCTGGAGCTTTAAAGTCAGTATTGCTTGACATTCTGGATACACCCAGAATGTTCTGGCCAGCTAAGAACTTCCTTTATGACAAATTTGGGTTCTGTTTGTCATTAACAACTATTATACTGTCAGTGTTAGCATGGACAGCAGACAGAGCTAACAGATAGCGCTAAATCATCCCAAGACACACAGCTCTGGTGGTCTGACGTTAGTGTCCAAAAGGCTATGTAATGAAATGTAGTTGTAAAAGAGAGAAATATAGCATTATGTAATAAGTTACCCTTTGTAATGGGTTCATAAAGTAACTAATACATTTATTAATGCTGTATAGACAGACAACTTCTAGGCCATTAATAACATCAACTTTTGGATATCCAGGCTGTCAAAACATCCGACTAACCAAGCATATGACCAGTTCTTTCATGGAAAAAGGGCTACATATGACCCAGACCGCAATCCATTTATCAACATCTTATGAAGAACTCCAGACTCTGTGCCAATGGTATTATGACTACCTGATTTCCAAAGTATTAGTAAATAATTAGTAAATCTTCTCGAAAAAGGAATTAGCTACAACTTAAAGGCCTTTTAAAAAAACTTCATTATATATATAAAAAAAAAAAATCATAACAAAAAAGAACTTTACTGCCTTTCTAGCAAAAACCTACAAACTATGTCTTGCTTCTCAGAATGGAGCCTGGAGCTTCAATACTTTCTGAGAAAAGCCAGACAAGACTAAACAATTACATAGAATAAATTGACATATTGAGGTCAAAATGATTTTTTTCATTAGAAATAATTTTTCTTATAGACGAGAGGAGTCTATTTTTTTCAAGATTTTAATTCCTGACTTCTGTCTGTTTCTTTTACTTCTGGTCTGTCTCATTTACTCATTTTTAATTATTTTGCTATTGTTTTCTACGCTTGAATGCTTCTAAAAAAACTAATATAAGAAATTTAATTTGGAAAACACATTAAACCAAGATTCTTGAAAATATAGATTAAAAAAATGCCAAAAATTTAAATTGTGCAACAAATTACAAATTTGATTAGCCCCTATCTTTGTTTCAACATATTTTTTGCATTGCATATTAACCAGCAGAATGCAAACTTATTTACATATTTACATTTACTTATAAAACATGTTTTTAAATAACAAAAATCTCTAACTATTTAATTTCTTTGTTTATGACTGCTTGACTGTCTGATTTCTGGTACTTCGGTGCCTTTAGTAACTGGTGTTATTGTACTTTAAACCTGTTTCAAAACAGCTGTGTGACTAATATGCAAAAACGATGTGGGATTTTTAACTATTTTCTTGAAGAGCATCACTGCTGCATTGGCCATTTTCATTTTGTGTTTAAAAGTTGGAAAGGAGAAAAAAAAGTCAGACTTAGATATTTAAAAGATTTAATCTGGAATTTAAAGTGATATTCTATTCAAAATGTCTGTGTTAAACACTTTCTGTAGGTGGATGTGGGGGGAAAAAAGGGGTGGGGGGGGCAGATGGGCTCAGTTTGAAAGTATAATAATGGATTCCAATGGTAACCCATTTTCATAATACCACAACCTCTCAATCCAGGCGTGTAGGTGAATTTAATCAATTGAAAGAGAGTCAATGGATCATTAGTCTCGGAGATATTGTTGCATTCAATCAGTGTTCAGATGAGACAAAGCAGTGAAATATATTTTTGGGAGATTTTCAATTCCTGTAAACCTCCGTGCCACAGAGTGAGAATGGAATTCAAAGGCTGGGAGCTGTGCCTTTTCAGCCTGCACTTCTCCCAGCATCTCTTTGCCATTTGCAATGGCTGTTTTCTTATTGTTGATTTGTTATGTCAGACACGATTAATCAACCTCCGAATCTCTTTCAGTCGGTGTCTATCTGTTTTGCATCCATGTCTGCTGTTTCTGTGTAGCACAACAGGAGCTGCAGAATAAGACAAATGCCAGAGTGATTCAAACCTACCATTTAAACTGCCACGTCAAAACTCTGTGTGTAAATATCCCTGCATACATCAAAAGGCCAAATTACTGTATGTTTATACTGTATCTCTATATATTTTCTATTTTACTATACAAAGTTTTAGTCATTTACACATATATAACTGTGGGAAATCTATTTGATAATTTTAACCTGCAAATATTATGTTTATAGATTTAATGGAATGGTATTTCTCTTTATGATTACAGTAGCAGCTTATTGTCTACACGTTTATATCAATCTACAAACTGGTGCAGTTCATATATTGCAACAGGCTGAAGTGACAAGATTAAAGATTTATTTCAAACCATGACTGTGACAAAAACTTGTGTCTTCTTTGATGTAGGTGTGGATTTCTCAGTGAAAGCAGAAGAAGTAATCCCCCCCCTCGTTTGATTTACAGTAGGCTGAAAACTCCTCTTGTTTCATGTGAGACGTGTCTCAAACAAGTAATGACATAAGGAAGGAATAAGGAAAAATGAGATCTGTCATGCTTTTATTACTATAATACATTGTTTTGCATTGTCTTTCCGATAAATTTGTACATGACACGATAATAAAGACAAACATAAGTCAAAATACCAAAGCACAACAACAAAAGGTTAACAGGATTAAGTCAAAACCAAAAATATATATTTCTATATAATCTTATTAATATTTCACAATATGATGTAGCAGTCACATATAATAAAGTGTATATAGTGCATTTGGAATAAACCTCGTTATGCAGGTGTCCATACTTGGAGTAATTAAATGTTGCCTTTTTTAAATACAATTTTCCCATCTTGCCTTCACACTCTGCGCAGATCACAGCTCTTTATGAAGTATAGTAAAAGAGCTTTAATCCAATTTGTGATGTTTCTGGAGTCTCTCACACCTGATCTTCCCAATAACTACTGTCTTCCACATAATATTCATGGTTTTTGCAGTGTTTACATGCAGTCTGTATGCAAGGTGAAATCGCATTACTAAGGCTTGTTTTTTTATACAAGATGAGATTGTATAATCATTGTAATTATACAATAATTACTGTATAATTATAGTTATGCCCTGTGCGTCAGGGATCTTGCTTTTCTGGCATGTTTTAAGAAATGACATGATTACAAGTATTCAACATTTCTTTAAGCATGGGGTGCAATCTATTATTGCAACGTTTACAGGGCTCTGTGACCCGACCCCAAGGTGAGACTGTAAGAGATTTGACTGCCTGTAAACACATTCATAGAAATTTGAAAAAAATAAACCCAGCATAAATGTACAGAAGATGACTAGAATTTCCTCAGAGCTGGGACTAACATAAACCCTCATTAGCTCTTACCCGTATTTATCTTTCTTTGATTATACACAAGCGTGTTTGATTAAGCTAAAAACGTTATTATGACACGTGGAGACAGTAGAATCTAAAGCAATAGCATGTGCAAATCTTACAACTGCTGGGATGGAAGATACTTCAGAAGTGTAGATGGTCCAGCTCATTGTTAACAATTAATTACTGCTTTGAAACTATTGCTATCTGTATTACAATTGGCTTTAATGATAATTTAGCATTATTTCATGAATACAATGTACTTTTGCTTGTACTTACTGTAGTGTCAAAATAAAAGCCTTGTAGTTAGGCCCAATAAATAGTTTGAAATGTTTTAATTTGAAAAGTTGACGCAAGCTCAGAGAGATGCTTTTACTTAAACTTGTCAAATTAGAGTTGTCCCTAATAAAATGCCCAGTTCTCTCTTAAGTGGATGTAAACCAAAATCCTGGGCCCCTGTTTGAGAATTTAAGATGTCAATTTGTTTAATAACTAAATATTGCATGATAAAAAACATTGAAGCTAAGGTCAAATGTTGTCTTGTGCAAATACAAGTAATCCAGGCCATAAAATACTTTGTGCATTTCCTAATACATAAAGTATAGTTTTAGGATATAGTTACATTTTCTACTCTATCTAATGCTACAGCAGCCCAGCCTGCACCTGTTTCAAGCTGATGGTAAAAAAACTTGTTTTTCTTTATTTTTTGTAACATTGCAGTTCAAAACATTCACGGAAATGGATTCCAGTGCTAGAACGTCACTTATTTTAACTTCTTCCTTTGAAAATATGTCCTGACTCGTAGCATTAAAATGTAATGTTTGATATCATGTTACGTTACGTTACTCGACTTGTCGAATGTAGCACCTTTTGAGAGCAAGAGAAGTGGCGTTTTTTTAGTGGGGCAGCTTTATGTGTTCACAAAATGCATATGCTGCTGCTAGAATTATCGTAAAAGACTAAATTAAATCCTCACTTTAGGTGATCAAGGCAATGCAACACATAATATTATGCATAATATAGATTTTTATGTAGTTCTCTGTTACTTTCCTTGTTTATCAGTTGTCCTTTATTGTCTTCTCTGTGGCCCTAATTTCCCTGACCACCCTGTTAAGCAAAAAAGAGAAATTAGAAAACAGCACAAAGCACAGTATGAGGTTCTGTGTGTGTGTGTGTGTGTGTGTGTGTGTGTGTGTGTGTCCTTACAGAGTTGGTTCGTTTGCGTTTCCAACAGTCTGGGTTGAGTCTTTTCTGTTCATCTGCGAGGGCTTTGGCCTGTAGGGTGAACACCCGCCGCTCTTCACTTCGCATTTTCTTCCACCTCTCACCAAGGAGGACGCTGATCGCTCTGCACACACACACAGACACACAAACACTGCTATTCAACAAGCATGGATACACAATAAAAATTCACAATACACATCACAAAGCCCCCGTACCTGTTGTCTTTCCCTGGGTACATCTGCGTGAACTCCACCCGGAACTTCTTGGCAAACAACATGAAAGCGTTCATTGGTCGCTTGCATTTATTGGGAGCGGCATTATTACTTCCTGGTGCATTGGCATGCTGGCTTTTGGCTGCCTTTCGATGAGAAGAGTGGGAGTGGCTGGGACTGTGTGCATCTGTGGGTTTTTAAGAGCTTTTTTTAACCTGATGAAATAATATTCAATATGCTTTCTTTGATTTCATGGTGAGAAAAAGGTTAAAAGTTTGACAGTATACAAGTCTCAGATCGGTATGAAGCTACAGACATGAGTTGGTGAACTTAGCAGAAAGGTTTTGGTTTCTCTACAGGATGTTGCTTAGGTGCTGGCATGTAAATGTGATAACACCTCAATTGTACTGAGAGGACAAAGTGAAACAGCACACTGACCAAAATGTCAGACTATTCTTTGAAACATTTTGTACCTAATCACATAATGGATGATGATTTCAAAAACAACCCTAATGTGTAAAAGTTGCACTTTATATCAGTGGGAAGTTTTTGAGTAAATATGGAGTTGAAGACCAGTACATTGTAATTTATCTCCAGGGGGAGACACTGCTTCACCACTGGACTGGGAGGCGTGCCGGCGTCTGGCCATACTGCTCAAAACGTAAACTGCAGAGGAGTCCAGAGGAGTGAAATCATAACTGAGAAAGACACACGTGTAAAATCAGGTCTTTGACATACATTACCATTGAGTATATGCATTATGATGAAATCATCACTTCATGTTTTTTTTGTGTGTGTGTGTCTATCCCACCTCCGGAATGTGTCAAAAACCGGTGAGTCGTCTGTGTGTTTGGCATCTCTGTGTCCTGGAGGCAGACACACATCTCCTGCTTCCATTTCATAGCACGGTATCCCATAATGCACCACTGTCAAGCTTGGGTAAAAAGATGACCACCCTGAAAAAAAAAAAAAGAAGGATGTGTGTGTGTGTGTGTAGGAGTGTGTGTGAAGACAGCAATATTGTGTTGAACTGTTGCCGTGTCTTCTTATGAAGATTACTACCTTTGTTTTTGACGTAGAAGGGGTGGTCAAGTTGGCACCGTGCGGTCATGGGGGAAAGTCCAAATGCCCCGGGGTCAAAGATCAGCTGCAGGACAGCCTCACCAGACAACACAATCTCGGAATGCTCCATCAGCTGCAGACCCTCAGAGCCATAACTCTGAAAGGGCAAGAAGAATTTGTTTTTACTCAGTATGAACAGCTACTTTGTTTTCTTGAACGCATCCTTATCTGTGGATACAAATACTGTACTTTTACCTTAAATATCAAACTCTTCTGTCCATCTCTGATAATTACAATTCACAAAAAAACAACCTACTTATTAAAATCTTATTCCATGTGAAGATTGTGGTTCCTGTTACTAGTAACAACATGGTAACACAATAAAACTGACAAAAGGAAAAGCTCTGGGTGCTGCAGTTGGGAACCACTCAAGTAGCACCAGAGACACCAAAGCTTATTGGAAAAGGTTGGGCAATATTTACTACATTGTAACAGTGGATTGTTAATCTCTTAATGACTTATTGTGTTGAGAAAACAATGGTCAATATAGGGGAGAGATTCTGCATTAAAACCTTGTGGACTATGAAACGTTCAATTATTCTAATTTAGTGTTGCAGTTCAAAGTATGTGAAACCAGATCTCAACAAAACAATGAAATTAATGAAAAATCTCTACAATCTGCAATCTCTCCACTTCTGTCCATTCAGGGATTCAGTGTCAAACAAATGTTTTAGGACATTTCAAATTAATTACAAAATTAAGCTAGGTTGTTACCTATTCCCTAAATGGAAAATGGGTGGGTTGTGGTAATTACTGAAGCTGCGTATATCGTTAAAAAAATGATGCCATTTTGTTTGAAAAGACCATTGATTTGATTATACTTGCCAAATGGTCCCTTCAAAATTTCATTTACTAAGAAGTCAGAACACGTTCCTGTATAATTTACCTTCAGAGATTTGGATTGCCCCTCATCACCAAAGTCTTCCTCAGTGGAGTCAAGGTCCTCAGCATCGTGCCACTCCACACTAGAGTTACTGTGGAAATGCAGATACGTGCCTAAACATAGACAAGAGCATCTTTTCACATTTATGACACACGTGGAGCCTTAACAGAGAGCTTCTTGTATTGGAATTCAAATTCCTTTCAAAATAAAGTAGAACATTTGTATGCTTTTCCAGTGTATTTGTGCGTTAAAGTGCATCTCTACCTTTGAGAAAACAGTGCCATGCAGTGGGAGGCCAGGAGAAGCTCCAGCCCATGTCTTCATCGTCAGACAGAGATGATCTGGTTGACACTGCAGAGCCACATTCACTGCTTGTCTATGGAGACAGAGAGAAGAATTGTTGGGACACAGTTGCCACCATGTAAACCATAAGCCACACAGACCCAAAATCAAAGCAGGTAAACATCGTAGCCCTACCCTGCTGTGCCGACGTCGCCTGCCAAAATCTCTGGGAAGTGTAAGGGTGTTGCCGGGGAGAGGAGGCCGAGCGTAAGAGTGCAGATCACTGCCGGTGCTTGCAATGCAGACTGAAGAGCTAAAAACCATAGAGGCTCATATATGTAAGTGTGACTGGTTAAAAGACTTTTGAAGATGTGATTTCATATTTACACTTTTCATCCATGTCAACCCTGTTTAGTTTCTGGGGGTGCACCTACCTGCTGTGGGGACTCTCCTGTAGCAGTGGACTTAGAGGTCCTGTGGCAATGTGAGCCAGCTGTGTCAACCAGTGTGTATCAGGAGACTGTGGGCTGTGTGCTTCCGTCTTCAGCTGTCTCTCCTGGTGTGACACACCCACCTCCACCTGGTAGATAAGTGGAGCTCTTTGCTCTAACTCCTCCTGAACCTCCTGTAGATCTGGAAGGTCATCTAAGAGGAGAAAGCACATACAAGTTACAAAGTTTGGTAAAGAATTATTATTTATTTATTTATTTAAGCATTTTTAAGAAAAACAACGTTATTACTCCATTAGCTGCATTACACCGGATATGTGCTTGTATCTTATTTACCATACTCCATGTAACTGTCACTGGTAGGGAAGCCAGGTGAGGAGGAAAAGTGCTCCTCACAGTGGAGCAGGTCATGTGAGTGGTCTTGGTCTGCATCCACCATCACTGCTAGAAGGTAAAACACACACTCAGGATAAAACGACGTAGGATGCTTGATAAGGTGAGAAGGCTGGTAGTCAAAAGGAAACCCCACCGATTTTAGTCCAATAGGTAAATTACTTTCCTTTGTTGGTGGAAACATAACCCTAATGATGTCATATGGTACATGAGGGTAAACTCATGATGGAAAGCCTAGGTCACAGTAGAAAACCTCCCAAAACCCCACAGATTACAGTCAAATCCAATTTAAATTTAGCCTGATACTAAGGATTAAAAATCTCTATGTATTTCAGCTTTTAAAACATTTATGAAAGTGCAATTTGTCATGTCAGTGACTATGCAGTATAGATTCAGGTTAACACAGCATGTTCATCACTCAGTGGTTACCTGTGTTTTCTGGCTCATGGACTTTGTAATGGTTTGCGTTGCGGGGTTGCACAGCCGGGGGCACCACCTCCCACACCATAATGTCCACACTCACTAAAAGATAAACACATCGGAATTACACATTATACCGTAGCTAACATGTTTCAGGTTTTTGGAAATAGTTCACTGTAAAGGCCGTAAACTGTATAACCTAAAGGTCATGCCAGTCATATTGTAGGCATCTGTATTGTCGGTTGTATTCCAAAACTTCCCTATGGGGAACTTGGCAGTAATGTATAGGTCATAAATGATTAAGAGGCCACAGGGAGACGCAGGGTATCTCTGGGCTGGCTGCTATTACTTTATACACACTTGAGTTTAGACACTAATCTCTCAAAGCTCCTGCGTATTAGCCAGTTCACACTTTAATACAAAGACTTGGATTTAATCGTGAATGATAAATAGGATTCAAACATGTAAACCCGATGAGAACATATTTCAGTCAGATATCGATTTCACAATATTCTCATCATGTGACTAATTCTTGTTTATAAACTTTGAGATCTTGCGCGCATGCGCACATAAAGCCCATTCATTCAATACTGAGAGGCGCAGCGATAATACACTTGAAGTTGTCTTAAAAGAGTAAAAAGCACGAAATTAGCAACCCACAATAAACTCACTATTATGATATTGTCCCCTACGATCAGATGACACTAATGTCGACGTTTGTTTTGCTTCGTAAAACTTTGGAAAACCTGATGTAATTGGTTGTCACGAAACAAAAAGTCGTCTAAACACTGACATTACGTCAACGAAAACGAGCAAAAGCTTCATTGTATTTATCAGAATGGATCAGGAAACCGTAAGATTGCGCTTTATGAAGTGAAACTAAGACTAAGTTGAGTAAAACGGGGGAGTCGCCGTGTCACACAAAGGTAGTTACAACAAAACAACTAACGTCAACAATGAAGGCTTACGGGGCGAGTGGCGAAAGCGAATTTATGACAAAAATGAAACCGTGTCAACTTCACCGTGATACCCGTGTGTCTAGTTCAAGAAAAGACACCCAAATGCTATAATCACTTGTCAAATTCAACGCTTTTAAATCTAAAGACGATTTCAATGAACTTTCCTCAACTCACCAAAACAGTCGCCTTGTACGGAAAAGGGAGGGTGGTGTAAACACAATTTTCCCAGCGTTCCTATTGGCCAAGCCTAATGTCAGTCTAACGTTTCTCTCAACTCCATTGGTCAGTTCAGTGCAGCCTTGTTGTCTTCATCAACAACGCCACAACAATATCACAGAGGGTGTGAAAATGTGACAAAAGGAAGCTGAAGCCAAAGTGGCACCACTGACGATTAGAAAACGGTTAATCTCCTTTAAACGTAGGCATAAAGAATATAGGAAGACAGTATTCTAACCTGGCAAGGGTTGGTAGGACCATAAGATTAATTTCAAAGCTCGAAAAAGGGTCTACGCATAGCACCATATTGAATTTAGAGACCAATAATGATGATAATTATAATACAAAAGATGCAGCCAAAACTTTGATCAAGTAGTATCAAGTATCAACTGACTTGAAGAGTTGGCAAGTGAACAAATCATTTTAGCTATACAAATACACCAGGAAACAGTAGTGTAAAGTACATTCACTTAAAAAGTTTGAGGTATTTCTGTTTATCCTGAGTATTTCCATTTTTCGCAATACTTCAATACATTCAGTGAGAGACCAAAATTATACTTCACTGCATGTATTTGATAACTACATAGTTACTCATGACTTTTTACATTCCATTTTATTAATGCAAAATATAATCAGAAGGCTTTATGGATGCCCCATGTGAAATTCAAAAGCTACGCTGCAGTATGTAAAGTTATTCAAATTACTAGATTCGAAACACTGGATCTCCAAAACAACATAAGGTCAATAAATACGCCCCGCCCTTGCCAGCTGCAACATTAAAGGGTAGAACACATTAATGCTCGAAAAAACAAATATCAATAATATTTTAATCAGCGATGTGAAATAAGACGTTCTAAGTATGTTTGAGCTAATACTTGATGCAGGACTTTTCCTTGTATCACAGTATTTCTACACTGCGGTAATTTTGCTTTTACTTAAGTAAATGGCTTTTTCTAGTTTCCTATTTATTTGGCAAGTCAATCATTTGTACATTGTGTGACCATTATGTCAAAACAGTTTCCATAAATACAGAGAATTATTTTGCAGTGTCCCCATAATTTAAAGTTACGCCAGAAATACCTGACAAATACATGTAATAATGTTTTCTAAGGAAACACTGGACGTTGCTGCATGATGTCTGGTGAAGCTCATTGGTGTTAATATTTGTAAAACCATTATTACATTGCACGAATCATTAATATCACAAATAACACTAACTAACATCCGTACTGGTGAGAATGTAGCGTTTTAAGAGATTATTCGCGACTCTTGTCATGATGCTGGTGGAGCTGACAGATGTAAAGCCATTGGCCTTCAGTCCTCACAGCGGGTAACTACGTCCAGGCAGGAAACGTTAAGTTAGACATGATTACTGCATAGCAACATTTCCTGACAACGAGCTCAAACTTTAACAATGTTACAGCAGATTATATCGGAGGCCAGAGGACATATTCACTTCTTTAACATCACCTATCGATACAATTTTCCCTTTTATATATTTTCAAGTTCGTAGGTATACACGTTTTTCACAACAACAGTTTTTGAACCAGTTTTCGTTGCGCCTTTATGGTGTTTTACTTTGAAATGAGACCGGAAGTCATACTTTCCGTCTAACTCGAAAGAGTTGGTCTCTGACAGTCTTGCGGAGCAGAGGCGCAGCGTTTCCTTAACCCTGGCTTTGCTCATAAACTTTAAACATTAATTCCTTCTGCTCTGTGGTCTCTTAATGTAGCATAAATGCCGACACGTTCGCCAGAAGCTCCGGGTTTCGTTGCCTTCTTCGTCTGCATGTATTGGTAAGTCTTGAGAAAGACTTTGTGTTTTTGTCTGGCAACATTTTGACGTCTCTCTCTCTCTCTCTCTGCCATTATTATGGCAGCCGTACCGTTACATTTAACACCGGCCACAATAAGCCACTTCCGCTACGGGTGCTTTTTTATTGTACATTGTAATAACTTGTCGTCGTTTTAATAAGCAGATACAGAGCTAATCATGTTCGACACAGTCGGGAAAACGCCAGACAGTGTCAGCTTGTGCATAGGTTTAGTTACATCCATGCTGAGTCGACTTTTGCTTCCTGCTTTTTAAAACTTCCCCTGCCAGAGTGAGAGAAGCAGAAGGGAAAGTCCAGACAGCAAATCCTATGAATCACTCAAACTTGTGAGCGTGTTTTTTTTTGTTTTTGTTTTTTTTGTAATGACTATAAAGACCGAGTAATTTCGATTGTTAACAGTTAAATTACAAGCTTTCAACATCCCTGTAAAAACAAAGTGAAATGTCATTTGGCGTAGAAGGTAACATTACGCACATTTGAAACCTGACCATGTCAGTCAACAACTGATCTTTTAGCAGATTTTTCACATTATATTCAAAATGTAGATACAATATTTGTAACGATCACTAATGAAAAATAATTATCTATTATAACAATACATAACTTCAGCCTCAACTTTCTGTAAAGCACTATATAGCGATTGGTAATAGATCTTTGTCTTTAGTGAAATAACAGCCAAATATACCAAATATACTATTACCCCCATGTTGGAAGTACTTGTGTGATGTTGTTATTTTATATTGTAATAAACTGAAACTATTTGGCTGTTGCTGCAACTGATGTTCTTGGAAGAAACTGCAGCACATTCCTTCACCTTTTGCTTTATTTAGGTTACTTGATGATGAAGTAACAAGTGGCTATTATAAATATTTATGTCTCTACTGATAGACTGTATTATTTGCATTTCTGGCTCATCTCTTTAACTCTACTTGATAAGATTCATAGGGGCTCACACACTGATGATGAACAGCATAAGAAAATATTTTTCTGTCTTTCACAGTTTCATTCTTTCATTCATTCTTTCTTTTTTTTTTGTCCCCCACCCCCCAAAGCTAGGCGATGGACAGGCAGCGGATCCAGGTGAGCGACGAAGAGCCCGTTGTCATACAAGAAGAGATTCGGAGGAGGAGAAGAAAGAAGGCTTTCACTTCGTCCTCAAGCACCTCCATGGATCAGATCACCGTTGAGTTCCTCCTTCCCACTGTGACATGGGGCGGAAACAACCAGGACACTCTGCAACTGGAGGTAGCTGGAAACTGGACTGTGGAACAGGTGGGCTAATTGACTGATTTTTTAAGTAGAAATGACAGTGATGTCTTTAAACAGTGGTTATTATTGATGTTAAAGTGGAGAGAGCATCCGTAAACATGTATCACATTGATTCCGTGCAAGGAGTTCTTATGCATGTTTCCCAGGTGAAAGCTCAGGTGTGGCTGAAAGCAGTGACGTCAAATCTCTGTCCTGACTTCTACCAGAGGGCTTGTCCTGACCACTGCATCCTGCTGTACCAGAAGAAAGGAAATGTGTATGAGATCTATGACAAGCACCAGGTCTTTCAGACACTCGACTGCATTCGCTACTGGAGAGGTACCAAAACGGTTTCTTCTCCCTAGAGTTTGGAGCCGAGCTAATTCACAGTGATGATGCGAAATAAATCTGTCGTATTTTTAAAGCTCTGAAGAAGGACGTGGGGAGGATTCAGCTGGTGCCCCGTCCCCAGCCCTCAGATGAGTCACTGCAGTACCAGCGCTACCTTAACTACCTGATTGGCTACGATGTGACTGATGTCAGCAATGTGCATGACGATGAGCTGGAGTTCACTCGCAGGAAGCTGCTGACACCGCGACGCATTGAGCTGAGTGACCGTGACCCGAAACTCTACTCCATGGACCCCTGGGTGACCCGCAAACCACTGCCTGAGCACCTGCTCAGCAAGGTACGTGTTTCTTTGCTGTTAAAATATACAGTACTTAATGTACAGTATTACTAAAAAAACTCAAGTAATGTAGTCAAGCTTGTGTCGATCAACTATGACCTACCAAAAGGTCAAGATACAGATTTATTGACCTGCAATGTTTTGTTTCCTTTTACTCTCAGGTCAGTAATGGCCACATCCTGGTGGTGATCCACATGAGTACAGCCAGCCAGACCATCAAAGTCTCCATTGACGACACACCAGCACAGGTAGACAAATATTTCACCAAATTATTTTCTGTAAGTGTACTGTTTACTTATGTTTACTGGCTATTTTCCAACTTAATTAGGTATTAGCTAGCTTTTTTACCAAGACAGCCAATAAAAGAGTTTTGCTGGGCATCCCTGACAACATGTGTGAGGCAGACTATGTGCTACGTGTGTGTGGGAGGTATGTTGGATTGGTTTTTTTTTTTAGCAGAAAATTATTATTATATTTTTTGTGTTTTTCTAATTTTTCAAACTAACCTTTTTAATGTGCCTTAACATAGGGAGGAGTACTTGTATGGGGAAAAACCACTGCAGAACTTCAACTGGATCCGTCAGTGTTTAAAGAACGGTGAAGAGATCCACCTGGTTTTGGAGACACCACCTGATCCTGATCTGGATCTGGTCCAAAAGGAAGACTGGGCCCAAGTGGATGACTGCACGGGGGTTGCAGGTGAAAATTTGAAATGCAGAAATCGTGCTCAGTCACATGTTTACTGTATCTACAGTTTCATTTAAACTTTTAGTGAAAATTAAGTCCAGTGTTTTTTTTTTTATTCATTTCGTCACCAGGTACCCATGAACAATTGACCATTGATGAGAAGGACCATGAACGAGTGTTCACCATCTCCATGTGGGACTGCAACAGAAAGTTCAGAGTGAAGGTGCTGGGTATCGACATCCCTATTCTGCCTAAAATCCCAGAGTTGACTGTCTTCATAGAGGCCACCATCTTCCATGGCCAGCAGCTTTTAGCCCAGGTAATAGAAACATGTGGATTTTTGTCATTTTTAATGATACAAAAGACGCATTTAAGAATAGGGGTGAGAATGAATTCATGCACTATAAAATTAAACTATTTAGCAAGTAGTATCTGAAAGGTGCAGCTTTTTATTCATAAACTATTGATGTTGGTTTTATTACCCAGAATTTCACAAATTGCTGAGACGTGTTTTGAGAGCAATTGTGTTCTTTTAGGAGAGGACAACCTCGAAGACCTTCAATGAAGAAGTGCTGTGGAACTGCTGGTTGGAGTTTAACATTAAAATTAAGGACCTACCTAAGGGTACGCGCCTCAACCTCCAGGTAAACTAAAACAATCATTTAAATATGGCGTAAATATTGTAGCTGCGTTCTAATGTCGAGGAGATGTGTTAATATAATAGCTTCCATTTGTTGGTCTTTCTGCTCTGTTACATCATAGTTGTGCTCTATTTTCACTTGCCAGGTGGTCTGTGGGAAGCAAGCTCAGACCCCAAACTCCAAGGGAAGCTCCTACCCGGATAATACAGCAGGAGGGGGCAGCCATGATGGTAAGGTCCTCTCACAATTAGTTGCATATTGTGTTGACAGTGTCCAGGATTAATCATTCTGTCTCTCCATCCTTCAGGAAAGACTAAGAGTCGTCTACTGTACTACGTCAACCTGCTCCTCATCGACCATCGCTCGCTGCTCCGCCAGGGCGAATTCATCCTCCACATGTGGAAAATGCCAGAGAAGAGCGAGGAGAGCAGCAGCAGCATCAACGCAGACAAGCTCACATCAGCCACGAACCCAGACAAGGAGTCCTCCATGGCCATAGCCATTTTATTGGACAAGTACTGTTACCCTGTAGTGCTTCCAAAGAGCAGGGACCTGGGCCGGGACGCTGGGGCTGTGGGTGAGGAAAGCGAGGGAGGGGAGCGAGGTCAGAGAGAGATGCCCAATCACCTAAAGAAACAGTTTGAGGCTATCGTGGCTACTGACCCCCTGCATCCACTCAGTCCTGAGGACAAAGAGCTACTGTGGCACTTCAGACATGAGTGCATGAGGGACCCCAGGTACTAATGTCATTTTATTGCAAAGGAATTGGACTACAAGTGTTTTTTTCTCTCAGGTACCTAAATGTTTCACCTATCCCTTCTTGATTTTAGGGCATACCCAAAGCTGCTAGGCTCAGTCAAGTGGGGCAAGCAGGAAGATGTTTTGGCAACCCACCGTCTGTTGGAGCGCAGTAGTGCGTGGGACACCAGGT
Source organism: Channa argus (assembly GCF_033026475.1). Classification (NCBI taxonomy): domain Eukaryota; kingdom Metazoa; phylum Chordata; class Actinopteri; order Anabantiformes; family Channidae; genus Channa; species Channa argus. Next base: position 15,118,669 of record NC_090217.1, on the reverse strand, counting down.
AAAATGGTTTTCACGCTGCCACAGTATGTACTGTATCTGTCCTCAGTAGCTGCAGTGTCAAATCAACTGTCATCATGTCCCTGGTCAGTGGTCTGGATGTTGGTCTGGCCATGCAGCTGCTGGACTGTCACTATTCAGATGCTCAGGTTCGCTCAATGGCTGTTAGGAAGCTAGAGACTCTGGAAGATGATGATGTGCTCAGATACCTTCTGCAGCTTGTACAAGTGAGTCTTTCCTTTTCTTTTTGTATGGTTGCTGTGTCCTTTAACTTACAGTAACAGAACAGGACTCAGTATATTTAAGTACTGAAGTTAAATATACTATACTGTAATGCAGAGATATTTTATTTGAATATTTGCATTTAGTTTGAATTGTGCTTTTTTAGTTTGTGCAACCACAGCGTTGTAGTGCTGTGTAAATGTTGATGCATCAGTAAGGATATGCAAATAATGTAACAGTAGGAAATGACTCATTCCGTATTATGAGTGCAATGACTGTACTTAGAGTGAGGTAAACATTTTGGTAAATATGGCTTTTTGCTTTCTTACTGAGACATAGGTAAATGCTCTCAAATTTTAATAATGCTTTTCACCCATTCTCACACATATTCACACAGCAAACTTCAAATTTAGTGTCCAGACATAAGAGTATATGAAAATATCTCTATAGTTCTAGCTGAAATAATTCCTCCAGATGACATCACTTGGAGGAACCTTCAGGTTAGATTATGTCATCTTGTTGCTCATACTACGGGGTTTGTAATCACGGTCAACCTGCTTTGCCAGAGTTCCCCAGATGACATTATCTGAATTCCTATTGATGGGTAATTTAATCTGGAGGAGTTTTTCAGCTAGATGCAGGAACATGTTTTGGTATAGGAAAGTTGGAGGGAAGTTTAAAAGCATTAATGTACATTTACACATTATAGAAAATTTGTGAAGTGACTCTTTAATTACATTTGGCAGCTAATTAGTTTTTACTTTTACTTAAACCTACATTGTGGAACATTGGGGAATCGAACTAGCAGTACCATAAGACTCAAAATAATTCCCAAAAGACTGTGCATAAATTCACGTCACCATGTGACACATAGGGGTTAATCTTTTTGATGTTCTGTGAGTCTGTCACGTGAGGCATCAACTGCACCTTTCCATTGTTTTCAATTGTTAAGATAAACTATGTGCATATCTGTACTAAAAAATATGCTAAAAACATTTTCTAAAAAATAACGTGTTGCATCTTTTAGTAAAGGCAGCATGGTGGTTTGACTTCCTGGCAGTTGCAGCCTTTCCGTGTTTGAGTTTTCATGTTCTGCCTGTCTTTGTACTTCATTCTTCTCCCACAGTCAAAGACATAAGTTAACTGGTAAATGAATGGTCTCTCTGTGCTGGCCCTAAGATAGACTGGTGACCTGTCCAGGGTGGACCAGCCTCTCGCCCAGCTGGGCTCCACCTCCATGAACCCTGATGGGTCTTTGAGTAAAATTATGTCATTTTTACATTAAAATATTTATATATAAATATATATAAGCACTTCCTTAGCAGCACTTTAGTCATAGTCACAGTATTTCACAAGTTCATGAATGGAGGCAGCACAGGACATAGATGTCACATGTTTGTCTTTTGATCTGTTTCCTTTGTGGTCAACTTTACATGAGCAATATGAGTTGTCGTCTGAGTTCAACAAAGGCTCTTTGGCCTGATAGGAAAATGTCTCTTTCCACCATATACTCTTATCACTGTGTACGTGGACACTTTCCTTCCAGCATATTTTCCAAGATACATGGAATGTTACTATATCATTCCATGATATGTGCTATATCCTCTTATAAACTGTGTATAAAAAAATGTATAATTTAGATTCTTTCCACAAAGTGTTGGCTTACTTTGCAAAGCAATCTAACACAAAACATAAAGTATAGGTTGTATTTTATTTGTACTTTTTAAATACTGAGTAGTCTGCTTTAAAAGCAATCACAGGAAAGCCAAATATAGTAATATTGCAGTAATAGCAAGAATGTATTACTATGAAAGGAACAGGTTGTCATTTGAACCCAAAGCAAACTTTCTACCTGGCTGTGTGTGTGTGTCTACACCCTCTGACCTGCCTGAACCACGGTTTCTTTTTAGTTCCAATTTGAATTGCAGGCCTGCTACATGTGAGAACAATGCACTCAGTGTTCTCCTGGTACTTCCTTTACTGTCGCGGTTCAGTTTGCTCCATCAACCTGCATCTGCTGAACTCAGTCTGTAGAAAAACCTGTTGTTTTTTTTTTTCTTTGTGAACAAGTTTATGTTCATTCAGTGTTTCTTACCAGAATGTTGTTCTTGCATCCCTGAAGCTTTATAACATTTGATTGCATCCCCCCCCCCCCCCCCCCCCCTCTCTCTCTCTCTCTCTCTCTCTCTCTCTCTCTCTGTGTGTGTGTGTGTGTGCGTGTGCGTGCGTGTGTCTTGCAGGCAGTCAAGTTTGAGCCCTACCACGACAGCGCTCTGGTCCGGTTCCTCCTTAAGAGAGCTCTGAGGGTAAGGAGAACAAATGCTGTGTCACACTGTTCCTTGCTGCGGTCTCTTTATATTTTCGCATTAATTTGTTTTGTCTGGTTCTTCCACTCAAAGAGATGATCACACACGTTTCAGTTGCTTTAACATTGCATCTTTGAAATTAACTAGATCAAATTAACATTCCCAGAATAGCTATGCGCTTTGTAACTAACACATAGTATACTGTGTTTTATTCTGTGGTAGAGGTGCAGAAGGTCGTGGGTTTAAATCCCACCCCACCAGGTGTGGCCCCGCCCAGCCACCAAGGGCCCCCTCGGTACCGGTCCCAAGCATGAATATAATGAAATAAAATGGTGCCACATCAATGTGCAGAACACCCTGTACTGTATCTGTATATTTGATTAAACTCAGTCCTTTTGTTTTCTTCTCTTTTCTTTGTTTTATTCTATACAGAGTAAGCGGATCGGTCATTTCCTCTTCTGGTTCTTGCGCAGTGAGATCGCCCAGTCAATGCATTATCAGCAGAGGTATGCTGTCCTGCTGGAGGCCTACCTCAGAGGCTGTGGTGAAGCCATGCTGCAAGACTTCAGGAAACAGGTGGGCAACAGCTCCTCCCACAGAACAGTGTGTAAAATGAATGAATTTCTAAATATACCCTCGTTAAATGTTTAAAATGCTCATTAAAACTAGTTTTTTGGGGATTAGATGAGTAGGAGACATATAATTTCTAATCACATTTAGCTCAGCTTTGCAAAATATCAAGAGTTGAGGGGGTAAACTGATGTTCTATAGGTGGAGATGACTGAGGCCCTTCAAAAAGTCACTCGTGAGATCAAGGCCGTGTCTGCTGACAAATATGACGTCACTGCACAAGGTGAGGAGAAATTTTACTTTTACATCACCCTGTAACTATGAATCTACTAAAGTACTGGAACTCACCTTTGTCATTGTCTTCCCATGGTAAAATGGCCTTTTAAATCCTGAAATGTAGGCATAACTTTTTTGGAACTATGGTGTATTCATACACTTTTTGTGTAGCACAAGTATAAGCTAGTGATGTTTATGATCTTATTAGATTTGGTACTTAATTCTAACAAAGATTCTGTGCAACATTTTCTGCTATAGCATCTGTTTCAAGTGCTTATATGTAAGTCGCTGCTGCAGCCGTGGTTGGATTAACGAACGGGGCTACCAGGTACAGGCCCGGACCCTCAGCAGGACGGCTGCTCTTTGAGCATTTTATGCTCGAAATTTATTGAGCTTAGATAAGGGACACAAAATGACCATAAAGAGCAACAAAAGACAGAGAAAGATATATGAAAAAACATTTTCTAAAAATAGTTAGTAATATCAGTAATGCTAAAATTAGCAAAAGGGTAATTGGCCTAAATGACCCTAAAGACAAAAAAAAAAAAACAGTCAAAAATGACAGAAAACTGAAAGGCTAGTATTTCTTACATTCTGGGGGTCCCAAGGTCGGGGACCCACTGTCTCATAATCTGCTCATAGTTGCAGCGACTGTATTTCACCAACCTTGGCTTATCTCAGACAGTAACCTGGTGGTGAATGCGTTAGGTTAAAGATTCTCATCTTCAAGTAGTGATAAATAAAGCTGTGTCTGTTGTCAGTTGTGTTTCAGTTGCGTCAGAAGTTGGAGACCCTGCAGATGTCTGGTCTGCCAGAGAGCTTTAGAGTCCCTTATGATCCTGGTCTGAGAGCTGGAGCCCTGCTGGTGAGGGACAGACACACACACACACACACACACACACACACACACACACACACACACACACACACACACAACCACACACATATGAGAGAAGTGGGCAAAACCAAACGCACTTTGACTGATTTATCTAATGAGCCATAGAACCTGTTTGGCCTCAGTATGACATAGCTAATGGGGGCTCTGACCAGAGACATTGTAAGACACACAGTTTACCACTGGATTTATTTGCAGATTGAACAGTGTAAAGTGATGGCTTCTAAGAAGAAGCCGCTATGGCTGCAGTTTAAAAGGGCCGACCCCACAACCCTGTCCAAAGACCCCATTGGCATTATCTTTAAAGATGGCGATGACCTCAGACAGGACATGCTCATCCTGCAGGTCGGTAGCAACACAGTGTTTGACACAGCAGTTAGCGAATTAATTAAAAAGAAAAAACATACATATGACCTCAATTACATGCGCTTGGTTTCGTTACTTGTCCTGTCAGATCCTGCTGATCATGGAGTCGATCTGGGAGACTGAATCATTAGATCTCTGTCTGTTACCCTACGGCTGCATCTCCACTGGAAACAGAATAGGTGAGCTATGCAACTGAGAGACAAACAAGTCCCATATTCCAGCAATTGGGTGATATTTACCTTGTCCGTTTTTCTCTCTGCAGGTATGATTGAGATTGTGAAAGATGCCACCACCATTGCTAACATCCAGCAAAGTGTTGTGGGAAGCACCGGAGCTTTCAAAGATGAAATCCTTTATCAGTGGCTGCGGGACAAGTGTGTCAGTGAGGACAAGGTAACAGATGTTGTAAGAAATATCTGTTTGGTGGATTGAATGGATTATCTCAAGATTCTTTGAGTAGAAAACCCCATTTTCAGAGATGTTTGATTTACTGTGCTGTATGTAGGAAGTGTTCGGTGTGATGATGGAACAGGTTTGTCTCCAGCTGCTGCTCTATTTATCACATAGTTAGAGGAAGTAGCACGATGACAGACAGGAAGGAAGCAAACCTCGGGGTTCTTTCCTGTCACCAAAATATGCACGCGCACTACTTTTAGCTATGACACATTCACCCTGCTTTCTTCCTTAAAAAGGTTTCCGCTGTTTTTTTTTTTTTTTTTAAATCTACAGTGTTTTGCAACACGTCTCATTAAGCCTTAGCTAATGAAAGCGAAGGTAATTGTCCACATTGTCCTTCAGTTTGCTTTTTGTTTAGTATGTCACATTACAGTGCACTGTTCTTTTCTCTGCTTGTAGTTCCAGCAGGCTATCGAGAGGTTCCTGTATTCCTGTGGCGGTTACTGCGTGGCTACATACGTCCTGGGAATTGGGGATCGGCACAATGACAACATCATGATCACCGAGTCTGGTAGTGATCACTCATATCTGCTTTTTCATCGCACTGTAGTACAGATATAGCCTTATTTGTTTTGATCTCTTCCTCATTTGTGTTGTCGTAGCAAGAGGACAATAATATAAATCGTACCATGAGGCAGTGTACAAAGTTTCCTAATTATATTTCTGCACTTTTGCAAGCAAATTGTACAAATGCATGTAAAAATGAATATGAAAGTAAGATCAATTTGAACACTTGAAATTGAAATTTCTGTTTCAACGTGATGCAACTATGATTTTCTGTCTTTCCCAAGTAGCTTCACTGGTGTCAAAGTGTTATGTGGACCTCAGGAATACTTTAAATTATTCTCCTCCTGTTTTTCTGCAGGGAATCTCTTCCATATCGACTTTGGTCACATCTTGGGCAATTATAAGAGCTTCATGGGGATCAGTAAGGAGTGGGTTCCCTTTGTACTCACACCCGACTTCCTGTACGTCATGGGAACATCGGGAAAGAAAAGCAGCCCCCACTTCCAGAAATTCCAGGTGCAGAGAAGTGGATTTTTCCCATGAACACACTGAACATACCCCATAGTATTCATACACACTTCTGTATTTATTTTTCTTTTTGTTCACTATGTGCGTACTTTACATCCTTTATGTCTGTCTCAGGACGTGTGTGTGAAGGCGTACCTAGCCCTTCGGCACCACACCAACCTGCTCATCATCCTCTTCTCCATGATGCTTATGACTGGTAAAACCCGAAATTTTTTTTTGTAGCCTTTAATAACACAAGGAAAGAAGTTTATTATCCTTTTTTTTTTTTTTTAAGTTTTGATTTTTGGATAAAATTATGTCCCTTTTTTTTAAATGATGTCACTGATTTTTAGGACTAAACATGTCTTTTTTATGATCCGATGGGAAGCAACAAAACACCTGATGAGTATTGAATCTTCTTTGGTCATTAACAGGGATGCCACAGCTCACTAGCAAAGAGGATATAGAGTACATCCGTGAGGCGTTGACGGTCGGACGCAGTGAGGATGAAGCACAGCACCACCTACTGGACCAGATAGAAATCTGCAGGGAGAAAGGCTGGATGGTTCAGATCAACTGGTTTGTGCACCTGGTGCTGGGCATCAAACAGGGTGTGGAGAAGCGATCGACTTAGCGCAAGTCTGGATTAAGTTAGGATCAGAGATTTTTAAAAATTTTTTAGTGTAAATAAGAGTATTAGACCAAAGTTCATAGAGAAGACTGTTTAGAAAGCTATCTAACAAAGTGTGAACCTGAAAGCACCACTTGTCTGTTAAAACCACATGTCATACCACATATAAAGACATTTTAATGAAAAGAATGTGAGCAGCAAATAGAGATGGGACTGAGTGTAAATCTTGGGTAACATCTGTCACATTAAAACCAAACCTACACAGGCCAATAAAAATCACAAGGCTTTGAAAAAACTTCGCACCAAGATGCTCAAGTGCTAAATTAAATGTAATTAGTTGTATTCTATGTTGAAGTGACCAAGAGCAGAATATAAAATGCTGACTGTTTTCATTGTGTTGTCTAACACAATGAGAATATTTAAAGGAGTTTTTTTTTTTTTACTTTTATATTAATTATATTAACATCAAGACATTTTGTCTACCTTTATTTTTGTTTAATAAAAAAATCCAAAGTATGAGAATATGAAATGCACTTTGCTTTCATTCATTGAAAGAAGAGAAAACATTTTAATAATCTGTGTAGTAAATAGCAAATGTTTAAACAAAAGAAAATATAGTATTACATATAATTTATGAATGTGATTTTGTTATGTCCACCACCTAATGATTTGGAATATTTTAGTTACATCACCAAGTAAGAGATTCCAATAACACTTGAATTTCTTTAAAAAAAAAAAAAAAATCAATGACTGAAAAACACCAAAAAAACATATCAATGGAGGATCTGATTTTGTTTCACTTTTAATAAGATAAAAGCTACAATAAGCAGTATTTTAAACTTTTTAAACTAAACATCGTCACCTTCATTTATTTCAGAAATACAGCACCATCATAGAAAAAAATGTTAACACTTCAATTGAATGTGGAAAGAAAAATAACTTGAACATGTTAGCTACTCAATGTGTAATTGAAGTTATGTATAATAAATGCTTTTGATTTTTTGGATTTGTCTCTTTCCCAAGTCAGACTGACTGCTTCTTTGCACTTCATATTACACGTTATCATATCTTCCCTTTCAAGAACAGGCTTGTCCTAAAATAGATGCTACAAAAAGGTTCGCTGTGCCACAGAGCCTCATCCAGGAAGAAACCTTACAATAACTGTAATGATTAAATCCGACCACAAGATGGAGAAACACTGTAAGTCTTTACATCGACTTTCCTCTGCTTCCCGCCTTCATTTCTTCTGTTTTTTCTGATATTTCCTTTATGATTCTGCTCTTACTCTCAGTTTTACGTCTGTTTTATGGCTGTAAACTGCACTTTATGCTTTGATGTACTGTGTGGTGAGATTCTGAAAGGATTTAAGCTTCATTCCCCACAGCTTTAGGGCCCTTTTCTCTCCTCTGTTACCCTTATAGCTGTTTTATAGAAGGTTGTCTGACAACTGTTGCACAGCCTTCCCTCCCCTTGTTTACTATTTGAAATTAGCATTTATATTGTGGGGTATTAGTGGTTTTATAACTTAACTAAACTAAACTAAACAAAGTACAAATGCTGCATTTTCAAACAATCAGACAATAGTATAGTAATTGTAAGACTATTATTGTTAAAACTGCGACTTAACAGAAAGAAAATCCTCAAATACTCACATCATTACTGTTCAGTCAAAACTGTGGTGCAAGATGGAGATTTTGACTTCACTTTATTTTGGTAGGTACATTTTGCTATTTCACACTAATGTTTAATATGTTTTAATTTGGCCATTTTCATGACATTTGTAAAGCTGCAATTTACAAGGTGATGAAAGAACCTTCAAACTCCTTCAAATCCTTTTAGACGAGTGTTGACAGAGGCACAGCCAGGGTTTCAGTGGTACATGACCCATTTGCAGTGACAGCTATTTTGTCAGAATGAAAATTCTGGTTTGTTGCTTCTATTACAGGAAGTTATGAAGTTATGCATCTTAATGTAGCTGGATCATAAGACTCAGCTACGATATGGAGTTTGTGACCACTTGTATCTACACTGAATTTGATTACACCGATTAGAATACGCATAAGTCTATAGTGACGATCTTTAAGTTTAGTGGTTTGCTGAAGCATAAAACAAATATTCAGTCATTCTACTTTTATATTTATGCTGCTTGACAGCATTACTTACACACTTTCATTGTCGAGACCCTAGGTTACATTTTTCATGATAAGCCTTAAAAAGGACCATTATCTGATCTGTTCATTGAATTTATTGGTGCAATAAGTTTTTATTGTTCATGTTTGCTGACAAACTTGATGGAAGGAATGATTGTTTTGACTGTAATTAATAAGCGGTAACTTATGTACCAATGTAAAGAAAGACATTTTAAAACATTGTCACAATAATATTATTGCAAGACACACTTCATGTGACTGACTGGTTTTTAAGAAGCAACATTTTTCCCTGAATGAATGTGATATTGTTGCACTGAATCTTTTATGGAATAACCTTCTCAGCTCTGACAGGTGCAGCAGGTTAGGGTGGGAGGAAACTGGAAAAAACTGGAGTGAACTGGAGCATCGAGAATTGATTTACTCTGTTTCTCTATTAACTTTCATTCCTCTCCAGGAAGACGTGAACCAGATCAGACGACGGGGGAAATTACTCTGCGTGGGCTTATACAGTCTGTACTGTATGAGTCTAAGTGTTTCTGTTCTTGTGAGGTTGTGTGTTTTAGGTCTTCAGGGTGAGGGTAACTGAAAGGTCAGAGGTTGTGTTACTTGCTTTACATGAAGCTATGGGTTGAGCAAAAACAAAACAAAAAACTTAGGTGCGATTTATTTCTACCATGTGCACATATCTTTGTATGCAACTAAATGCACAATACATGTAAATACATATGCAAGTATGTAATTAGGATGTGTAGGTGTGATGCCCTCCTGTCTTTATGGCAGCGGCTTTTTAGTGGCTTAAAGAGTATAAATACAGATTTAATGCTTCCCTGTTGAATTCAGTTGGATCTCATCCCTTTACGTTTCATCTCACTTGTAAGAAGAGGACCGTTGTTTGCCCTGAAATGAAATGTACTCTCAAAGACAAACATGACGTCTACAGTGTTTTTTTTTGTTTGTTTGTTTTTATTGAGTTGCTAATAGTACAAGTCAGCACCAGGGGCACATCAAAAGATGATATTGGCCACCCTAAGGCCTCGGCCTATTATTAGCAAATCCTGGAGGTTATAGCTGGCCTATTTATATAACTTAAAAGATCTTTCAGACAGAATTCAAAGGACATTTATGTAGTGTCCTTTGAGGAGTCCTTGGTCTAAAGCTGTTCAGATGTTGGCTGTAGCTACTAGTGCAACGACGGGACTTGGACTGACATTAAAACTTATCAGGACCTCAACTTCCTCGTTGTTATACATTCAGCAGTAGTTATAAATGTCAAGTGTAAATCCTGTAGTGTCCAGCCAGTACTGTCTACATAAGATGTATTCAGGCACAGCATCACTAGGTTATACATTCATACAAAGAGCAGGAAAAAGTACGTACAGTGTACACAGCTGTTAGTACATTTGCTCTGTCGGATGAGCGTCACATGGACGCGTCTGAAAAGCTTTATGAGTAAACAGGTGGGAGTCGACAGTAGATGCATTCATTTGGATCCACTCATGTCTGCATTGTCTTTAAATGGAACCACGTCATCCCCAAAAGTTGCTTTGTGTCCTGAGCAAACACACCTTACGTGAGCAAATGTAACATAAAACTTTATGTTTGACTAAACTGAGTAGGGTGGTGTCATCACTGAAAAAAAATACACATCTTTAAAACGCAGTGGAGCAAATAAAGTTCAATAATATTATATATATTATTGATATTCTAACTTCATTTTCAGCAAAACAAAAGAAAATATCATGTAATGTTAACAATTGTATCCTGGGAGTGGCTTTCAGTGCAGTATGGCAGAAATAATCCTTAAGTGAAACTGCTCTTGATCTTTGAATGAGGGGAGACACAACCCACCTGCTTTTCACGGGGAGAATGCTTTGAACTCCACGTCACACTCTGAAACTTAGCTCGTCGGTTGTTTTAACGTGCGACTTGTGTCCAGCGTTAGCTGGGAAAGCTACACAACACGACCACAGAGCAGCCTGCACTCTGAACTTGACCTTTTCGCGGTTTCCTCGATTACAACACCTTGCCGTTAAGATTACAGTCGTAAATATTTAACAGCCTGAACATATCTGTAACTGGAGCCTGAATGTGGAGGTGTCTTTGTATTTGTGTGTATGTGTGAGTGTGTATGTTTGTCTGTGTGTGTGTGGTGTGTGTGCTGCCAGTCAGTGTGCCACATCAGATACCTTTACTGACAGTATATAAGGGAACATTGGTGTGTGTGTGTGTGTGTGTGTGTGTGCAACCTGACACTGCCTCTCACACTCTATCTGTATTTAGCATCAGTTACCATCAGGTAGAACAATTAGTCACTGCGTAGATTGACCAAGCAATTAGACAGGGAGGAAGCAGAACGTGCAACAAAAAGCTCTTCAGCTAATTTGGGCTTTTTGTTCTTTAAAGTGGTAGAAAGATTTTAGTTTAGTCAGCTTTACTTTAACCACCAAGACATTTTTTTTACATTAAAGATGCATATGTACGTTCAGTCCCCTTCAAAAGTATTGGAGCAGCGATGCAAACGCAAGACACTTTGGGTTTGAGATGAAAAGTTGAATGAGACAGTTCAGAATTGTATTTACATGTAGATATGTTGAACAACATAGGAAATCCCACCTTTAGTATCAGATCACCCACATTTCAAGACGTACTGAAGGATTTAAATTAATTAAAGTAATAAATAAAGTCTTAATATTTGGTTGCAAAACCCTTGTTTGCAACAGCATCAAGCCTGTGACTCACTAACCTCAGCAAACTGTTGGTTTCTTTTTTCAGTGTTGCTTTTCCAAGCTTTTAGTTGCACCTTCCTTCAGTTGTTTCATTTCCCTCGGATGAAGTCCTTTGATGAGCTGACTGTGTTTTGGATAATTGTCTTGCTACGTGACAGCTTTGATGTGTTTCTCTGTGTATTTGCAGACAAAATGTGTCTGTATCACGCCTTTTGAATTTCTCTGCACCTCTCTATCCAATTCCATCCTGGCGTTCTGATTCTTGCTGTCATAAGGGGTTTTACGCTTGTGATACCTTCCTGCAGGGTGTGGGTGATGTATCGCACTGTTGTTTTAGGTTTTTCTGCACATCTATCACAACGTTTCTGTCATCATTCTGTTGTTGTTTCTTTCCTGACCTGTTCTGTGGATGTTGCTCAGTACACCAGTAGTTTCCTTCTTCCTGTTTGTGTAATGCCTTTGTCTCTTTTCTCAGATTCAAAAGCTTTTTATATGTGCTGATGTTGTCTGTTGTCAACTATATACTAGGTGTAAATACCAAGAAAATGGAAGTTAAATTCTGAACATTTGATACTAACCCCAAATGTTTGAGGGGCCTGTGTACAACATTCTGAACACTGATGCATTCATGTACATGTATTTTTGCCCATTTTACTGTTGCCTTTGAAAGGTGATACCACTGCTTAAAACAAGTGAACAAACCGCATAGTTACTTAAACACTATAGTTCCAATTAGCAGTGTGACTTGTAATACATCCTAAAATATTCAGTGATTTTCAAACTAGTAACCGTATATGAATATGTAATGAGGCTTTAATGCTTTACAGTAGTCCATCCTCCTAGAAATAAAGGAATAGTGTATCGCTATTTTTTGAGTATTTCTCCTTAAAAAAGCTGTTGAAGACCTCGGAATTTAAAGTCTGAATGTCACAGCTGACCTACATGAATTTTCATTATCCCTCTTTCCTGCTTGAAACTCCTCTGCATAGCTTTAATTTGCTCCGAGTTGCCCCGGCCCTGCTCCGCTAGGCAGACACATAAGACCATACAAGTTTGCAGCTAAACCTTAACAGAAGGCGTAGTAATTAATGCACATTAGAGGACCCAATAATCTCTCCTGTAATTCCTTAGCCAAACACCCAATCAGCCAGACGGTCCGTTACCCACCAGCCTAGTGTGCAGTGCCTTAATTGTGTTAACTGAGATTACACAATAGACAGAGTTGTGGAGTTTCTGCTCCCCAGCCAACCAGTTACAGGGGGAGTATTATCCCAGCAGAGCTAAGCTTCTACTGAGCTGAGGATTGTACTACTGAGTCAGGGAGTTGCTGTTGTTTCTCTCACCTTCTGCCGACAGCAAACCAGCATGGCTGACTGACTGACTTCCTACCAGGTGTAGCCGCTCAGAGCTGAGGTGAAATGGCCCTCCGCAGATCTCCTTCCTCAACCTGTGCAGGTGAGTGCCAATAGAAAGCTGTAGGAAACCCTCTACTCTCTCCCTTTGTGTGGCCTGTCCTGCCTGTCCCTCCTGTATCGTCACCCCACAAAAAGCATGGACAGGACCACCATAGAGTAACCTACAGTCTATTGCCTTCAGATGTTTGTGTGGGTGTCAGCAGGCCTTGTGGGGCCACCATTAACAAGAAGATCTTTGCGACAGGGCGCGGTGTACAGTTGCATGCGAGGCCGTTGTAGTTCAATTTGATCACACGTTGTGACCTCTCTGTGCTAATGTAGATCTTCGTGTACTCGGTTCGTCTCCTGCAAGGAACTAGTTTGCCGCACTTCAACAGAACGAATGTCTTTTTTTAAAAGTTGACTTGATCTCAGACACGTGCTCCTGCGCACTAAGCCTCGGGCAGAGGAGTAATCCAGGTTTCCTGACATGGCTGCTGCTTCCGTGCTGTACTGTACGTGAGATAAGCAAAGGCGTTAAGGCTAAATTTAAATCTTTGGGTTGTGCTTACCATACTAATAAACCATGAAAGACACACGCTGAAAAGGGATCATCTCCTGCTGTGTGGAAACATGTACTACAGCGTGCAGGGACATTTCATTGGGCTGCGACAAGGGAAACATTGGACTGATGCAGGCAGGCGATATTGACAGCAGCAGGGGAACGATTGGACAATTCTGGGACATCAGAATTTACTATCGAGCCTCCAGGAGGTTTTATTTTCCAAAGTAATTAAATCACAGAATCCTTGATGAGCAGAAATGGCCAATTGATAACCAATAATGATGTTCCAGCTGTTGCATGTTCCACTTTTCCTTGACATCAAAGTCAGTCTTCTGTGTAGCTTGTCCGCCCAAAATAGCACATGTGGAAAGTTCCATCAGTGCTGTCGTGTTGGAAATTAAAGACCTGCACATACATATGACATATTCTCAGAATAACAATTTGTGTCTACGTCTTTCAAAAAAAAAAAAAAAAGAAAGAAAAACGGTAACTGACCTTGTCACCTACTCCTGCTTATTCTGCATCTACGTGAATCACAGTGAAACTCAAATATTCAAGAAAGGTAACAACAAGCAAATACTAAATAATATTTATTGCTTGTAAAAACAGATACTGCCGATCTCGTGCATCACTTGAAACTGCTGAAAACCTTTAAAGCTGTAATACATTAGTATTTTTTGTCTAATCAACATGAACCAAATAATACAGGGTTTGAAATGTATTCAGCTGCATCCTGGCAGAGGCTTCTATACAATCAGTGAGCCAGAGCTGAGACAACGTGTGATAAAAGCATCAGCGTTTTGTCTCCGTGCTGGGTTGCTGCCCATTAACTCTCCCCTGTAAGATGCCCTTTAGTCTCTACCAGTAGAAATTAGCGTGAAACTAGGGTGTTGATCTTACACAATCACTCTGAGGAACTGTAGCTGCCTGAAATTCCAATAGGCTTTAATATGAAGTAAAGTCTCGAGGAAACTGGAGATGCTTCATCTGACAAACTGCAACCTCAATATAGGCACATTTTCTAACAAAGTTGCCAAATTCAACATGTCAGACACGTCAGACTATAGAGAAAGGAAGCTATGGCCTGTTTATCTAACACTCTGTTGGACCCCTAAACCCAATTTAGAGACCAATCCTCAACCCTTTTACTATAGACGGTGTGAATTCATGCTTTCATTTTAAATGTAAAGACATTCCACATAACCACACTTCACTTCTCTGTGATGCCCTGCTTTATATTGAAGAGGAATTTTCTCATTCATTTCCCCTCCTACCACATTCTGGCGACCTTCCAGCTACGGGCCTGCCTCTGTAACCTCCAGGCGACCTTGCGTCTGTCAAGGGATGTGTGCTACACAGAAACACAACTGTTGCTAAAAAAATGCAGTTCAGTGCTGTTATACTTGTAGATGCTTGAATCGAGGCAGTAACACCGCACACACACACACACACACACACACACACACACACACACACACACACACACACACACACCACACCCCCCGGAAGTACTGTATGTTTCAATGTCATAAAACTGTGTTGATGAGAGAGAGAGAGAGAATGAAATAGAGTGTGAGCTGTCCGTGGTACTGAAATGAGAGCACAGCACATGGTCTGGTGCGTTACTATGGCCACAGCTGTCTCTATCCCTAAAATAACCACACACACACACACAAAAAAAGTAACCTTATTACAGAAAAACAATCTGTTGCAGCTCCTGAAAACACAGATGTGTGGTAAAATTAACCAGTAATCTGCTGCTGGTGTTTTTGGTTTTTTGCACCATATAAAAAAAAAAATGGACTTTTACACCATTAACAACATTTGTATCCCTTTGTGTTATATTGGGTTCTTTGTGTTTGGAGGCTGACTGCAGAGAAAGCAAGTTTTACGTAGGCTTGTCTTTTATAAAGTGACTGACGCGCACATCAATTTGCACAGTTTGAGACAAAGCTCCAGTAGAGGCCACTTTGCATATTTGTAGCTCCAATTTGTGAGAATGCACCGTAATCTATTAAAGCTTAGATTTTTTGTTTAGAAGGGGGGCTTGTGATTGATAGTAGGTCACGTCAAATGTACAGCCTAACTTGGAAAATATACAGCATGTAGGGAAAAGTGGATGCATGACGCTCGCCACTCTTTCATCTGGGCAAGACTCATAACCTCCGAATACTACACTTCCGCAGTTTAGCATAAAAATACAAGACTGTGTTTATCCTGAGCTGCTTATACAGTGAGTGCTAATATATGGAAAGCAAAGCTAGGAGCTGTGAAAATGTAAAAACTGCAAAAAAATGATGATGCATAACAGGATAAGTACAAGAAGTGAAGCTTATCTGCCTCTGCACTAGAAAGGATTACGCAGTACACTGTACCCACCAGTACAAAGCACTTCATACTATACTATATTTATAATATATATATCCAATGCTTTAACCTCTGACGACCTTATCTCGGTTAAGATTCGTAAGCAACAGCAGCAAAACCTTTCAGGCAACAACTACTGTGAAAATGACATTTACATTCATGTGCTTCTGTCAATCTTTTAGAACATTTTTAGAACATTGTGTTCATATGTTGCAGAGCAAGCTCGTGAGAAGCGAGCAGAGCTGGACGACTTTAGTCGGGGGAAAAACCATGCAGTTCCAAAGTTTAAGGGGAGGCATGGAAGGGAAATACCCAAGCAAAACACCTTGTATTTGGGCCTAGTCGACAGCACATTGCACAACTGTCTGATTTTTCCTGGATAAACAAAAGAAAGCTGCACAAGGCAAGATGTCAAAATACACCTAAGTCGATACAACTGATTCATCCAAGAAGCTCCAGATTCTCCCTGTTTCAGTTTTCTGTTTGGTCCCTGCTGGGCAATATTTTCACAGAATAAAATGGAATCACTGCCTGCAGTCGTTCCTCTTCCCCACCTCCAACTCTCACAAGAGTTTTACTGACTGTCGATGAATTTCATTTGTGGAAAAAAAAAACAATTCCTGAAAATGAATTGTTCCGTGATCGATATCAACCCTGAATCTTTTGTATAAAGTTTAATTCACCCAACAAATGTCTTTCAGAGTCATGGAACAACGGCGTGGGCTTTAGGCGCGTGGCCACAGCACTCAGCGAGTCCTCTTCCATCCAAAGCGATGCCCTGTACCACCTGACCAGGGACATGTCCGGAATGGGGCTGGACCCCTTGTCCTACAGCAGTCTGGAACCCGAACCTTATAAATACGAAACGTGGACTGAAGAATCACAGAGTCTACTACAGGTGAATTAAAGACAGAAAAGTCAGTGTCAGTTAGGGGAGTCAGTACTTCGGTGACCATGGTCACTGACACCGGCCATTTACGCCAAAATCATTTCAAAGACAACAACTGCAGCCACTTCCACAAGTGTTGTCAAAGCCTCAATGTCTGAGGAGGCAGCGAACTCAATACTAACCTTTATTATGGTCCATATTATTATTATCATTAGGAAGGAAAAAAAATTACAGCACACACACACACAATAATCATATCATGCTTAAAAGTAATGTTTTACAAAAAAGAACAGTCACTGAAAGATTTGCAACATCTACTGTAGCTCGGAAAGTACAGTGTATTTGTTATTGTGATCAAAAAGCATTAATTGCTTTCAGACAATTACTGCATGTGCATGTGTGTGTGTGTGTGTGTGCGTGTGCTGACTACACCTTAGCTGGGCGGAGTTATGCTGGTAAATACAAGAAGTCATCAAACCCTATAGCTCTGACATCACTCCTTGTGTTACTCATTAACTATTAACCCACAATTATTTACGGTATAGTGATGATTGAATTTCATACTGACAAGTTCAACATTGAAGTTTTCTCCAGGTAGAGACGGTTTAACACAGCCTGCTTGTTGAAAAGTGATAATGTTGGTATAGTCGCTCCAACAACAGCTGCCAGTTGTTAATCGTGTACTGAATTTGTGTAAAGTGTAAACACCTGTCACTGGGGACTGGGTGTGTATGTGTATTACACTTTTTTTTTTTTTTTGTCTTCCTAAATCAACATAACTCGGAATCCTGCTACTGTGGTATCAACATCACATGGACTGACTCTATCCAAAAAGTAGCATGATCTATTATTTTCTTGTATTATGTGTTTTGTTTTTTTTTTGTATATCAAGTCAGAAATAAGTTGGTGAACTTGAGGTAGATGAAAGCAGAGTTTAGCAAAAAATAGGAAAAATAAAACACTCAGGCCAAATTATGACAATGGGTTTTAGTTGTGTAGCTTAAAAACTAGAAAATACAGATTGTGGTACTACAAAACCAAATGGCTTTTTCATATTTTCTAATCTTCTCATTGACTTTCACCTCTTCATCCTCATTCAAATGAGTCATTTTAACATGTGACGAGCCAATAGTTGTTTCATTTGAAAGGGTGTCGAGCCAACAAAGGTTAGGAATCACTGGTGTAGAGCAGAGAATTATAACTGAGGGACAAAAGCAATACTGCAAATACATCATCACCATGTACTGTACACTGGGAGAACACAGGTCTCTCTCCAAGTTGCATCTAAGCAACCAAGGCTGCTCCCTCTCTCCACACTGCAAAAAACAACCATCCATTTAAAATTTTCTGCTGAGTCTGACAACAAAAACACATAAAGGAAATAACTTGGAGGTTGGAATATTCCAGTGGCGAAGTAGTCATTTGATATCACATCATATTTCTATATCAGAAAAAAAAAAACAAAACAAAACACACACACACACACACACACACTTACTTTTGGACTTGGGCTCACTGATATGCAACAAATGTGCTGATTCCCCTCTGTTGAAAGCTACAGGTTGAGACGCAGCATCGGACATTTTTTACAGTGTGGCGCGCGCGGTGCCAAAAGCGCCGGCGGTGCGCAGGCAGCCTCCAGATCACACAGTTGCATAGATGGGTTTCACCAGAGTGTAATCAGGCTGCTGCCACTGAACGAGCAGCCCCTTACACCGGATAGACCCATCTTCAACAGAGCAATGAGACCAGATGACACATCGCCCCTTTTGGATTGTAGAATAACGCGAGTGACCGCACGTGTGATTTGGGGATGACGGGGATGGAGATGGTGATGGTGAACACGGCTGTTTGGTTCTGCGAAAACCGCCAACTTTCACTCCTGCTCTTCTTTTGCTTCTCTGTGTGTCTCTGAAGCGCCACGGAATGCAGGTCTCCCCGAGTGAAGACAAGGTCCCGGTGAGTCCCAGAGCAGCGCTTTGCGCGTCTTTGCCTCGAGTTGAGTCAAACAAACCTGCGATCAGTTTGTGTTTCGACCCTCTGTCACACTTCTCATTTTACACTGGGCGACATTGCTCAGGAAGCGCATGACGATTCAACACAGTCTCGTTATGGATATTTGTAACAAAACCGCATTTATTGGCAGTTGTAAAACTTTATTAACAGCAAAAAAAGCGACGTTTTGTTAAGGGTCGACACCCTCCAGGAAACGTCCCCCCCCCGGGGAGCTTTTGGGAAGCTTCTTGGAACATGCGATGCTAAACCCGATGGGAATCTTCCGAGAAGGTTCCTCCTAATGAAGCGGTGTCAGCAAACACAAACCCCCTGGGGAAAGTTCCGGGAGTTTGGTGGTAGCTTAGCAGCTGTTGTGTGTCCCATGCAATACAGTATATGTAGGCCTACGCCTAGCTGTGGAGTTTAGGACCCCCCCCCCCCGCTTTTCTTGCTATTAGGCTACTGTGTGTTTTAAGTACTGTGACATACTGTACATCTAAGTATATGAAGTGACAATGATTTTGAAATTGTAATGTCATTAAGAATGGACATCACTGAATATGGCCGCAACTTTACAATGGTCACGTCCTTCTCATCTAATGTGTAGTTTAGTGTTTCAAGCACACACACACACACACACACACACACACACACACACACAGAGGGTGTGTGATAATTACACCTTCGCTGGGTGGAGCTATGCTGCTAATTACACGCGGTCAAGTCTGTAGCACAGACTGACATCGCTCCTTTTGAAACTCATTAACTATCATCCGTAGTAATTCTATTATTAGTTCCGTAGTAATTATCAAATTTCAAAATGAAAAGCTTGATATTTGCATAAATTGACAAAAAAGCTAGAAAGGTGGACGGACCGTGGATGGGAGCAACACGTGCTGCGGTGGCTAACGTAACCCCGCTGACTGAGGGCCAGGAGAGAAAGTGAGTGAAAAATGCTCGATTTTTCCGGTATTGCTGACACGTATTTCAAGTCTTTAGAGACAAATAAGACGGTGACCTTGGAACCTAAAATGTAACTTTGCCTAAAAACAGCACTACTGTTGGCTAATTTAATGCTAGCTGTGTCATTTAACCTAGCTTACAAAAGTAACATGCAAGTGTAAGGTTAATATTTCGCTAAATGCCGGAGCATTTAGAGAGAGATTATTTTTTTAAAGCTTTTTTTATTACTTTTTTCCAAGTCAGAAGTTTACATACACTAATATCATTATGTTTAAACAATTTGGAAAAGCCCAGATGATGATGTCATTGGTTAATAGACCACAGTTGAGTTAATTGGATTTAGGGCACAGCTCAAGCACACTGCCTCCTTTTGTGACTTCATGGGAAAATTAAAAAGAAATCACTCCAGATATCAGGAAGACAACTGTTGACCTCCACCAGTCTGGTTCAACCTTGGGTACAATTTCCAGATGCCTGAAGGTGCCACGTTCATCTGTTCAAAACTATTATATGCAAGTATAGACACCATGGGAATGTGCAGCTGTCATAACGCCCAGGAAGGAGATGGGTTCTGTGTCCCAGAGATGAACGTGCTTCGGTGCGAAATGTGCACATAAACCCCAGAACAAGAGCAACTGTGAACTATTAAGTATGGGGATGGTAGCATCATGCTGTGGAGGAGGGACTGGTGGACTTTAACAAAAATAGATGGCACAATGAGGAAAGAACATTTTGTAGAAATATTCAAGCAACATCTCAAGACATCAGCCAGGAAGTGAAGGCTTGGCCACAGTTGGGTCTTCCAAAACTAAAATTAGTTGGCTTAAGGACAACATAGTTAAAGTTTTGGAGTGGTTATCACAAAACCCTGATCCTAATCCTATAGAAAATTTGTGGGCAGAGCTGAAAAGACGTGTGGGAGCGAAGTGGTCTACAGACCTGACTCAGTTACACCTGTTCCGTAAAGAGCAATAGGCAAAAAGTTCAGCTTGTGTAAGAATAACCAAAACATTTGACCCAAGTCATGCAGTTCAAAGGCAACGCTAATACTAAGGAAGTGTGTGTGTAAACTTCTGACACCGAAGAAAGTAATGTAAATTTCTCTAAAACATGATCTCTCTTGTTATTGTGGCAAAATTCTAACTAACCTAAAAGAGGAAAAGTTTAGTCTGAGTGAGGGAAAAAAAAGGTAATATGTCTTTTTAAACAGTGTATGTGAACATCTGGTTTATATATCTTAAACTTTTTAATAAATGTAGATTTTTTTTAATTCGATAAAAAAGCATTCAGAAGTGTAGATCATTTAGCATTAGTTAGCATTAGCTTCTGCTTCAGCTCGACAAACCTACCTAGCCTTTTAGCTAAACCCAAGATTTTATGCAGCTAGTTTGATTGTTCGCTTATTTTGCTGATTAAACTTTTAATGATTAGTCCAGCCACAAGGGAAAAAAACAACAAAAAATAAATACATTTTTTTCATAAATCAGTTTTGGGTTCATTTGGATACAATCGCATCATACACACAGAGCCTTTCCTTACTTGTGATCTCCATTTTTAGTGTACCTCTCTGCTTTTTCTTTGTCTAAAAAAAGAATAAAACCACCAAAGGTGAGTTGACTGCCCACTCGGCTGCTGGAGCTTCGCGCTTCAATGTTTTAGAGAACCTGCCAAACGCCACTTCTGTTTGTGTGTGTGCTCACAGTGCAGTAGATCTGTAAGTTCATTCAAACAATCTCCATTCTCTACATGCATCAGGTAAATTAGGTCCAGTGCCTCGTTGTGTTGTTGGTCTCACTGCAGTAGAGCTGGCTACTACTGTGCAACTGTTATTGTGACTTACTGAGCTTTTACATTCTCTTTGATTTCTCTTGGTTTGTTACAGGTTGTGGGTTCACCGTCAAACTCTCAGGGCTATGGTGAAGGCCTTTACTTTTCTGATGGCCGGCGGAAAGTTGACTATGTTCTGGTCTTCCATCAGCGGCGACACAGCTCATTACGATCTCCTGCCAGTGCCTCGATTTCACAAGACCGGCTATCCGTTGTATCCAATGGCAACTTCCCCCCTTCGGTGGGCTCGGACGTGGCCGCCGGACGAGGAGGGGGAATGCCGGGAAGGGAGTCGGCGTGTGTTGGCGAGGTTTTCATGGAGCTTGGATTTGCTGGAGGGAATGAGTCACTGGAGCCCGCTGACCATGAGATGCGGCTGATCAGGCAGGAGTTTGAGGCCAGCCTGCAGGAGGCTGGCCTGGAGATAGAGAGAGACAGAGAGGTGAGTGTGTGTGTCCCTACTAAAGTCCGTCTTCTCCCCTTTATCTTGTCCGCAAGGCACAGTACTGACACTTAAAAGGGCTGAATATCTTTTTGTGATAACGTTGAATTGTTATGTGATGCATGTAAGATTTTTGTAAAATATTTGGTGGCGTAGTATAAAATGTTGAAATTGGACTTCTATTGGAATATCACACCTAAATTGACTTAATGTACATTGCAGTTAGATATTAAGTATCTCTTGACCAAGCACTCGCTCTCAGTAGCATTAGAAAATACCAATACTGAAGGTGCCCCAGTGTACACAGGGTACTGTTCCTTTTAACGACATTCATTTATGAAACTTTACATGCTTTTATCACACAAACATGATCCATTATATAAGCCCTTAGCTGATAAATACAACATGATAAGAAGTAATTAAAGGGCAACTTCACTAATTTTCAACTTGCTCTCTATGGCTTTAGTTTAGGGTGTAAATGTGCATTAATGCTTTTAAACTTCCCTCTGACTACCCTATAATACAATATTTCTCTGCTTCTAGCTGAAAAACTCCTCCAGATGACATCACCCGGAGGAGTTTTTCATCATTAGGAGTTCACATGATGTCATCTGGGGGAGCTCTGGAAAAGCTGGTTGACCATGATTACAAACGCCATAGTGCAGTATGAGCCACACGATGACATAATCTGACCTGAAGGTTCCTCCAAGTGATGTTCTCTGGAGGCATTTTCCAACAGATATTTTAATATAGGGAAGTTTAATAGAAATAAATAAAGTGAAGTATTTTAATCAACCTCCTTTTAGCTCTAAAGAAACCAAGTGAGCCAAAACTGTAAAGTTCTGCGCTGTACAACTAAAATAAGTTGAAAGATGTTTAAGTTCACTTTAGAGTGGAGAGGAATTAGAGTCAGGTGGTAATTCTCTGTGGGGTTCCCCCCACCGGGAGACAATTTTCACTTTGCACATACTGCAGTAGTTTTTTCCAGTGTTTGTTAAAATTGTTGATTACAGCAATACTAATTAATTATTATAAGTGTATAAAAACACATTTTAGCATGTCCATTGCTGCTCAGATTGCTGCTGGATGTTAGGATTTAGTAAATACATTTTCCTACTTTCCTACTTTACAACTATGGATCATCACAATCATAACTTCAGACATCCATTAATATTTCGACTGACTTCACAGGATTGTTTTTTTCACTTAAACCTTGACACAGGATCTCACGTAACTGTAAGGGAAGAGGTGTGCGAGACTCATTGTGTTGTTAAGAATATCAGGTGTCTGTTAAACCAACAAGAGTCTAGGGTCATTAGGAGGTTTCCATTAAACTTTGAAATGTGGCTTTTCTTTCCTGTTCCGTTTGATGTTGCCTGCTGCTGTTGTACGTGTAACAGAAACACTACATGAAAAAGAGAGTAAGCAAGTGTTTTAATATAACTGATCAGTACGTGTCAACTTGAAAGCAAAAAAAAAATATTGAGCTTATTTAGAGAGTGGATCTTCATTCTCATTTTCATAGAATTAACTTTGTTTTCTAGGGGGATATTTATATGGGTTCGGGTTTTGGTAGGATTAACTGTGAATAGCATGTTAAGGAAATGATGAATGTGTAAAACTTGCATCAACAGAGATAAATGCTGGGAAGACAAGAATGAAACAAGTTAATAAATATCAGGTCTTCCTCAAAAGTGACTTCAGATTAATTAAACCAAAAACCTTAATAGAAAAAGTCTTCTCTTAGAGATATTTAAAGAGTTCTTTGTCAGAAGCAGCTTGTATCCAAGGGCAACACACAACGAATGCATAACCTGGTGCAAGCTGCAGCAAACCTGCAAACCTGAGAAATGGAAAAAAAAAAAATCTAGTCTGATGAGTCATTCAGCCTTGTTCCTTCAACCAGAAACACAAAGGAACCCTTCTAAAAAAACAATGTTTATTTCCAGTGTGCATGGATCTGTCAGCCATCAGTATAACATGTTAGACCAGTACTAGTAGCACTGGTCTAAGTAGTACTACTAGTCAGTGTGCAACTTTCAGGACCATGATGAGCTCCTTCGTCAACATTCATGTTACAAATTTAAATTGTTTTTTTCTTTCTTTATTAAAATAATCCAGATTATCCACCACCCCTGTAGTCATCACTCTTTCTGAAAGTATACACTGATCCCCTTTTTTGTACTTATATTAACCATGCGGCAATCAGGCTTAGCTAACCAGCTGACTGCTAGTTTCAAAAGTGAAAAACTTCATTTACTATTTTTTCTTTTTGCTTTTAGTTTTTTAATTTCTCCTCAGCCATTCTTGCCATCGGTCCTGGTTGCATTATTCATTGGCATATTCCTATTCATCACGGTGCTGTTCAACTTACTGTCAATCTTAAGTGCTGTGACAGTCTCGATTGTGTTTCTTACGTGCATGTTTGTTCACTACAGGACACAATCGCTCAGCTATGTGTTCCAAAGCACACAGCTGAGCAAATATGTGTATATAGTTTTTTTCTTGAAAAGTTTTTTATGTATCCTGCTAAACCCACACATTTTTAATTCATCTTTATATAGCAGTTTATTGCCTTGGAAATAGTATTTAGTATTGACACATGACCATTATTACTCGACGATACAGGACATTTAACATTTTGGACAGTGGAAATGTTCCTATGAAACAGATCAGGGATATTATCATCCATCGTAAACACACCAGTAGCCAACCTAAGGCTGTCATGTGTCTCTTTTCAAGACTCATTATTCTTAGTTTATGAAACTTTTTCCTCTTTGTTACTCGGCTTCTCAATTTACAATAGGCGTGAAATCATCCTTTCTTCCAGTTATATTTGCAAACTGTACAACAAACAAAACTGGGAGAAAAGATGACCTAAAGCCTATTGAAGCATCATCAAACATACTGTAATGCATTTCAGCTAAATGTCAGCCCACAGTACTATTATGACATTCTTCACTTTTTAATTGGTATATCGTTTTCCATCACAGACAAAAATGCTCAGCTCCTGTGCTCTATGCACACAGCCGAACAAATTTACAGTAAGTGGTTTCATGAAAAGCAGGATTACCTGTACTACAAGCATCATTGTCTTTCATTGAAGTGCTGTGGGGCTAAGAGCATTTGAATTTAACTCACAAAAACATTACAGTTTATATTCTTACACGACATGATTGAATCCATTCACTTCCATTCCACTTTTTGAAAAGCTTTGTTTATGTTGCTTTAATAAGTCAGTGACAGTGTAACAAACATGGTTGACCTTAGTTATTGACTTCATGATTTAATAAGCATGATTTAGTTTAGCAACCTTTAGCTTTCAAATTTTTATTGAAACTCATTTTCCATGTATTGTATCTATTATTTTTTTCTGTTATTTCTACTACCTACACACAGAGGCTTAATAAGGTATTGAGTCTGTTAGAGAGACAATTGGATACTTGGCCACCTCCCTGACAAAGGCCCTTTTAACTCATCTTAATACTTTTGTAGATGAAACATTTCAGTTTTTTGCTTTTAATGTTTGTTTTTTTTTGAAAGAACATATTTTTATTTTGTCATTAAGCTTTGTTTTAGTTTAGAATGATGACAAATTTTAGTGCTATCCACTTGTAATTTCTAATTAAATATGCAACACAGTGTGGGGGTAGTCTAAATCCTTTTTAAAGTCAGTTTCACTGGGATTTTGTTTATTCTGTCAGAATCTAGGCAAAACCTGATACTTTCATCTGCGCTGGCAGCCTGTTACTGTAGTGAGCTGACATGGCTGCCGACCTATTGATTTGCAGATTTAGCCTCAAACGGGTAATTTGGTTGTACAAATCGCTTTCACTGTGATTGTATGTTACATAGCAACCAGCACTTGCGTGAGAGTGTGTAGTAGCAGTCTTGTTTTTTTTTTGTTTTTTTGTGTGTGTTTGTCTATTTGTTTGTGTGTTGGTCAAGTAGGCGCTTGGCGAAACACACAGCGTCTGTGTTCTGCAGGCTCACTGCCACAGATTTTTAGAAATGTAGTTATTGTTAAAGTTTCCAAATGAGCTACAGTTGCACTTTGATGCCAAAAACAAGTGTAATAATTTGGTTAATTTAAGTGTTGATCACATCAGCTGTTTCATAAAACTTCTTCTGAATTGTTACATCCCTGATACAAGATATTCGAGACAGGAACCGGAAGTGTGAGGTCTGTAGGTAAGCAGGACTGTACTGTTGTAGCGGTGGCTCTGGATTTTGGATTGGCATATGGGCATGCGTATGTGTATATTTTGCTAAATATGTGGAATTGTTTTTGCATCTGTGTGTGTGTGTGTGTGTTGGCTGCCAGCCAGTTGGCAGTGTGTGTGGCCAGTAGTATAGTATTAATCAGATTGTTGACAGTGTGGAGCCTAAGCCAAAATGAGATTAGCTGACTGACTGATAGCTCCTTATCTCCTCTTCCTGGATTGAGGGGACGATAACATTTTAAAAAAGAAGCCAGTAAAAAAGAGGGACACTTGCATTTCAACACCTCACATTTGAATATAGTGAAGGCTGCTCTTACAAAATGACTGACAAACATAATTACACTCTGTCTATCAGCGTGTAACTAGATGTGGTTGTAGGAGGTACTGGCAAACAGAAGGAACGTTGTCTGATAATAACACTGGGTTTGCTGACCACTTTCTCACTCAGGAAAGAAAAAACATGTCATCAATTGTTTTAGTTCACTCTGTATGGATGAAAAAATATGTTTGATATTATTTATAATACACGATGTCCATGCAATATTAACATTAAATGTCTGAGATGTGTAGGATGTTATGGATCATCCTACACATATTACTCTCATCTTCTGATTTCAAATAAAAAAACTTGCATCACACAAATTACATTTGCACCAGACAGAGCAACTTTTGGCATGTTCTCTTATACGAGAGTTAAATGTGCGCCAAAAGATTACGTTTAATTTAATATGAGGAACATTTACTTCAAATTTTACCATTGAAAAAAATATTGTCATTGAAAAAAGTCTCAGCTGGAAAAAGACATACAGCTAACATTAACATTAGCACTTGCTCCAGCTGATCTATCAAAAGCAGAAAAAGTTAGTTGAATTTAAAGTTTAGCTAACCCTGCTCAGTTCTGTGAATAACAACACCATAAGAGAGAAACAGTCTGCAGCACCAGAGATCTCCAGGTGATGTAAGGAAACCTCTCAGCCTGTCCCCTGAATCCCCTCCCCTCTAACCCAGTCAGAAGAAAATTTTTAAAAAAGCAACATCACTAAAAAACAGACATAGAGAAAAAAATTAAGACGGTCTTTAAAGAACAGAATAAAGAAACAAATAAAGAGACAAAGACACTAATACTTCATCTATTTGCCAATAATCGTTCACTTCTGTTTTCATTTTCATTTCAGGCTTTGTTTCAAATGCCCGTAGCTCATTTCCAATGCCAAGTCAGCGTTTTGGCCTCATAGTTATTTCTGTATTAAATGCTTCAACTTCACATGTCACTTAATTCTATTAGCATTTAAAATACTGGGCACAATTCAAGAACTGTTGATGTTTTACATAAAAGTTGAAAATATGAATCAAGAATTCATTAATCACTTAATAAACTGTTGTTATCGTAAGTATTTTCTCTATTACCGGTATTTACCAAAACTGCACCGATGGAGTATAAACTGTCAAACTGTTAATTAACAACATTGCTACATACAGGTTACATTCACTGTGTTAACTTTACTTCAAGAAAATAATCGAAGATCCTCCACTTTGAAACAATGGCATGAAGATGAACACATTTCTTTTTCATGAATGTGTATATTGCAGTGAACTACATTTTCCTGCTGCTCTGTCCAACCTGTTTGACTTCAGTTTAATTATGCTTAAAGAAATAGTGTGACTCAAAGGTTCAACTTGTTGACTGTTCCTGAGGATTATAGAGGTGACCGTTGATCTCTTAGGGACATCCTCTGATAAAACACTTTTAATTAAAATCCGAACAAGATATGAATTCATGCTGTGGAACTGGGAAACAGAATGGGGAGGATTAAGTGTTTATTAGATTAAGAGGTGGGAAATAATTTTTCTCCCCACAGATACCTTCACAGGCAATGAGGCAGATGGCTCCTTTTTATTATACCTGGTTGCTTGAGCCCTGCTGCACCAAGCATTTATAAAGAAATCTCAATAATAACAAAAATATTTAAACCACACTACTACTGCTTACTAAATGAAGAGAAAGAGAAATCCTTAGTGTTACCGAGGCAAGCGCAAGTAGTTATTAGGGGTGAGCTTAAGAAAGAAAAGAAATCTTGTGATATTCTCTGATATTTTCTTATATTTTAGTAGACAGTGCTTCAGCAGTTCCCTTATACGTCTTTGATGAGATGAAGTACTTGATTAAATTTGTCAGGCTTGGTGAGGCAATTCTAAATATCCTCGTAAAGGTGGAGTAAATTTTCCTCTAACACTATATCGTGTCTGTTAATCAAGTATCCGAACGTAACCCCGTAAATAGAACCAAGAACGGGGCCCAGAATCGACCCTAATCGAAATAAAGCCATCAAATTCAACAGAGACGTACAGTACATGTACACATTTAAGGGCAAAGCTGCAAGTCAGTACAATATTGGCTGATACATGCATCTGACCACCTGCATATCTATATTGTAGGAATTTCTTTTGTACCCCCAGAACCTTTATCCCAATTGAATGTTTTCTGTGAATCGCCAATTTTCATGATTTGCTTTTTGTTGTATTGTTTGCCTCTTTTTCTGCCTTGGTCTTAATTTGTGTTTCTCTGCGCCATCCATTTTGTTCCCTCTTCATTTATCACCTCACTCTCTACCCAGCCCATGCATCACCCTACCAATCACTCATATTTAATGCCCCCACCCCCCCGAAGGATGCCCCTGGCTGTGTCCTAGTTACCCCACCCCCCCCACCCCCCCGTAGAGATAAAGAACTAATTGAAAGTCCCTCTACTAATTAACCTTTTCCAGGCAGAAAGGTATTTATATCTTCTACTTTTTGATGGAGCAATAGAAAAGAAGGAAGGAGAGCAGATAATGCTGCAAGATGGGGTACAAGAAACAAAGGGAGGGGGGCATGTTGCGTTACAATAAATTATAGAGGTGGAGAAGGTTGTGTATTTATATATTTTATCAAAATACAGCAGCGAATCCTGTAGATTTTTTTTATATCTCTATATCTATTATATCTATATAGTTAATGAACTCAGCAATGATGTGCTTGTTTAAGCAAACAGTGAACAAAAGTTTTTGGGGACAGCAGATGGTAAAAGAACTCACAAACCAAGTGTCAAAAGACTTGAGGTGTGTAGTTTTCAACATGTTTATGTTCTTCAAGGTGCAGGACAGAATGGGCTCATGGGAAATGCCCTCTTATTTTGATAAACGCACTCTAATAATACTACTGGGGATAGAGCTCAGCTGTTGTATTTACTAGGATTTTATTTGTTGTTACACAATTGCAATTATGTCATGAATGTGTTCTTATTATTAAATGAACTAAATCCAAAAAGTGATCCATAAGTGGCCCTAATAATAATAGTAGTAGTAGTAGTAGTAGTAGTAGTAGTAGTAGTAGTAGTAGTAGTTTGGACATAAACTAAAAGTGTAGATGATAATTGGAACTACTTACAGTTGATTTTGTAAGTAGTTCCAATGAGTGCAGATAGGAATTAATGCAACCTAAAGGCCAAGTATGTTTTATTAAAAGACTGGTAAAGTTCTGTTGATTGAATGGTCCATGTGTCCCTGGGCAGGACAAAGGAGTGTGACAGTTATTGAGTCAGCCAGTCAGTCAATCAGTCAGTGAAACCGTGGGTAGGAGAAGGTACAGTAATAAATGTAAAGAGGTGGGTGGTGGAGGGAGTGAAAGATCTCAGGAGAGTAGGAGCCTAGATAGGAGAAGAGGGGTTGTTTCAGGTTTCCATTATTTGCCATGCCACCTTTCTCATTTCACAAACCCCCTTTACAGAAGCTGATGGGGGTCTGAGGAGGGTAGGGTTACCTGGCTGTTGTCCCCTGCTGGCTTTGCTCTGTTTCATTCCTGATTATGCTCTCAGTGCAGCCCTGGCTCCATAGTGGCTGCTGCATAGGTTTTGGAAGACGTTTCATTGTAGCTCACAACTAAGATCTTAACCTTTCTATTTCTATTATCCTCCTTCAGCGACAGATGCATTGTCAGAATTCAGTCACTTACGGCTTGATGCTATTTGGAGCTGCCAATTATCACATTTTAATAATACATAATAAAAATAATAATTACAGTAATGTGTGGGCAGTAGACGAGCATGATTCATGAGCCGAAAAAGCGAGATGAGTCAGTATTTGACTTAAATACTGTTATATACATATCTATTTGGTGGTGGTGATGATAGGAACAAGAAAGCACCCTACTGTATGTGTCAGGAACAGGCTGCAACGACAGAATGAAGAAAACAGCTCCAAGCTTTGCTGTAGGAGCAGAGGGCCACATGTAACTTTTATGAACACAAGAGTAACGCTTCTGGTCATACTGGTTAGCCAAAGTATTTCAGTGGATGGGGTTATGCCCAACTCACATTTCAAAAATAAGTGGGAGAAATTTGTACTGTGTTATCGGAAATGTTGTAACTGCGATGTTGCAGCTTAATATTTAGTCTGGAGGCAAAAGCAGCTGAGATACATTTACTGCAGCACATACTGAGGTGTCTCTTGCTACAAGAGTCTGCTGGCTATATTGGACTCCGAAGCTGTACTGACAGATGGTCTGGTAGGCCAGTTTTGTACAGCAGGTAGTTTTAGCCAGGCAATCTGGTAATATTATTCCCCAAACATTGCAGTTTTGGATATAAAAAAAAAAACTTTCCAGAAAAAAAACTTTATCAAAGACACAAAGTACAATATGCAGGGGTGTACAGGGTGTAACAGAGATACTTTTGGAGAAAGATGACTGGCCCATTTGTTTTTCACAAGCATCTCAGCCTGTATTTACGTGTATTCATTTGTATTCATTGACTCTGAGTTTTATGTCCCGTTACATACTGCGTTCAGTCATTAAAAGCATTGTGATGCAAGTTTGCATGTTTTGTTTGTTTTTCCAGATAAAGTCCCACGGCCCCAGCTTCACCCGCCTCCATGCCCCCTGGCCAGTATTGTGTCGAGAGGCTGAGTTTCTCAAGATTAGAGTCCCCACCAAAACGGTAGGAACTCAGCACCCACCTCTAAACACTTTTATTACCAGTAACAAGACACACACACGTGTTTCTGTGTCTGGGTAAAATAGAAGTTGTCATTCTCTTTCTGCAACAACACTAGAATTTGGTTGCAGGAAATTATTCAGAAATCTTCAACACCTATGGCATAAGGTTTTAGAGTATCAGATTTTGCTGAGCCTGTATTAATAAACCTTTTATAGAGCTGTTAAATCAAGAGACCAAGACACCAAAGAACTGGGTGATGTCTTATGTGTGGCTCAGTTTACAGTACTAATACTGCATCATGGTTTAGTCACAAAGCTACTCAAAGTAATATACTTTAAGAATCTTAAGGTAATTGTTTTTTTACATTTGTGCGAATCATCTGTGTAATAAGTCAAGTAATAATGTCTTGTGTGTTTCATCAGAGTTATGAACTTAAAGAAGAAAGTAGTTTTGGATCCAGTATGAGCACAATATGGAGAAAACTGAACAGACCTTTCCAGCCCAAAGTCCCACATCAGGAGCAGGGACTCACTAAATTTCTCTCACATAGCTTTTCCCGGGAGAAACTCCACCTGTGAGACACACAAACACACACACACTCACACACACACACACACTACTACACACTAACCAGGGTTACTTCTGTACACTCTCCAGCAAGTGCTGGTTGCTATACAACGTACAATCACCGTTACAGCAATTTGAACAACAAAATTACCTATTCCAGGATAAAATTTGCAAATCAATCTAAAATGACTTTGACTCAGGTTAGACTACATCTTACTTTCTAATAAAAAGCACAGAACGTTTTATTGGTAAGCAGAACTCAGCTGATTATGAAGTTAGACTGAAACTTTTGAAGGACAAATTCATTTTTTAAAGAACGCAGTACTTGTAACAGATACTGGTAACAGGAAGGGCTAACGTTAAAAATTATTAGACATAATAATCAATAACTAAATGAATTTTTAGAGAATATTACATACAATGTAAGATAAATTCTTTGCCCGAACTATCAGACCTACTTGGCAAACTTACAATTTGGTGTTCTGATTAGTTAACGGGTTGAGTTAACCAATAACCCAGTGTTTTCAATACAAAGCTATGTACTGTATGCTACAGCACGTGAACATGCAGATGTCGCATGCACATAGGTTTTAGTCATTGGTTTTATTTCTTTCAGATACAACATCACATCTAAAGAGACATTCTTTGACAACACTACCAGGGGCAGAATAGTAAGTGGTCACTCCTCTGTATATTTTAAACAGCTACACTTTTGCTGTATTTGTTTGTTTAGCATTACTTATATTTCCTGTGCAATGGACTTATATCTCTCTTAGGTATACGAGATCCTGAGACGGACCGTGTGTGTACGGACTTGTCAAACCATAGGTGAGGATATCAGTAATAGTTTACTGGCCAGACAGTTGGAAAGAGTTGCTGGGGACTCAGTATTCTTTCGTCACTGATTACATTGAATCAGATGAATACATTCGAGATTGAAAATCCTTGCTGTAGGCCAACGTTTCTGGGAAACATTAATGGGTTTTCTATTATCTTGTTATTATTGTGCACAGCCTGACTTTATGTATCTCTGCTGTCAAGCAGCAGACAGTTAATCAATGCAAACCTCTTCCTACACCTCCCACCCTGTTCAAGTACAGTGGCAGAAGTCATGGCATATACGCTTAGATGTGCTAATTCTCAATTTAAACTGTATTGTTTTTGATTTTTCTGCATGCTATTCTGCATGCTATCATTTAGCTAGTGTTGCACAGTCTTTTTGTGTTTGTTGCAAACATATGTGGTACATTGGTTGTTTGTGTATGAGCATCAGGTACTGGATTGACATCAAGCTTGAAAAAACACAAATGATTTGACAGCTTCCAGTGCTCTTCAAGTTCCAAATAAACATATCTATTAGGGGCAAAAAAAGGGAATAGAAGGAAAGGGAAGGGGGAGGGTGCTCTAAAAATTAATTTTAAACAACAGCTGTAATTTCATTAATTATGTAAATCTTCTGTTGACAGCATTAGAGTTATTTGCCTAAATTCTTTTCTTCACAGCAGACAGGTATATGTTGGACACACGTTCCATGTTACACATGCTTTGCTACAGCTCCTCACAAGCTGTCTATTAATCAGTCCCTCCAGGAATTATGATCGCAACTAATTCAACCAGTTCTACATAAATTCTGTGCAAACATCCATCCCAGTTGTTTTTAGTGAAGCTGTCGTGATAGTAGGTAGTAGGTACCTGCTCCACATACTAATATACTCAGTAGTGCATTACTATGCTATATTATGTGCCAGACGTTGTTGTCATAGTTACAATGCGAAAAGCAGAGCAACAATGTTGATTGATTTAGGACAAAAAAATACACACTTGGTAAAACAAATAAACTGGTGTCTCTTGTTTCAACATTTTGATGAACCTCCAAAGGACACAAAGTGATTGGAAATGTAAATCATTTCAACCTTTAACATATTTTTTATTGCAAGGCAGAAGATGTGTCTCATGATGTAAGGATGTAGAAAACAGGATAATTACGAAAAACAGAGAGTGGGTACATAAAAAATATCTTATCAGATCAATGTTTTATCAAATACAATACAGGTATTTTTGATTTTTTTTTAATAGAGTACATGGGAACTGGGAAATGACTTGGGCATGACTGCTGGGAATTCAGTTTGAAAGTGAAGTGAAGTCCAGTTCATATTTAGAACCAAACAAGAAGTCAATGACTGGATAACTGGATGAGACCAACATCTTTTTAACTCTAAATTTGCTTGAGAATGGTTGACACCACCAGTTTGGGCCTTGTAGCAACACCCTGTACCCAGCCGACAGTCCCTGGAAAGAGACTATGCTCATTAGCACTTGCTTCAACCACCCACGTCTTTTGGGATGATGTGCAATTAAACGTCCAAGCTTACCTCAGCCGCAGCGTCTGTTTTTTTATGAATTTTGTAAGCACTTTTCAAAGCAAAATGTATACATATTTGAATAAAGAGAAATTCATAAAGCCCTCCCAATGTGACATCTTCCTGTAAAACAAGGCTGCACTAGCAATGAATCTAAACGAACTGCACAACATCCAGCACACACTGTATGCAGGTTAACTCAGGTACACTTTCATGACACGCATAGATCTGGTGCCTAATGCCACGGTGGGACCCATGAGTCCCATATGAATGGACACTTAATTTATTTCAAGTGTCCACCATATGTCTCCTTGGCTTACCCATTACAGCAGAAGGTCTTACCCTGCGGGTACTAATGGAGCTGCAGGGGAAGAAGAGGGTAGAAAATAGAGTTGCAACTTTTTAACCTCTATTTTCTCTTTATCCTCGCCTAAAATCAGCTGGAATTGGCTCTAGCCCCCCCATCAACCTTAACTGGACAAGCGGTAAAGAAACTGTCATGAATTGATGGATTGATTTCTCTCTATGCTTTATTTTTGGTGTATATTTTCTTACACACGCACACACACACACACACAAGCACACACACATATTTTCTATCTAGTTTGATCTTTCCGTTTCCTCTACAAATGGGTCACACTTCCTGGGTCAGACTGAGATTGAAGCAGGAGCCAATGGGAGTTGTGGTCGGTTGCATTTGTATGTGTGTGTGCATTTGTGAGTTTTTGTGAGAGTTGGTTGTGACGTTCATTAATAATAGCACAGCTAATCACTGCATGGTTCTCAGACCCCCTTTCAGGCACTGATAATTAATTGATTAATGACTTTGATGAAAGAGC
This sequence comes from Channa argus, assembly GCF_033026475.1. NCBI lineage: Eukaryota > Metazoa > Chordata > Actinopteri > Anabantiformes > Channidae > Channa > Channa argus. The sequence continues at coordinate 15,083,657 of NC_090217.1, read as the reverse complement.
CAGTTGTGTGTGCCAGGTCATCTGATGTGTCAGTGTCTGCCCTAACCTTTAGAGGTCAGGCCATCACATTCCACATAAACGTTTCCAAAAAACTAAAAGTGGCACCTAACTCCCAGTATGTCTGGCACTGAAAACCGAATTAAAATGGTGCATGCTGTGGGGTATGCCATATTGTCTATATTGCACACATGCTTGCTGGTGTGTGGTGTGTTGTAATAGTTTGTAGCTGACTTTTAGGCCCTGTGACCAATATGAAAATAATTTTTCAGATGGATAAAAACAAAAACAAGAAATGTATGTAATAGTAATATTAGCACACAGGCCTTAGTAAGATACAATAGTCTTTATGTAAGACCCTTAATATGAGCAAGTAAGAAAAGGAATTTCATGCCAGCAATCAACACAGTCTCACATCAGAAGTGCAGTTTGCAGTACCCGATCTAAAATACATGTTAATAAAATTGATTTTATTTCACAGATTGGTGCAATTTGGCATAAACTCATTCCTTAGTTAGTGTGCAAGTGTAAAATTGTACATTGTTGTTTGCCAGTGCCGACAATTCTAACATTATCAGCTGCTTGAATTTCTGCTTTAAAATTTCCTCTTTAGTCGAAGCCATTTAGGAGGGAAAAACTATCAGGACTTGTCATAAAAGGCCCATTAGAGATTTGTTGATATGTGGATCACATGGCTTGGTGCATTTGGTGCATGTCAGAGTGATCTTCAAATACTCTCATGACTATATCCTAAATTCCTGCCCTGTCTTTACAGGGATCAGCACACTGATAGCTAAAGGCGTATATGATGCTGCCTTCCCTCTTCACGATGTAAGTATGGGTAATACTGTATATTTGTCTTTTGTAGTGATTTTTTATACTGTCAATATGAGGTCCCCGCTTTTAACTAACTTGCCATTTTATGATCCAATGTAAAATAATTTTTCCTATGCACCGTCCCAAGCAAAGTTACGTTCATACAAGCCCATTTAGACTGTATACTGTATATTCGTCTGCCAAAACTTAAAATAAAATCACCAGTTAGGTTCCGTCTTTTTGACAACTAAATGTTGGTGTGAATAAGTGAATGAATAGTGTGCTGTTCGTGACAGTGTGTGTTTGTGGGCCTTCATGCCTGTGTACACCCATGGTTTTGACGCTCTCTTCTTGCTTTTTAGGGTGACTATCGGGTCATTGGAGACTTTGAGGAGAGGAATGACAGACAGGTAGATCAACTCCTCCTCCTTTCTAATGTCTTGTTCTCTCTCCTCTGCTTTTCCTTCTTCCCACTGATTTTCTTCCTCATCCTCTCCATTCTTGTCTTGCTGTTGTGCTGGGGAATCTATGCTGTCTAATCTTTCAATTTCATTCAACAGTCAACCATTATCATGCTATTTATATTTCGGACTGTAGCTAGTTAACTAGTAGCTAACTAGTAGCTACAGTTCCTTTCAGCAGAAAGACCATTAGGTTTCATTATTTTATACAGCTTCCCTCTTATTAAATTTCACTTGATGTCAGGAGTATGTAACATAAACTGAAGCTTGTTGGATTTATCTCCTGAGGTTTAGCTCAACCAATCAAACCTTTCTTGATTTTCAACTATCCACAATAGGTGAATTTTCAAGACGCTATATGCCCAGAGTGAATCGTCTTTTCTCCTTGTGTCTATTTTTTAGCTTCTGCATGAGGAGTGGGCCAGATACTCAGCCTTTTACAAGTACCAGCCCATTGATCTTATCAGGTAATGGGACCACAGCAACATCTATGGTCAAATCAGTAACCTCACAAACTCAGATTTGATCAGAATGTGATGTTTTTATATAATCTAATTTGCAACTCAAGGTGACTATAGACTTCATATTAGCAACGGACATGCTACAACTATGCAATAGTTGTTGTGCATTTTGGCTATTGTAGTTAGGCCTTTGACGTTTCTGACAGGATTCTAAATATATGATGTTGTACAATCATTCCATTTATCATCAATAAGACCATGTTAGTATACAATTAACATACCCAAATGTTTAGTACTGTAGCTGACTAAAGACAGGTGACAAATAAAGGAAAACCCCCCAAAAATGAGGGGAGAATTATAATGAATGCAGATGCCTTCATGGTACAACTAAGCAATTAACATCCAACTGTGCTGTCTGTCATGGATGAAAATGCTGAGCAGCTGATTCTGATTTTGGATCAAGGTGGCAAGAAAAAAACATCTAAATAACTTTGAAAGGTTTCATTTTTAGGACACAGATGGGAAGAGCTTCTGTTGTAAAGGTTGCTCAACTGACTGGTGTTTCAGTAGGAACAGGAAAAGCAGCTCTTGCTGAAGTTAGTGAAAATGTCAAAGCAAGATGTGAACAGACTGTGTGAGCAGGTCCCTGAACAATTACATGGGGAGGGTTCTATTTTTGTAGGGTACTTAGTAATTTGAAAGTTCGGTTGTGCAAAAACACCAGGCACTGATGTACAGAGATATGGAAGTAATATGGTTGATAAACCATCCTTCATCATATTCTCAACAAGAAGATGTGTTGCAAACACTGAGAAAGTTGTACAAATGTGTATGTTGGGCTGCTACAGTGGGGGGATCCAGGGGCTTTGTTGTACTGTGGGAAGCTAATAGCAGTTTAAAATGGGGCAGGTGTAGCTCACCTTGGAAAATGTCCTTGGGCAGGACACTGTACTCCAAGTTGCTCCAGGTCGGTAAAGTGAGCACTTTGCAAGGCATCATTGATTTGTGAATGTGTGTGTCAATGGGTGAATGAGATGCAACATTGTAAAGCACCCAGTAACCATTTGTATGTAAATTGGCTTGTGAGTCTTGTATTAAGATAGATTTAAAGGAATAGGATATGTGGTTTTAAATAAAGTTTGTTTTTGCAAAACAAAACAAAACAAGAAATCAGCTTAAGAATGGGACACAAATGAATTTCCTCCATCTCTTATCTGTGATCTCTGACTCTACAGGAAATACTTCGGGGAGAAGATCGGCCTCTATTTTGCATGGCTTGGTGTTTACACCCAGCTACTAATACCAGCCTCCATAGTGGGGATCATTGTGTTTTGCTACGGGGTGGCAACAGTAGATACTAACATTCCCAGGTAAAGACATATTTGCATTTGAACACACGTTCAGTCCACTATAGAAGTCTCCAAATGTTTGTTACCTTTAACTATGAAAGAAGTTGTATGTAAAATCATATACACTCACTGGCCACGTTACTAGTTACGTATGTAATCCAATACGCAGCTCTGCCGTGAATTCCACTGTCACAATGTTATAATCTCTCTGTTTTTAAGTTGAAACGGTCAGAAAGGTGAGAATAATAAGTGGATTTTAACAAAACGGGGTTCTAATGTTTTGGCCACCTCCTTCATTTTAAATAGTGTGGCCCCTGCCTAATAGAGTGGCCACTGATTGTATATCAGCAGAAATAGTGTGCAAACCACTGAACAACGTCCAAAAAAGGCTTACTCAGTTCAATACAATGAAAACGAATCCATGGGCTGACATACTCTGTAGAGATTCCTTTCTTTCCTCTGATTGTAACTTGTAAGGCAACTTAATGCCTGGTAAAATACTAATGCTGGGAGAATCCAGAACATTAGCATTTCTTTCTTCCACATTTTAAATGTATGCACACTTGCCCATATACAGTCTAGCCGCCCCCATGTACTGTAGAGGCTGGATCTAGATCCAACACAGAACTGGCTGGCAGTGTGTGTAAATATGGTGAAGCAAAAGGTGGATCACTTAACCTACATTGACTATGAATAGGGTCAGAGCAAGAAAGGCTTGTGGTTATGTCTCAAATTTCCATTCAGTTATAAAAGGCACAGACACTTTAGACTCCGACTCCACAGATGACAGTGCAAAACAGACGTTTACACTTGTGCAGGTGCAAGTGGTTTACATTTCATCATTAGAAATTCATCATCATAGTTTTAAAATACCATTGTAATAGTGTTGTTGCATCTAGGTGCTCTGTGACTTAGTATTAATGTTCTCCCTCCTCAGTCTGGAGATGTGTGACGCGCATCTTAATTTTACCATGTGTCCTCTGTGTGATGGAGCCTGTGACTTCTGGCACCTTAGCACCGCCTGTGGCACCGCCAGAGCTTCACACCTCTTCGACAACCCCGCCACCGTCTTCTTCGCCATCTTTATGTCTCTGTGGGGTGAGGTTACATGTGTTTGTTAGTCTGTGTGTGGGTGTGTGTGTGTGAAAAGGTGGGCTGAATTTGCAGCTGCTCATTAATATCTTATGATCACTCACACCAAGTGTAACAAACTAAAAGAGCGAGCATTAAAAGTGGAGAAAATACAATTTAAAGCATAAACACTCTACATTCAAGCTGTTTTCTGGTTTTAAACACCCTGTAAGACCAGCATCTTCATTGTATTTTACTCAATTGTTCCTTTTAACTTCGTTCACTGTCGGAATATTGTGAAGTGTCTTTGCTATATGAGGTTTTGTGTAACGCTAAACTGTACAGAACAACATGACCTTGGAGCAGAAAACTGAAAACTTGTGAATTTGTGCCCCGGATTTAGTCTGCAAATTATTTCTTTAACAGTTCATTTTGGAAACATAAAGGCTGTTTCATTTAAATTGATGAAGCTTGGCTAAACAGCACTAAAAACTCTAATATTTAATATTTATGTAATCATATTTAATCTCTATTTGAACACAAACTAAAAGCCTATTTTGCTATCTAAAAAATAATTGTTAGAAAGACTAATTGTAACTTGAAAAATGGTTTTTCGACTGTTTTGTGGGAAAAAAATCAAACACAATTTATTATATTTGTTTTTTGGAGGTGGGCTTTAAAATACATCTGGTATTTCATGCATGTGTGTGTGTGTGTGTGTGTGTGTGTGTGTGTGCAGCGGTGCTATTCCTGGAGCACTGGAAACGGCGTCAAGTCAGTTTGAGCTTCAACTGGGGTCTGACAGGCACAGAGGAAGATGAGGTACATACAGTTTAATTTCCATAACTTTAGCAGAGATTACATTGAGTTACATTAATTTCCTGTAGACTAACCCTCATCATAACCATATTCACTGCTTGCCTCACCCTGTCCCTTAACCTAACAATAACCTAACCCCAATAGCATGATAATGTTTTAAAAGAAAGTCATAATTTTTATACGAGAACTTAACTTTTACTGCAAATGTGTGTTTTAAGATTATTAATTCCTACAGTATCAACAAGAATTAAATGTAACTATAGTGTCTTAATGCAAATGGAATCATTTACTTTGCTTTAAAGTAAGGAAGTGTCATGTGTCATGTTATCTTTTTACCTGTCCACACACAAGACACACTGCCTCCTGCACTTGGACGAAGATATGCACCAAGCATACGCACAGCACATTCACACAAATGTTAACCTCTTCCAATTGAACCTTTACATGAGCTTATACATACCGAGCACTAAATCATTCTTTTGTTTCTCCTCAGGAACATCCCAGGCCAAAATATGAGACCATCCTACTTCAGAAGAGACAAAGGAAGCAAAAAAGCAAGAAAAAAAAGAAAAAAAGTGAGGTAGGGAGATTGAATGTCTTTGTCAATTGAACTGTGTAGGACAACATTCTAACTGCTAACTGCTAATAGCCAACCAACCGGACATAGTGATGAGATAAGACTTTATTGATCTCACAATGGGGAAATTCCAGTGTTCCTGCTCTGTTGGGGTGGTCTTATTCCTTCCTTCAAGCTTGGGTCCTGGGAGCTTGAGGGTCCTGTACAGTATCTTAGCTGTTCCTGGGACTGCACACTTCTGGAGAGAGATCTCAAATGTTTCTGGAATCTGCTAGAGCCACTATCCCAGTGTGGGGGTCACAGCCATTAGTGTTCCTATTAGCATGGGTACCACTTGTGCCTTCACCTTCCACATCTTTTCTAACTCCTCTCTCAGCCCTTGGTATTTCTAAAGCTTCTCGTGTTCCTTCTTCCTGATGTTGCTGTGGCTTGGAATTCCTACATCTACCACTAAAGCCTTGTTCTTCGGTTTGTCCACAACTACGTTGTAAGGTTGGTTTTCCATTACCAGCTTGTCAGTCTGTATCTGGACGTCCCACAGGATGGTATTCTCCACCACTTTTGGATGTGTGTCCCATTTTGACTTCCAGCCCGTACTCGGCACAGATGTTTCTTTACACAATGCCAGCCACTTGGTCATGGCGTTCCATGTGCGCCCTGCCTGCTAGCATCTTGCACCCCGCTGTTATGTGCTTGATTGTCTCAGGGGCATCTTTGCACAGCCTGCACCTGGAGTCCTGCCTGGTATGGTAGACCCCAGCCTCTATTGATCTTGTACTTAGAGCCTGCTCCTGTGCTGCGAGGATTAGTACCTATGTGCTGTCTTTCAGTCCTGCCAGGATTTTTTGATATCAGCCACTTCTTCTGTCTGATGGCAGTACACACCATGCAGGGTTTTGTCCTCCTGTCCTTCCTGCTCTTCTTTCCCTTGTTTCTCTGGTTTCTCGGGCCTGAGGGATTCACTAAGGGGGTCATCACATGGGGCCGTCTTTCTGATGTATTCATGGATGTTGGTTGTTTTATCCTGGATAGTGGCTCTGACGCTCACTAATCCTCTGCCTCCTTCCTTCCCCTTAGTGTACAGTCTCAAGATGCTGGATTTGGGTTGAAACCTTTCATGCATTGTAAGGAGCTTCCTTGTCTTAATGTCAGGGGCTTCCCATTCAGCTGAGTCCTTTTGCACTTGTACCGTTCCAAGCATTCCAGGATCCAAGTGTGAGGCGTTCAGTCATAGACTTTCTTGTAGTCACTGCAGGCACTGCACAGGCTGGTATGTCTAGTCTTGCAGTCTCGAGTGGCTGCTTTTATGAGGTGAGGTTAGCTTCATTAACCAGTAGGGATGGATCATGTCAGGGCCTGGTGCTGTTCCAGTTCTTCATACTTGAGACCCTCTCTTAGGTGTTTGTCACTGTGATGGTTACTGGATTTTGTTCAGGAAGGTTTCTGTGGTCTGCTCTCAAGTCCGCTAGCCACTGGGCATTGTTGTTATGCCATGCCTCCTTCTCCCATATGCTTCTCCTGTATTCTTGAGTCTCCAGCCTGCAACTGAGAGTACACGTTGGATGGTTCAGTGGAGAACATCCTGTTTTTTTCTCCTGGTTTCCACTTCTCTGGTGTACCTGTTCAGCTGGGTAGCCAGGGCTGTGAGCCTTTGCTTGGGAGTCTCCAAGGTCTCAGCTATGGACAGTTTGTTGTACTTATTAGGTAGATTGTACTTGTTCATCATCATGCCTTTCTGCAATTGTTGTCTTGATCTTAGTCTTCAATTTTCATTTCAATGGAGGATTATGCATCTTATAGCTTATGTTGATCTTATAGCCAATTATCTGAAGGACCCCGTTTGCTTTGGTGTATATGAGCTTATTGGTCTCAGTGACAGTCGTAGTTGGTATTGTATGTGTGTGTGTGTTCATTGTGATATGTATATTACATTGTGATATATATATGTAATGCATGCAGTACACATGATGTTATAACTGGGAATGATCTAGATTCTCTCCATAAACTGGGTCAATCACATAACGTCTTGTTGCCCCACATACACTTTGGTGTAGTGACGAGTAAAATATAAATTCATCCATATTACACATATTACATTACTGCTACACTTTCCTAGAACTGGATCCTAAGTATCCGAAAGGATCCCCCCCTTTTTATCCGGGCTCGGGACTGGCAGCAAGTTTGCCCTTGGTGGCTGGGTGGGGCCAAACCTGGTGAGGTGGGATTTAAGCCCGCGGCCTTCTGCATCCCAACCCAATGCTCTAAATCTGAGCCTCAAGACCCCCCTTACATAATTACAAAGTGAAAACAGAATTTTAGAAAGGCTGTAAATTTATATATGTATAAAACAAATAGGATTATTACATTTACTTAAGAATGCAGATCCTTTAGTCACTACTTTGTGTAAACATACAGAATGTTGTTGACAGTCAAGCAGGCTTTCATGTGTTGGAATTGAAGACAGATCAAGCCACTCTGCCATAAATTCCAGATCTGTGGAGTGCTGCAGTGATGTCTGTCCTTCTGGAAGCACACAGGATCTCTGAAGCTCAGTGTGTCCTTGGTCACCTCTCCAAGGCCCTTCTTCACCAAGTGATGAGTTTGGTGTGGTGACAAGCTCTTGGAGCAGTCCTGGTTGTGCCAAACCTTTTTTTATTTGAGAAGAGTGTAGGCGACTGTGCTACTGGGAACCTGTAGTTCAGCTGAATTTTCCTCATGGCTTTTGTTCTGATAAAGTCTGCATTGTCAGCTGTGAGGCCTTCTATTGGGGGGTGTGTGCCTTTCCAAATCATGTCCAATCAATTTAATTTACCACAGCTGGACTCCAGTCAAGACGTAGAACCATCTCAGTGATATTTCATTTTTTTGTTTTTCATAAATTTGCAAACATTCCTAAAATCCTGTTTTCACTTTGTTAATATGGGGTGACTGAGTGTAGATTAATGCGAGGAAAAAAAAGTGAATTTGGACGATTGTAGTATCAGGCTGCATCATAACAAAAATGAAGAACGTAAAGGGGATCTGAAAACTGGAAAATATATATGTGTGTGTGTGTGTGTGTGTGCGCACGTCTGGTTTCTGTGTGTGTCACATGTGTGTGTAACATGTCCCTCTGTCTTGCAGCCAGAGAAACAAGAGGAAGGGACAGTGACAGGGAAGGACAGATGGAGACAAAAACTACTGTCTGCCATGGCTGCAGGAATACCGGTAACCCCTCCTTTCCTCTCCTTCACCTTTCCTCCCTCCTCCTTTCACCTTCCTTCTCCTATCCCTTTCACCTTTCCTATTTCCTTGTCCTCTTCCTTGTGTTCCTTCTCTTCCTTACTACCCTTTCCCTATCCTGCAGGCTGCTGTCTATCTGTTCTTCTCTTCCTGTCCCATCCTCTGGCTGCTACAGTCTCAGCTCCTCAGGTATTTGTTTGTGCAACTCTATGCTTTTTAATATTAATTTAGATGTCTGAGGGTTGCAGCGACAATCTGGAGATAATTTAGACAACTGAAGTCTGCAGGTCAACGTAGTATGACACCACTATGTTCTGTTAGGTGTGATGTGATTTTCAGTGATCAGCATTCACTACAGTTCATATCAGTTGCTTTATTCAAGTTTGCCTTTGGTAAACCCCGCCTCGTTTTCTACAAACAAGTGGAGATAGTTATGTATAGCGATTTATTCATGCCTAAATAATCTGTATTTGGCAGCTGGTAAATGGTCAGAAAGCCTGAACTTTATTCAGTGTAAAGTCAAGCTTCTTTTATGTCTTTTATAAAGCCCTGCTGGTAATTACTGACATACTGAGAAAGGACATGATGGACAGACAGGTGAAAGTGTTCCCTATATTTTTGTGTCAATGTGACTGTGTGACATGAACCTTCAATACTACAGACATGGTCACTATAGTTTATTTTTATAAACAATCCCACACATTCAGCTATTGTAGATCCTCACTAATAATGACAAGTTAATCCTGGGCTGAAAAACATATGATGTTACAGCACAGGGAGAACTGATAATCTTGTCGTTGGTTAATGTGGATTTTTTTTTTTAGACTACAATACACACCGGATGCCAACAGCAAAAGAGGATGCAGACCTTACGTGAACCTCAGTGAGTTAGACTAGCTTTCCTTATTTACACCACTGATCCCATGCAGCCTCAGTTGCTCTTTCCACGTGAGTGGGTCATCCCTTACTGCGCTGCCAGTCTTAATCTCAATGAACTGCACAGCTTCAGTTTAACATTGTGATTTGTTGCCAGAAAGAAAAATGTGCATTTGTATGCACCAATCTTACTGTATATTATGTCAAGAAAATTAGTCTTTTATAGCAAACAACATATACAGTTTGACAGAAAAAGCCCTTCTGATTTAGGATGCTCTTATTCTGTGCCTACACAGTTTGTCAGCTACATTTTTGTTGTATCGATTCACTCTATTCTGATCAGTCTCAGCCAGTATGTAAGTTTATATTTCAACAGTACTACGCACTTCTGAACGTGTCACAAACTGTATTTTTATACTTCAAGTCTGTTTCCAGGTCTATGTGGGTAAACTGTTCCACAGAAACCCAATAGAAAGCAGAGCTTGTTCTTCATATTTCGTAATCACATTTTCAGAATGAAACAGATAATAACACAAAGATACTTCACCCACTGGTAACACACACATTTTTGTTTTGAACTACAGTTCTCCCCTATCCATTGTGTTGTGGTAGGCTTCTCCATAGTCCCATCTGTGCTCTTTGTCAACATAGAGCTTCCAATGCATGAGTGAACATATGTCCGAACATACAGCTGATGTGGACACAAATGGGAGGCTCATTCCAGGTTTACGTGCTGCCCATTCCTAAATTAAGGGTCCCATATTATACCCTTTCAGCTAGAATGTCACTCAAATCAAGCATTTTGCCATTAAAGGCAGCTTTAAAAGCAAATGAAGTATTGCCCCCACATCCTTCTGAGGAAGCATTTGTGAGGTATATGTATTTATGACTTCGTAAAGGGAGATAATTCTGACTGGATTGTTTTACACCCTTTTTTGCAAAGATGGAAATAACAACCAATGCAGGGGGTGAAATTTTCTCATCTTTTGTATGTGTCCATTACTACACCTGCATGAATATAATTTATCCTATGTATGTTACTTATCACACAGCCAGTCACTGTAAAGCATATTACAAACAGTTCAAGTCATCCATCCAAACTGCAACTTTACGGCTCATCCTGGCATGTTTTTGTGTTAAACAAATAAAATGATTACGCCTGCCATATGGCCTTTCTAACTGCAGAATGGCCATTTTGCTCCATCAACACTGGTGTAACAAATAACAACAGTGGCTTGTTATGCTTGCTGACTCACTGGTGGGGCCCGCAGGACGCCTAAACGGAACACAGCTGTCATTAGTTTATGGTAATACATACACCTGTGGCTTCTTCTGCAATGACAAGTCAATATGTCTGCAGTGAAAACAATCTATTTCAGTTTTGAATGGCATACATTAAGTTTTTCATAACCATCATAACCACAAACTAATCGCATGTGTAAGAATTGTAAGTTAATTATAGCTATTGTTTAACACCAGAAGGGACCGAATGAAAAAGCCAGAGACACGCAAACAGACTTGAAGAAGTAGAGGGATGAAGAGTAACAGAGGGAGGGCGGCTGAGTGGGAGTGATGCATTCTGGGCAGGAAGCCAGGGGTAAGATTAGTGACCGTCACTATGGCGACACAGAACTCTTTCTTCCTCCGTGTCTCTCTCTCTCTCTCTCTCTCATATACAGACACACACACACACACACAAAGACACACATGCGCGTGCAGTGGAACCATTTCATTTGTTACCTGAGACAGTGAAATGTGTTGTGGAATCAAATCTGCAGGTTATATTTCAAAACTATGACTAAAGTGGTTAATTGTATTAATTTATTTATGAGAGTGTGCTATGCAATTTATTACAAGACAGTCAGTAAATCGAGTAGGACCCTTATTTCTTTGTAAATGGTTAAACCATACATTAATGAGCTGGCACATTTTGAGTGACTTGTCATAATTCGAGGGACACCTGTGCTTTTGCTGGCCATGTCTGATTCAAAGTAACAGAGAGTTCTCTTTTAAAAGCTTTCAAATAATTTCTGACCTAATTACATAAGACACATTCAAATAGGACAAAACCAAAAAGGTTTTTACATTTAATTTTAAATGTCTTAGATGGTGGCACAAGCTCTCATACTAATATGTTTTGGCATCTGGCTTACAGAGCTACCAGGTCTTTTCTGTTTGACACATATAAAGTTAATATCTACATATAAAAGTCACTATTATGATGCAACTTTCTTTATAATGTAATAAACACTGGAGTTTATAGATAAAAGTGAATTTAATTTTCTGGGACTTTTGTGTCGTCACTCATATGCTGGTAATTTACTATAAAATGGAACATAGTGGATTGTGGAATTGTGTTAAAGCACAAAAACATTGTCATTATTTGTGCATGTGTGTAATGTTTTACAACTAATTTAATTAGCAAGACAACCTCAAAACTCAGAACTGGATATATTAACCAGGGTTTGTTCACAAAGACAAAAAGTATAGAGCGACACAGAAAGAGGAAGGAGAGTGAACAGAGAAAGGGACAGAGAGAAAGACTGTGAGTGACTTTCAGTCACAAGATGAAGCCTTTGTGGGGCTTTCCTCAACGGAGGTTTCAACCCAAATATAATACTTGACCCAATTAATACTACTCGTCTCTCCAGTGGTTGTTCCCACCAACCAGCTCCTCTCACACACACACACACACGTTCTCCCGTCCACTCCGACCTTCTTTTTGTTCTTCAATAAGTCCTTCAAGTTTGTCTACTTGTGTCCAAAGAAGAACTGTGTGTGTGTGTGTGTGTGTGTGTGTGTGTGTGTGTGTGTGTAAAGGCAAATGCATCTGGAGCTGCCATTGGTCTGTGTGGGTCTTTGTTGTGATTCCACATGATGTAAATGTCATCGTCTGAATCATCTGTTGAGTGGACTGAAAAGAAAGGCCACATTCAAACCTTTAAGTACATTAAAGTTAAATGCTCTCACACAAACACAAATGACTGATTATTACTGATAAAATACTTAAAATTAGTTTTTACAGTTGGTGATAAATCTCATTTATACTTGTAAGTATTGCCTCCAGAAATGTCTACATTCTTAAGCCCAACACTTCTCTCCCCTTCTCCCACCTACTCACCTAGTATGTATTTTGTTACTAACTTACTGCCATATACCTGAAAATCTTACAAGCTTTGTGTTGAAAATCAGTGTAGATGTATGTGCTCACCATTGAGATTGATAAGTACAAATCTGCCACAGCTGAGGTTAATACTAGTTTTGTGCCCTTGACACCTCTTTGCACATGCTGGAAATGCCGTCGAATGCCGAACCGGCAGACGGGAGACAGACAGGAGACTCAGTGTGTTTGTTACCCTGTTAGCATGTAGATATTACACCAGATTCCAGATGCCTGCAGACTTTGAATGGGCTCCAAGTTGTACTTTTTAGTGGATATGTGCCTGGGGGGCATGGCAGAGGTTGAGGCAGCTTGCATTGCAGCTTGCCAGCTGTGTATTGTGTGGCAGTTTGTGCTGCCAGTCTGTTTGATACGCTTTAGTAGCCAAATCACGCCTATTTACTGTTCACCTCCCTAAAATTACACAGCTTCCTGTATGTCTTTCTTCTCTTCCCTCTTATATTGCTTTTTTTTTAACCAGCTGACTTATGGTCATGCAGAGAAAAAAATGTAGTATTATGGTAATAAATAATAATGAATAACTATCGATGAGTGATTCTTACACCTCTGTAACCCACAACAATTAACAGTAACCAGCCTTTTCTTTACTCTGCCATTTGAAGGCACCATACTTACAGTACGTAAACATCAAATATGATATTTGTGTTAATTATTCTACAGTTTCTACTGCAAATCAACATACACAAAAACACATATTTTAGATCAATTCTAAAATAATGCTATCTTTAATAATAACTCCTTCAGGACTGACCCTTCCTACTTCCCCACCAGCTCTGGACATATCATTTCTCTATAATTTTAATTACAAAACAAAGTGGTATTAAACCATTACACCATTATTAACAATTAAACCATTTTAAAACCATGAAGTCAGACTAATTTCATTGTGGATCATAGGAGGATAACAAAATATAAGTTACTAAATACATTATATATAGTAATTAATTGGATAAACTATGAAGAAAACCAGGAACCAAAGTTCCCAGGGTACAGACTAATACACTTAAAGCCTTATTAATGCCATAACAAGGATCACACCAATTATAAGAGTATTTCTCTTAATTAAAAGTAATAATCAATGTGTGGAGACTTGCTCTTCTTAAGAATGCCAGACTCCCAGAACACTTGCCAGTGCTTAATACTAATATTAATAATAATAATTCAAAATGTACTATTCACAGCTGTAACAAACCAGGCTTGAGGTGAAACATGTTCTCTTATCTGTAGGTTGTTGAGTATATTTTTGTTTGTGACATAGAAAGATTGTACAATATTGCAGGTTGTATTGTGCCAAAGTGTTCACTAGATGGTACTGTTGTCCTGATCATTAACACTTTAATTGTCTTCTTCTCTGTCCATCATTCTGTGGTCTGAGTGTGTGTGTGTGTGTGTGTATCCTTGTATGAGAAACTCTTGTCTGGCCCTGCCTGAGCACGCTCACGCACAATTACATTGTGTATATACCTACAGTCACTAATGCTTGAGTGAAAAGGGGGTCACATACCTGAGGATGGAGATACAGCATTTGCTGTGGACATGTAGAGATCAGACCATATTTAACCCTAGACAGACCAGTCAGACGACTTTTCTTCCTGAGACAAGTAGGTCAGTTTGTTCCTTTGGATTTACAGTAAGCTCAGAGAATCATATCATATACAGACAAGACAATATATATTTATATTTTGGACAATTACACATGTTTGGTTCTTCAGCCTTGGTGCTTGAGCAAATGTAATCTGAAATAAAATCAAGGATCAAAGTTTCTAATCAATCTGAAGTCACAAGTCAGAGGGAAGTTTAAAAGCACTGATGTATATTTACAGCCTAAACTAAAAGGTGGTCTCCAAATGTAGGATGCAATATTCAAAACCTTTATGTCTCTTTGTTGGGACAGTGTAATGCTTTATGTGGAGCTAGTGAAATACAGATGCCAAGAATGCGGTTGCTGCTTAGTCTTCACTCAGCATTTACAAGCCATTAAAAACGAGTAAAAGGAGCCGAGACGATTCTTTCCACACCAGAACATTGATATATGCGTTTATGATTTTTTTTTTCCTCTTCCAGTGAGATGTCTCAACAGGAAGCCCTGTGTTCTGCCCCATAGATTCCCCAACAAAAGTTGCTGAAGCATTGGCCCATTATATGAGTGACTGACAAATTCTTCCTCTCTTTTCCTCCCATCTTCCCCCCGTCCTTCCTGTCAGTCTCCCATAGATAAGTTGACCTGGAAAGACCGTCTTCCTGGATACTTCATCAATGTTTCCTCTATCCTCTTTATGGTTAGTACATAAAACATCAGCTCATGACTCTACATTGTATCATACATTTTCTCAGCATTGATGGATGACAGCACTTTAAACAAGAAAATGGACATGTACAGTAAATCACGGTGATAATGTACATAAATGACTGCACGGGTGGTCTACATGGATGTGTCCTTTGAAACAATTATTCAGGTTACTGCACTGTTAGTATCAGATAAATATGGCTATGTAATGATTTTTTTCCCTATTATTTTATTTTACCCACAGTTTGGTCTGACGTTCTCGGCAGTTTTCAGTGTCATCATTTATCGCATCACAGTCTCCGCCCTGATGGCGATGAGCCCTGACCCAGCGATCAAGTCTAATGTCCGGGTGACGGTGTCAGCCACTGCGGTCATTATCAACCTTGTGGTTATTCTGATCCTTGATGAAATCTATGGGACTGTTGCAATGTGGTTGACTGAACTAGGTATAGAACTATATACTATACCTATTTAATCATAACAGTGCCTTAACACACTGAAATAACAAAACATAAAACTAACACATTTTATTTTCACGAGCTTTTCTAACTTCAAACCGAGCAAACAAAATCTTCATGTACTTTTATGTTGCTTAAAAGAGTGTGAGAACTAGAAAGAATGTTCCTGTCTCTTTTTGGGAAAGTAAAATTTTGATGTTTTCATGCTCCAGTCATCTCATCCATTATCCCAAGAGGTTTAAAGCACGTTTAGTTTCAAATTCAAACTCTTTAAGTTTCTGTGTGTGTGTGTGTGTGTGTGTTACAGAGAAAGAGAAGATACAGTATGACACGTGAAAGATGCCTGTATTTTGACCTACTTCCAGTACAGTGCTCATGCATCAAAAATTCAAGAGTCAGACTGAATCACCACTCTTTTTGGAACAAACTAATTTATATAATACAGTAATAGTCAGAGAAAATATTTTAATGTCAGCCAAATGTGTGCATGCATCTAGCTTCATGTGTTTGTTTTTCTCACTCGTCCCCTTACTGTCCTCTTAACCTACAAAACAATGTCAAGTGTTGCTTATATTTTCCCTTTGCCTCTTTTCCAGAGATTCCTAAAACAGAAACTAACTTCGAGGAGCGGCTCATCCTGAAAGCCTTCCTGCTGAAGTTCATGAATGCTTACGCACCTATATTTTATGTGGCTTTCTTCAAGGGACGGTAAGTCCAGCATCCTGGTGTGTAGTATTATATCCATGCATCACTGTACCATGAAAACCTGTTCAAATTTAAAGATTACCTGATGTGAGAAAATCAGTTTTCGACAATGGGTCAAACATTTTGTCTTATGAATAGTTACTTTTGTCTAAGGAGAACTTTACTAAACCATAAAGGAACATTAATAAATAAATGTGTCTGATAAGTTTGAAATCTTCAAATTCTGTTACTGTACATTATGTCAAGTGACAATATGCACATATGACAAACATCGTTACCAATGGGAATTAGCATTTGTGAATCTGGTACCTTTGGCTTCTGCAGGTTTGCAGGTCGACCTGGAAATTACACATATGTTTTCAACAATTATCGGATGGAGGAGGTTTGTCTTTTTCTTTGTGAATCTCTATACTTCTGCTGAATATCTGAAACGTTTGAGTAATAATGAATAAGGGCACAAATGGAGTGTGTGTATTCCTCAGTGTGCTCCAGGAGGCTGCCTCATTGAGTTGTGCATTCAGCTCAGTATCATCATGCTGGGGAAACAGCTTATCCAGAACAACGTCTTTGAAATAGGCATTCCGTAAGTACACCACTTAGTTTTTTTTTGTATGTGCTCACTTGATGTTTGTAAGACGCAACTCAGAGCCCCACACTCACTGTAGTTATGTGTGAAAACAGACTTGATGCTAAAATATACATTTAGGGTCATGTTTCTACCTGTGCTTACTGAGTAAAACATGAGCTGGCAGGTGGTGTGGACACCTGGAATGATTAAAATGGAAGCATTTCTGTTCCATCAAACTAAAAAAGATGGCTCACTTTTAGTATAGAGACACTGTTTTACCAGTGATAAAATAGCAAAGGTCAGGGGTCAGCTCTGGTTTTAACAACTGTCACAGAAGAGAGGTGGCTTTTAGCTTCAGGCTGCACTGTTTTTCGCTGTAAGCACAGCTTGACCTTTAGATCTGTAAGGTGAGGCTGTGTTCAGGACATTGTGTTCTTGAGAATGTCCTGAGGGATCAGCGAGCCACAGCACATACTATCCTACCTACACACCAGCCCCTCTTCTGCTGCACATTCACCCACTGAAAAGCTAAAAGTCCTAATCTGTGGGCATATCAATATTAAGGGTTTCTCCTCATAGTGCAGAGACAACCTTAATCTAGACCAGTCTAGATGTCAATAACCTCTTGTTTTCTTCTGTGGGGGGGTGGGACAGTAGTTACCTTCTACTTCATTGTAGGGTAGTCGTGCTTATATGTCCGATACATAATAGAATATTTTGTGTCTTATAGACTACATCATGGTTGGCTATCTCCCCAACACACACCTTAGTAGGCTCCCAGGGGGGTATCCTACAATTAACGCTCACAACAAAGGTGGTGCATCCTTAAGAGAACCAAGGGCTTGTGGGCTGAGCCTGCACATCCTCCCAGAGAGGATTCAGGTCTATAGAGAATTCACAGTAGCGTCATTCTGTGTTCCCACCCATAGAGACAGTCACAAATAAGTGACTGGCTCAAAACAGTCATGGCCTGTTAAATAATAAGTCGTTGTTTTTGCTGCATTTGGATGACAGCGCTCTTCTGTACTCATTGCAGTGCAACGAATCTTGAATTGAACTTTAGAAGTTGCGAGGCCTGCACATAACTAAAATTTCTACTTAATAAATTTTAAGTAATTTAAAGATCCTACTAGTTTGACCCAAACAAATATACAGCCATAAACTACTGTATATATATTCATTTGTTATGCTTTGCCTAAAAAACGATTACTTCCTTGAACTGAAGCCATCTGCTACTAAATTATCTTAGTCTAGTGGAGTTTAAAGGCATATGATTAGAGTCAAATATTAACTTATAGAAGCACTTAAGACTCTGTGAATTGTACAAAATCCGTAAAGTGCGACAGAGCTGAGCAATAATTATCTGGACAGGTGATGTGTTTCACATTCAAAATAACGAATATGACACTGTATGACATCACTCGCCAGGGGACAAAACATGTGAAGGAAGTAGAAGAAACATACTGTAGCTGAAACATAAAGCTACAGCATAAAACTCTATTCTGCTTTCACACCAACATCATTACCAAGTTCACCGGTGCCTAGCATGCACTCTATAAACTGTAACTCCCTTGTGTTTGTGTGATAACCACTTATTTGCTAAGTGCTGTTGGGCGGTTAGAGTTGTTTATAAGCAGTATAGAGTCTCACATGCAAATAAAAACATATATGCACTATTAAACAAAATATGTTATGCAAATTCAAACGGTGCATGTACATATACAGTATAGTTTGCTAAAGGACACACAGAGTAGACGCACAAGATGCGTGGAAATACTTTTATGCATACTTTTATGGTTTCTATTTTTACACCTTTTACATACATTAATCTCTGCCACCATCTCCCCCTGTATCCTGACAGGAAGCTGAAAAAGCTGGTGCGTGCATTAAAGGATAAAGGATCAGCTGAGAAGGAGAAGGAGGAGGAGAAACCTCCACAGCAGTGGAACTTAGACTATGCTCTGGTTGCCTTTGAAGGCCTCACGCCTGAATACATGGAGATGAGTGAGTGTTCATGTGGGCGTGGACGCACACACACACACACACACACACACACACACAAAATATGGAGAAAGTCCAGCGGTTTAAGGGCCAGTTTATTTTTTAAAATGAATACTACTGATACTACTCTTACTGACTGTACACATGAACTTATGAACGGAGCTTATGAATCTGCTATAGAGGCCATTTGAATTTGTTTTTGTTCATGCACAGAAGAAAAATAGATAGGTACTGTAGTCCAGCAAGGTGTGTGACATCCATATGGAATATTGCTGCAAACACTGGCAAAGACATTGACAAAAACTATAGAACAGGAAAAAGAAAATTCATGATGGAACATAGGCTTGTTTTGTCTGCCTGTATACACATGGTTGTACAACACTAATTAATATAATGCATTTCCTAGCCCCTTGCAAGCTTACCAATCACAATTAATGCAAACTAGTCCCTTTTAAATAAATGAGTGTATGAAAGAATCTCTTAAGGAAATTATTATGCAGATTAAATGTATAAATAACTCTATCAATTATGATTCCAAGGTTGTTTTACACATGCAAATACAGTTATGGTACCACTGTTGAAAAAAAAAACAAAAATGCTAATATAAACTATTACAGCACCAATTGTTTATGAAATGTGATTTGAATCGTACAAACTTAATTCCAAAGAAGTGGGGACGATGTGTAAAACGTAGGATTCTAGCTGCTCAACAGTCCTGGGCCTTTGTTGCCAGATTTTCTGCTTTATGACGCATGAAATGTTTTCTATTGGTGAAAGGTCTCGACTACACGCCGGCCAGTTTGGCACCAGGACTCGTCTCTTGCAAAACCAATGCTGTTGTGATGGATGCAGTAAGTGGTTTAGCATTGTCCTGGTGAAATATCCAGGGCCCTCGCTACAAGACGTTGTCTGGATGGGAGCACATGTTGCTCCAAAACCTCTACGTACTTTTCAGCATTGGTGGTGCCTTTCCAGATATGTAAGCTGCCCACACCATCAGAGATGCAGGCTGATAACAAGCTGGATAGTCCCTCCCCTCTTTAGTACGCAGGACATGGCATCCATGGTTTTCAAGAAGAATTTAAAATTTTGATTCCTCTGACCACAGAACGGTTCCATTTAGAACACGGCAGCATTTCTGGATCATGTTCACATATGGTTTCTTCTTTGCATGATACGGCTTTAACTTACATTTGTGCATTGCACAGTGAACTGTGTTCACAGACAGTGATTTCTGGAAGTGTTGCTGAGCCCATGCAGTGATGTCCAGTAGAGAATCATGTCTGTTTTTAATGCAGTGTTGCCTGAGGGCCCAAAGATCACACGCAGCCTTATCCTTTGTGCACGGAGATTCCTCCTGATTCTCTGAATCTTTCGATGATATTATATAGTGTAGATGCTGGGATCTTCAAAGTCTTAACAATTTTACATTCAGGAACATTTTTCTGAAATTGTTTCACAAATTTTAGATGCAGTTTATCACAGATTGGAGAATCTGCCCATCTGTCTGAAATGCCTTTTGTACCCAGTCATGTTACTGACTTGTGAACCTCATTTGTTGTCAACTGCTCCTCTATTTTTTTTTTTGCAGCAATTATTTTTTCAGCCTTTTGTTGCCCTTGTTCATACTTTTTTTGAGATGTGTTGCTGCCATCCAATTCAAAACGAGCTCATATTTTCAATGAAATGGTAAAATATCTTAGTTTTAACATCTGATATGTTGTTTATGTTTTATTTTCAATAAAATATGGCTTGATGAGATTTGCAAATCATTGCATTCTGTTTTTATTTATATTTTACACGCCGTCCCAACTTTTTTGGAATTTGGGTTGCATTTCAAGACAATACTCTGCTCAAGATAATACGTTACAGTTATGTTACAATACATTATAATTACCTTTTAAAATATTGTTTTTCAATGATAACTAGTCCTTTGTGATAAGACTCTATGAATTAGCCTCTATTGATTAATACACAGTGTAACTTCTGGAAAGATGTCTCCTCCTTCACTGAACACTCTTTTCCCATTTGCTCACAGTTATCAGCATATTGGATGATGGTGATATGATAATGAGTAGATTTAATGTGATATGTCTTGAGTATGAACACAAAGAGGTGAAAGATTGTGCTAATGTTACTGAAGGGCAGAAATATATTTTTCCTACATGTATCATGTAGTGTAGGAATTGTTGGTGTGTGGATTGTGTTATTTTATTTATTATTTATTTCTCTTTGTTTGGTCCCTTGCAAGCCCCTACACTTGTGTTAAGATGTGGGTCTTCTTTGTGTGTGCATATGTTTCTGGGCCAACCTTGAACCTATCAACCTCTGCTCAGGTAGATAGCAAAGTTTTGCCCTTTAGCGCTCACCTGTCTTCTGTCGTATTTTCTTCCCCTTTGCTCTTTGTCACTGCACGGCGAGATGAAGCCGCCAGTCTCGGCTCGCTGGAAAACCCCATTCCCACAATACTAAGGTTCCATTGCAGCCACAGTCAGACAAGCAATCTTGTTAATCTCATGTTTCCTCTCCACACTCTGAGGAAGGACAAAGATGCTGTTTTGATTTGTGGATTGAACCAAACATGTTTCTCAGTTATGAAGTAGTTCATTGTTTTATCCGTAAGTCCAGATTAGTGACCTCTATGAGTTTACAAAAGTGAAGTAGGTACATTTCTGCAGCTCTACCGCCGACAGTCCCACAGTCACACTTGGGTGCTTATTACTATTTTGTAATGGAAACAATAGTTTGATAGGAAATGTCCCTACCTCATTACTTGAGTTATATAGTGTAGTCTCTGTTTGTGGGAGGCCTAATATATCATCACAAATGATTTCAGTAATAATGACCATGCTGCACCTGTTTACTTATCGTTTCCCTCTCTCTTGCAGTCATCCAGTTTGGTTTCGTCTCTTTGTTTGTGGCTTCATTTCCACTCGCTCCCCTGTTTGCCCTGCTCAACAATGTCATCGAGATCAGGCTGGATGCCAAGAAGTTTGTTACAGAGCTACGCAGGCCAGTTGCTATACGGGCTAAAGACATTGGTAAGCTCGTTGACTTGGATCAGAAAAGAACCACATACACAATAAACCAGAATATGTTGAATGTTGATCATTTTCATGCAGAAAAATCCGACGAAAACAGGAGTATCAACATCTCCCCTGTAATCCTCTAAATCGCTATTTCAAACATCAGGAAAGAATGTCGGGGAAAGACTGCAGATATGGATTTTATTATCTGATGAGCTAATTGTTTTAAACTAGATGAATCCTATTTCTGAACGTATAGTATAAATGCATTGTAGTATTGCATTCATGTGTAACTCAATAATGAGAAGTGGTAAGAAGGAGACAGCCGTTTCAAAGTTTCTCCTTTTTTTAGACACTCCTTTTTTATTTACAAGACTTTCAACAAGTTGCATTAACACCTAAATTATTAATATCAAGAGATGAAAGTGCCCGGAGACAGAATCCTGGGGCAGCAGTAAGCAAGTCTGCACTGAGTCTTCTCCTGAGCTCAGTAAAGCTAATTACTCATTAATCAGATATATACTGTATGCAGAAAATCAGCCTTCATTTTGGTTTGACCTTGATCAAGTTTATTAGGTTTGCTAAACTGAAAGGTTGCAGATTGTAAGGTCTGTTTATCAGGACTCTCAACCCAATGCACTGAAACAATGTGGAATGATAACATGGACACAAATATGTACCCACTTTTGTTCTTTTTTTCTTCAGGTATATGGTACAACATACTGAGTGGGATGGGGAAATTCTCAGTCATTATAAATGTAAGTATTTATGGAATGTCCCACATTTTATTATGTATGAATAAGCCAGCTATATACACAATGATGCCTAAATACAGTTACTACACCACCCTGAAGGCCCCACTGTACATAAATAATTTTTACTCTATAATAAACCATCATCTTAATTAGTGTTCAGGGGAGGTGATGTTTACTCTCTAGGTGTCTTTACAGTACATTTAAAATTGTGAGACAATCAGTTGGACTAGTTTGCAGTGCAAAACAGAAAAGGATTAAAGAGACAGTCTGCTGGGTTTTTGTGTGATGTTTAATTATGTGTCATGAGGAGAACTACAATTACTACCTGTGTGTAACTTTAAAGAGCTTCATCAAGTCTGAAAGCTTAACGATTCCATAATATTTGTGGCTATATTCAATTGTCATTGCATAGGCAGTAGCATGACATGTAAATATAACAGAAATAATAATTGAATGCATACATATTGTATAATATCTTTTACTGACATGTTAGAGTATGGGATTTAAGTTTTATCCTGTTGTCAGTCTCTGCTGGAACATTTTGACATATCATCCATGTGGCTGCACAGATTGTCTAGTTCAGACTTAAAAAACTACAACTAAATTTAAAACTAAATACAGATTAACTATATTATGAATGTCATCAGTTATGCTCTTACGAGATTCTAGAATCATGAATTTAAACCTGCTGATCTGTGGAGGTCAAGTGTATGTGTGGGACTTGAAGAAAGTTCTTCTTAGGATTTGTCTTTAGGTATCTAACTAAGCCCTATTCCGTTTACTTTTAATACTAACCAGATTTGTGGAGGATTTGGAAAAACAAGCAGCAGGAGTCTTTTTATGTATTCAAGAACTTTGAGGCAGTGGGTACACATACCCACAGTACACACAGTACACACAAACTACAGGATAAAACGATTTTCTTTTTTCATTCTTTTTTTTTTTTTTTTTTTTTAGAATTGCTTATATGAGAAAATTGTCTCATACTGCCTTTTTCCCCTTTTTCTCTCTGGAGGCCTTTGTGATATCTTTTACATCTGACTTCATCCCTCGGCTTGTCTACCAGTACATGTACAGTCCTAATGGCACCATGCATGGCTTCATTGACCACACACTCTCCTACTTCAACGTGTCTAATTTTAAACCCGGCACAGCACCAAACAGCTTGGAAGACAAAGACATCACTTTCTGCCGGTAAAAACACACACACACAATCACACTCACACACACATACAGCATACATCTTAAGGTTACAAATTTTTGCTTACACCAATACAAGGACAAAACAATGAGTTCTATAAAATCAATATTGTTATTGATTTAGCAACAATTGTCACCTTGTCAATACATTCAGTGTTTATGCTCTTTACACTTTATATGTGTATAGACATTCTGGCTTTTTTGTTTTCTAAAATATCTTCAAAACATTGAAGGCATTTAATCTATTTTAACATCAGTGGAATTTAGTTTGGGGAACTTGGTCCAAGTGGATAAAACAGCCAATCTCTGTCTTGTCACAGCTTATAACTTTGACCTCACTGCAATTACACATAATCTCCCCTTCAGTCTCTGTATCTTGCTTATTTCAAGGACGGCGTCCATTAAAGTCAACAGATGGGTGTCTCTGTTATGTCCATGTCTTACCAGTTCTTTAATTTTCTTTTTAAACCTTTATATTTGATAACACACTGCAAAGCATCTGCACAAGCTGGAAGCGAAGCAGAACAATTACTGCATTTCCCTTTTACTTTCAAACTTGTCATGAAGCAATTCACTCATTTCTGCAGAATACGACATATGCTTGTCTGTTAGTGCTAACAAGGTATGTAAAGAAAAAAACAAGTGGGAAAAAGTTGACAAACTTACTTATTTGCCATATTTGGCAAAGCTATATGTCTAAGTCGGACATGTGTGAGTAATTTCAAATCTGAAACTCTGACATCTGATGGCCAAGTTTAATTTGAGATGCACATTTGCGCTAAATCAATACTACACATATCTATAGATACACACACACACACACACAAACAAATCCTAAGACAACGACGGCGGATATGAAAAATACTGTCACGCCAACGAAGATCCATTACTGCATAACCCAAAGACAGTGCACTATTGTATCTTCTATGCGTTTTCGCTTATGCCAGTGGCAAACATCTCTTTCATAACATCAGTATAAAGCGCTGTAGATGAAAAGGTCATGGATGCCGGCGCCCACAGACAGCTAAGCCCGACCTGATGTTACATAAGATAGCAAAGAATTACAACGCAAGAATACAGTCTTTGTGTCAGTAGAGTGTGATGCGTCACGCCCGAAACACGACAAGATAATGTCCGCCTTCAACGCGTATAAGCGTGAAATTAGCTGGAGGATGGTTCAAGAGGGATGTGTGTGTGTGTGTGCCGTGTTTATGGCGTACGTTCCCACTGTGTACTGTGTGTTAGCTGCTGATGTTTGGGTAACGCCTCTGGGCTCAACTCAAATGATACAATTCATTGTGTGATTCAAAGTATGTCTGATGCTCCTGACAGGTCACAGCTTTCCTTTTATTTTTATTTTTTATTTAATTTGGGGACGCTAGTTGTATGAATGAATACATGCAGGATCGAAAAAAGAGGTCAGAAATGGATAATGATGCAAATTTAAGTAAGTTCAAGAGAAGTGAGAATGTGCTTGGCACTTAGACGTAACAGCAAAAAAAGGGGATATGAATGGATGGATGGATAAATGGGTGGTATGACAGGGGTTAAATGTTTTAAAGCTTTTATCACATTTAAAAATGTTAGTGTGGGATGACACTTCATGCGTCACTGTACATCTATGCAAATATGTTCTCTTTACTGCTAAATAATAATGTAGTAGAGTAAACTATACATTTTGCACACTGGTTACACTGAGTGCCACAATCCAGCCTGAGGGTGTAATGGCCGAACCAAATCCGAGCTGGACAAGTACATTGCATCACATATGGAAACCTGACCCAAGCCTCACACAATTGAGTTGGTGCTGGGTTTTTCTAATACGAGCACTTATCATGTGGCCTGGTAGCTCAATGCATAGAGCAGCAGGGTGGAATGCAGAAGTCTGCCGGATCAAATCCCAGCCTCCCCACCAGGTGTGTCCCCGTGCGAGACACTCAGCGCTAGCTCCACGGGGGCCCCCCACCACGGGGGCCCACTGCTCCCAAAGGGTGGTGGGTCGCAACCCAACCCAAAACCTTGGGTAACAACAGGTCCTATCCGTTCAGGCTCCGCTCAGATGTCCACATCCTAATCAGAACTGCACACCTTGAAGGGCTTTTTTTTTACTGTTTGCATTCACACTGCCAGTAGGAACGTTACATTGATTTACAGTATTCCTGTATTGTGTGCTTTGAATCTGCAGAAATGTGTTTTTAACGTTGCCTTCAGGCGAATAGGTTGAGTCTGACAGCAGCTTTTATGTTTTAAAATTAGCTACAGCATTTAAAAGTGCTGCAAAGTGCTGCGGTAAATTAACAAGCGATGAATCAAGGTGTTTTGCCTCCCCTGACTGACAGCAGACCTGTTGGTCACTCTCAAGAGCTGGGGTGAATGATGGATCAATTGAGCGCAAGTGGGTACTTTCTTGTATGAAAACAGGTCAAAATTGTGGCATAATAGCAGTGCTAGGACAGGCCACATCTAAATTGGTACTTACTTAAGAAACTGACATAATAGCAGTCAGCTTTGAGTCGGGATCAAATTCTAAAAGGTCTGATGACAAACAGTCACTTGAATAGAAAAAACTCAACATTAGAGACACCTGTCCTTTGACTACTATGACAAGTAGTATTTTCCCCTTCTTGCATTTTAAGTGTTCTTTGCCACTGTGTAAATTGTAGAAAACCAAGAAATCGCTCTATAAAATAAAATGGCATGACTCTTGTGGTGTGGTGCTCCAGGAGGCACCACATGCTGCCTAATGCGAACACTTTGGGAAATCACTGCAGCTCGCATACCTTTGTGCGATATGAAGACTAGCTGAAAAGACATTCAGCTGGATATATTTATTGCATAAATATTTCTGTTCACCTTCAGTAGAATTGTTATCATTGTATTGCTATTGCTAAAAATGTTACCTAAAGATTAAATCTTCAGTTGTTTAAAGCAGATTTATTTGCAAGTCTGCTGAGTTATGACTGAGTCAGTTATGAAAACATCACCAGAGTTTCCCTACAGTTAGTTTTAAATCAAATTATCTTTAGCCAAAGAGGTTTTTATTGTAATTTACAGAAAACAACGTGCAAATATAAAACACAAACAGATAAATGAGCTGTAATACAAAAGAAGAAATAAGGTAAATTAACCAGAATCTTTTGTGATCAAGAAGCTTTATGTGCTACAGGCCTTTGTCTCTTCCAGGATGTGGTTTTTAAAAGTATTATGATAGTGGGAATCTCAGGCTTTTCTCTGCTTCATATCAAGACAGTACTTGCTTTCTGAGCCGACAGGAAGTTGGCGGTGGTCAGGCTTTTATCACCAGGAGTCACCAAGTGACAGCCACAGAGTTAAGGGATGGGTTTTTTTGTCCTTTCTGATTTGATGTCTAAGTGTATCAATAGAAAATATTTGTGTTTTATTCAGTCCTCTTCTGTCATTCTTGAATTATGAAGGACCCATGAATATAGTAACTAATATATGCCACAAAAGACATTTTTGGGCAGGACACTGAACCCCCAACAGGCCTGTCCCCTCCCCAGCTGTGCAGTGCCGGGTAAAGCCCGGTAGAAATTGGGGAGGGTTGCATCAGGAAGGGCATCCTGCGTAAAAACTGCCAAATCAACATGCGGACAATGATCTGCTGTGGTGACCCTGAACTCACGGGATAAGACGAAAGGACAAAGAAAAAAAAGTCATTATACAGTAAACGCTGACATTTGCCTTTTATTAATGAACAACAGTGGGATGGGGTTTGAGATGTTAAAATGTGAATGTGAATTAAACCTATTCACTGTAAAACTGAATAAGTTTCAAGTTAAGGATCAGGACTATTGAAAAACACACTGTTACTTCTTATTCCTAATAATTCTGTGGATTAATCCTAAACCTTGTTGTGATCTGACATAGGGCAAAGTCAATAACATGTCATTCCCAAAAGTATCTGTGAGACTTATTGTCTGCACATAGGCACCGAAAATGTGTAAAAACAGCCTGCAGCTAACCTGACATTCAGAATACAAACTCTAACTAATACATACATGATGTAGATTTTAGGCCCATTTCTTATTTCCCCTCCTCAGCCAAGGGGGCTTGGAGGCTGCCTCTGTTGGAGAGATTGTAGGAAATGAGAACTTGTGTTAAACAGCAGTAAGCAGAGTGACCGATATTAGCCTCTGAGAGTGCTAAAAATAAAGATGAGTTCAGTCAAATCATTTGTCAAGCATATCTATGATTCATAAGGAAATCAAACACAAGATGTAGCCATCACAGCTAACTGTAAGGGGAAATAGATCGGGAGCAACTTCCCAGCTGAACAGATCACTCGGTCATATCCTTTCACCAGCATTGGCTCGTTTACGTGTGTGAACTTTTACAGGTGACAAGTTAACTAAAATGACAATCATTCCATGGCCTTACAGTAGGAAGTAAATAGAGTAATTGTACTCCTGTATTTCTACTACAGAGGTAGTTATAGTAAAATTATCACTACCTATAGAGCCAACACACCTACTTTTTAGAGGAAATATAGCGGGCAAAACCATAGAAAGCAGCAGAGGAACTGAAAAACACAGGTGAGCCTGATAAAACACTGGAAAGGCCATAAAATGACGATGCAGACATGTCGCTGCACACAGTAGACAGTGGGATAATCTTGTTACCATAGTGATAGATACCATAGCGTTACCTGGCAGCAACCATGTTTAGTAATGAGGGGATAGTGCATGTTTGTTTGTGTGTGTTTGGAGGATGGGAATGGTCTGACCCTTGTTTGTCTGAAAATGTATTTCTGGATCCCACGAGGCCTCGTATTGGCAGAAGTGACTCTCTGGGACACACGTACACACAGAACCATACGAACACAAGTCTCTCACGTATTATCCACAATTTCATTGCGAGGTCTCGTGAAGGAATATTGAATCAGATGCTCCAGTTAGTGCCAAGCTGCACTATTCTAACCAAACATGGAGCTTCTTTAAAATGCACACGCGCACAAATACAGGAAGAGTGAAAAGGTTCTTTCACACAAGGGAAAATTGACCGGCGCGTGACAGAACAGGACGTCTCCTTCTACAATGTGGCTCGTGTTGGAGGTTGATCTAGATCGTGTAAATTATCGGTGAGTGAATGAGGAAATTAATAGATCAAAGAAAAAAAGAGAGGGGAGATGGGTTGACTCTCCAAGGCAGCATTCCTCTCTCATGACTGTATAAGGAGAAGAAGTCAGACACAGCTAACACACACGCACACACACATTTTGCCCTCCCTCTGTTATTTCTATACTGCTAGTCAAGTACTTAGTGAGAGTACTTGGCGAGACAGCTCAATCAGGCCATTTAATCTATTTTCGCTACCGAGGAATTTTTTTCATGACTGAGTGTGTGTGTGTGTGTGTGTGTGTGTGTGTGTGTGTACGTGTTAATGACTTGCAACGCTGGGTTAGTTCCGTCAGTGTAAAACTGCTGTGTGTTCACTGTAAAAGACCCAATGTGAAACGTTTTATAGTGCGACTGATGTCTCCCGCAATTTTTGATTAAACTTTTTCATAGATTTCATAAAAACCCAAACTATTGTTTAGTTGTATTTTATTCACATGGCTTAATATGGCTGTGTTTGACACGAGCGAAACAATGTCCTACTACAGTATATATGGCAACAATGTTTTCATCTTTGTATTTGCTATTTCTGTCTCTTTGATTGGCTGTGTTGAGATCAGTGCTACAAAGGCTTATTTTCATTCTTGTAATCGAATGCCTCTCTGATATCTAACTTAATGTCCATCTCAGACGCACTAATTTAGTGTGATGCTGACTGGAAGACTGCTCTATCTGTGGCTCCACAGAATGGAGATCTTTGTCTTTCTTTCTATTTTTATTTTTCTTATCTCTTCTGTATCTTCAGTGGATTAGGAGGATGCATTCTCTGTTTTAAGAGGCTTTTAGAGATTAACGTTAGATAAACTGTCGTTCAACTTTCAACTTTCTAAAAACTTAAGTCCAACCGTAATGTAACAAACAAGCAGAACTGTGTGTGGAACCCAGTCACTCCCCAATTCTGTTCCTCTCTTCAAAAAATAAGAAAGCATTACACTGACGATACTGTAACATATCTACAGACGATTTGTCGTTTTTCAGCACATTATTCTCATTACAGAGTTCACTTTCTGTCACTCTCTGGAGTTCTGTCATGCTGCTTAAACATGACATCACCCGGAGGAGTTTTTCATTATCAGAAGTTCAGATGATGTCATCTGGGGGAGCTCTGGAAAAACATGTTGAACATGATTGTTACCTCCATAGTATGAGCAACACGATGATATATTCTGAACTCAAGGGTCCTTCAAGTGATGTCGTCTGGACGAGTTTTTCTGCTAGAAGGACAGATATTTTGATACAGGGAAGTCAAAAGGAAGTTTAATGTACATGTAGTACCCTAAGTACCACATCCTAAGAAGTTAACACTACACAAACATGAGGAGCATTGCAGCATTAAAACAGCGAGGGTGGTCTTATCTAATCTCAGCAGCACAGTTGTGGATAGTGATGAACCAGTGTTTTAGTCGCCTTTTTAAATGGCACTACTGAGGACCAACGCAAGAATACATATTGTTACATCATAACAATAACACATAGATTGTTTGAGTTACATTTTAAGGTTTTCTTCATCAGGTTATTATCTAGAAGGACATGTAGCTTCAGTTCTAATAGGAAATATCAATATATCTGGAACTGAAAATGGGTCTTTTATTGCTTTTGGGCTCATGAGTTATTAATTTGTTACATACTTAACTTGTCTTGTCTCAAAATGACTCCATCATAAATTTACTTTAAAGTGCAAGACGCAGAGTGATTGCATCCACCAGGAAACAGGAACTACTGACCAAGTAGCTGGTTCATCTAAACTAAGTGCTTGTTTATGTTACTTAACCAGTACGTGTTCATAAAGGCTAATCCACCAGATTTTGTTTTGGTTTGATTTATATATTTATTTTTCAGTTGTTTTTATTTTTATTATGAGCAGATGGTGACAGAAAATAACAACAGATCACATTCCTCCTCGAAACTCCGTAGTTTGCAGTTACATTACCTTCGTGGATCATTTCTCGTTGCACTGCAGCCAACAAATTCAGAAGCAGCAGCGACAGCAGCTCTGGCTCTGCAGCTGTCACATTACTACACCAATCTTTTATTGTTAAGACCTTTTACAGCCTGTTATTACCACCACCTGAACCAAACCTGCAGTCTGTGCAACTTATATCAAGTAATGTCTCGAGCTCAGTTAGTTACCTTGGTTCAAACCAGAAGCCTGAAAATGGCAAACAAGGGAAATATTGTTTCAGTGATACTGAACCATAGCATAACCTGCCATACTTCGGATTTTCCCACATATTCTTCCTATTACTTTGTCTATATTATTATTGTGTTCCCCGAGTCTTCTACCTGTGTTCACTTCTTTTTATTTCTTCTTGCCTCTCTCTCCCTCTGTCTCTCTCTCTCTCTTTATTTAAACATGCTGACCACCATTAGCTCAACATGTGGTTCAACTTTTCTGCTGTTTGTTTTGCCAGGACAATAAAGAATGTACTATAAAGAAAACAGTTGATTGTGCTTTGACTGGGGTCCCAAGCTGTGTGGTGGAGGAGTATGTTTTAATGAGGCTAGTTCTCAGCCTGGTACATATAAATCAAGACTCTGCACTGTGCATCTGCGGTTCCCGGTGGGTGGTGCCTTCCTTGGTTGACACTTAATGCACGTATGCTTTGTTCTAGGTATAAAGACTACAGAGAACCCCCCTGGTCTCCAGACGCGTACCAGTTCTCCAAACAGTACTGGTGTGTCCTGGCTGCGAGGCTGGCTTTCGTCATACTATTCCAGGTATGCGTAGAGACAGAAAGGCTGAATAAAAAGCAAATACTCTGACTGATTGTGCCTGATCAGAATGTAACTAAATATGTGATGTCAGTGATATGTTTCAAATAAGATGGGACAGGGATAGGCTTACTACTGTTATTGCCTTTTAAGCTTTTATAACTACTTTCCCTTTAGCCACTAGAGGTCTTAATGAGACCCCATCAAACAAGACAATTATCACTCCCTACACTCTCTGTACCCCTTACGTGTCCTGTCCTGTTTTCTGAAACTAAGTGACAGACAACGTATTATAAAACTACAACCCAGTCGCCAGAGCAAAGCAAGCTAGCAGAATTGTCAGTTGTTACAGTTTACAGCATTCTGATTTCTCCGTGTGCCTTATATCTATTCTCTTTTGATAAAGACATTTTATTAGCAATAGCAGCTAAGCTAATTAAAGGCAGTGTGTTTGGTCACTGCATGTGACTCTCATCAATAAAAAGCATTTGTCAGTGTGAAACACATAAACAGGATTTAGTAAATTCTCAACAATGCTGCTCCTGTCAGACTTTATGTAGACACCGATTCCCACAAACATCATTATGTACAATGTCCACTGCTATTAAGTGTCCATAAATCTGGGTACTAATATTAAAAGACAGTATAACTACAGAAGCTGCCTGAGGATCTACATGTTTTTACATTTGTATCAGTATTAAAGTCATCCAGTTATTAATGTCTGTACAACCATGGGTGTATTGAAATGCCGTTTGCTAATAGTTAGTTTAGCGCACGTTTGAATGGTGAACAAATAGAAACTAGAGAAATGGGGAAGATGTATTTCAAAGTACAACTATGTGCAATGAAATATTGGGACCTTAAAATTATGCAAACTGTTCCACAATTTACAGTCTGATCTTAAAATACCACTAAGATTAAAAAATAAATAATAAAAGCATAAAAGAAGCCATTAATATGAACTTTCATGTGGCTTTATGAATACTTTTGACATTATAAAGGCTCGGAATGTGCCCATCCACATGGTTCACATAAAGTGCGGTTCATATACTGTACATTTGTGTTGAAAACCTGTTCTTTACGGAATCAGGACCCTTTTAATATCCATGGGGTTAAATGAATGGATGCATCTTTTATCCATTGTCTTCACGTCCATCTGTTTCTTATCTTTTCTCCCTCTTCCATTAGAACTTGGTGATGTTCCTCAGCCTCGTGGTTGCCTGGGTGATCCCAGACGTCCCCAAAAACATTGTGGAGCAACTCAAAAGGGAGAAGAAACTCCTGGTTGACGTCTTCTTGCGGGAAGAGAAGGAAAAATTCCAGCTCATCCAGAGCCTCTTCGCCAAGGACAATGCCTTCCAACCGGGCAGCAACGTGTTCCAACAAGCCCAGGGTGTCCCCACCCCAGGACGCTCTAGCACTCTACCCTTAGGCCAAACTCAGGCCCTGGTTGGAGATGGAGGAGGAGCACCGAGGGCAAGATGTAGGGCCGCCAGCTTCAGCCAATTCACCAGGAAGACGCCCTCACCACCCAGGAAGGAAAATGAAAATTCCAGGCACACTGCTGTGTAACAAAACACACACCTCTGTGGAGCTGCTCCAGCTGGGCCTCCGAATGATTCCTTGGGTGATTCGGGCTGTGTATGTCTCTTGTGTACTATTTTGTGTGACACAGTAGTAGTGCTGTGATAAAAACAAGCACAGCCTTAAATTAAACAATACGAATTCATTGGTTTCAGCGTGGTTGAATGTGCTATGTCCACACTGGTTGAATGGGTGTGTTGCTGTTCCTCTTCGCACCGACTGTTCACCTTATCAAGTGTTATCATTTTTACTTTTTGGTAAAAATAAATGATTCAGCGAGGCCCATTAACGTCATAGCGTAGATAAGCAATAATTACTTCATTAGCCTGAACAATCAAATATTACAAGAACCCGGAAGATAATGGAGACAAAGAAAGACCTTTATGCTAAGGGACAGATTCAGTGACGGACACGTGATCACCATAAACTGACAATGGACAGTGTGGCTCTCTTCTAATGCTGGGGATGTTCATTCTTAATGTGCTTTATGTATTTCTGTTTTTAACTAAATCTGTAGCAGCTACAACAATTCCATATTTCCAATACACGATAGTCTACTATAAGCGTTCATTTCTCCAATGAGTTCAGGAAACATTTCGAATCCACTTTACAAAAACCGTATTGTCTGTCAATACCCATCTGCTGCTCGTTGTTTTTCGACACCCTTCCCCTACGTATTGACGGATGGATGCGTCTGCCAACGTGGCACATCACTGTACGCCACTCATAACTTCCACGATATAATTTTAGGATTAAATGAATATGGACTTTTTTGCTGAATGTAGAATGGCCGTAAAACTACACAGATACTTCATCAGCATTTCTTGATTATGAAATACCAGACTGTATACTTTGACATTGCTGCCGGTGAATCATAAATATGGGTCTTCTGCACACAAATGGATGAACTATGTCTTGCTCAAAGGACGTTTGTGGTGTCACTCTACTTGTAGCAACCATGTTGGAGGTCAGCTGTTGGGAAACAGACTGTAAAGAGATTTTATTTTGTATAACTGGGCCCTTTGGCCATTTCAACATTGATACATCAGATATATGTTTAAATCATTTCAGCTTGTAAGCTAGCAAAATTACCATCTGGTCTAGCTATATAATATGTATTCTGTAGTTGATAACAACTTATAAAACATACTAATTAAATTAGCTTTTTATGTTCAAGTCAAACTGAAAGTTGAATTTTCCTTACTTTTTGTGTATTGAAATATAAACTAAAATGATACATACAATTTAAATGTATTTATTGATTTATTTTTTTGAGGGTTTGTAAGCTGCTGGAATCGCCGTTTATTTATTTATTTATTTATTTTGCTAACCGTTCGGGGCTGGTGTTGCTAAAAGACACCAAGACAACTGTGTGTTCCATATAATACACAACAAATTTCTCACTTTTCTCAATAAACCTACATGGCATAGGTTACACGTTGTCTCTTTCAACATTCAATATTTGGATGGACCTATTGTGCTGTTATGTTCAAATTTCACCTGGAAACTAAAGCCAGAAGCTAACGTGACTATCTTTTTACAGACAAAGTGAAAACTAATTACTGTAACTTAATAATAGTGACATAGATACCCCCCCTTTAATTCATAGTATTTCAACCCCCTGCTGAGTCGGTGGCACCTCCTGCACACTTTACATTAAACAAAGAGGAGCCTCCAGCTAACATCAGCTGTGTCCCTTTCATTGACCCAGTTGGAATCATTGTAATGTATCAGCTAATGTTAAGGCTGTTGGAGTTTATTCTGCAGTAAGTGATATGGTAAAACATTTCTTGGTGCCTACACTTGATATGGGACCACTGCTATGAACAGTCAATATATTTGTTTATATATCGTTGTGATGCAGGTGGTGCTTCAACAGCAGAAACTTGACCCGGCCTGATACGTGCAAAGGTAAAAATGAAAGTAATGTATGCTGTGTCCTGATTTCTTAGCAAAACCTCTTTTAAACTTCAATTCTAAGTTGGAATAGGTCAAACGAGCTCGTTATGGTGTGGAAGACTCAATTCTGCTGCCAAGGTGTCATGTTGGCTGACAACAGACACGTATGCATATGCAGATATTTGGGTTACTTGATGAGTAACTTTGAATTGAAGACCCCCCCAACACAATGTGCCCACATGCTGTAAACATTCAGTGCTGAAACACGCTGTTTTTCCAATGCAACACCAAATCTGTCTGCTACATAAGGACTCAGTGACAGACTGTTGCTTTTTTAACATATTCACATGGATTTAAGACAAAAAAGTTGTGATAGTGGTGTTAAATTGATTTTTGTCATTTAAGAAGCGAAATGTTTTTTTCCTACCAGATTCTTAACTTATTTAGGCTGATTGATGGGTTATAAAATAATTTTACATGTTGTGTGATCTGTTTGCTTTCATGTCGAGGATCTGTTTTTTTTTTTTTTTTTTTTTTTTTTTTTTATTTAATTTTATTTTATTGTCCTTTCTAACCATATTATCCCATTTGGGGATCACCTAACCAAAAGAAACATACTCCAAACAATAAACATAACGGTTGAAACGCGTTTCTGTGCTTGTTGGAATGTGGCATTGCAACCAGCATAATAGTAATACAGTCCCTCCATAATTTTGTGGAATTGCTTGTGATTGTTGCCTGATTTTTAACAGCTTTTCTTAAAAAAAAAAAATTGTTGTGCATGTTGCAATGTTTGTATGATGTTTTAAATTGCAAGGTTGCACAGAGGCCACAGGCAGTGGCTCAGTTGTTAGAGTGGCCGCCTACCGGCCATAGAGGCAGTGGTTCGTGCCCCTCTCTTCCCCACCACGTGTCGAAGTGCCCCTGGGCAAGACACCGAACCCCCAACAGCCCATCCCCATCCCCAGCTGCGCAGTGCCGGTCCCAAGCCCGCTAGAAATTGGGGAGGGTTCAGTCAGGAAGGGCGTCCGGTGTAAAAACTGTGCCAAATCAACATGCGGACAAAAGATCCGTTGCGGCGACACTGAACTCAGGATCAGCCATAAAGGACAAAAATATAATAATTTGAAAATAAAAACACTGAATGTATGGACATGGAAGGACTTTTTACAGCGAATTTAAAATGTGTCTTTGTCTCAGGTCTATGTTTACTTATGCTGGGTTCACTTCTTTTGTGGCCCTCGATATTCTTTTGACCTCAGATATGGTGAAAGTAATTTTTCTTACTGTTTGCCCAGTACAGAAAAAATGATTTTAATCTCATGTTTTGATTCGTTCATTCCTACACGTCCTACAAGTCTTTGTTAGGATCAAACGATTAGAGCAGCACACTAACAGATGTGTCCCAAATAGTAAAGCTCATTTTTCAGTATATCTTAAATGAGCCTCGGCCCAGAGAAGGCAGAAGCATTTCTAGGTGCTTTTTATATTTTGGTCATTTCTTTGCACAATAGACTTTTCAACAAACTATTTTCACTGACAGTGGTTTTTTTAAAGGTGTTCCGGTGGCGTGATCTCCACTAAAGGATCGTCTTTATTTTAAATCTCATGAAGATGGCCGACATTCATTATCAACTTTTATTGTAGTCTTTTGTGTACAGAGATTTGCATGATTTCTCTGAATATTTGGATAATACTACGTGCTGCAGATGATAAAATTCCCCAAATCTTCACCATTTTGCGTTCGGAAAAATTGTTATTAAGGCTTTCACAGAGTTGTGAACCTCAACCCATCTTTGCTTCTGAAAGCCTTTCTAGAATGTTCTTTACGTACTCAGTCAGGACACCTGCCTGTTAAAAATGTATGTTCAGTAACTAGCCATGAAATATTTTTGCCATATGTTTTTGTCAGAACAAAAAACTATTTTCGAAAAATAATCTAATTTATTAGTTTGATGTGTTGTCTTTTACTATTACAATCAATAATAGTGTTTATATAGTTTAAATTCATTTATTTTTGCATTTTTCTTTATTATAGCTGTGTTGTACAGGTTTGTTTTTAACCATGTATCAATTACTGCTTTCTTTGGAGCATCCACCAGCTTGGTTGTTATGGGCCAGTATACACCTTCTACACATGCTATAGACTCAGCAAGTCTTTCTCAAGCAACATCGGCCGCTGTAGTGTCTTTTGGTGTTTGTACAAACTTAGGAACAAATAGAAGAAGGCTCGGTTAAGGAAAGATCATGGTGAGGGTTAAAAACATTGACTAAAGTTACCAGCGACTAAATGGAGTTAAATATGAACTTAAAAATAAAAACGAAACATGGACCGATGTCTCTTGTCTGTGTTTTGTCACCCACCCATTCACGCCAACCTCGTCCTTACAAAGACTTTGTTGACTCTAAATTACAGCATCAAATGTGATGTGGTAACATCACGAGCAGTTCCTGTTTTTGCTTTTTTGGTCCACATTTTTACTCAGTTAGCATCAACATTAGGTTGATGGATCACACTCAGCCTCTTTTTATTAAATGCTTTCAACTTTGCCAAATCGTTCTCTATTCATAAAACGTAACCGTCTAATCTT
This sequence comes from Channa argus, assembly GCF_033026475.1. Lineage (NCBI taxonomy): Eukaryota > Metazoa > Chordata > Actinopteri > Anabantiformes > Channidae > Channa > Channa argus. The sequence continues at coordinate 15,045,906 of NC_090217.1, read as the reverse complement.
ATGCGTATATGTGTGTGTTACAGGCCTCAAGCATGAGTGACCTGTAGTGATTATGTGTCCTGGTTTGGACAGGAAAAAACAGAGACAGTGTTTGTACGGCGGGTTGTTATCTGTAAACGGCCTTCTTGTTCTCATTAGTCTCTCGTGTTTTGTGATCACATTTTTCTATCTCACAAGTTAATATCAGGTAAATATAGTTCAGTGCTGTTAAGTTCTGGCAATTCACCAAAGTGTGATGTAAAGTGTCTATGTGCAATATGACCCACATTTTCATCTGATACACTAATTATCACCATGCAGTGCATCAGTGATCCTGGTACTGGTTAAAGTTTGCTGTACACAGTAGCAGAATCTTATGACATTTCTCAAATACGCTAATCTAATTAAATGATCTCAAACGCTGAAAAAAACTATCCAGTCATGCAAAGACTGTTACACACACTGTCTCTCACATAAACCTGAATATTAATGTTACAAATGTCCAGAAGCCATGAAATTAACACCTAAAAGTACAGAAAGAAAAGTCCTCCGTCCTTTTATTTTTCCTCTCTCCCAGGGTCCATTTGCATTACTGTACGATTAGCTACAGATAGAAATATAAACAGTATTATAGAAAATTCGAAATTAAAGTGAATGCGTTGTACTGTCCCAAGCTCTATGTCAGGGATGCTAAGAATCATCAAGTAAACAGAAGTATTGGTAAATTGACAGACTCCCCTCAGACATTATGTCACATATCATTTCTTGAACTTGCTCCTGACCTTAATGAATAAAGACTTAACTGTTTTTTGATTTTTTTCTTAAAGTTGTGTGAGGAGGAATTGACATAAATGCACTGTGTTTATGGACAAGTGATGTTCTTCCCCTCTTGCAGGTTGTGTTTGGACCTATAGGTGATTGATAATATGAAAGCTGCTCACAGCTGGAACAGTTTCACAGGGTACCATGGTGCATTTCCATCATTCATGTGTTTATGTGTGTTTTTGTCTTTGCTCCGCCTGTGGCTAATTCCTGGCCTGCCCTGATTTGTCAAAAGTCTCCATTAACCTTTTGCTTCTATTTTTTTTCCTACTCTTCCGGGAAGGTGTGCGAGACATTTCGTGAACTATAGGCCAAAACACAACACTCCCCCAATAAAAACGGGAAGTGATAAGTGATTAAGGCTGGCAGCCTTAAAAAACAATTAGCAATCAAACGCAGTGAGAGTAAACAGCACTTTTTTGTTCAAAATTGAATTTCTAAGATAATTGTTTTCGTCTGGGTTGAAAAGGGAAAGAACATGGCAGGGTTATGAAATGCAGATACATCGTGCAGCCGCACTTCAAACGCAAACACAGTCGTTACATGTCGTTCGCACCAACAGTGCAGCTACCAGCGAGTCCTGGAAATACACTTTTCCACCTGCTGCTTAATTAATCAAAAGAACTGACAATGCACAGTGAAAAAGTCTTGTGTATTCTGGAAAGCAAGTGGGAGGAAGTAGCTGCATGATAAGCAGGGGGAGAGGGTCCAAGTTCCTGTGTGTGTCCTCAAGCATTAATGTGGACATTATTATGCTTTTATTGTATGTTAAATACTTCAGTTTTTCTCTCTCTCTCTCCATCTCTGTCAACAGCTTTTATCTTTTACCCCTTTAATATCCAGATGAAAGAGTTCTATAGAAACCAATGTGAATTCTTTCATGTGTCACTCTGAAAAATGCCCCAGGCCACACCTTATCCACACACACACACACAACTAGACTCCACACGCTGACACATGCACACTCATTGTATATCTGCATTCACATGCCCACTCAACCAAAACACAACTCTACGTGCACGTGCTTAAGGAAGCGTTCACGTAGAGTTACAGCATGTATTCATGTTTACAGACGCACACACAATCCAGTCCCAGCCAGGACACACCCTACTCTCTGCATCTGTGTAAATACATCAATTTTAAAGTGTGAGAGGTGTGTGTGTGTGTGTGTGTGTGTGTGTGTGTGTCACGTTAACTTCTCCTCTCACTTATATTGCCCAACAAAGCTGACAGCTAATGCAGATTACAATGGCAAAATGTGCACATTAGATGTTTATTGCATATTTCCATTAAAATGTTATCTGTATTAATCAGCAATATAAATTAGCAATTGGGCGGAAAACCTCAGACAACATGTTAGACGGAGAAGCACAAGTCTTGTAGGTGAATAATCATTTGCATGGTGAAGACTGGAAAGGTTCTCCAGGATGTAGGGTTGGGACTTGGGAGGATTCCCCACAGCAGGGACACGTCAAACAGACGGTTCCGGGGACAGACGAAACCACAACCAACCTGTTGAGAGTTTTCAGAGCGAGGAAGTAGACTGTCTGATTCAATCACCTGATCCTCATCGGACTGAGCTACATTCCACTCAGTGTCAACCACCCAGACCAAACGTCCCAGTGCTGCTCACAGGTGGCTTTCCTTTGTCTTCTGACAGGTCAATCACATTTTTATGTTAGGTTTGATGTACTCAGTCTTAAACTTACCTTTCTGTCCTCTCCACAGAGACATGGGCTGTGTCCAAAACCAGCACCTACTCACTACATAGTGTCTTTGCCATTTTTTTGTAGTGTGAGAATATTTAGTGTGTAAATCTCGATAGTGCACTCATAGTATCCCATAATGCAACACTAAAGGTTGTGTACATGGCACGTACAGTACGTCCCGCTAAAAATCCCACAATGCAATGTTCCCCATTTTAAAGATGAAACAGATGCTCAAACAGCTGTTAGTTATTACACAACGTATCTACAATGTCAATCGACGGCTCCCTATTGAACGAACTGCTATTGTACATCATAGGGAATGAGTGAGTAGGGGGGTGATTTCGGACACAGTCATGTTTTCGTTCCATATAAATACCCCAATCAGTGTTATCCAGCAGATCACAACCACCTGTGTCTGTCACTTTGTCGTTTACAAATGAAGCGGTGAAAACCTGATTCATTGTTCATTGCCGTGTTGAGTTCACTGACTCAGGTGGGCACATCTTACGCTCATCGCAAGAATCTCAAAAACATTATTAATGAGATTACAGATGGGATTGGATCCTGGGGGGTATAGAGCTGAGTTCTTTCAAATGGTTTGAGGTAAAAAGAACATAAATTATTCGTTTTGCTCCAAACAAGGACATTTTAAAGAGCAGAGGATGTAGCATTAAGGGTGAGCAAGTGAGACAAGAAGGCCTTAAAATAAGCTCTAATTCGAATTTTCCCTTTACATTTCCATTAAAAGCCAAAGAGCAAGAATGTCACTGACTGACAGAAACTGTCAGCCTTCATATTTATTAATCACTCTGCATTTTCTGTTTTCCTCATCTTCTTCTTGCCCCCATGTTTACTTTAGAAGGCTGCCGTGAGCTGGAGTCTCAGGAAGCTCCTAAATCATGTTCAGACGGACTCGCCCGCCATGTGAACATGCGCGTATAGTGACACAGATGCAAATGTAAATACACAAGAAGAGTCATACAAACACGCACGCTAACGTGAAGGTTGGACGGAAAGCATCAACAAAAGCAGTCTGTGAAATGGCTGCACATGCAGTAGATTACATATGGCTGAGGTAAATCACTTAGAGGCTCAACTGATGGCCCATTACTCATTACGTGCCGCCTTCTGTCTACAAAATATTTAGAGGTAAATTCCACAGAGATTGTTGCTGCAGGCTTCTTACTGAGCTTGAACTGCAAGTGCATGTGCATCCCCTGATTAATGAGGGGGTCACTGAGATTTTTTTCACTTCTGACACATGTGATTGGAGACCAACATATATGGTGATGGTAAGATGTTACAGCCCATTATTTGTGTGTCTTTGCCCTGGTAAAGACTGCTGTGGCTGGAGGCTTTGTGTTTTTGAGTTGTCTTTCTCATTTTTGTGACTGTAAAATATCATGAGTTTTTGGCACAAACTCCACTTGCACTTGTGGTTGAACTGATTAGGACATTGGTGGTCAAAGGTCAAGTCTGTTCCATTCTCATCAACACAAGGTCTCAGTAATAATTGGATGGAATTTCATTCTATCTGGGACATATGTCCACTTGGACTCATTGATGAACTGATTAGAATGAGTCTGCAGCATGGTACTCTCCGGTGGACTGAACTGCTCGTCTTCTCGTCTCCCCATTGTTTAGTGTTTTAACCAAACCCTCACAGTTATCATAAATATGATGACAAATCATTCTCCTCAAATCCAAACCATGATCGCTGCTTATTATTGTAACCATGACGATGAAGGTCCAGTATTCCTGCTGCCATGTGGATGCCACTGCAGGTCAGAGGACCAGGACGTTGGTATTGGTCCTTATAATCTGGCATCTGTTGGCCTGATGTTTGCTGGACCCGGCTCTTTTGCCTCGTGGGTTTAGCACAAGAAAACAAAAATCTAAGTTTGTAATCCCTTCCACAGATGTCATGGAGCCTATAAGTGCCCATGAGCTTGGCTGTGTGTGCTCTAACAATGCTGAAGGCATTTTACGCAGCCTTAGTCCTGGATTAGGGATTTGGCTTGTTTTACTTTTCTTCATTTACTCTTAGTTCCTGTTCCAAAAGCTGAAACTAGTTTTAGCTCTGTTTGATCCTTTGCTGTTCTAAATCTGTAGCAGTCAATATACAGACGGTGGGAGAAGTACTCAAATCCTTTATTACTCTAATGTAACCGAACCATGAGTCGGTCTCTTACTAGAGTCTCTGAATCGGCATATTTTTGAATAATTTGACAAATGTGACATCATCATCATCACCAGCCCCCCCTCCCCCCATTAAGAAGCAAATTTCTATATTGTTGTATTTTTACTGTACTCTGGTCATTACAGCAAAAGCCTGTGCGTTGCTATGGTGTCCGGTAGTACAGCTACATCCGGGTGAGGAGTTGGTTGACGGTGAGGCCGACAGCCTCGCTCTCCAGTCCCGACTCCTCTGCCAGCACCTTCCTCTGAAACTCCTGCAGGAGAATAAAAGTGTGATGACTGAACAGCTTTTAATTGATCTCTACATTCAGCTGTGCACAATGAGTGAGGGATGAAATAGCCTCAAAGTCTTCCACAGAGTTATCAGTGTGGGCAGTTAACAACAGCTGTGAGATACGTTCATCACCGCTATATTCAACATTTACCATTTGATTGACAGGTCAAGTTCATTAAACAGAGCAATGAGCGATGGCTGAGTGAAACACAATAAAACACAATAACTATTGACTTGAACTTCAAAGGAGCCATAAATTTCCAGGCTACTGACGAGTCTCTATAACTGGGGTCTGATCAATCCCCTTGAACTGTGACCCGGCCGCCACGTAACCTGATGAGTGTTGTCCAGAAAACCCTCGGCATGTAATAAATAGCTCGCCTCAAATGTGCACAAAGCTTTTCTACTCTGCAGAGGCTTTGGACCCCTAGAAGCCCCGGGGCTACTGAAGCTGTCACACAGTGGTGTTGTATGTCAGACAGCCACTGTAAAGTGTAGCATGTCAGACATGTCAAACGGCAGCAGCTGGTTGGTTTGTCAACTGTGCGTTTGACAAATTATGATGTCTGAGTGAGAGCCTCACCCTGAATTTCCGGATTCGTGCCAGTCTGTCCTGCACGGCCTTCTCCTGCATAGAGGTCCGCTCTGCTACATGGGTCCTCCACTGCTGCTCCTTCTCCTGAAGCATATCGACAATGCACAATTAAAGGCAACTCATTCAGTATGTGCTCAATACATGTCACACTATACATTCTATATTAACAGTGGGTGGAATGAGCATAGCTGCCGTTAAAGGAGTCCCTCTTAGTGCCAAACCTGCAGAGAATGATCAGCCCTCCGCTCTTTAGGGCATGTTAGTCTTTTCCAGCTGTAACATTAGTGCCGGAGTTCAGTCTCATCATTCTCATAAGCCCTGTTTGCACTGGAGACAGACGCTATTAGTAATGTGTGTGTTCGTAGTGAGACACTGAGCCAGATATTTCCCTCTGGAGTCTCAGACGACCAAACCAAGACTATAAAAGACTATGTTTTGGACTCTGTTTCACATGGTGAAGTGGAAGCACCAGAACACTGGAGCTTGATTAGTAATGGCAGCTAAAGATTCCGTCTTGAAAATCAACTAGACATGACAACGATATTCAACAGTCTTTCCAGTAATAATGTTTATACACTGTATAAAGTAGAAAACTGCAGTAAAGCAGTGAAGATAATAAAGCTGCAGTATAAAGCATATTGCAGATATAGCTGCTGTGCCATGTGTGTGAGATGCACATCAATCGATCCTGCTGATGTTTTACTGCCACAGCGATGATGCCAAAGAAAACCAGCCACACTGCGCATTTGTTTGATCAGAGTAAGACTGAAAGCTGCACCGTTCAAAACTATGTGAACCGAAGTTTCCTGAACAAATCGATTGAGGCCCTAACATCTTACTGTGTAAGCAAGTGTGATGTTGGAAGTCACTGTCCCCGGGGAAGAATGGATAGATAGAGGAGGCACATGAGTGTAAAAATATCTAAATTGATGATCTGAAATTTGCAAATCTTTGAAGTAATCAAATATCCTCTCGTCCTCTGCAACATGAATCCAAACTCTCTCCCAGCAACTGAGCAAAGCACAGCAATACAGTTTGGGTTGATTTTGCATTCAATTACAAGAAAAAAAAAAAATCACTTTAATTTTAATATGAATTAAATTCCCTCTAATTCAAATGTTCGATTTTAGTATGAATTTAAAATGTATTAATTTTGCTCTCTCTTCAGTTCTCAAGAAAGTATTCTGCTTTTCACTCAATTACATTTAGTTTTAGTTACGTAGCTGGTGGATATTCTTTACACTAAATCTGATTAAACAATAAATAAATGTTTTATTAGGCATTAATCTCCTGTTGGACATAAGGCGCCTTTGGACTAGAGAAACTTTATTAGAGTTCTTAGAACCATAACAGGAAGTTCACTTTTTTGTGTTTGGACCTCTGGAACTATAAACCATAAAAGTTCTAGTATGTACATTCTTAGCTGAACAGGAACCATGTTCAGATCTCAGCAAACGATGTCTTAATTTACCACTGGATCATGTTCTTACCATTTTAAACTGTTATAATTAATGTTGGAATATAAAAGCTGTGTGTCAGAGTTGAAATACGACATGTGTTGCTGCCACTTGCTTGATGGGAGACTTAACAAAATGCATTCTATCAGATATTACAAAAGGCTGCCTCTCAAAACAAATCAATATAAGATGAGATAAATGTCACTGACAGTGCAAATGCAAACATAATAAAAAGCCCTGGGGCGGTACAGTTCTGGTAGAGGGTCCCTGGGGGTGGTCCCTACAACGAAATCCCCAGAAAAGTCTGGTTCAAAAGCACCAATAAAAGTCAGCGTCATCGTCCTGCATTATGAGTGTTGTTTTCTTTTGGTAGTAAGATTATTTATGAGGCTCTTGTTAAACAGATGTGAACTGAAGTTCTCACAGAGCTGATTTGACTGTTACCACAACGTTTAGTACTTACAGTATCTGTCCATACATGTGGGTTAGTAGCCAGCCTTCAACCTTCCAGCCATGTGACACACAGGGAACATCCAGCAGGAATTAACGAAGCAGAAGTGAATGTGTGTAAGCGACGTCAGTACAATTTCATATTTTAAAGACAGAGAACATCTGCATAGGGAGGAAGTGGGTCGGATGGCTGTGCAGTAAAGCTGAGGAGTCTGAAGTGGGTGACAGCAGATTGATTCCCACTTTGAACTGACATGTTTGACCTTCAGTCTTTAATGATTTAAAGTCTGCATTCCCTGCATGCCTGATGAGTCTCAGTTGATTTTTGATGTTGTGTGGCATGTTAACAACCTACTAGGAGGTGGACTACATAATAAACGGCTTTCTCCTTTAAGATCGGATGCAGCTCGTGTCCTTAGGTACCTAGGACTCAAGCTTGACTTAGATTTTTGGTTGCCATGTAAGTCGCTTTGGATAAAAGCGTCTGCTAAATGACTAAATGTAAATGTAAATGTTAAGTACTTGCAAAATAAGTTTTTCAACTTGAGCACAGAATTTTAAGTGGTAACTCTACATGTAATGAATTTCATTTTAAGTCAAATACTTTTACTTGAGTATGGATTTGAGGATCCTCAGTCCCCTCTGCTGTGGAGCACTACATTAAGCACATCATACATTAGGCTGTTCTAAAGGTTCTAATTATATAAAAATTATATTTGATATCACTATTAAATAACCATGTAAACAGCTTTATTACAGCGGATTTTAAAATAGCCCACCATATGCCGAGTCGCACGTACTGGATATTGAGACTCATTTTCACAGCTGCAAACCATATTTAGGAAGAAAAAACACTAAATCCTCTCCAACTTTTTTAGGATCTGTAACATCATTGTGAGGGTCGTAAGGTTCCCCTAATACAATGATGTGTCTGTGCATACATTCTACTGGGGGCTGCTCCTCTTGGTGCTTTAGTAGGTGTGTTTGTGTGTGTGTGTGTGTGTGTGTGTGTGTGAGAGTGATGAAAAGTACTGAGGCTGCTCATGGTTTATCCCTGACCTCAAATTGGAGAAATGTGTATGGAAGATTTTTAACAGCCAAGGCCAGTTGCTCTCGATGGACAGCGCCTGTCATCAATTAACATTTTTCTCATGCCGAGTGAGCGAGTGTGTCGGGGGAGCAGTAATGTGCAAAGGAAGTCGATGTGAGCGAGGGAGGCATTTGGTTTAATGTCAGTCAGACTAAAGACCAAGCTTTGCTGACACGTGTAGTGAAGGTGAAAGCGGTTAAACCGTTACCTCCACAATTACGCGCTGAAAACACACACACACACACACACGCACACTTGGGTGAGAAATTTGCATTTGGCCATTTGAATAATTACTTCATTCACTCTCTGTCCACCACAAATTAGCATATTTAGCCAATTTGTAGGTAATCTCTGTTTTCTGTCTGTGATCCAACTAGAAAAAATATCATGGGGCAATTAGCCATCTGGCCAGATGTGGTGGTGGTGGTGAAGTTGACCATCTACAAGTCAAAGGGTTTCCAGACTGAAAACATGTAGAGCGTCTGCAGAGGTATGAAAACATAACGACAAGTTTCCAGAAGGATACAGGATTAAAACAAGGCATCGACTTCAGATATCCAGATTTGGTGATAAACAGACAGATGGAATTGTGCTACATAAGGAATCAGTTTAAATTTTAGCGACCTTTAGCGATGTTTGTACCAAAGACGCTGCCAGTCCAACCATTAGAGTTGAGATATTTGACTAGATAAGCGGAAGCTCGGAAAAGGGTCCAAATTAGAGGTTTCATTACTTTGCAAATGGGTTTTTCTGTGAGTGTGCTGTGAAGTATCTGTCACCAACAATACAGCACCAACAATCCTCCTTGTTTTTTGTTTGCCCCAGTAACTTACATTATGGAAAACGTTAAAAACACATCGTAAATTGTCATTATACCGAGACTGCAATGATCAGCTTTTCCTTTGTGTCGTTTATGATTAACGCCTGGACTGGCAGCAAACTAATCTGCTGCTTCGGCCGAACCAAGGTGATGGTGATTGGCTCTCACCCGATTGAAACTTGCACTGCGTCAGAGCATATTTGCATACACACTAAGCTTCTCTTTAACTTTCCCACGTCCCAGCTCCTTTTGAATCCGCGGAGCTCAGCAGGGGCCAATGGGCTGCGAAGCCGGCTCCCATTGACGACAATTAGCAGCTGTCACCGGTCCAGCCTTTTAAATACGTACATGCGAGCGCCTTTAAACATGCAAACATCTGCAATAAGTTTGTCAGCAATCACACATTCAGTAAAAGCTACAAATATTAGCGACATGTTGTTACGACACACACGGCCTATGGTGTAAAAGGTGTTAGTGTATTCATTGTCTTAGGTGCCTGAATGTCTGTAAATGTCTCCAACAGTTCAAGCTCTTCTGAAGCAGGAGCCTATAAATGTGTCAATGGCATTGGGTTTCTTTTACTACAGTACACCAAAGCATGCAGCACTTTGGAAACGTGAACAAAAATATCTGGACTGCTTGAAGCCAAAGAGGGGCCATCGGGACACAGTCCACTGATTGAAAACGGAGAATAAACTGTTAGAAGCAGGACAAATTGACCTGCTGCATTCTACTGGTCCAGTGTGGTAAAAGGGAAAACTGTGCAAATATGTGAGACACCATTTCAAAATACAGATTTATTTCCAAATCCACCATCCATGAAAACCCTGATTGTTGGGGAAAAAAAACAAACACATTTCTCCGTATTAGTTTTACCAATTTCAAAGTGAGTCTCAAAGAGTCGTCTGATACCGTTGATACAGGGAATTGGAAGAAGCTGCTAAACTTTGTTCTGAAGTGCATCACTAGCAGTGGCATTAAACAATGGTTTGCTTTTTTCTGGGTGTTGAATTTCTTGCTGTCCAGTTTAACCTAAATGTAAAGCTGCAAAGCTTATGTAGCCAAGTCTTCAATACATAAAAAGCTTAGAAGCAATCAGTTCAATATATAGAGTAAAACAGTCACATAAGTTTGAAATTCAAGCATCAGGTTGTCTATATATTTATATTTGTATTGGTTGTTAATACCTGTGCTAGTCCCATTCAGAGGCACCTTCATCCTGCGTCTTCCCCACCAAGTTTCAGCAACTCATACTTTTTCTGATATTGACTACTCAAGGAGTTTGTGAGTACTGGCACGTTCATGCACGTGCACGTGTGTTGTTTTGTTGCTTGCTTTGCCAGTGAAGTTCCGGTCACCCCGCTCACAAGCATTGGACTCAGTGCCTGCAACGTTTTAAAATGTTTTAAAGGACGGTTTATTTTTATTTACAAGTGACTGGGGACCCACTTTAGTTCCTGATTGTAATTGGGTTGAAGTGTAATTTCAAAGAAAAGGGAACTTATATTTGTTTTTACACGTGTATTTTGTTTTTTCATTTTTAAAGAATTATTTCATTTATGAAGATGTATTTTCTTTACTACATGTATTACTTGCATTTAAAGTATTGGGCAAGAGTGTTGTGTTTTTACAAATCCTTACGGGTTTTACCATAATAAAGAACATGGAACACAATAGCCGTCAAATTATTAAGTAATTGAAACTTCATTCTTATGCAGGGTTTTAATGTCAGTAATTTGTAACTTCCTGCTAAGGGGAGGCACTGCCAATAAATTCCAAATGTTTATTTTAGTTAAGCGAATAAAATGCTTAAATAGATTATTTATTTAAACAGATTAATATGGAACTACATAAATATAAGTACCCACGGCCCCATAGTACTACATCACCCTGTACATTATATGTGTCTACTACTTGAGTCGGGTGCTAGACTTACAATATGTTTCTGGAATCCTTCTGGCTTAGTTACAGCATTCTGAGGTGAGGTAAGTGTCTGTGTGTGTGAGAGAGAGGGAGTGTGTGTGTTGTGCTCATTCAGCTCTGTGTGACGTGACACTGTGTGTGGCTTTGTGTTTGTCCATTTATTAGCAGCTTGTCTGCTTGCTTTGCACGTGCATGTGTTTTTGTCTGTGTTGATGCATGTGTCAAAGGTCACACCCATAAGTCACCGGTTGAGTGTGTGTGTGTGATTGAGTGCACCGTTTGTGTGTTCGTCTGGGGTTAAGTTAGAGTTCAGCGGAAAGTACATTCCATACTGAGGTGAGAGTGACTGTCCTATCAGGGTAAATGTTGTCATCGGCTTCCTGCCTTTTTGTTTGCGTGTCTGTGTGTGTGTGTGTGTGCGAGCACCAGAATCACAACAACAGCCCTTGTCCCTTGTTGACCTCTTGTCAGAAATAGGGCGGTTGCTAAAAGGACCCACAGCTGTTTTGTGTGTGTGTGTGTGTGTGTGTGTGTGTGTGTGTGCATTCCATGTCCATGATGATGTCCATCTGTTTTAACAACTGTGTGTTTCCGAATAAAAGCTACAGCGCAAACACACTATTTTCCAAAATGCCAAATGAGTGTTCATGTTTACCGCCGTGAAGTGTAAGTGAGGTCTGATGTGACTGATAAACCTGGCAGCCAGAGTTGTGTTTCCCCTCGCTGTCGTTTCCACGGAAGTGCATCTGATTTGGCTGTGAGCGCTGAGGTCAGCCTAGATGCTAAATTAACACTGATTGATCCATCACACTGCTGCCTGACTGTTCAAAGCACTTTTTTCCGTTAGGCTGATTATGGCAGCTTGAGCTCATGAAATGACGAGCACAGCGTCTTACGATCTGAATAATGGGCCCAAACCCAATTAGCTAAGAAAAACAACAAATCAAAGACAACAAAAGGTGACGTGTACTAATTGCAAGTAGTAAAAAATATAATTAACATGGAAAATCCATGGTTCAGTTCTGAAAAACTCTAATCTTAAGCTGAAAATCTAAACTACCGAGGGGTTTTCTTCCTTCGCTGCTCACTGCCAAGTCAATCTGTCATTACACCACTCAGCTCCAGTTACTACTGCTTGGCTGCTGGGTGCAACCTGTGTGCTTGTGCATTGGTGTGTGTGTGAGAAAGACAGAGACAATCTGCAATCCTGCATTGGCATGAACGTGTCTTCATGAGAAACAAACCGTTGAGGGTGAGTTGGTGTTATTTAGCGGAAACCTTAATGCTGTGCCAAACGCTGAGAGAGGAGAGAATGTTTGGTTTCACTTAGGTTTAGTATAGACTTGTACTCTGTGTGTGTGTGTGTGTGTGTGTTTGTGTGTTCACCTTCTTGCACTTCTCTATTTCTCTGAGTCTCTCTTTTTCCTCCTGCTCCCTCTCCAGTCGCCGGCGGTCCTAAAACACGCACACACACAAACACACTTATGCAGAAATGTGTGTTTTGTAATATTTCAGAGCTGGCTTGATTCTTACCCTGTCCTCCTTTTTGTCCCTCCAGTTGTCCTCCAAAACTCCAGCTCCCTCTTCCACTTCTTTAATCATCTTGTCTTCGGTTCCCAGAAATGCATAATCCTCCTCTTTACACAAACATCTCATTGACTGCAACCAGGAAGACGACCACTTATCAAAGGTTTTATTTTCTAGTATTTCTATCTGCTATGCAAATATGAGTTGGCTCATCGTGACAAACAGCTACTCTAATGTACTTTTACATGAGTATTATAACAAGTTGATTGGCAGTTGGCAACTGATCAGTAGCTCAAAGTCAGTGACATTCTAACAAACTAATGTCTTTCCTTTTATGTCTTGGCATCTGTCTTGCATACATACTTACTTATCTCTAGCTTTTGCCAACAAATACAAGCCAGTCCAATATTTACTCTTGTCCCTTTTTTTTTGCTGGTACCTCTCTGTTTCTCATCCTCACTTCATTGCCTTCTTGCCGCATTGACCCTTGAGCATATAAACCCAAAGTTATATGTATTACCAAAATATTGACTTAATATTGCACTACACTGTGCGGTTCCTGTGAGAGGTCTCCGGGAGAGGACTCCAAAGTCAATAGTTCAGTAATTGGGTATCTGATCATGCTGTTGCAAAGGCAGAGGAGCCATGGGCCTTATTACAAGCTGTAGTATAGTGTAGGTTCAAAACCACCTGCTGCTTGGTGTGTGTTCCAGTAAGCAGTGGATTTTCAGGACTAAGTCGGCGGGAGGCCGCCCTGCACAGTAGCCAGACACTAGAGTTGTTAGCGGCCCGGTCGTCCCATCAAGTATTTTTGGCCCAAACACAGATCTGAGTCCTTTCATATTAGGTATCTGTCAATACAGATTCTAGTCCAATGGTTATATTTAACTATTAAATGTAAATCAGCCACATAGCTTAATTACATTGTTCAGTGTGAGACCCTGGTTAAAAATATAATGTTGAGAAGAATGTTTGTATCTGGATCCATAGAAACCTTCAGTCCTCTTGTCTTGTACAGTGCTGTCTGATAAAAAGTCTTCATTTGGCTCCATATACACTGGATCCACAAAACAGTTTAACCAACGAGCTACTGTGATTAAATGTTTATTAGCTACTGCCGAAAATATCTTTTCCTGGAAAAGTGCAACAAAATCTGATTAATCAGATTAATCCGATTAATTAATCTTTAGTCTTAACTCTATATGTATTTTATGTGGGTTTGGCTTTTGTTACCAGAAATAGGTTGAGTATGTGTGTGAATGTGTGCTAGTCCTCCTTGTATCTCACAACAAATCATCATTTCCAGAAAGAAAATCACTTTATTTCTAATCTGATTAGACCATAATTGGCTAAATGCATTTTGCATCACCATGAACCTACTGCTGAATTTCCTGTGTGGAGCACAATGGTGACAGCTTCATGCTGTGGGGAGGCTGAATACTTTGATTTTGAACATGATGGGAATCATATGCTGTGGCCTCCACCGTCACTGGATCTCACCCATCTGACTGATGTGGAATAAATCGGCTGTGGAAACGGCTGCCGTCCCCTCATTGTTCACCTGCTTTTCCTTAATTGGCTCTTCTCAGAAAAGCAGGTTGGTTCTGTTTGCTAATAATCGAGGACGATCTTATCTTATCTGCCTTTTTTGATGCAGAAAAACACATCGAGGAGCAGTGAGTGTGCTGGAATGCTGTAGGTAGCTGCAACCACACTGGTATCTCTGTTAACTGTCATCATTTCACCCTCTTATTCAAAACAGCTCATAGAGCACTGTACCTTTGACATGGGAATTACTTGAAACCGCTTCACATGCGTCATCTCGATCCAAGTCAGGTCTGCTTCTAATAACACGCAGATGTTCACAGGTCAAGTCTTACATTTGAAAACATTTTCATCACACATTTCAATGACATGAAACAGATGTAGTTAAATCGTCAACCACTCACCTGTAAGTCAACGCTGTGTCTGCTCCGATTTTTCTGGATGTTCAGTGTGCGACAGTCAATACGTGTTGTTCAGTGATTTCTCATAATAACTGCCGATGTGTCCTGTCTCCCTCCCAAGCTGAGAGTCCCCACGGAGCATTTCAGATCCGGGTTTATAGAGGTCCTTGTCCAGTGATGCCATGCAGCTTACATGCTAGTTATTTCCACAGTGCAGTGGCAGAAGTGCCATGGTCCCACTAATAAAGAGTCAAGAAGCTGGAAGTCCATAATGGATAGTTCGGAATATTTTAAAATTGAGATCATTATGAGGTGTCAGGTACGACAATAACGCTCCCACAGTCAGGTAGTTCGTGGTGCAGTGTGTGTGTCGCCTGCTGAGTCACTAAATCCCAAATGACCTAAATCTGATGTTTTTGATTCACATTTGATTCTTCCGCTTAAGTGTAAACCAACCGTTTTGACTATTTTCAAATCAGATCTGGGCCATTTCTCATGTGCAATGTGAAATCTAATTCTCTGGGGTTGGGTTTGAAACTTGAAATCATCATTATGGTTTATGGTTTTTCAATCTGCTGTTATATTCTAAACATAGCAGTGCAGAGCTGTCAGCTCCAGTGTTTTCTGACATCCAGGATCAATACCGTTCATCATGTCTTCACAACTTAATTAATAGCACTATCAGCAGACTGCTTTTTAGAAACCACATCAACCACCGTGTGATAGACGGTTTTAGTGTTTCCAGTGAAATCACTCAATCACAGCGTTGACACGTTGTGTATGAAAACCATATGCTGGAGTGTTACAGAGCTGCTGTGTCAGGGTAGATCAGCAGGCCTGGCCGAGATAATTCAAAGCAGACTCTGGTCACAGTTCTGTTTAGTTTCGGGTTTTATATCAGTGCACATTCATGATGACACGCAGACCTAATCGATTTCACATACAGTAAAACTATAGATAGGACGCCACCCAGATTTCATTAAGTTTACAACTACAAAAATATCAATGTATTTATGTACAAACCTCAGTACAGATGCATGAAATGAATCACAAAACATATATATCAGCGTCGAAGAATTACACGCACATATTTGTAAACTGCTCATTCAAACTTTATTTATAGAAAGCTGCTGTGACAGATCTTGAGCTGCACTGTGACATGCAATTGTTTGACTCTCTCTTACACAGTGATGAATAAAAAACAGAAAAAGCAGAGTACAGATTTACTTTTGTATTGTTAGTGGTTTTCACAATATTGAACACGAGGAACACTATGTAAATGATGTGTTATGCATCATGCTGACAGAAAATAGGAAACTCGATTGGCTTATATGCCAAAATTATCCAGGAGAATTAACTCCGGACATGTTTTAGTGGGCAGCAAGAGAACAGTGTGAATGAGATAATACAGTGTATTTGTGTGTGTTAGGGTGTGTGTGCTCAGTAAGTACGGCAGTCGTCCACGGACCACAGGGTCAGTGGTTCGATCCCTGGACAGCATGTTCCCATCCCCATCCCCTTGGAGTGCCTGTCTAAGCCCGGTAGAAATTGGGGAGGGTTGCGTCAGGAAGGACATCCAGCGTGAAAGCTGTGCTGTGGCGACCCGGAACTTGCAGGATAAGACATAAAATGAAAAAAAGAAAAAGAAACTGTAGCTATTAGGGAAAGAATTCACCAGATCCTCCACCTAAATTTTACAGATATTTTACAGATCTTCATACACAACTTCTCACTCTTCACTTTCCACTCACCCCAACCGGTGAAGGCAGACGGCCGCCCACCCTGAGCCTGGTTCTGCTGGAGGTTTCTCCTGTTAAAGGGAGTTTTTTCCTCTCCACTGTTGCCCAGGGCTTGATCAAGCATGTTTGTTGGGTTTTCTCTCTACATCTTTATAGTCTTGACTTTATTCTGTAAAGCGCCTTGAGATGACTTGAATCGGTCGTGAATCGTTGCTGTACAAATAAAGTTCACTTGAAATACAGCAAACACGTAACTTAAACTCATGTCTCTGTACACAGTAAATTAAATCCATAGTGTTGCAGTAAGACATGTCTAATGGTATTTATTTTAAATGAAGAGATCTCACACACACATATATAAGGTTGTCAGAACACAAAGGGTATATGCAGACTCATGGCCTGCACATGTTGTCAGAAACACATGCTGATTCCATATCAGTTTGCATGGCCTCTGTACATTCACCGACCTGCGAGTGAGTAACAACCTGTGACCTTTAACCTCTGAATATCCCTAAGGCTTTGACATTGCTCACGACAACATGAACAGGAAAGAGCTTCAGCTTCAGCAAACCATAATTCTTCATTAAACATGTAAAAGTCTAAATTTAGTAACAGATTGGAGGTTATACAACTCATTTGCAATGATTGATGACCATTTATTTCTGACACATCTTGTCACAACTTTACATTGCCCCCAATATGGTGTTCAGCTCCATATGAGGTTTGTGTACCCAGGCAGAGTCATTATTGCTCCTGTTGGACTCATTCGTGCCACTGTAGTCCATAAAAAAAAAAAAAAGACTCTTCATATGCTCTTATTTGGGCATGTGGGACTAAATGCAAACTAAACTGATACAGCTACAGGATAAATGCTCAGCTCTCAAATGTGTATCAAATGTAAGTGCCCCAGTGTGAGAAGTTCATTATGTCCGTAATCATATAGGTTGGTGTGTTATGAAAAGGAAATTGCTTTAAGTCCAGGTCAGAACATTAAAGTCCCACCGGAGTTGGAGCTCTGTTTTCCTGCCATAGTTTTTTGACTGGTGGTGCCACAGTGGCAGCTGTTTATGCAAGGTAGCCCAGATGTCAGATTCTCTTCAGGGGTCCCAAGATATGATTGAGAGTTCTCCCAACATAATCAGCGAATGCTCTGACCTTTGACGAAGCCTTAAACTTAGCCAGTAGTGATAATGACTCTTTAAACATCATCATACACAGAGCGGTGAGCATGTGTAAGGAGGAGCAGAGTAGATGGAACAACACATCACACTTAACGCTGTTAATTTAAAAAAAAAAAAAACATAACCAAGACCGCTCCATAACCTTAGCCGCCTGGTTGATACTGTAACCATGACGAAGTTCTCTCCTACCTTCAGCACATGTGCTTGTATCCACTATGTTTTGGGAAGTGTTAGGCTGTAGACTACATGCTTAATCGAGCGCTTAGCTTTAAAACTCTACACTGACTCTTTACTTTAGCTGTTTATTGCGTCACCTGCTTCCTCTGGGGAAATCTGGCAATCTCACAAATTAAGACTCTTGAAGTGCATAAAGTCTTTTACTCGGTTTTGCAAGTTTTGATCGAGTCAATTCACTTTATTAATTACAACTTTGTTCCCCGTGACTGACTAACCCCAGTCTCCATCAACAGGAGACAATTTCAGTGTACTTTCCGTTTATCCTGACCCTCCATGGCCCATCCTAATCTTATAATCCTAGGGAGGGTCAAGAATGTAGCACTAAATAAAGTGAAACCTCTAATTTTCAAAACACCATAAACCATGTTCGAACTTAACCCAGATCCCTTAACTTACCCCAAACACTTCATGGATCACACGGACTTTCAAGTCCTGTCAGCTTCTGCACGGCTGCAGGCAAACTTGCGCTGCGGAGCCTCACTAAGTGCAGAGGACGACCGAGAAGAGTGTGTTTCCCAGCTGTGGCATGATGCTTGCGTGACACCACAGCCTCTCTCATTCTGAAGGTCTTACTCATTGCCTGATATCCGACGTGAGCGTGCTGCTGTGTGGTGACCTGGAGTTACTCAGTGAAGGCCGCTTATCGTGAAGGATTCCTATCACGCCTTGTGTGTTCATATGCTTGATCCCTCGGCCACCAAGTCGCAAGACGATTAACTTCTGCACAGTACCAATTGTCCAGCACTTCTCCACTTCTCACAGCTCCACCTGTGGGATAGTCATGTGTGTTATTGTGTGTAAGCCCAAAGATGAAGTCTGCAACTTCCTCCTTTCCTTTTTAAGGCAAATGTGTGTTTGTGTGTGCAGATCCCCTCAGTGTTATTCTAGGCAGGGCAGTGTTGTGACTGGAGGAGGCTGATGTTGGCAGCGACACTGTTTGGTCAATCCGCTGACCTCAATCTCTCTTAGGGCGGGAGTGTGTATGTGTATTTGGACGAATTTGTATGTGGTATGGATGCACTGAGCTGCATCAAACATCAGCCTCATCTCTGCAGAAAACGAATATGCATTTGCACCATTCACATTCTCTATAGAAGAACAAAATATGCATAATGACATAACAACAATGTATCACGCTTCTGTATATGGGTGGAGCCAAATAAAGAGACGGTGAGAGGGAGTAAACTACACAACAGGTTTCAGCAGGAGGACGGGCTGGAGGCCGGCGACAACGGTGGAAACCCTCCGGGGGACGAGCTGGAGGTTGAGCTGGAGGTTGAGCGGGAAGGCAGCGACGACAGCTGAAACCCTCTGGGATCTGGACTGGAGGCCGGCATCTGAGGCAGACAGGGCTACAGTTGACCCAGGAACAAAGGGAGCATCAGCCAATCCAGAAACAGCCTCAGGGACAGGTAGATTGGCGACAGGCCCAGAAACACGCTCAGAAACAGAGTAGATGTCAGACTTAAAGTTAGCTGAAGGGAAAGTGTCTGGCCTGGGCGTAAACTTCCACCTCTAGAAGGAGGGATCCAGACTTTGGGCAAAGTCCTTCCACCTTCCACCTTCCAAAAGGTGGCTAACGTATCCTAGAGTCTTCCCAAGAAAAGGGCAGAGTTATCCACAGGAACGGCAAAGGAACAGTTTAGCAGGCAGCTGCTCTACTGACTCTGGTGCATCTTTTTGCATTTTTATGCTTTTAGTACATTACTGGCAGCAGACAGAAAGGAAATAGCATGTGACAGAGATCTCAGTCTGGACTTGAACTGGACATATTTCCGTCTATTGTTGGCATTTAATATACATCCAAACTGCAATCATAGAGAACGTTTTTATGGAGAACGTAACTGAAACCACATAATGTTTTCTATTATTATAAGGAAGTGCTGACGACAGATATGACAAGTTGCACAGACATTAAAACAGAACTTATAAAGAAATTGTTCCCAGACATATATTTTCTCTATAAAATCACATCTTGAACAACATCAGCCTTAGTTTTTATGGTTAAATTGATGCTCTTACACAACACTTGGCTAATGTAAAGAAGGATTGTGGTTTGGCGAGTTACACAACACGTTTATTAAATGTTAGGCCAGAAAAGCTTTTTCTAACCTTAACCAAGGTGCTTTTGCTTTTGATGTAGTTTAAGAAGTCTAAAAGACAACAGACACCAGGTAATTTTTAACAACCAACGGAACCTACTAGAAGGTAGAGGCTCGCTGATGAGAAATAATAACAGTTTATATGTTATTGTGATCTGGTGTTACAGTCAATAAGTGACATATCTCATCATGAAC
Organism: Channa argus; assembly: GCF_033026475.1. Taxonomy (NCBI): domain Eukaryota; kingdom Metazoa; phylum Chordata; class Actinopteri; order Anabantiformes; family Channidae; genus Channa; species Channa argus. The sequence goes on along the minus strand of NC_090217.1, from coordinate 15,025,661 downwards.
AGATTTCGTTAGAACTACTTTCTACTAAAACTTTCTACTGGGATGTAGCTCAATCAGTGTGAATAGTGTTTAATAATTTTAATACAATTGTTTGACCCAAACATAAATCTTCCACTTTGTGTGTTTAAGAAAACCTACAAACATTTAAGTCAAGTCTGTCGTCCGAGCGATGAATGGCACCATCCCTACATAAACTCCAGTAAAATTAATGATATTTCGCATAGTGATCCATCTGCCTGAAAGCACATGTTGCCATTTTTTGTTACAGCGTAACATCAACACGATGCTTTATGCCCAAAACTGGGGCACCCAAGCCGTGAGAGAGTCAGATGAGGTATTATTTAGAGTGACCGGGTTATAACTCCACTTGAACAGGAACTAAAATAACATGATGTCAAAGACTTATGGGAACAGGAGTGGTGAGGAGAGGATCTCTGTCTTTCCAAGAGCTCACATTTCCATCCTTTTCCTGTGTGAGGGTGTGATGAGACATGGGAAAGGGTCCAGTCGTGTACATAGGTGGGTACATGACACACTGCAAAAGGAAAAAAAAAACTAAAAACATAATCAAGTCTAAACTTTTTCTTAGGCAGGTCTTGGCTGTAAGGATCACAAACCGATGAGCACAGACTTCACATTGACTAAAATTAATAACGAGGTTAAGGGAGGTGGAAAAAAACCCAGTGAAACTTTTTATAGTATGTAATGTAATTTATCAACGCAATCTGAGATGTCAGATGAATGAAAGTCTCTGGTGTTTAGAGATATTAGAAAAACAAGAGTGGCAACCTTTGAATTCCCCCTGTCCCATAAAGCAGGAGCCATGAAGTCTCCCATGATATTTTACCCTGCATTAGTACTGTTGGACAGTTTTCTCTTTGGTGAAGCACATAGGCTTCTTATACTGTAGATTTCCTGGTTACCTAGTTTATTTGAACAATAAACTTAAACAAATCATATTTTTTGAAAAATCTGATACTTGTCCAGAATTAAACTCTACTCCTAATTTCCACAACTTTAAAAGTTATTTGCTCGCCCTCCAGACTTACTAATGAATTTTCTGCAAGTGAGTAAAAATGGCCAGAATTAAAAAATAAACTGGACGTTTCTTTTTTTCAGCTGAAGCCTTATAAATTGTTTAAAGACCCCAAACTGAGAGGAAGTAATTCGAGTTATAAACCAGAACCAGATTGGTGATTTATATGCACATGTTCAATTTTCATAGAGAAACTGATGCTTTTACCACTGTGAGGGAAAAAAACAAAAAAACAAAGAGCAGTTTGAGAATTTGCTTTTTCTGTTATTTCTTACTCTTTTGTGGGGAATAGAATCCTGTATAATAACGATGCCGTGGACTTAGTCACTTTTATCCCAGTCAGGTCCAGCTGTGTAAACTCAGTCCACCTTGAACTCTTTGCCAGAACCAAACTAAAGTGTTAAGATATGTGTTCAGTGGATTTAAAAACCATTATATGACACTTAATGTTTAACACATACACGGTTTGTCGGTGGGTGTGAAGCAGCAGGCGGCGGATTTCACAAACGGGCGCTGGCTTAATTTACCAACAAACACCTCATGGACAAAACTCTTTTTCCAAAATAGAAACCTGTCACATCAATTTCACTGTGAGTAAAATCGAAATGGCTCAGGGGTGGTGAGGGGTGCGTGAGGAGGGGACGACACAAATGCTCTTTTGATTAGATTTTTACTTTTGGCGCATTTTTTTATAATTCTGATGGTCAAAGTGGTATGTTTAGCTGAATTAGTCCAGTATTGTGACTGATCACTGGTTTCCAAGAGACCAGCTGATTTCCTGCTATGGCACAAGAACAGTATTCAGATCATCCTCAAAACATGATTTTTAGGTAGAATTAAAATTCTTAAAATATACGGACAATCCAATAAATGTATCATATCTAACCCGTATAAATATAACATAATTGGAATAAAAGTATAATGGCCAGCTTTGTAACTCCAGCCTTCTTTAACATTTTTATTAAACATCAATATAATTTTCAGTTCCTATTTTGATTTAATACTGACAGTCATTCAGAAAATTACTTTGATAGCTATGAAAACCTTAAAATATGATGATTGCTAAATGGAAAAACCTCAACAAGTGACTTACCATTGTGTCGCATCCATTCTGCTGTTGTACACTTTGTAAATCTCCTGTCCTCACTTATGTTTTACCCACATGGTGAAGCTGAATTATTCCAAATTCTTCAAAATTATTCAAAAATACTTGTAGCTAGCTAACATACTGCAACCCCCCTCTGCTAAGTTAGATAAGGAAAAAGCCCCAAAAATGGAATTGTAATGCTTTCCCACAATAGCAGTTATACAGTGATTCAGCAGTCAAAATAATAATGTTTGTTTTATATTGAATGACTCTTGTATTTCGCATTCCTGAAGAAACTGTAAGAACATCCACTGCTTTACTGCAGTTTTTTCATATTGCTGACAGTGGGTGATGAGTAAGAACTGCAACACAAAGGCAGATTTGTAAAAAGACACATGTAGGAGTGTGTGTGTGTGTGTGTGTGTGTGTGTGTGTCGGAACCTCTCCACATTAAGAAACCTTTGTTGAGGAAACAGTGCTCCTTATGGACTCTACGTACTGTAAAATCCCCTGTAATCCCCTGTACAGGGGCTATGTGGGCTTTCCGTGTGTGGTCACACATGGACATACATACATACATACATACATACATACATACACAGACCCACTGGGTGGTCAATGCTGCATTTCATTCCAGATGTTCACAATGAAGGCTAGATGTGAGACAACCTCTCAAGATACATTTCACCTGACAATCATTTTACTGCAAAGCAACTTTTCTTTTCTTCTATTTCCTCTTTCTTCCACTCCCCTGATGTGCATACATACTTACTAATGTGGCCTCACCCTCTGCTTTGAGGGTTTCTCATTGTCATCCAATTAAATGTAGTTTCTCTCCCCTCACTGTCAGTGCTCAATCTGCTGCAGCTCTTAAGACTGGATTTTTTTTTTCCCTCCTTTTGATCGAAGCTTTTTGGCAACACTTTTGTTTTTCTTTTGCCTTCCAGTGTCAAAGACTTCTGCCAACAGTGTGAAATTATGATATGTACTCGAGCTTCAAGCATTGTTTGAACCTGTGTATTTACAGTTTTCTGACTTTGGAACAGCTTTATATTAATATGAAATATTGTTTACTTATTTAAATAATACATGTTGCTGTTCTCTTTTTGCTGCACAGCTTTGCAAGCTGTAAATTGAACTTTATCACTCACTTTTAAAGTGTTCATGTCTACATTCTTTAAATGATCTTGAATCAGATTTAATAGAGTTGTTTCTTTTCGCCAATATATTGCAACTAAGTATTAATAAATATTTCAAGTTTGGCTTGGCTTACATATGTTAAAACATACTGCAGCACATACCTATTTATGGCAATACCGTGTGCTGGCTTCCCTGAGGACCATATTTGGACCCATGTCTCCAAATGCTGGGAGTTAAAAAACACGGCATTAGTGGGTCTTTCAAAGCCCCGTTTTGCGGAATGTCTGATGTTGAATGAAGCACTTGCTCTGGGTACGACCTGGCCCCTGGAAAGCACGGTTTAATCCTCCGAAAGTCAGAGCCTTTGACATGTGAGCTGGGCGTAATATGTTTGAGAGAGTTTCCACACGCCACGGGAATCATTAAATGTTTGAGAACAGTAATACAAGCATTTGAACAAATTGGATAACCTGCATGTTTCCCTAAGGGAGGCTTTGTTGAAACGCGGTAACACGTACAATTTGACAAATGGCAGATGAAATTATAAAACTGGAACAAAATGAAGCGGATGATGTTGAACATTAGAGGTTCACCTTCTCCAAACGTATACTAGTACATTTGAAATAGGAAACCCAAGAAAACCTGCTTTTCCTGACCACAGGGTCCACACTGGACAGGTCTCAGTTTATGTCAAGGCCAACACAGACAGACAAACTCCATTCAAATAAGAAGTGGCACAAAATAAGGATTAATTCCTAAAGTGCTTGATCTTTCAAACACTTTAGTGAGAAGAGTCACTGGTACTTAGCCTCCATTGAGACTTAACTTTATGTAAAGTAGATATCAGGTTATGAGAACAGCAATGTCTCAGGGTAGAGTCTATACTTTGGTGGTGGTGATGGTGGTGTGATGGTTGAAGAGGCTGGTGGAGTGGAGTCCAACACTGAAATGGCGGTGACAACACAGACAGGGACAGATTAAACATAGAGAACGACTGACTCCTGGAGACTGAAGCGAAAAGGCCTCAGTCAGCAGTTTTGAAGTGAGACAGAGATTGAGGGAGGCAGATGGATCTAGCGCAGAGAGTATACGTATATTAATGTTTTTAAACTGCCCTCCGCTGATAAACAGGTGTTTTCAGTGTCAGGAGTACTTTGGAGGACTTCTGGAGAAGTCGAACAACCTCCATAATCAGAGCAAACATGTGAAGCTGTTTGAACTGAAATGTCAGCAAGGAGAGAGATGTTTAATACAGAGAATACAGAGGAACTTCATATAGTACAGAGTACATGTACAGTACAAAACTAACCCAAACCAGACAAGTCGCCCTTTACATCTTATCAGCGCATTGTAACTAAATTTAATGAGTAAAATATGAAACTCAAGGCCTGTGAGAACGGCTGAGAAGTTGGAAAGTCAAACAGACACAAAGAGATGCAAAGCCACATGAAGAGACTCCAAACAGCTACAAAACATTACAACGAATTAAACAAGCAGACACAAGAGACACAAAATAAAGACAATCAAGTCTTACATGTCTGTGCCCAGTGCCCAACTGTCTCATTATCTTTCTATGGCAGTACAAAATAAAAAAAAAACAATGTTCTGTTATTTGGCCCTTTTTGCAAATGTTTGCCTTTATGTAAAATACTGGATCGTTGAACCACTTTGGCCCTCGCACATGTAAATGAAATCAAATGACATGTTTAAAGGTTCAGTGTCTCATATCTGAAACTCATTTCACACTCATAAGATGCAAAGCAAAAAAAAAAAAAAAAGGATTTTGGAGATGCTGCTTTGATAGATTTAATTCAGGTTATAGGCCTAAAACTATCTGTCTGCTTCACTAACTGTGTAGCATCCCCACGTCTTAAGAGCTGCCAACATCTGGGAAGTGAGGAGACCGGTTGCTGGAGTTTTACAAGAGGACTGTTGTCCCATTCTTGTCTGATGCAGGATTCTAGCTGCTCAACAGTCCTTTGTTGCTGGAGGTTTGTTTTCGATGGGGCGAATGTTTGCTGTAGATGATGGGATCTTTTAAGTCTTCACAATTTTACTTTGAGGAAAATTATTTCTGAAATTGCTGCACAATTTTTTTTGTTTGTCACAGATTGGTGAAGCTCTGCCCATCTTTAAATTCCAGAGGCTCTGTCTCTCTGAAATGCTCCTTTTATATGCAGTCATGTTACTGACCTGTTGTCAATTAGTTGTCAAATGTTTCTCCATATTTTAATTATTTGCAGCAATTACTTTTCCAGCCTTTTGTTGCCCCTCTTTTAACTTTTGTGAGATGTGTTGCCGCCATAAAATTCAAAATGAGCTAATATTTTCCATCAAATGGTAAAAAGTCTCAGTTTCTACATCTGATGTTGTTTATGTTCTACTGTGACCAAAATATGGGTTGATGAGATTCGCAAATCATTGCATTCTGTTTTTCTTCTTCACAATTTTCTTTGAACTGGGCTTGTACTATACAGAACTATACTGGATTTTGTGATGAAATAGCTCAACAGTCATGTTTGACTTGGAACAATTACAATGACAGTGAAAAAGAATAATCACCAACAGCATCTAATCGTCTGCGCTTCAGGCCGCAGGCGATGCATCAAAGTCCAGCCTTATTTCATCGTATATTGATACAGTTTTATTGACAATGAAGGCCTCATTCATCATTATCTATCCTCCGAAAAGTGTCAACAAAACTACTAGATTCATAACATGTTCTTAAACTACAGAAACTGTTAACATTTGTGTCCAAACTTATCACTTTACCGAGAGAGAAGTGGTTCACAATATTTCAAAGTGATGTTTTGTGGTGTGAATTGAAGTGTTGGTGCAGTATTCATTAATTTTAAAAGACCCGAATGGTTTGTCAAGTAATTTTAAAACTATAGAATTAAAACAACTTATTAAGCAACTGTGAGTGAATCCGATCCGTTGTTGGCATAGAAGCTTAGTTACTGTACTTAGAATTACTGGGCAACCTTTAGTCTGAAATACAGCGACACAGTACAGAGTTTGACTGACAGTTGCCAAATAAATCTGCCATCTTTAAACCCGTGATCTGTGATTTCAGGCTTTCAGCAGGTCCGAGGACTCTGAATGTCCCCTAAAAGTTTCTGCTGCCTAGGTTTAAATCTCACATGCCACTCAGCACTAACAACCAGTTCCAAGTTACAGAACCAATACAATACTTTTCCTTGTTTCCCCATAGAAATCAGTGCAAGGAGGGGGAAACCAGCAATCCCTCAGCAATCCCTCTTTACGCCCACATCTGACAAGTTGATGTCCAATGCTGAAAGAAACCCATTTCCTGATATAATCCTGTCTTTTCTTTCTTGTCAAGCATTATACAAGGATAAAAGTTAAGAACTTAAAACCCAAGCCAAGAAACTAGGCTGTAGGCATATTTATAATAGGTGGAATGGAAAATACAAAAGCTTGGAATTTACTTTACGTTACAAGAGATATTGTGTTTCACTCTCGTAGCAAATGTGTAATAGACCTGACCGCTGTAACAGTCACCTTTGCCATGTTCTCATGCTAAAACTTTGTGGGGCCGTCCAGTATGTTGGACTCCATGTCTGCACTCTGAGCTCCGGTTGTACAAGGGAGGACATAATAAGGGAAGCGGTGACTCAGTCGGTATAGTGGGTGCACATTGACCCCAGGGTCACCAATGTGTGGCCCGACTCCCCCTGGCCATATCTCAAAGTGTCACTGGGCAAGACACGGAACCCCCCCTCCCGACCTCAGACTTTGAGGTTGTTTTATTTGGTGCTGCTGGTCTACTTATCTTCCTTTGGGCTGTTCCCTTTCAGTGGTCTCAACAGCGAATCATGTGCCTCCATCTAACTCTGTCCTCTGCATCCTGTTCTCTCACACCAACTAACTTCATGTCCTCTCTCACTACATCCATAAATCTCCTCTTTGCTCTTCCTCTAGACCTCCCACCTGGCAGCTCCAACCTCAGCATCCTTCTATCCATATATTCACAATTTATTCTCTGAACATGTCCAAACCACCTCAAATGGCCTCTCTGACTTTATCTCCAACACAACTAACAAGAGCTGTCATTCCTGATCCTAACCATCCTCGTCACTACCTGCTCGGCCTTTGTCCTCTTCATCTTCCTCACCACCAGCATCATTTTACATACCACCATCCTGTGTTGTCTGGCTACACTCTCCCCTACCAATGCTTTACAGTCACTGATGTCTTTCAGATTACAACGTCTACACAAGATGTCGTCCACCTGAGTGAACAGGTGGAGTGAACATCACGCCTTCAACTTCCAGCTTCAGACTCATCTCCCTTTCTGATACTCTTTTCACCTCTAGAACATTCCTCACCAACTCCTCTTTCAGGATAACTCCTACTCCATTTCTCCTCCTATCTGACCCATGGTAAAAAAAAAACTTGATCCCTGCTCCTAAGCTTCTAGCCTTGCTACCTTTCCACCTGGTCTCCTGGACACACAGTATGTCCACCTTCCTTCTTTGCATCATGTCAATCAACTCTTTAGCCTTCCCTGTCATAGTCCCAACATTCAAAGTCCCTACTGTCAGTCCTACGTTCTTGGCTTTCCTCCTCTCTCTGGCTAAGAACACACCTTCCTTCTTCCTTCTTTGACCAACAGTAGCCCAATTTCCACCGGTACACTGTAGGTCAACAGCACCGGTGGCGGTCGTTGTTAACCTAGGCCCCGACTGATCCGGTATGGGAGTCATTTTCAGTGTGAAAGTCATGATTCGCATTTTTAATTTGGCCTGTGTTTTACGTCAGATGCCCTTGCGGTTGCATTCAGGGTGCACTGGTCTACATGAGGTTTAAATTCTAGTTTTTAGTGAACAGCACACTAAAGGTGTTGCTCCACTCCTCTGCAGCCTGCCAAGTGTTAAGCCCCTGTTAGAATAGGAGATTACTGCATTAAATCCCAGCGCTGCATGTATGTACATCTCCTTAAGACAGCTTTACCCCCCCAGTAAAACCCCTGGGCCTTTAGTGCTTCCCTCACCTGTATCAAATTAATAAATAAAGCACGACTGTAAGTTTAGTTCTAATGGTTGCTGTGTGTGTGTGCGTGTATATATATATATATATATATATATATATATATATATATATATATATATATATATGTCATGGGTGGTTTAATTGATGCTGTGACATTTTGTAACCAGTTTTTAGCTCATGCTTATGATAAACTGTATATAAAACACTATTTTTTTTTGGTAGTCTAACCTAGTCTATATGTGTCTTTACAAAGTTCTGGTAGAGTATCAAAAGCCCAGATCCAACAGTTACACAAACCAATTGACGCTGCATAAGTGTTTTGGATTATGCAGTAGTCATGGCACAGAAATTAAAAATACGATTTTTGGGGGGGGACTTATTTAGTGGAACTGATGACTGTTAAGGTCAGTGAGATTAAAGCATGATAAGAATGAGGATGATGCATGTGATTGTGGGGGTGATGATGTTTAGTGCGGCATCAAGCCAGGAGTTATTCTGTGGAGAAGCATTTCCACTCACCTCAGCTTGACAAGTTGACTTGTGTTGCTCTCTGGTCTATTTTTTTTCCCACTCGAAGGTTTTAAAATTTGGATCTGTCTCTTTTGCACAGTAATTTCTCAGACACATGATGGAATATGAGGAAAGACCCACAAGCTCTGCCCACCTTATGGTTTGAATAAAACACACGCTTCACTTGTTAAATACAACAGTCCTTTGTGCCCCTCTGTGACACTGGGAATGTGTCATTTCAAAACTATTTCTATACATTAAAAAAAAAAAAAAAACCTCCTGAAAAAACTCCATCACTCCAGTTGGATGCAAAACTATTTCAATGAAACTCAAGAGAAATAAAATTTTCATAATATATTTATCACATGATGTATTTATGGCTCTTGAACTTGGTATCTTCTCATTGGCTAAAGCTTCCTGACTCCTCATATACCATCTATTACACAGCATAGTTTATCTGGTCTGTGCTCTGTGGAATTTGATCATGTCCGATTCATGTATTTCTCAATTACATTTCCTCTGGTCTGTTTCTGTCATTCTGCACATTCAGTTTTTTCGGCTTATCCCGTCAGTTCAGGGTCGCCGCAGCGGGACATTGTCCCCATTTTGATTTGGCAGTTTTTATGCCGGATGCCCTTCCTGACGCAACCCTTCTCAATTTCTACCTTGAACCAGCACTGCACAGCTGGGGATGGGAATGGGTTGTTTTAGGTTCCGTGTCTTCCCCAGAGACACTTCGACATATAGCTGGGGATCGAACCATTGGAGCCTGTGGTCCATGGATGACTGCCTTTACCAACTAAGCTACAGCTGCCCACATTCAGTGATTTGCCTAATTAGATTTCAGTTTGTCATTTTTTCCCTCTACCTTTCTTTGATATGTGTGTCCTTGCATCATTCTTGTTCTGTACTTTGCTCTTAGATGGTTGTACAATGCGATTTGCACATAAAAATGAGATGAAAGATGCCCATTGTTTGTTTATCAAATTATCTCAAAGGTTAAGTTCATCCTACATTTATCTCACATTAGCACAGTAAACAGTGGAAGCCATTGTACAAGTCTCCCACCCTCTGACTGACTGCATCTGCTACCGGCTTATAATAATTATGATGTTGCAGCAGGAGACGGAATATGTCTTATGCAGGGGCATTGTTTAATGTGTGAACAGGCCTGGTCTGATCAGGAATATGAACAAGAGAATCTAATATGTGCATGTTCATTGTGCATATAGATATTGCGTTGTCAGATGACTAATATTCTATAACTTTACTTACTGAACACATTAAATTTCTAACGTCTTAAGATATCAATATTAATAAAATATATCAGTAATATAAGTCTGTTTCAGTGCATATACCCCCCACCCCCCCACCCCTTCCGTGTTCAGATACATCCCGTGGTCCATGCTCCATATAATTGTTTATTACCATGTAGTTAGACAATACTTGCCTTGATGTACTTGAAGCAAAATGTATTGAGGCAGCTGGAAGTTTGATCATCACTGTTATTAGCACAAATACCTTTTACCTTTCACATTCTTATTTAATTTGTTTCATGTCTCTTGATCTCTAACCACATTTGAAACGGACTGGGTTTACATGCACTTAAGTAACCTGATTACAGGAAATCCACGTACGCATGCAGCAAAAGGGAACCTTCATTTCTGCACCACCTCCATCGTGTGTTCGTGTTGCAACGTGTTGCGTGGAGAGAAAGGGGGGAAAAAAAGGAGCCACATGAGGCTGAATTCACAGGGTCTTCGTTTAAAATACACCGCCCATCACCCTGTTAACCCATTAATGATCTCATTAATTCATGTTTCTGTCCGCAGCCTCTGGTTGGATCTAGCCGACTGGAAACCTGGTTACACATATACGTGGCAGAGTTATCAGTGTTCTCAGACAGAAATCTAACTGGAAATCTAAGCAGCTTTCCCGTAGACATGACACTAAAAAAAAATCAGCTTTCCCATGGAAGCCGACTGTAACCTCATTACTGATAGTTGCAATTTTGGTTCCATCTCCGTCTGTTCTATAAACTGAAGAGAAAATCATCTGATCAGATGGAATAATCAATGAGTGTTGATCCGACATCTACTGTAATTAACTGCCACTCTCTCACTGGCTGAGCTGAGGACTCATTGGGAGTTTTACTGTCTTCCACTGTGCCCACACAGTACCAGCAGGAGGGTCTTATTCGATTAGCCCCTGACCATTACAACAAGATTTCAGTACAAAGTCATCTTAGAATTGCTATAAGAATGTGCACTAATACAGTACCACCTATGTAATCTTGTGATCACAAACTAAAATATGCATTATTCAATGAAATATTTCCAAACGTTAAGAAATATAAGTTTTTATTAATAGGAAGAAACAAAAACAACTCATGATACCAGTTGAGAGTAAAACGTTGTGAACAGCATCGAGGTTTTTCTTGTTTTCCTAAATCCCTGTCAGTCACTGCCAGCAAGAGGATTTTCTATTTCTGTTTCTGTCTCCCAGAGGAATAATTATGATCTTAACTTAACAGTGTGGTCAAGAGTGAAATATGTGTAAATATAAGTGTTTGGTCATAAGTCTCAAATCTGTGTTTTGGTCCTATGTTACCTTATACTTTTTGATAATTCTCTGTGTTGTTCGGTGGTTCTATGGGTCTGGGGCTAATAGTAGTCCATGGAACAGGACGAGCGGGACGCAGCTCTGTCACTGTTTATGTTCACCCCCAAAATATTTGTGGCAACTGTTGAGTGGCAACTGTGAGTTGCTACATCCTGTCTGTGCTCTGCAGCTACACTGGTCAAGGCACATGTAAAGTTATTTTACTGTGAAGCACCTTTGCAGCCCAGCTCTGTATTAGAGTTCATAGCTTGTTTCATTCCTTTTTATAGATATTTGTTTCCTTTTCAATAAATAACACAAATATATCCATACATTATATCTATATCTATATATATATAGATATATATATAGATAAACATGTAAAAACTACATGCATTTCATATAATTTAAATAATTTATATGTACAGTTCTCCCTCACACGCGCCCTCCCTCCCGACCCAACCCCTTTTCAAGAGAGTTCTTTTGTATCAGTGCTGCAACCGGCTTGTGAATTTGCAGCACATTTGTGTGAAATATCATGTAAATGGACCCGCGATTTCTTCAGTAGAAGCATCAGTGTGCAGCCAGAGCGTTGCTCTTCACCGCCATGACCCATAATCCAGTGGTGGGGAGCACTGCGATCAGGAACTAAAATCCTATACAGAAAGCGGACTGGTAGTCCTCAGGGGGGCTTTATTACGTCCTGTGACGTTTCCGAGACAATGCACAGACGCAGGATGTGTCTATGCGTATCCACCTCCAGCCCACTGAATTGCGAACCTGAGTCAAAGCTCGAACATACGTTTGTGTCGTCTTGCACTGCGAGTTCCAGTTCTTTTCATCGATGCCCCTGCAACCACCTTTGAAAGGCCTTGGGGTCCGACATCGTGTCTCATAAAAGTACTGTTTGATGTCCTGTGTGGCACTGGTTTTAATTTTGGCCAGAACAGTCACAGAGTCCCCCCTAGTGTCCACCGCTTGGGTTTTATCCGTCACCCACTGGCTCTCGCTGTCGCACACAGAGTATTCCCCACGATAGCTCTTGTGCTCGACGTAGCGCTTCTTTCGCGTCTTGTTTACCGCCACCGCTCCCTCGGGCCCAGTGCTAACAAAATCGTCCGCGAGGTACAGTGGCGGCGGCTGCAGTGGGGGTCGGTCACTCAGCAGCACTCGAGGTGAGTTGTACCGCTTGTGCTGCCTCAGTAGGTCAGAGTTTAACACTGTCACCTGCTGGTCCCCCATCCCGTCGCTGCTGCTGCTGCTGCTGCTGCTGCGACCCTCCATCCCCAACCGTTCCACATCACCCTGCTCCTCTAAAGGAAGGTTTGCACCGAGGAGCGGAGGCAGTCTGTCCTGGAGCTCTGTGTTTCTGCTTTTCCCATGTTGGCTCTGGTTCCCTCGGGTCTTCCCTCTTGTTAGGTCCGCCTGTAGCAGCTGGATGATGAGTGAGTTTAAAGGGTCTGGACTCGGCTGCTGCTGTTGCCCCTGGCGACTGCTGTCCATGTTGGTTGCCTGGATACCATAGAGGTACACGAGGACCATCACATAGAGCAGGATGGACATCACTAGATTCACCTGCAAGACCTGCAAAGACAGGAAAAGGGAAACTTGTAAAGGATCTGTGTTTGTGGTAAACAGCAGCTCTGTGTGATTGTGTGTGTACAAGTGCTATGGGAACGAACATGCTGTTACATGTGCAACATACCGTGCAGCCATAGAGCACCTACAATTCTTTTATGGCAGGTATGTCACAAACTTTGTAGGATAATTACAGAGAAAGATCAACTTGTTCAGCTTTAAATGGGACGATAGATCATGCCGCCAATCAGACAGATGATTTAAAAGCCAGCTGCATCATTACAGCGTTCTTCAGTTAACACATCAAATGCTGAACTCATGTCGCCTTTCCAGAATAAACAAAAGCATACTTTCCTTTTTGCTAGTTTTGGAAGTGTTAGTTTTAGATTATATCCCACTGTTGTGCTAGGATTCCTGTCTCTTTGCCTCCAGCGAAATCAAAAGTCAAAATTTACCTAAAGTTAAGTGCAAAGTTAAGTGTACAGTTGCATTTGCTTTTAAGGTTTCGAATTGCCAAACCTGTGGTTTTCACATACAACAACATAAACTCACAGGAACTTTTGTCCAGTGTGTGTGTGTGTGTGTGTGTGTGTGTGTGTGTGTGTGTGTGTGTGCAAAAGCAGTTGTTTCAGCACCACATGCTTATTCCAAATCAGCACGGGTCAGGATGTGCTCTTGGTATCAGCCTCAGGAAAGTGCTGTTGCCACTTCCTAGTTATCAGAAAAGCTGTTGTGGTCTCCACCAATATATAAATATATTTTAACTATAGAAAAACCAAAGTACCAATAGTAAGCAATTTTTGAATTAGCTGGTTAAACATCATGTCAGGAAAACAAATTGATGAGCTGAAATGTGAAGTGCACTTCATGAGCCACACCAGTGGTAACCGATTACCAATTATTGTAAACGTAAAATAATTCAAAGTAACTTCTTTTTTGCACTTTAACTCAACGCAAATATTTATTGATTTAATAATGAATGGAATCATCCTCAGCTGCCAGAGCCATCTTGATGATGAGCTGCTCTCCACGTGTCTGAAGAAAACCACGGGGCTTTTTACAGTGCCGGTCACAACAGGGGTTTCAGAGAGTTGACCAATGCGCCTCAAATTATTACATGGTAATGAATTTCAAATCTTAACCTTAAAAAGATGTGAAGTGAGTCTTCTGTTCCTCACAGAAAAGCCCACATGAGGCTACACTGTTATCTAGCAACTAAATCATTTCCAGAGGGGAAACACTAAACCATCAGATACAAGACTGTGTTTAAACCCTGGCTGAATGGAGACCAACTGGATGTCTGGGAGTGGTGTAACATGGACAGGCAGAATTTTAATACATCATTGAGAGGACTGTGTTCTGGGTGAGTACGATGTCTATCAACCTTAAAAAAAAAAAAAAAAACCTGCATGTTTAGCCGTAGTTCTCCACTTAAACATGACCCATAGAAAAGTATGTAAAACCAATGTAGAGTGGTGGAAGTAAACTAAGTACTTTGCCTAAATACTGAAACAAAGTTTTTGAATTTTGGGGTATTCCTGATTTAATTGAGTGCTTTTATTTTCTGCTTCTACAAAGTCTGACTTTACTGCGTTTTCAAGTAAACCATCAAACTGTTAAACTGCTATATATATATACATAAGCACTAGTTACTAGTTGCTTTCCAGAATCTGTTAAATATAAAAGAATATGCTTTAACTACATTCACAATCTGCCCAGCATTATGTAAAGTACCTCAAATAATAATAATTAAACTCAAATTCTACAATCAAAACACCACATACGGTAGTTACATTAAGCTCTATAATTACCCCATACAACACTGAAGTGACACACATGCAATGCAAAATGAGGAGTTCTGCAAAAAGAGTACTTTCAGTACTTCATGTATTTGTTTAAGCTTTAGTTTTACCTGTTACACACTATACACCGTAGTGACGTTACTTTGATGTAAGTAAATGATTTGAGTACTTGCTCCACCACCGATGTACAAATTGCATATATTCCTGGCTTATTATAGGATCACAGTCTGTGATAAAGTCAAAAAACACAGGTGAACAGCAGGACGCTTTTCCTCTGTGTCCCCCTGTCTAATTACAGTACGACCAGGTGGAGGATGGATGAGACTCAGTTGTTAATGTTGCAATTCACTGCACAAACAGATGTTGTGAAGAATGTACAGTGCACAGTGAGAGGACGCCATGTCTTTCAGAGTGAGGAGGACAAAAAGAGGTGAGGGATAATAGACAAACAGATGGCTACAAACAGAATGAGGTGAGTTGTTCCCATCAGCAGGGCTCTGGCTGGATGTTACAGCTGCTGGATTGAGGGGAAGGGGAGCACGTTCAGCGGCAATGTCACCTTACAATTAATGGCTCGGAAAAGACATCCGCATGTCCTTAAGTTCCACAAATGTCCTCGTGTAAAAAAGACGATCCGTCAATCCATCTGTCCACATACTGTCTGCGTCTACTTGTTTTTTAGGCAAAACACTGGGGAGGTGTCAAACAGTGACGGGGCTGACAGATTTTTATTTGGCACCGAGTAGTGAAAACTTTCCCTGATCCCTGCACTCGCTCTTTCCTTTTTCTTATCTAAGATAAGTCCCCTGGTGTCAACTAGCAGTGTCCACAGCACATAATATAGACTCTATTCAAACGTCCCCTGTTTTATTTAGATATTGGAATTAATAAAGGCCTCTTCATAAATCAGGCGCCTGTGGCCTGTGAAATTTCACCTAACCAGACATAATTTCCTCTCCTGCTGCCACTGTCACTGCCATAATATGGTTTATTGTGTTGATATGGAGGCTCTCATGAGTTAAGACTCTGTGGGCGAGCGATAACTTTCTCTGTGGCCACGCTGATAATGAGTGTGTGTGTGTGTGTGTGTGTTTGGTTTGCTTTTCTATGTTTACTGTAGGAAACAGCACAGGGACAGGAAAGAGAGGAAACACCTCCCCAGTGAGGACACTCTGTCCGTTCTCACCTCTACAAGAAGTTATTTTTGGACATGAACCAGAGTTTAGTGTTAAGCTTGTAATTAGGTGTTGTGTACACTACAGTTAGCCAATAAGTGCTTTTAGTAAAAGTCAGAAAGAACAACACTGACAGATGGTAATGGTCCTGTTAACAAAGTGCAGCAAACATACGGGTGTGTAACCACAGATTGTCAGTATATAATGAGTCCAGCTGTTTCAAAGTCATCCAGGTGAGTCTATCTTAGATTTAGATGCAGGTTCTAATTGTCCGTATGATGTGCACTGATAGTGAACTACACTCTCTGTCTGTCTGCCTTTTATTGGTGTGATGCGCACCGCAGATATAATTTTACATATTATCTTTTCTTTTCCCCCGTTGGATATGACGTCTAAAGGATGTTTGTCTTTTGTGTCTACAGTGCTCTTCTTCCACTCCTACCACATCTGAATTTTATTCTACAAACCCACTTACATCACAGAATGATGTAAGTGGGTGGGCCGGCTGGGTGAGGGTTTTCTTCAAAACCTTTGACTACTTTGGTCCAACTGTCGAACCACAAAAGTACAATAGTATCCAAGCATTTTAAAAGTGCTGAAAAGATGATTTACTGTAGGCTGAATTAGCTGTCATTGGAGATTTTGATATCTCCATGACCATGATGTCTCTTAGCTAACGTTTTAATGCATGTTACTCTTCTTTTAGCATTTGTGGCAGTTACCACTTAAACAGTTTTAGGGTCTTTGCCACCATCCCTTTGACCTTGAACCAAAACGTTTATCCACTAACAGCGTAAATCTGTACTTTGCCTGAACCTCCTCACCCACAAAATCTGGTTAGTTTAACTAGTGTGACCAATTTCTACCGGGCCAATTTCTACCGGCACTGCACGGCTGGGGATGGGAACAGGGTGTTGGGGGCTCAGTGTCTTACCCAGGGGCACTTCAACATGTGGTCAGGAGGAGTGGGGAGCGAAACTCCAACTCTCTGGTCGGTGGGCAGCCACTCTACCAACTGAGCCACTGCTGCTTCTATTAATGACAATGTAATAATTTCTGAATTTCATTACTCCCTTACATAAACTCATTTCTCATACCAAATTTAGCAGTATGCTCTTTAAGAAGGTCCACCTCCAATGGTCAAAATCATCTGCTTCATGTGATTTGGGCAACATGTGATTTGGGGGCTTTGGGCTGTCTTTGGTATTGTACATGTGGGCTGATTCAGGTTCCATGTAGCCAGGCCCAGAAGGGAGCCAGCAGTCACATCACCACCTTAAGTGGCCCAAATCAAACGCACGACATGTTTAGAAGCAATTTTTTGGAACTATTTATCTTGGCGTTGAGGCATCCTCTAATTTATTCTGGTAGGATTAAAAGTGTCCCATTGGTCCAAAAGGTCAGAGAATGTCTTAACCCACAAAGGAAAATCCTTTAGCTGTAATCCCCAAATCTTTTCACCTCCCACTGAAACTGAGAAAATGTATTGCATACACACTGCAAATTACTAAAAGTGCAGGTTAGGGCAAGAAGAAACATCTGCAGCCTCAGGGAACTGTCAGAGGATTCTTCACATTCATCTACAGGTTATCGGTTGTTTTATCGGGTGAGGTTACCACCAGCATCTCATTTATTTGCTCACAACTCACCTTAAACTGACTCTTCGAACAAGAGCAAATTTGACATAGCAGAAAGCATGTTTACAAGAAATTCACCGTGTGCCTCTGAGCACTGTGCTTCACACTTAAATGGATAATTGCTCAAGGAAAATCTATTTTTCATGTGACACACAGATGGTACTTTGGACTGAAAATAGCACCAGTTCTGGGGAAACTGGAATGCAGGGTGTTGGGGTTTGTCACTCTGCACCAACACAATCATTTGACATGAATGTTAGCCAAATATTTACTTGCTTTTTCTGCTGTCAGGAAATCAGACCTGTACTGTATTTGATGTTGATTCCAGGGCAGCTCTGCAGCCAAAAACCTGCCTGAATGATAGAGGAGAAACGAGATTGATTTTCTTTGAAAACCCCACAGTCGACATAACAAAACAAACAAAACCTTTGTGCTGATTCCAGGTTAGTCGAAAAAAATGTTTTTTTTCTTCATATATCTGGTTAATGCATAATCAAAAATGAAAAAGACACTAAGATTAGCCTAAGGGCTGTGCACTGGAGACTTAGCATGAAAAAAGGTCGTTTCAGGGAGCAGCATCTTACATATAAAGTCATAAAAGTCTTAGGTATTGATTTTACAGTTGTGGTTTTTAACAGTTTATCGCTGGCACCTGGTGTTTTAGGAAACTCTTTGTTTGGCTCGTATCAGGCATGTCGCTTCAAAACGCATGGCTGCAAGGCCCGGCTCTAGCTACGGCAACGCTGGTCTGCCGGCCCTCCACTTGATTGCAAGCACTAATTTTACTGTTGCTATGAAGTTGGATACAGATATTGTTGGTCCTAATTGCTTTGGTTAGGTCTGACCTTTCCTCTCGTGCTACCGGCAGATTCTAGGTTTCACTTTCCCGGTGAAATATTCCAACATCTACTGTACATGATGGACTGATCACAATTTGGTATAGACAATGATACATTCTAATATTCTATATATGTATTTACTTGTTTTTTTTTTGTTTTTTTTGACAGAAATCTCCATGTCAGAAAATAATAAGCACATGGGACAACTTCACCAAAAGACAACGTACAGGATAATTTACTGTATACATATCCTAGCACCCAAATCTCAGGCTTCCCAGCTTCCTTGATACAACAACAAGGGTGGAACGGTTCGTGCTCACAGCACGACGACATAATAAGTGATATTATGTCACACTCCCTAAAACCAGGCAGATTTTAGCTTGTTCTATCTGCTATCTCATCCTCTGAGTCACGACAGAGCTTATGATCATGGGTGATGGTTTGAGCTTTAATTGAGCTGAAAACTGAGAGATTAGCATTCAGACTTTTAACAAACGAATCAGGGTAAGGCTAATCACTCTGCATTAATCCAGCTGTCAATCACACACTCAACCATACCCTCATTCAGACACTTGAACTCCTTCACTTAGGGAAGCAACTTACCCTGACACTCACTCTGAGCTACTGACCCTCATCCAAATTTGTTCAGAATTACATCATGAACATAAAACAGGGAACCAAGCCTGAGGCATAAAAAAAAAAAAAAAAAAAAAAAAAAAAACCCTTTTACTCATCTATGACCGGACATTAGTCACAAGATGACTAAGGTTCAAGTGTTCGTGTCACTATCAGCTGACACGCAAGAGTGAGTTTTGAGGACGGGTCACAGCTTGATGAGTGTCAGCTCCAACTTTCAAAGAATTCTCAACCAAAAGTTGAGTTCTTTATTCAAATGCCGGCATGATTGAAACAATGTTTTCACCTTATCAACTGATGATTAGTGATAAGGGAAGTTAGAAATTATGGAGTTCCATAAGGAAAGTGTATTTACGGTATATTCAAAGTATTTAACAGTGTATAAATTCATTTTCAATGCTAGTGAGAGGGTCCACCACAGCTGCATACGTGTAATCCAGTGTAATATCATTGTATTAGTGTTGCCTCCTCTACAGACATGTGAGAGTTGTATTAGGTTACTGCAAATGTGAACCCCACATGCCCTTCTGCGTCTGCTTCACAGCTAAAGCATTCATCTGGTGACACAAAGAGTGGCCTTTCTTAGCAAGCAGCCACAGGTAAATGCATTTATTACAGATCGCTCACCATGATCATTGATCAAATTTGCATCTGCAAAAGCATGTCATCCTGTCAATGATCCAGTTTCAAATTTGCAACCTTGACGTATTTATTTAACCGACTGCTTAACATTATTTGTTTGCTGGCGCCAAGACAAACCCTAAATAAAAGTAATCTCCCTTCTCTTTTTCTATTCACATCAATCAGGACTGAAATGGTAAAGACTTCAAACTCCCTGATAATAACACAGAAACAACAGCTGTATGATTTATCAATAGCTGTTCTCTGTAAAATTTATGAGCAGAACTTCCTAGAAATCTGTCTTGCACCAAAGGGAGTAGATCCTTAACTGAACTGCTGCTGCCTCGATTACAACTGTACTAAAACTGACCTACAGTAAAATAGTCAGATATTTCAGCTTTTCTCCATTCATTTATATATCTAAATATCTAAATATCTGTTAAATATTATTATTAATTCCATTTTTTTTCCTCATAAAATTATTCTCATTATTATTTTTAAAAAAGCAATAAAAAACAGGAAAAACTTTATTAATGTTATGGATACTACAATGGGATCATGCAAACTGTCCAGCAGGTCACTGCACTGTGATCTGTGACAGAGGCGCAGCCTAGGACACACTGGTTTGTGTAACATGGAGACACACAGAAAGAAATATGTGTTTAATCACCTCATAACTGTCTGTTTGTCAGAACTGGTTACATGTGAACAGACGTCTCCGTTTTTAAACACTTGGCATCAATCTAAAACAGTGCGTGTGGCTCCTGTGTGTTTAAATGGAGACGTCTTGTTGGGTTCATGAGGGCATGGCGGTGCCTCCTAACCTGCACAGAAAATTACACTTTAATGTAGTGAACTTTGTTTACTGGCAGTAGATCAGCAGCTCATTAAAGTGAGGCCAACACACCCCGGCCAGTCTATCTGATTAAGACAAAGTAATGATCGAAGCAGGCTGGCCAACATCTTGTAGCAAGGCTGCAGAATGAGGAGGCAGAAAAAGGCAAAGAACAAGAAGTTAAAGCTGCACAAAGTATGGAAAGTGAAAGTCTGTACAAAACAGTTTTTCTTTGCAATGCTTAGTTGCAGTTTTTAGGTTGCTTTGTTTTTTTGGTTTTTTTCCACCCAAATTATCCTCAACCTTTCCAACTTGCACTGCAGCCACAGAAAGTCACCGTGACTAACCTGCTCGGCAGCACACAGCAGGCAAATCGCATCAAGTGTAGCATTTAGCCGACACAGATGTTTTGGTCAGTAGTCAGTGAGAACAGATGAGTCACTGTTACTGCTGTGGTCCCTCATTTGTAAACCCATTTATAAAACTAATGGATTTACATTTCAAGCAACTTTGACCATGAAACCTTTCAGTGAAATTCAGTTTAGTTTTAAAATCCTCCTTGTTCTGTGCTCCAACAAACAAACTGGAAATAAAGCCTCTGATTCATGAACTCAATTATACTTTCCTATTAAATTCTAATAATAATGGACTAATAATAAATTGCACCCCGTGAAGCTCGTCAGTCATGATTTATGTAGACCTGACTCCAGGTTCGTGTGGGAAGTAATGATTTGGCAACAAAATGTGAAAAATTTGGAACAGAAAACTACTGTTGACTTCCTTTTTCAAACATATAACCAACATTGTTTGTTTCATAACTTAAACGACCAACACTCTATGTTGAATGTCTTCCAACCCACACCACAATCTTTCCCAAAACTCTAACCAAATAGTGCTAATTCAACCTTTAGCGTGGGTCACATCAGTGGTTAGAACAATACAACTCTTAATAATAAAAAAAAACTACATTATACACAAAACATCCAAACCCCAAAGAATTTCCCTAAATGTCAAGAAGGCCTCCAACATGATGGTGGCTGTAGCTCAGTCGTTAAGGGAGGATTGTCGAAACGTCCTTGGGCCTAAGTTGCTCCCACCGTCGGTGTGTGAGGGGGCGGGAAAGGCTAAATGAGAAGCGACATTGCGAAGCGCTTTGAATAAAAGTGACACCATTTTCCTTTACGCCCACATAGACTCCCTCATACAGCCATTACACCCGTGTAAGGAGGCAGGCAAAAAAAAACAACCTGTGTTACAACTTTTTAAACATAGCAATTTGGTCTGGGGCACAAAGACATCAGGGTTATTTTATACACATGTCGAGGTTTAGTTCAAATGTAGTGGTTTTGCTTAAATCCTTCTTTGCCACTGGTTACAAAAAGCAGACAACGGAAAATTGTTTCGCACTGCACTTGATTTCAGGTCTTCTGAGGAAAAGTCCTCTGCTTTGGTGCCTCATCTGATCTAAAGGTAAGCAATTCAACTTCTGCTTTGCCTGCCAGGCTAAAGATGTGAAGCCACAAGCTCTAAACTAATTGAAGATTCACCGGGGGGAGAGCAGTTTAGACGTGCTTTCACCACCGGTCTCCCATCTTTCACTGAGCCACTCCAACGTGACGGCACATGATATCAGAGGAGTGGGCCGTAAATGTTAGGCAGCAGCAAACAGCAGTGAAAATAAACAGTCTACTTCAGATCGAAAGTCCTAAGCTGCATTTGCTTGTTACACTTTAAGACAACGGAGCGTGTTTTTACTGCATGAGTTCAAATAGATGCTGAATACAAAATACTGACTCAGTTATACAACAGATACTGTCATTAAAGCAATCAGATTAGTGAAACAGGTTTCCACTGTGCTGTAACTAAAGTAGACCTATAAATGTAATGACGGCTCTGCCAACTGCTGTGGTGACTACTAAAAAACTTTCTGTGTGTGTGTGTGTGTGTGTGTGCGGGTCTCCGTGTTTTATGCATTTACTTCATCCCTTTTTTTCCCCCAAAATAATCGATTAGGTATAGTGAAGTGAACGAGCCGGCTCAAAGATGGTTGGGACTTTACTTTAACCAGGCGGCCAATCACATGCGAGGACAGACTAGGATCTGGGGGGGCAAACCTGCCATAATGTTAAGACTTCTGCCTTTATTTATTTGATTTGTTTGCTGTTGTTCTGTGTTCTGTTGTTCAAGTAAAAGTTTGATTAAAACATTAACTGCATTTCATGGATGTCATGAAAAAACATAATGACTAAAACACTGTATTCATAATTGCTAAATTATGCTAAAATATAAGGCTCTTGGTGGGACTAAATTTGGAGCCATTTAAGAGCCACATTGTATCCGTAAGAAGGGAGTCGAACCAAAAAAGAGACAAATCTTTGAAAAGAGCCGGACCTCCCATTACTAATTTGGTCTGCTCAATGTAGGCAAAAATGTCATATCATACTGAAATTTGTCACAGCCCAATGAAATGTATGTAATGCTTCAATAAACAGCCTAAAAGTCTAGATTTTTTGCAATATTACAATTATGCAATTATTTTATTGCTGTTTGACTAATTTAACATTTGACACATTGTTCCAACTGACTAATAGGTTCTCAGACATAAATGCACCAGTATGATTTGAAGGTTGAGCTGGTTTTACACTCTGCACATATGTTTGATAAAACTGTGCTTAGTATATTTTTTGTCATCTACAATTGATTTGACCAATACTCACATTTACCAACATTCAGTCCATTCAGTGGAATATAGATATTTAAAAATTGATTACTGGATGAACCCAGATGTTATTAAAACTGCAGCTTGTCACCTCTGCAAACATGGATTTTAATCCTAATGACAAAAGTCATTGCCTGAGGTTAGGGTTAGGGGTTAGGGGTTAGGGTTAGGGTTAGGGTTAGGGGTTAGGGTTAGGGTTAGGGGTTAGGGTTAGGGTTAGGGGTTAGGGTTAGTCCGACCACCAACACATCTCACCAGTTTCCCCGAAACACTGTAAACTACTGGAGCCTACACGCCGGGACTTTGACTTGTTTTATTATGGGATAAACTAATGTCAGTCTACTGTATGTCAGTCAAACCCTGATTCAATACTTGCAGAACTGACTTACTACTGAAGTCAGTTTTGTTATTTAAAGAAAAAAACAGCCCTGACTTGTTTGTTAGAACTTTTTTCTTGTTGTGGCTCCAAGCAGAAACCTACTGGATCAGTAAAGAACAGCTATATCAGATTTAGACTATAGAGTGGGTGGTGTGTGTTGCATTTATGGTGGAGACCCCGGTGATGAAGCAGTCTGGGTGCTTAGGAATGAGGCCAACCAAAGTAACGTGCCAAACTGGCAAAACCTTCTGAGGGACTTTGACTCTTAAATGTCTGAGCCCTAAATTTGTCGAGTTCACTCCAGATGTGATGGAATATAGAGAAAAAAGAACATGACAGACACATGCAGGCTGTAATAGTTACCAGCCAAGTATTTGTTCTGCAAATTATGAATTAGATTAGATTAGATTCAACGTAATTGTCATTACACATGTACAAGTAGAAGGAAACGCTGCTTGGAGCCACTCATAAATATCCATGGTAGACACAGTCTCAAGATTTGATAAAGGGGTCGGACACTGAAATGACCCTTAAGCATCAACATATTCATAGTGAAGTTTTAAAAAAATATATATTTTAGAAATTACACCTATTCGCTTTCTCGCTCTCTGTTATGTGACATATTATATCACACTGCAAACAGCTCCACAGTCTCCAACCTGTAATTCTGAGTCAGAGATAACAGGGATCTTTGACACTGATAATATTTCAAGTCTGTAGAATTTACGACAGACAAATTGCTGGAAGAGTGGCTGCAAAAGCAAAGCAAGAAAAATCCCACATCAACTCTTAAAACAGTCATTTCATATGATCTATATAATGTATGAGCATGTTGGGATTTCTTCATCTTCATTTCATAGTTGACAGTACATATAATCAAAGGCCGGGTGACTTAAAGCTGTATATCTAGGTTAGCAGTAGGGATTACACTCTTGGGATAAGACATAAACACTACTTAGCCAGCATAAGGAAAGTTCTCTGTTCTTCCAATTCCTCTGGAATTTGCTGGAAGTTAAAACACAGTAATCTAGAAAGTCTGCTGCAACACCAAACCTGTCTACCTTTCAATCGGTGGTGAGATTATGACAGCTGACATTTCATTGTATTGTACCAGAAACTTCACTCGTGTTTTTGTGGTCTGTTATTCATTGAATCCACACTAATGACTGTTTACTTTCCTAAGCTGTAACCTTTTGTGCAGTTTTTGTGTAGTTCTGTAAATGTGCAAGGGCATTTTTTTGTGTGCAATAAAAACTGAAATCAGTAAATTCGTAATTAGCTTGAACCATTTATTTATCTGACAAAAGTACAAAAAAATATTATCGTGTTTTCAATGGCCAACTTCTTTAACCTTATCACCTTTTCTTTTACTTACACTTTATAATTACTTGGGAAGTCAGGATACTAAAGGTTGCAGTTTTGCAAGCAGAATAGTTGACTTCAGTTGCTTAACTGTTTCTGGTCACTGTTGTCTTATTCTCCTCTCCTCTATGATGCACTATACTCTTTCAATAGAAGACAGATCTGGACTGCAAGGAGCCAGTACAGCACACACACACTCTGTGTGTAGCATGTGCAGAATGAGGCTCCGGACTGTCTTTGTAAAATATTCACTGACGTTCCACGAGATGTTGTCTTAATGGCAGCACGTGTTTCTCTAAAATCCCAATATGCCCCCCAGTTTGCCGTGAGCTCAGGCCCAGAGACCTCAGCAGGGTTTTTTGCAAAGTTGAAAAATAGCTTGTTGTGCAATAAGACTTTCACGTTGCATCTCTGAATGCAGTGGCTGTGTGTGTGTTAAGTGACGATGGATTTTGATAAGTACTCTTGCACCCGTGGGGCTAATTTATCATGATAACATGAGAGTTTGGCATGAGGACTCCAAGATCACACAACATCAAATGGAGTTTTGCAGCTTGACCTCTACACATCAGGGGTCCCTGAATCTTTTCACAATACAGTATGTACTGTAGATGGTGAAAGACCTAAACTCTTTGCAAATCTTGTTCAAATTCTTTTCGAACTGACTGACATTCTCAAAACGTGGCACAAAGTGGTGAACCATGACATATGTTTGCTTGCAAAGACTTTGGTGAATGCTTAGCTAATTCACAATCACGAAACCTTCACCTGGAATCATCCACGACAGTTTTCCACAACTCTTTGATTGTGTCCTTTAAAATATTTCATGTTAGAAATTACACCAATTTACGCAATTTAGGCTGTCAAGATGTATGGCTTATCCTCCCCGGCTTCTTCCACCTCCCACCTTGCTCTCTCAAGTAAGTGCAGGGAAGGGCTGAATTCCTATCATAACAGTGAATTACCCTCTGAATGTTTAGCTGCCTCGAGCCAGGTGAGTCACCTGCATTCACTGTGATGATCACTGGAGAAAACTAGTTTGTGTCCGAGTGGTTGCAAAAGCAAAACACACACCTTGGTTGAGTCTGACAACATTAACCTGAGCAAGATGATTTCTATTAGAATACTACATACCAGCCTGAATATTGTTACTGTCAAAGCACATACGTAATTACACCAACTGTTTATCATTTATACTCTAAAGAAAAGCAGTCACAGCCAAACAGAGGAGTTTTATTGCATTCAGATATTTTGCTAAGTGATTCGGGGGAAACACATTTTTTCCAATGTGACTCCCATTTGAACCTTCAGTGACCAATAGAGACAGTGGAGCAAGGAAAGAAAACCAAGCAGCTTTTAGCCATTCACTGGTTTTATATTGTGTTATTTATTGCCAGTCTTTGTATGGAGTGATAACGAAATTACAGTTCTGTACCTTATGGTCTTGGAATGCGCCCAAGAGAGGCTGTGGCAGAAAAGTGGGTCCCATTGCTGCTTATTATATTTCACAGTCCTCAAACTATGACAACCAAGTAACCATGATTCAACAAATGTACCAAAATAATGCACGAAAAAACAAGACTGCCGACAATTGACAATGCACTATGGCCACCTGCCTAATATTGAGCAGGCCTAATTTTTTCTCAGCACATCCCACCAATGCCAATTGGATTGAGATCTGGAGTATTTAGAGGCTAAGTCAACACTTCAAAGCCATTGTTGTGTTCTTCAAACCATTCTTGAACCATTTTAGCAGTGTGCCAGGGTCCATTATCCTGCTGAAAGAGGCCGAAATACAGTTTCCATGATGGGGTTGACTTGGTCAGCAACAGTGTACAGGTAGGTGGTACTGTAACATCCACATGAATGGCAAGGCCCAGGCTTGTCATACCATGTCATGATGTAAAAGAAAATGTGATTTATCAGACTGGGACCCCGCCATTGTAGATAGTTTCTTTAGTGCATCCTGATGCGCAGTGGCACATTTCTCCCCGCCCGATTTATTAGATGAATGAATCCAGCAGTGTTGACACACGCCTATTTAGTCCTTGTGTGTAAAAGAGAAAGGGAGGGGTAAGAACTCTCTATCCACCTACGTCTTACACAACAGGCCAGACAGACACAACAGGACTGTTCGATGTTTGTGGTTTGCTAAGAGTGACAGGTAAAAAAAAAAATCCTTTCTTACTTTGATGTGGTTCCCATTGTGCCCTTCATCTAACAAGGTCCACTCCTGACTGATTACAATTGTAGGCTGAGCAGAGGTTTCTTTTTTCTTTTTATTTTTAAATCAATTGTTTGCTTCTTTTCAAACCCTCTGTGCACATTTTATTTGTTGAAGCACTCGAAGGTTACATTTAGGTTCGACCTGACTTCCAAACACATCGTCACTTAAATCCACCGCTTCTCCGCAGGCCTGTTATGGAGCCTTAACAGTCAAGCAAAGACTGAACCCAGGAGTAGTTCGACTAACGCGAACAGTGTCTGCAACATGTTGTTAAGCAGAGCAGTGAGCAGTAATAGGTTATAACAGCCCGCGCTGTAGAGATCAGGGAAGCTAATCTGGTGTCAGGCTTAACAGAGTCACAGACACAAGAATAGACTGTAGGGCTCAACAGTGGCTTTGACCTTCCTTCAGTGTGTGTCCATGTGTGTGTGTATTCTTGTAGTAATTCCCAGATTAAGCCAAGCTACATTATCAAATGTGCAAAGTGGGCAACTGTGTCAGAGACCAAGAACCCCAGAACTCTGCAGGGCCCAAAACCTTCCAGACTGACTGTGTATTTTTGTATTTGAAAGAAAATGAGGATTTTACAATTCTTAGCAAACAATATGTGTGTCGTGTATATGTGCACGTTTCGTTGGGATGCCTGGGACTTATTCGTGTTGGTGCTTTTAGATCTCTCTGCCTTCGGTACAGTTCCACAAGTTTTTCTTTTGTCTTGGTGGGACGGTATTGTTCTCAGTTGGTTTAGATCACATCACACCATCAGAAGTTACTGGTACCAAAGCCCCAATCCTGCGGTGTTCACCAAGGCTCCATTCTCTGTCCAGTTCTCTTTGTGTTGTACATGCTCTCACTGGACTCTATTTTAAATAAATTTGGCTTCTCTGTTCACTACTGTGCAGATGACAGACACAGTACGGTATTAACCTTTAAAGGCAATGGGAGGCAGGTCACTACAGCCATTGTTCGACTGTCTGAGAGGCTTGAGAGCATTTTACATCTTAATGAAAACAGATTGGACTGTGTGTGGTTTGCTCAGCAACCATAACTGCCTTGGAGTGTTGTTTGTTCCCCCCGGTCTTCATACCTGAAGACCACTGTTTATAACTGTAATTCATGCTTTTTAGTTCAGCTCTTGACTATTGCAAAACATTGTTGTTGTCAATCAGTTTTCTCTCTATCAGCTTCTGATGAACAAAAGAACATTTAACCATTTAATACTCGTTCTGTCCTTTCTTTATTGGCTTCCAGTCCATTTTCAGACTATTTTAAATTGTTGATTTTTGATTTTAAAGCTTTGAATGGACTGGCACTGTCTGGGATTACTGCAGTGGCACAAACTAGCTGCATCTCTCATATCTTCAATTCAGTTTCTTTTCCATGCAATAATTTGCAAATCTCATCAAGCCATATTTTATTCACAATAGAGCACGAACAGCACGTCAGATGTTGAAACCAAGACATTTTAGCAATTCATGGAAAATATTAGCTCATTTTGAATTTGAAACTTTTTTTTTTTTTCCCGTTCCAACTTGATGTGTCGATGTGTTGCCGGCATCAAATTCAAAATGAGCTAATATTTATACATAAACAATCTTAGAGACCGGTTCCTGATTACAGGGTTACTTTATTTGATCAGGTGTAAGACAGGAGCACGTGTCTGACAAAAAACTTACATATTTTTTTTTTACGTCCATGTAGATGTAGATGGGGGATCTGGCTCAAAGATTGTATCCTTTAAAACACAACTACAACTCGTGATCTGAATTGCAATCTTGTTCATCACTTTTAAAAGCTACTATATAATACAGTAAGACTACAAATAGCAAACAGGGCAAGTGATCTGTCCATATATATACTGTATAAACCTATTGCAGATGTGTGAAATCATCTCTCAACCAAGTATAGTCTTGTTCGTCTCCGAGTTGCCCCAACAAAAAGTACATCTTGTTTTTGGCTATGCATGAGTACTGACGTAGCATCTGAGACAGTCGATAAATTCGGGACCACTCCTGAACTGCTTCAGCTAGAGAATCTGTTGCATTAGTGCAGATTTCATGTTAAGCTGGGGTTTGGGGTAGTTTTGGCCCAACTCAAAAAAATGTGTTTAATCACGGGAAAATTGTGTTAGGTACAATGGACCCTTACGTGCAAGTTTAGTTTGACTGCAGGTCCTACATTATAAAGTGATTTTGACGAAGAACGCCATTATTGTGATGACCTGATTAATGAGTTAAATCAACACACAGCAGATCTGGAACAGGCCTGAGGCCACCTAGTGGGTCCATCTGGCACGATTCCACAGAATAGCACAACATAATAACCTAATAACAGTCTCCTTCTCATAATTACCATTAATGAACGGCTTTGATAAGGACAAAACAAGTCACTACCACAATGTGTCACATGCAGCGCATATGATCACTGACTGATACACGAATAAACCACTAAATTTCCACATTTCAACAAGAGCACCAGACAATTACTGAGATTCTGGAACAAAAGTCATGATGAATTTATTCCTGATAAGATCTGCTGTTTTGTTCTCTCGGGCACTGTCATCTGACTGGGATCTTAAAATGAATTTTTTGCTGCCTGGAAAAAAAAAAACCCCAAAACATAATGACCCATAAATGGGCCCATAACAGTGTTACGCTGTTAATCGTTCTTTTCCTATTTGTTGGAAATAATGCTACAAATTCTACTGTATATTTTAAGTGACATATTATTGGGATTGACTGATAGCCGTGCGTGTCTCAACGCAAACGTGCACCTTCAGTGCTAGTACTATCTAACACCAAACGACTGGGGAAAGCGCCCTTTTTTCTGACTCCTCGGAAATGAGAACACGATGTCATGAGTCCAGAAACTTTTCCCAAGTCCCTGTGCTTTGGAAGACATTACCTCAAAGGCAGAACATTTTACTGGTTACAGTGGGTTTTAGAGTTGGCGGTTGGTGTTCAGGCAACAGTAAAGCATAAAACATCTTATAGTACGATGGAGGATTAACAACTGCAGATTTGTCCTATTTTGGCAATGCAGATACATTTGATAGTGAATTTCTAGATTTACTTTTTTTTGGCTTTGTAACATCAACATCCATGTTTCCAAAAGCATGTAAATATCTGATAAGATTGTCTTCACTTTAAAAAATGCTGACGTTATACGCTTTTTGGCAAGCTCACAAATTTTCTCCAGCTCGGTGTTTTGCTGCTGCCTTTGTCTGAATGTCAGCCAGTGATCTGTCTTTTTGAATGAAACTGAATAGTGGCTTCTTTTCACATTAAACACAATTATTTTCTCCGTCCAAACCAGCATGTAAGCACGGGCTCATTTTTAATAACTGGGCGTGCTGGGACAACTCGTGTCACACCTGGGTGAACTATTGCAATATTTCGGTCATGAACCTCATCTTGGAGTGTGTTTTGACTCTTTGGCACAGCATGACAGTCGTTTGTCCACAGAGGATGAATCCTGCTTTGCACATCCTCTCACTTCTTTTAGATGCACCGTGCAGTTGGTGGTTAAGAGTGAAATATCTTGATATCTGGACTGATTAGCATGACATTTCAGATGTTAGGCATTATGTCAGACACTCCACTGTGTTTTCCTGCTTAATTTACATCTTGCATGCTACTCTATGGTTTCTGTGGGTGATGCAAATAATATGACAACACAGGTGTATGTCACTTCTTCTTGTCAGTGCATATACCTTAATAATATGGAAGTTAATATTTTTTTTAATAGAGTAGTGAATCGAATATTATTATCCTGTATGTAAACTCCTGGTTGCTGTAATTTCATTAATACATAAATGACAGCTTTGTCTTTATTTAAACCCCTCATGACAAAAGACTATTGTTTAGTGAGTCCATAGATTTGAATGATTGGCTTTATTTGAATTTGTCACAAAATCTTCATTTGCCTTGTACTACTGCAGTGACTATTCCAGACTACTGCTCATCGTGCCATACAAATCTAGTAATATGTGCTTCACCCACAGTCCAATCCTCATATTAGGGTTTTATGTTTAGTAATGATAGATAGTAAGGAATTAACCACACAAGTTGGTGAGAAGTTCTGCTATTCAGACACATAGGATATTATGAGGTTGGCTTTTTATTGCCTCTGGCTTCTTATACTTTTGCAGAAACAATTCTTACCTGATCTGAGAGACCAGAGCTCTAAAAAATATTTGCACATGTATTCAATATTTAACCTCATGCCAGAGACCATTAATGCTTTAATGAGAAGAAACAAAAAATGTGTGGTCGAACCAGCTTGGTTTATATTGTGGTTCAAGTCAAAATTGCTTTCTTGTAAACCAAACTTGACCAAACGAATTTTGTTGAAATTCTGTGCAAACGTCCTCACTATCAGAGAAATGCAGCGATAGTGAAAACAGGAACTGCTACAAGTTAGTGAGGCAAACTTAAACTTAGAATAGTGCAAAATTATAAAGAAGGCTCAAAGTAAAAACAATAAAATGAAGCATAACAAGAATGATGGTACTTTTCCTACTGCA
The DNA here is from genome assembly GCF_033026475.1 of Channa argus. Lineage (NCBI taxonomy): Eukaryota > Metazoa > Chordata > Actinopteri > Anabantiformes > Channidae > Channa > Channa argus. Next base: position 14,993,936 of record NC_090217.1, on the reverse strand, counting down.
CCTTTAATAAAAAAAAGAAGCCAAGCAGCACTTTCTGCAGACAAATGCCACTGCAATGCTCTCGACAGCTTTAAATTACAGTAAGACCAAACAAATCACGCTAATTACAACTTAGACGTTCGGAAAGTACTCAGAAGTGAGCTCTGAACAGGATTACAATCATTGACCAGGGCAGCTAATGGTAAATCACTCCACTTCTCGGAGTGAAATCAAACCAGAATAGTCAGAATGGGGCTTAAGACAAACCCTTTGTTACATCACAACTAATTTGGAGCCAATTGTGATCCAAAATTAATGTGGGAATGTGAAACCTCCAGTGTTCGGACTGGGAATGGTTTTTAAGTAAAGCGGAGAGTATTTTGTGTCTTGTAGATTACTGTGGAATTATTCGAAAAACATTTCTCCATGTTGTGAAATTGGCAATTCACGGTTTGCACATACTGTCGGGTGTTCTCGGCCATGACACTGATCCTGGGCGTGGTGTTCATGCATGAACGATAGGTTTAGGACTCTCAGGACATTTTCCAACAACTGTCATCTCTTGGAGCTAGGCGTTTGGCTTTGGGGTAAAGATTAAAGTTTGGATTGGTTTCATTTAAGGGTTAGAATTTAACCAAATGAGGGGACGGGCTGGATTTGTGTCTGTGATGTGTGTGAGTTTGTGGTGAGAACACTAGATTTCACCCTCCAGCTTTGTGAACATCTGTCAGCTCAAATATCAAAGGTGGCCACTAACGTGAAGCATCCACACAGATGTCACCTATAGGTGTTTTATTCTAAAAGGAGAAAATGAAGATGGACACTCCCAAGCATTTGAGCTGGGATTATACAACAGGAAGTTTACCTTCAGAGATACACTGAGCTGCACCTTTACTACCAAGGAATCCAACTCCAACCAAACATTCAAACATTTCTCCTTGTTCAGTTTTTGCATGTAGCTGAAAAAGGTGGAAACTCATTTGCCAAATTTAAGTGCACACTGCAGAATAATGTGAGGCTGTTCAGCTGGTACAAATCTGTGCTAACACTTTCAGGTATCAAATAAAATTGACTTGACTCTGGCAATAGTATCATTGGAACTGAAAGGAAATAATAGGTGTCTTATTGTTAATGTTAATGTTTAGATCTTAATCTGACCCCTGAATATAAGCCAGTACCAAATTGGATTGAATTTGGCCGGAAATGAAACTTTGCATTGCTTCAGTTTCAGATTTATCAGCTACAACAGTAAGATGCTACTGCTCAGACTATATCAGCGTATAAACATTTACAGTTTAATGCCATTAGTACCAACCATGGGTGCTAGAAGCTTGCAGGCTTGTGTCCCTGCTTGAGTTAGCCCTTCTTTGTGGAGTTTGTGTGGGTTTCCTTCTCCAGTCCAAAGACATGCGTGTTAGGTGACTCTAAATCTGTGTCAGCCGTGAGATGGACTGGGTGTCCGGGGTGTATCCTGCCCTTTGCCCTGTGACAGCTGGGATATAGGCTGCTGCAACCCTGAATCGGATAAGTGGTTACAGATAATGGATGGATGAATGAATGTGTCAATCGCAGACAATATTTTCAGCAGAACCAATACTTAGTGCAACTATTTTAGGTCAAGTACATTTTCCTAAATTCTGTTTCTGTATTTTTAAGTTTTGATGCTTTACCTCAGCAAAAGCAACAATACCTCATGTAGAAATGCTCCATCTGCCCATGTCACAGTAAATGCAAAAAGAACTGAAAAGAACTTTCCTGTATTCAATTATATGTTTTACATGTAAGTGGATCATGATTAGAGATATAAAACTTACTTTAAAATCACATTGTTCAAACCTCTTCAATATGAACAAATTACAGTCACAACACTAACTACAAACTATAATGGCATCAGTACTTCATTTATAGGATATGAAATTCCTGACTGACTTAAACCAAACCTCCCATGCAAACAGGAAGCAGGTATGTCAGTCAAATTGTATAGACATCACTAGGAAACATGATAAGCAACTAGTGTCTTGCAGGACAGATGTGCCCTTTAGGATATTTGTGATTAAACACTACCAACACTTTCTCCACTCAGTAATTAATAATAATTACTTTGCAGCTCTTCATCAAAACATACAATCATAACATGTATGAACCATTTTGTAATGAAAAAGTTAAATGTTTATGTCCATATGAGGTTGGGTTTAGACAAAAACACTGATGGAATAAGACTTTTAGGCATAAGATGAGATATTTAGGGAAAAAATTAAAAGTTAGTGGCTTAAGTACAAAGAAGCACTTTCTTAATGTTCATGGTTAAAACTTCTTTACACTGGACTTGGACATCTGTGTCTTGTGGGAAACTTCTGGGCTTTGTAAGTCAGCTATAGTCACTGAGCAGATGTCCTGGCTTTAAATACTACATCATATAACTTTCTCCTTTTTTGTGTGTGATAATTAGTGCTTCCTAACTACAACATGTTACCGTTGGTTGTACATACATTCACCGGAGGTCGGCCTTGATTAGTGGCTCTGTAAACATTATAGTTGCAGTATGATAAAGTTTTAATTCCGCTTTGTCTGTTTTTGTTGTCAAGGATACGATTATTTGAAGTGATCATTCAATTCCATATTACTTTGCCAAGAAGTTTTGATTTTATCCTGAGTCGGGGAATGATCCAAAGAACATTTACTTAGAAAAATGCGACATGATATAGTTTTAGTACAGCCCCATGGTGATCTGCTTCCCATACATTCAGTGTATTGATATCATGTTGTAGGACATGAGAAGGTCAAAGGAAATATTTATCATGAGTTTCATGAATGCTACAAGCAGGAAGACAATCTGACATTTAAGTAGATCACATGGAATTAAAGTTCTCTCTGTACAGTGTTCACACTTCAATATACGTTTAAATGCAACTCAGCTACAACACATCCAGACAGAATCAGGGCTTCAAATCAAATAAAGGCTATTGTGGGTAAAACACTGTCCAGAGCTGGTATGGGAATTCATCCCTGTTGGCTCAATGTTCAGCTGTATCAGGATAGAGATGTTAACAGGAGGTCACTGAGCTTTTAATGTGGAAACAGAACGAGTGGAAAGTAAAACAAGCTGAGGGGAGAGGGGCAAAGTAAAGAGAAAAATGAAGGAGGTAAAGATCCCGACACTGAATGTGAGGGAGATGAAGAAAATCGTTGAGACAGAGAGGCAGATTATCAAGTCTGAATGAACAGAAGAGGAGGGCTGAGCTGTCATATGACTGAGGTGCCGGGAAGGCCGAGCCTCACCTTGAAACCACATGATCTCTATCGGCTCTGTCAATCAAGAAATTGTGGGAAAGACAGACACGCAAGGGGAGAAAAATGTTTCAATGAAGCCAAGAGTTAAGGTTACAGGGACTGAATTTCCTAAATGACAGGTGTGCGTGCACTGAACTCCTCTGCACTGTGCTGGTTCTGTGAAACACGAGCGTAGGAAGCAGCCTGGGTCCCATCCACATCTTTACAGTGTGTTTTGCTCTAACTGGCCATAAGAATGTGCAGCAGATAAACACTCTGCAAAAACTGTAAACCATCTCAGGGCAGGCAGAGCTGTGAAACTGCAGCTATATAGGATGAGTGGAACGGCTTGATCCCCACAGAAGAGCCAGGGAGGTACGGATCCAAACTTTGTTCTAAACACAAGCCCATCTCACCAACATCTTCACCCTCTGTCATCCCTCTGGAATGAGGCACTATAAACCTGCTGTATGCTCATCACTTCACGGGATATTCCAGTTTAAACTATGAAGTCTATGCAGCCTTAATGGACTCCAATACCCATAAATACTCTAGAGGGATGTAAGCACTCATGTTCAACATCCTAGCTTGTCTGGGGACCAGCTGCAAAAGGCCTAGAAACACTTCAGGTGCTTGACCCAAGAGGTCCTGGAGACACTGTGTTTTATATGTGTACTTAAGCCGCACTTGACTTTACTTACAAAACCCTTTAAGATTTTCACAGCAGCAGCAACCTGACCTGAATAAATATGGCAAATAAAAGTGTTTCTGCTTGGCTGAGGTGGAAAAGGTTAAATCATTTAAAACCGCGTGTATGCATGTAAAGCAATGTAACGTTCATCAGATTCAAATTTCCATCATGTTTTCCACGTGGTTTTCATTTGTTTGAGATTTGACTGCATCTCTTTAGTTATTGTGTCGTGTCTTCCTCTTTCGTAACGGTAGAGTAGCATCCAACTGTTTGTCTTTTGACAGTGGCTCTGAATGGAGATGTTGTTACAGTTATTATTGGTAACACCAGTGTTTTTCCTAATATGACATGTCAAAATGTGAAAAAGGTCTATGGTCTATCTACAAAACAGCTGTGGCACAGTGCAGACTTTTCACAATCCAAGAGTTCACTCATTCACCTTTACCCTCATTTATTTTAGTGTGTTTTAGGGGATTGAACTGTTTCTAACTATAGCAGGTAGGATGATTTGTGGCTGAACTAAAGGCTTTGGGACTTTCCTTAATGAGCACAATTACAGGCAAACTAGAATATAAAAGCATCTAATGTGACAATAAAGATCAAATGGTACATTGACCATCTGTAAATTCACATCTCCCGTCTACAGTGGGTTTTTTAAGTTGCAAAAACTAGGTTCCCATTAAGTCCAATGAAACCAGAAATGCTTGTTAGTTAGTGAAAGCATAATTAAACACTTACTTATTTAGAATTAGACACCAGATGAGTAAACCTCTAGAAATGTGGCAAGCTAAACTGAGTCACATGTAATGACACAGCAGGAGGGGAAGTAAAGAAATATGAGTGAACAGATTTCCAGAAGAGAAAGACTCCAGGACACTGTAACGTTCAGTCAGCCCTTCTGTTATGAGCTTCATGAAACATCTGCAATCCACCAAGGCTGCCCTTTCTTACAAGCTCGGTCGATGTTTTGATACGGTGAACATTAGATTAGTCATAAGGGAAAGTCACCTTGCATCATTTCAGATGTTTATTTAAGCCTGTTAATTGGCTGAGGAAGTTGACTTAACACACTTTTCCACAATCCCCAGTTGACAGGTTTCAAAGCACAATCACAGTCAGCTGAAGATTAAATCATGTCAACTGGACTTCTTTGTTCTCGGTTGGAAACGTTTTGCTACTTACCTCAAGCTTCCGCTTGGATAATAGTAGTAGTAGTAAACAAAGAAGAAAAAAGTCCAGTTGAATCTTCAGCTAACTAAACCTGGATGACTAAGACTAATGTAGTTTTCTTGTGCATAGAAGTTGTTGCTGTAGCATCAAACGGGGAAGCTCCTGGAGCGTCCAATAATAATATCTCACACTGTACATGGACACTACAGCCTGCTTAATGAAACACTGTAGCAGTTACACATGTAAGAAAGTTGAAGTGATGTGTTAGAGGAGATGTTTTCGCTATGAACAAGTTGATGATGTGTGTTATTTAATTGTTATTTTCCTGACACCTATTTTTAGTTCATGTGTTGATTTAAACCGGCAACTTTAGGTCCAAGCTGTGTCTTTTCTTCATGCTAAGATTAATGCTTTGCACAGTCAGATTAAAGAAAAAAAATGCTCCGCTGCACATAGTAGAGCGACCACTATAAAGTGATGTAGCTCTTGGACCAATCATACATCCTGATGATATTAGGTGTCCTCTAGATGTTTCCCCCTGCCCCCTTACTGAGTATGCATCCACCACCTGCTGTACTGGAACAGGTGTGAAAGAGGAAGCAGGCTGGGGGGCAGAGTTAGTTACAAACGGGAGCAAAATCTTTGCAGTAACACTATTAGTTTATTAGACCAGCAGTATCCCCCATGTGTTCCTCTCCGGAGCCCAGCCCCTTAAATTGTTCACACCCCTCACTCCTTGTGTGCTACTTTTCTCCTTCACAGAAAAGCAAAATGAATGTGAGTTGCTGCAGCTGCATTGCATCCAGAGCTGGGACGCGCACAGCTGTAGTAGAAGGTTCCTGTCAGGATGCCCACCAGGCCATTTTGGACTCAAGCACCTATGAGGAGAGCCACTGATTTGAACTGCCCCCTCTTTCTCTCTATCACCTTCTTCCGCTGCGTCCTAGTTTGCTCGTCTGCTTCTGCACGTCAGTGGGGGCTCTGCCTCAAATCCGCAGTTGCAACAGCTGCTCCTGCAGCCTTTGCGAGTACGTATACACTCCGACACACACACATGCATACGTGGACTCCCACAGCAGCAGGGAAACATCCACCAAAGGCTCAGGGCACCCACTGGTGTGTCCCATTGCGCAGAGCTTCACAAGCCACATGTCACATACCATTTTATGTACTCAACTGCACCCCAGCGCCGGTAACTCCCCAGTTCCATCTATTTGATATTATACGATCACACTATGTATTTCGGAGTTACTGGACTATTTGGCTGCAATCCAATCACAAGCTTCCCACATTTGATATTCTAGCGTCACTGCAAACACACACCAACCCTAACTGTGCCCAGAAAACAAAAGTTCCATAAAGTGAAGTAATGAAGCACCTTATTTTGTCTGATAATCTTTAATGTGACAACCCACATGTTCCAAAACATGACGCATATGCACTTGCATTTGTCCCCAAAACAAATTTCAAAACTTTTAGGACCTGAGAAGTGGGTGCTGGGGCGTACAGAAGACGTTAACGTGTCCTTTTCATGCACACACACACACACGCTATAGTTTGTATGCGTACACAAACGAATGTGCAGGCGTGCACGCAGGGCAGGGAGGAAAAGAAGAGCGATGCAACGCGTAGTCCGCCTTTGTGTTGGGACTCAACTGTGACATATCCGCTTTCACTCCCACTAAGCGAGCCAAGGCACATTTAGCGCCTCGGTAATCCAAAGACACAAGCTGAACCACATCTAAACCGTTTCCAGAGCGCATCGAGCCAACCCCGCTCCCTGCAACACGCCTTCGAGAAAAACAAGACTTCTGAGTGCATTTGAATATAGTAAGAGTCTCCAAAGGTTGCGTGTATGAAGAAAGACCCAACCCTTCTGTTTACCTGTGCGCGTTTATAAAGACAACGAAAGACGGGTTGGAGAAGTGAGTTTGTCTGCATTTGGTTTGCCTTGAGGCAGCGCACGGCGCGTTGCGTCTCCTATTCTTTGTGTTACCTGCCAAAGCTCAGGCTTAGGAGAAGAACTCAGTGCCTGAACAGCAAACGTGACTACTGTTTTACTAAAAGTACATCTTCAATCTGCAGCGCGTAAAACGAGTTTGGACCCAACTTCGCTGCCACATAGAACATTTTAAAAGAACTTGTTAAAGGTGTTGAAGCAAGTTGTAACTTCAGCACCTTCAGCACCTATAATTTGAAGCGTTGTGGGGTTTTATCGACTCTTACTGTGTGATGTGTCTGTTGAACAGTTTCAGTCATTCCGTTGCAAACTTGGTGTTAGACTCCCCAAAATCCAAAGAGGGTTTGTTTTGTTTTGTTTTGTTTTTTTACGACAAAAATATTCAATTAGGCAGCAAGTAAACCACAATAAAGCGGTTCCTACCGTAATAAAGGTAACCATAGCATCGGCGGGTTAGTATCCAACAGAGTCGACATGAAGGTGATTAATTTTTGAACAGAATCCTTTTGGCGAAAACTTCCCACTTCCTGAGGACTGCCGCCTGTCTGTGCGCCACACTGGTTCTGTTTGAGAGGATCAGGGTGTGCGTAATGCTCTCTCTCTCTCTCTCTCTCTCTCTCTCTCTCTCTCTCTCTCTCTCTCTCTCTCTCTCTCTCTCTCTCTCTCTCCCTCAACAACATAATCTACGCCGCTCGGTCTGACACAGGACAGATGGCCCTTGGCGCATGTTGCTGCAAAGACCTGCATGCATGCTGCCACTGCTGACATGAATTAGGACACCGAATTAGTACCGTGCGTGCGTTAGTGTGTTTGCAGCTATTGCTACTTTCACTCATCATGAAAAGTGCTGCCTGACATTGGGAAGGTTCGCAAGGCAAAACGTTTAAAGCCAAATACTGCTGCTTTTTTTTCCCCTGTAAGAATAAATAGACTTAAGTCTTCATTTAAAACGAACCAGTCTGTATGTACAGTACCAACGCGTTCTTATACCACACGCTCAGATATTGAGGCTCCCAAGGCGTCGAATTGGCTGCTTTCTACGTCCTTTAGCATTGACGCCAAAAGGTTACTATCAGACGCTCCGGGAGCTTCACCTTTTGACGCCACAGGAACGACTTTATATGCACAAAAATAAAAGAAAAACTACATTAGTCTGAGCGCAAACAACTTCGGGGTAACATTACGTTAAGAAACAACTATGGTGAGGAAACACTTGGGGGTAAGTTGAAGTTACAAGACAAATGATGTGCTGCAAAACGTAATGAACGTGAAACGACCCTGGTCTCCAACCACCATCCACCACCCCGCTGACCTCCCTGCAAGAAGTTTTCTCTTCTTGTATTAAGTCATCTGTTTTGGCGTCAAATATTGAAGCACCAGGGTTCCTAATAAAACTACACTGAAAGCTCAGACTCCTTGTTTAGGAGCTCTAAGCTCCAAGGCTGGCAACTGTTTGGGGGCCCCAGGCCAGTAAGGGAGCCCCCCCCCCCAGGGCTGACAAAAGTTAAACTATGTACAAGATTGAATGTGTGCAAAGTTTGCAATGACCCTACCAGTCTTAGACCTCCCTAAGATAAATAAACAGGTCTAATGAAGCAAGGAAAAGCAGCTGATGAAGATGAGGAGTTATCAACAGGAGAAAAAGCAATATAGCAATAAGTAGAGCAGTGGAGACAATAATGATTAAATATAATAAACTAAACAGCGTTTAGAAGGCACCATCATCTCTAGGTTTGTGTCATTTTATTCCAGTGATCATTCAACCTTTGTAAATTCTCATAAACCTGTAAATGTCGTGCAACAAATTAGGTTGTTTACTAACATAAAAACAAGTTTGACAGTTTAACCATTCAACCATTTCTTGATTTTTAAACCACAGTTAGTTTATCCTGAGCTGCTAACTGCAATTCAGCCAGTGACACAATGCCAACGCTTTTTAACATTGAAAAGCGTTTTGACAGGTGGAATCACTTTGAAGTTTGAGACAAATGTAATTTTTTTAAGTAGCCCTGTTCTTCATATGTCTATTATACTGCAGCGGTTGGACGTTTAAAGCCTTGCTGACAGCAACTTGAAGGTTTCAGAGAACAGACTATTTAAAAAATGCACAAAACTAAAGCTCAACGATTTGTACTAGTGAAACTCTGCCTTTAATTTTGTTTTAAGTTGTACAGTTAACTACCTTGCAAATAAACCTTTACCTGCAACATCTTCTGAACAGGAAGCAGGTCCTGTAAGATTTAAAATGTCAGTATGATATTTTTCACTTAATCTCTGCATGTCACAAAATAAGGAACATGCCGTGTTTCTCCCCTCTATGACTAAGCATTAGTCATAAAATATACGAGGTCCCATCATACCAGCCTTTCATTTAGCATCATCACAGTAAATGACATGTTCAATTTTTAATCTGCACAATGGCAACACGCATCTTCTGCAGATCCCTTGAGTTTCCCACATGACGTGATAGCAGTGTAATTATTATCCTGTGCCGCAGCTGAAGTCATCAAATATGTAACGGGTGAGGGAGAGGGGGACAGTTTTTATAAGGAGGGTGAAGAAGCAGAGAAGGCTTCCACACCTAAGTTCTAAATGTGGTATAAATATCACTGGGTCGTGCAGAAACATGTACTGTAAATATCTGTATATGTTGATCAGATAAATAAATCATCTTTTCATTAGGATGTTCTGTATTAGGATTTTCAGTTTCCATTCAACTGTCAAGAATCGCTACCCTCTGCCATTCACTTTTTGCCAAGCTAGACCTCCGGAATTCCCACCACCTGGTCCGTATCAGGGAAGGGGCCGAATGGGAGACAGCCTTTAATTCTCCATCTGGCCAGTGTGTGTATCCGGTAATGCCATTTGACCTGACCAACGCCCCTGCTGTCTTTCAGAGCTTGGTCAGTGATGTTCTGGGAGACATGCTGAATAAGTTTGTTTATTTTGATACATTCTTAGTTTGTTCCGTTCTGAGACCGAGCATATCCATCATGTTTGTCAGGTTCTCCAGGGGCTCCTGCAGAACCAGTTATTACCATATTATACCACATATTAGTGGCCATCAAGTTGGCTTTGGAAGAACTGTAACACTGGTTAGAAGGGGCCGAGGAACAGTTTGTGGTTTACACAGATCATAAAAATCCAGAGTGTCTCCGTTCAGCAAAAAGACTGAACCCTGGTCAGGCCCATTGGGCCCTGTTTGTTGACAGCTTCAACTTTGTTTTGTCTTATAGACCAGGTCCCAAGACCGGAAAGGCAGACACTTTATCCTGTCAGTTTACGGATGATTCAGAGGAACCAGGATTCATTCTGCTCCCTGCAGCCCGGCTGGGGGCTGCTCTCTTGGAGCTCTAGCAAGACATGATTAACGCTTTGGAGAATCAGCCAACAACCTGTCTTCTTGTTTCCTCCCACAAACCAACGATGAAACAGAGAGGATAAATCCTGCATCCAGTGCAGCCTGAACCCAGCTAAGTCCAGTTCTACACCAACTCGGCCAACAATGGTTGCTCTACGGCCGCCAGCTAATAAGCCGGTCAAAATGTTTGGTTTTCTATGACCAACCCTCCCCCTCAAAGTTGAGTGCAAGAAACTGGCTCCCTGATTCGTTGGACCATTTCCCATTTCCAAAGTGTTTAATCCCGTGGCGGTGAGGCTCCAACTCCCCAAAACTCTGCGCATCCACCCGACCTTTCATGTTTTTTGTGTTAAACCTGTCCTCCAGAGTCAGCTAGTTTCCCCTGGATACCTCCACTCTGTGCTTCTCGGTCTCTGGCTTTTTGGATTCAGACTTTGTTTCTGGGACATTGGATTGTGATTCGGAATAGGATTATTGGTCTGTGCTGTTTGTCCTCCTTCTTTTCCCTCTCACCAATGCTGGACCACGTGGCAGAAGCCAACTGAAGCCTCCAGCTTCCACCTGTACTCACCGTGACTTCAAGATATTCCAAACTCTGGTTGAGCTTTTTGAGCTCAATAAAGTCTTTTAAACCTATATGGAGCTCTGGTCCTTCAGAAATCTGATTAGGATTGAAAACCAACTAACCGTAATGTACAGTAACTGTGATATCACTAAAGTAAAAAAAGTAACTCACAGTGGGAATCTTACATCTAATATCTTTTTTTGGTTTTGTATCAGTTTGTTTTTGTTTTGTCTATCTTCCTATTTGATTATGCACACTCATAAATAGATACGGCTTGTATTGACCTCACTGGATTCCAGATACTAAGCGCAGCATCGTTTTCGTGCTGCCATACCCCCAGACAACCTTAAACAAGGAGTCTGAGTCTTTTCCAACAGGCTAAATCCAGACGAGATCACAAGCAGCATCCTAAATGACACGAACCGGATTAGATTTATTTGCACAGTAAATTCCACATGCTTCATAATGAGATCCAAGCATGTCTGTTACAAAAACACTGCAGTCTTCTTTTTCTTTTCTTTTTTTTTCTTTTTTTTAATTTGCACTGTGATATGCATCAGCAAACAGACCCAACCATGGACAGCAAACATTGTTCCTGCTGAAAATTTCAACAGAAAGTAATTCACGGGACATTAATTTTGTCACGGCATTCTGTGCAATATCCCGCTCTTCCATGGAAGATTAAACAGCTGCGATGACAGACACAGATACATTATGGGGGGATGAATGTGGCACAAGCCGGTTTATTCAACTTTCAATGGAAGGATGAACACAAACAAACATGTTGTTATAATTCTAACGACAGATGTGTGCTGGTACGAAAAACAAACACACCTGAGAGAGAAATGTGAACGAGTGAATGAATGAGAGGAAGAAAAAGGCAATAAAAGGAAACGTGGGGAGGAGGATACAAGAACAGGTGAAAAAAATAGAACAACTTGGTTAAGAGGAAGAAAAGTGTGAATGCATGAATGAGAGTAGTGGAGACAATGAGGGTTTTCCCAATCTGCTCTACAGCCTCCCAGACATTAAGTCAAATAAACAGAGGAAGAAGAGTGTGAGAGGGTGTGTGTGAGAGAGAGACCGGTGGCTTTGACAGAGTAAAACATGCTAAACATCCCAGAGCACACATGGACCACAGAGGGAGAGAGTGTGTTTAGTGTGTGAGGTTGTGTTTGTATGCGTGTGTGTACAGGTCTGTGTGGCAGCGTCTTCTTCGGTTGTTGTTGCAATGCGTGCATGTGGCAAAGTATGTCATCAGAACCTGAAACATCTACTGTTTTGTTGACGTGGAAATATACTCCATGCAACAAATCTTAGTTCAGTGCGTTACCAGTTTGGTGGTGGTGGTGCTTGGATGTCAGACATACAAAGTACGCAGGACAGACCAGCAATGCAAAAAAGAAAAAGGCTGATGATTGATAAGTTTCCACTTTTTTGCAAATGGATCATTTGGTCTTAGGTGCAAAGGCAACACTCCAGAAAAGCTGGCGCTGACCTAAGATGCCACTGTACGCTTCAAAAAGAGGGAGAAATCAGAGGAAAGGCCGATGATGATGATTATCAGAGCAGAACACTGCATAATTCATGTTGTTCTCTGGGGAAAGAGAGACAGAGGCAGGAGGAGGGATGGAATAGGAGAAAGTAAAAAGTAGGTGAGAGATGGAAAAATCGCCAAGAGAAGAGCAAGATGAGAAGACGAAGGCGTGAACAGGTGGGGCAAAGTGTAACAGTAGGTCGTTCTGGAGAGAGAAAAGAAGGACACAACATTTAACAGAGAGATTGTGTATAGAAACTTGTGGGTTGAATCATGAAAGAGGAGGGAGAGAATGTGAAATATTTCCTAATTGTCATGTTGTCACAATACTGCACATATTACGTTTGCATGTGCAAATCCAAAATCCAAGGCATCAAAGATGTTTAATGGTGTTAATGATGTTTAGTAATTGTAAGAGTAGATCCTTTCAGTAACTGCTGATGAAGTGTGCTCTCACACGATGTGTGTAGAAAAATCATTTGTTCAAACACTGTATATGTGATGATATTTCTGCTTATGCCAGCTTTGAGTAAAACCACCAAAATAAATGTGTCGTTATAATTACCATTAAATTTCCACTTCTATTTTTGCCCATTTGAAAGTCACACAAAATCAGGAAAAATCTGAATCTAGCATCCACTACCTCAGGCAACATCGCAAAAGATGCAGGATTCCTGTAACGTTTATGTCCTTGGCAACATCTGCATTGCTTTTTGTGTGTCTATAGTATTTTAACGCTCTGATTTCTTGAGCCTTTTGTTGCTGAATGGCAGAAGATATAATGGTGTTTCACGCAGACTGGTCTATATCCTGTCTGATAGCTTAATATGTTGGCAAAGAGTCGCTGTGTCTGGCAGGAATTTAGCCTGAAATAAAGCAGCCAGTCAACACCCATATACTTTGTTTCAAGCTCAAAAAATAAAATCAGGTAAAACTGAAAAATACTCAGAAATAAATAAAAGACAACTTTAATTATCAAAATATAAATTCAGGGACAGAATAAGTCCAAGTAGTCAGCAGCTCCATGTCATAGAGCTCTATGCAGCATGCAGCATCTTGATGTCCACAGACCTTCAAAAACATCTGCAGTTGTCATAAATAGCAAATAGCCAAAGAGACTTCAGTCGCCCTTCTCAGGAAAGCCGATATCTAAAGTGTCATTTAAACAGGAAAGTTGTTTTTTTCTGTGTAATGTGTACAAGTAAGCAGCTTTCTCCAACTGCGCATGTACGTGACAAAAGGCTGCAGCTGAGTGAAAGGAGAGATCATTTTCAACACAAAGTGCCTCACAGAAGCCTAAATAAGTCCCGCTGGTCTTTTAAAAGTCAGGATGTTTTGGATCAGCTGTGTGTGTCTCCCATTTTTGATTCTGCAGTCTGAAGCAGTGTTTTCTGTCTCTATACAGGAGAGTCACTCTATTGTCCATTCTCACTCCAGAGGTGTTTAACAATCAGGGAAAGCTAGTTAAAAACACGCAGCACGTCAGCTAACAAAAAAAAAAAAAAAAAAGCCACAACATTACAACACATGAAATAAATTCCTCAAAACCAACCAAGTGAAATTACACCCCAAAAATGATGCAACAGGTAAAAACCCAAGCAACTTAAAAGGACCAGAACATCTGAGCTGTGACATACAGTAGCATCATAGTATAGTTGATTTGACACTGGATCGATTTCCAGGTTTCCATGTTTATATGTCCTTCGACCTCGACCCGAGGACTTTGTACTTTACATACCGTAACTTCTAACCGTTTCACGTGCGCTGTATTCACCGGATGTCACCCAAGTGTAACAAAGTTCTGCTGACTGTTTTATATAAAATCAACACATTTACTGAGACTATTACACAATCATTCACCGTAAAAATCCAGCCCCCGGTCAAGGAGACACTATTTCCCCACAGCCCTCTTCACTTGATTTGCACTCACTTATTCTACGCAACTTTTACACAAGCTTCAAGAAAAAAACCAGGAGAGCTTGAGTGACAGCTTGGTAACACCCACGAGCAGCACGTTTTTAAGAAACGAGACCCTCCTTTTTTTCTTTGAATGATGAGTCATATCGAACACTAGTTCAACACTCTCCAAAAACATACAGTGTGTTATAGGGATTCCCACCCAAAAACCTTTCTTGTTAAAAACATAAATGATGATAATAAGTGAATAAAAATAACTATTTACATCCACAAAGTTTTCTGAATTCTCTTACAACTTATAGCTACAATTTTTGTTCACCTGACATCAGTAAAAGGTGGAAACATCCAGCTTCAAGGTCGCTGCAGCATGAGCCTGAAAATCAATCCACCCTGTACCACCCAGCCCTCTATCTCCCTGCTACGCCCCACCCAGTCCTTCAGGTGTTAGTTGTTAGGAAATGAAGCCACAAAACCTTCCTGTCAAGCAGAAATAACTTGATGAGTTTGAACTACAACCCTCATACAACACTAACAAAGCAATAAGTGTAGGTTACACTGATGCTTGTGTTCTCAGTGGGTTTGATTGATAGGAACGTTCGACAGCTTCGCTCTTTATTAAGAAATATTCTGGAGCATATTCCCACAAAAGTGTATAGAAGAAGAAGTTACGTGCTTAAGAATTACAGAGCCTTGCAAAAGCATTTATACCCCTTGAAACTTTCCACGTTTTGTCATGTTACAACCACAAATGTGTTTGTTGGGATTTTATGTCACAGAGCAAAACAAAGTGCTCACGTTCATGTGTTCGAATGAGAATCATGTACCATTTTGTGTTGGTCTAGCACATAAACGCCTTTACATTTGTGCTTGTAACGTGACAAAATGTGGAAAATTCAAGAGGTTTGAATCCTACCAACCTGCCCGATGTTTTGTAGTTGCTCTTGCTGCTCTTTTTCTTTTCTCTCTTCACAAATTCAAGAAGACGATATTAGCAAATGATAGAAGAACAAGAATGTGACGTAAAGGAAATATGTACACAGTCCTGGCTGAGTTAGTATTTAGCTTATAACAAGCTGGTCAGCAACTAGCCCATATTCCATGCAGCACCAATCCAGAGGCAAAGATTTTGAAAGACAGATGAGTTTTGCTTTGCTAGCTGTGCATCACACTGGACAGATAAAAATTACACCTTCATTTGTAATTTATGATTGGACATCTTTCCTGACCCCAAATGCTAATGTTTATATATATATATATATATATATATATATATATATATATATATATATATATATATATATATATATTTTTTTTTTTTAAGCTTGTGTCCAAGAGACTTTATTTCATCAATAAATATCTAGTGAGCTCTGCAATCACAAAGATGTTGTGGGAGTCAATGGCAAGATAATAAACACTGATGACTTAGAAATTGAATTATTATGTTTGGATTCGATTTGCCAAGTTTCATTGTGTGGGTGTAGTTTGATGTCTTTACGAAGAGCCAAACAAAGCCTTTTGTTCTCTGTCCAAAGTCTTTCGAGTAATTGTGTATGAGTTTTGCGCATAGTGCTGAGGACGTTTCATGTCAGTCACCATCTGCAGCAAATCAACGCAGCTGAAAAAGAGCTTTTACAATAGACTGATGTTCGAACACAGTGGAAAGACCAGAACTACATGAAGAAAATGTGTGTTTTGTGCTCACTGTGCAAAGGTCTGTTGTGTTTCTTCTGATTTCTTTCTGATTTGTTGTAGCTCCTCTGTAGTTAAGGTTTGGTAACCAGCAACTAATCCTACAGTACTAAGCTCAAGATTGGGAGGTTGTGAAACAACTTTATTATTCTGTGATGCTTTTCGGCATGTAGCCTCCATCGGGGTCTATTAAAAGTACACACTAAAGGACGTTTAAATAGAGTTTTGTTAGAGAAAGAAAAAAATATTTTAAAATTAAAGACAATTATTCATATTCAAATATATCAGCCAGGCAGAAATATGGTTGGTTGGGTGGGTATAAGGTCATGTGGTTTTTAGCAAGTCATCTTCTGTTGGCAAAGAGACAAAGGGTGCGTCTGATAATTGACAGGTGATGTCATATTTGGTAAATGGCCGCTTACAGAGCGTTTTCATCCACAGCGCTTTGCAATGTTGCTCCTCACTCACACACCGATGGCAAGGTGCTCACCTGACCCACCGGTAGCAACTTAGGGTTCAGTGTCTTTTCCAAGGACACTTTGACACGTAGCCAGGAGGGACCGGAAATGGAACCGCTGACCCTGTGGTCCGTGGACAGCTGCCAACTGAGATACAGCTGCTTCTATTTAGTCAATAAGTAAGAGAAATGCATGTAAGAGGGGAGGCCCCAGATGTCTGGTTAATATCATCCAAACTCAGACCAAAAATGTAATTTCCTTTAATATGTACGTCTAACAGAGCCTGATGAAAACCACATGCTGAAGGTCCATGTTGGTGTAATAATAACAATATTGTTTGATAACATTTAGATTTAGGCATTTTATCCAATGCGACTTACAAGTGAGGTACAAGGCAGCAGAAATCTAAGTGAAGGAGAAAAAAAGCAACATCAAAGCAAAGTCCTGTCAGAAAAGTGTTCACAGTTCACGAGATGCAAGTGCGAGAAAGAGCAGAAAGGAAATGTTTTTGTTTGTTTTTGTTTTTTGTTTAGATAGAATAGATTATTATTATAATTATAACCTGCATGTGTTGCTGTCAGTTTGACGTTTTTAGTGTCTTTCTCCTCGTACATGCACATTGACAGCGGGTAATGTTGTAGCACAGTTTTATGAAGTGATGTAACTTTTTTTTTTTTTTTTTACAAATTATACAGATTCTGTTAGAGAACCTGGGATCAGCTTTTATTATGGACAAACCTACGTTCTAATGTCTCCTGTTCTGCCGTTAAAACGTTAGCGCTTAACGCCTGTAAATGTTGTTCGTTTTCATCAGAGTGCAAGCATCTGGACTTCCACAGTAACATTATCCATAAATTACGCTCAGAACTCTTCCAGCCTTTTATTTTTTTATTAATTTTATTGATGATAACTTGAAGTTGATCCGGAGCACAATAAAGGACAAATAACTGGATCTAATTGACAATTGAAAATATGAAATTATTATTTCTGTTTAGAAAGAATAAAAGTTGAGCCTATAGATATGGTTAGAATAATAAACACAAAGAGGATTATGGATGAACAGCTGTCTTCCATTAAAAGTCAGATGTTATATTAAAGTGAAACGTTGTCCTTCTTTGATGACATCTCCTGACACTTTGTTCATGATATGATTCCTTCATCTCTTAGTGGGGTTATGCACTTGAACTAAGCGAATGGGGGGAACTTGCTAGAACAGCGTGGGTTTAAAATGTAAAAAAAAAAACAAAAAACCCTTATGTGTCTGTTTTGAGTACATCATCCTCTGTCTCCTTTCTTTTTTTTGTTCTTTGCCAATTTCACACTTCTCTCTCTGCTGTGGTCCTTGTCACTGTGACCTCCAATTGGAGGCCGAGGAATATTTTAGAGAACCACATGGCTCCTCCAGTACACGTAACGTTTGCCTTTATATATAACTTTTATATTTTTTATATAACTTTTGGCAACAAGAACGTGACCCCTCACTGTCTAGTCTCATGTCCATCATTCCTCCATCCCAGAGGGGTGGTTTAACTTCAGTTACACGTTTCTACTTTTTCGAAACATCGTCTACACTTTCCCCCAACCCTCTTCTCCCCTTACTGCATTCTTCTATGTCTATGTGTGACAGTGATCCTTGGCCTGGAGCTGAATAGGACAGGAGATGTGCGGAGGGAAAAAAGAATGGGAAGAAAAGATATATAGAAGGAAGAAAAATGAGGCAAGGGGGAAGAGATAACAGGAGGAAAAGTGAGGTCAGAAAGGAAAGAGAAAACAGGTGAGACAAGGACAGAGAAAGAAGGAGGAGGAGGAGAAAAGCTTTTACTCGTGTCTGGATCAGATTTCTACTCAGTTTCACGGGTCGTCGCCTGACTTTTTACCCCAGTTTCACGCACACGAAGTACACACACTGACACAAAACAGTTTTAATGTTCACATACAAGTCGCAGACACACAAGCCCAACGTTTAAACGGAAAAAGCAAAGAAATAAAGGTCATAAGGAAGACAAAAAGAAAATACTTTTTTTTAAATAGTGAAAAAAAAACATGAAAACCTAATTAAAGCAACAAAAAAACAAAAAATGAATAAAAACTACAATTGGCACTTTCTTTTTATTTTAAAGAAGAAATTAAATACACTATAATATTCCAAAAGTTACAGTTCTCCTCCGTAGAAAATGTTGCGAGTAAGAAATGTCCTTCAGGGGCTCGAAATTCTCTTCTTCGCCTCAGTTGCTAAGTCAGTCTCATATTTACCTTCTGCACATACTCTAACTCATTCACTGCCGTCCTCTGTCACTTCACACGTAACATTTGATATGAAGAAAAACACTTGTTTGCTTACATATTTAATCACAGACCAAGGATCATATTCGTCTGCTGTTGTTTACATTAGCAACCACAAGCACAAATACTCGAAGCTTGAAAAACTCCCTCAGGCACATAACCGATATAGATTTTGTATAAACCCACACACAAACACAACCCTAGCTACCCACCCGTGCGAACATCTAAGAAGGATCTTCCACACTGTGGGTGTTTCTGGCTTCTGGGTCTGCATGTTCAAACACATGTCTCATCTCCCTCGACTACCTCACTTCTGCGACTTAACAAACCCAATGAGTGTTAAAATCAAGCTATTCGATTGAAGTTGAGCTCATATTCAGGATAGAGGACATGAATATAACAAGAAGGAAGAGGTCACAAGTCTGTTTTCTCCAAATCTACATCTAGTGCAAACACTGCAGGACACACACACTCATCAATGGCCGGACATTGGCCCCCAGCAGACCATTGGTGTGTGTGTGTCATGGCACTCGCATTCACACACACTGGCAACTTAGAGTCGGCATTTAACATAAGATCAAGCCCGAAACAACGAGGTGTATACGAACCATCCAAAACCTGCGTCCGCAGAAAACAAATCAATAAATGAGCGAACTGCCCCTGCAGATTATTTTGAGGAGGTCTAGTCTCATTGGGTCCCTATTCACAAAATATAATTTCCAAATGTGGCCAATTTAACAAATCACATTTCCTCAAAAAGCCACAACCCACAGTGGAAAAGCACAAGTTGTTAAATTTCTTTACTGCCTGAGTGGAGGGTGCAGTTAATTGCCACTAAATGCTGACATGGGTTTAGACATCTGGTGTGAGATGCTTTTGAAAATAAAAATGGAAATAGAGTATGGAAATATTTGTAAACTGTTAGTCCGCATGTGATCAGTGTGCACATTCATACAGTATCTTCATCCACCACCCTTACTCTTTAATGCACTTACATGAAATGTGTAAATGGTCTCCAGGCATGAAGTTCGTTAATGAAAATAACATAACTATGATAACTATGATGACACTGTAATTTCAGATGGAATTTTGGTTTAGATGCTTGATTGAGGTTCAAATGACAAAATGACAACACCTCGGAATGAGTGACAGCTGCTGGAGGGACGACTTTGACCAACAGAGTGCAGGAGGGCAAAGCTCGTAGCAGAAAAAGTGGACGTGCTTTGTCTCAGTTACCATCTCTCTCTTTCTCATTTGCACACGCACACAAACAGACTGTCTGTTGTAAAAGGGGGGGGGGGGGGGGGGGGGGGGGAGTCCATTAACCATGGATCACCAGTCTAAAGCATGAGACCACGCAGCAAGTCGCAGAAACAGGAGGGGCGAGGGCAGTTGGTGGAAGGGAGGAGCAAGAGGAGGAGGGTAATTCAAGGCCACGGGTTTAGTTTACCTGTCGTGGCAGCCAGACGGCAGGAGAGCTGCCTTAAGATCACTCTGCCAGATAGGAGAAGGGGGAGGAGGAAAGAAAGGGAGAGAGGGTTTTTATTTGTGTGTGTAAGAGTGTACAAGAGCACAAGAGAGTTGTCGGGTTAGATTGCCCAGTCTGATAAAGTCTGCAGTTCCCATATGGGAGTAGGAAGGTAACAGGTAACACTAGAATAAGTGGTCCTCCTGGAATAAATAAAGGCTTCTCTTCAGTGAAGAGGGAGGGTGAATCGGGACGGGAAGTGAAACGCTTTGAGAGCTGAAGTGAGCTGCTGAGTCAGCTTTTGGTTTGTTTTTTTTTAATTCAGAGCCGCAAAAAAAAAAATGTATATATAATAAAAATAAGAGACAAGATTCATGTTACAGATCAAATGAAGACTGAACGGCTCCTACTGATTATGCTTCCTGTCTTTAAAGACGAGCGAAGAATAATGCAGGATTTACTGTTCAATTTTATGGAATTATAGTGTAAGAAACCTCTGATGTCTCTCTGTCCATGGTTTTTCAGTAGTTATCCGATTTATGCCACGACTTGCTTGAAGTACTTGAAGACTCTTTTCTCTCCTTTAAAAGGCTTCTTTAAACGGGCTGTTTGGGATCTTCTGTGGAGTTTGTCTGTGGTGGTCTTACCAGAATGTCGTGTGGGGTAAAGCTTTAAAGTGTCGATGGCTGTAAAACTGACGTCGGGAGAGCATTGATGTAGGTGGCTGATAAATTGGCCACCTCCTCTTTTAAGTGATAGTAAGGGCAGTTTGATGAAATGTCTACCTTTACTCCTTTTTCAAAGGATCTGTCTTTTCTGGCCAGAATGTGGACACCGCTGTCTTCAGAGGGGTCCCTTCTAAAAAATGTCTCGCTTGTATCAAAAAAAAAAACAAAAAAAAACGTTGAAAGGCGAAACATGACTACCGTAAACATCCCAACATCTTCACAAACCTTACACAAGTCCAGCTAGGGACCTCATTTTTATTTATTATTAACACTGTCATCGTCTTTCTTGAGTAACTAAAAATCAGCAATCCTCATTCCAGAAGGGCCATTTGGAACAACTTTAAACCCATTTGATCTTCTGTTGTATGTTCTCTGGTAAAAAGAAAAATCACAGAACCTGTTTGGACTCGATCATTACTGGAAGGATACACACGTTTATCAACTAAATCTCTGGTGTGGACGGTGTCCCTGTCTTTTTCTAATGTAAAAATGTTTTCATAAGAGCAGCGTTCCATTCGTCATAGGTACGTGTAAAGCTCATTTTTAATGTATAATATACCCAGACAATAGATCACATCATCACGTCTAAGTTCCATTGTACACATATATTATTAAACACACTAGCACCTGCTATTTCAGACCAAACAGTTATTTCTGAAAAATAACATTAAGAGTCTTTTGTTAAGAAGATGGTTAAACAGGGATTTGAATTTTATTTTTTTCATTTAGTACAAATAAAATGACGTATTATTTATGGGTGGAATGATGTGATCCAAGACTGTTGGATGGTTCTACGGTTTGGTTGTTTAAACACAGGGCACCATGGTTGAGTGGTTAGCACTGCTGCCTCACAGTTACAAGGTCCAAATTTCTATTCCCCAGCTTGAACATTCGAACATTCTGTGTGGAGTTTTACATGTTCCCCTCATGCTTGCTTGGGTTTCTTCTGGTTTCCTCCCAGAGTCCAAAGACGTGCATGTGAGGTTTAATTGGTGACTCTTAATTATCTGTAGCTGTGTGTGAATGCTCGTCTGTCTGTATCTCTCTGTGTGTTGGCCCGGATATAGACTGGAGATCTGTTAGGGTGGACCCCGTCTCTCGCCCGGTGACAGCTGGGATGGGCTGAACAGGATAAGTGGCTGTAGATAATGGATTGATGGATGTTTAAACACTTTAAATAAATGCTACTAAAAAAGTAGCATCTGTTGTCAGAGAGAAGTGTTTACTAAACTGTCACCAGACTAAATTCATAGCATGTTAACATGAAACCCGTCTGGTTTAAAAAACACCCAACTTTTTATTACATTTGCTGACGCTGATGAGTCACGGCCAGGTTTTGTTCAGGTGAATTTCATCATTTGGCTTCTTCGGTTGCTTAACAATCAGATTGAAAGCTGATAACGGAATGAAAAACACTCATTTGTTATTTTGTGTTATGAAATTCGGTAATAAATCTTTTACCAAATGAGCCATGGCAGATTTTTGACAGTTAAAGCTGGAGTCAAGTGCACTGTTTTAACCAGCACAATGAGCAGCTGACGCCACGACTGACTTTTTCAGAGCCTCGACGAACTGATCACAACATGTGTTAAATGCTTGTAGTTTTTCTAACAAATCTTTTTTTTCACAGTGTAAATCCTGAATCCTGAAATCTAACCTAACATCCCATCTATCAAAAATCCATCATCTTAACCTCTCATTGAGTTTTGGGTTGTGGATCCTCGAGCTTCTCCTCGCTGTCAGTGGGCGAGAGCTGGGGTCCACCCTGGGCAGTGGGCCACACTGAGAAACATACACATTCAGAAATCCATTCACACTCATATTCACAAAAGTACAGGCAATTTAGAGTCACCAATTAACCTAACGTGCATGTCCTTGGACTGTGGGAGGAAACCGGAGTACCTAGAGAAAACAAACAAGAAAAGATCATGGTTTAAAAAAGATCATAAAGACAATCTATGTAGTGAGCACACAGAGCATGAAGCCATTTGAGGCAAACGTTTAATTTGACGCACTGAAACAGCAAAACTGAGTAAATCAAGAAAACGTATCCAAGGCATAACAACAGAGGAAGGGAAGCAGAGAGGTTAGCTTGTAAACTGCAGGAAGCGAGGGGCTGTAAAACCACCCCGTGTTCCAAACCCAAATTAACTCTATCAGCGCATACTGTAACTATACAGTGGCATGCATTCATACAAAGACACTGGGTCTGATTAAGTAACCACTATAAAGTACATGCTGAGAACAGGAGAAACATACAATAGAGAGGAAAAGGGTGTTGGCCTATAGAGACTTAGGTGGGAATTTAATGTGACAAAACAGTAGGCAATCAACAGTAGAGGTAAATGCAGACAGGAAGGGTGTAAAGCATGAGAACAAAGTGGGTTGTATAGCTTTGGTCCTTTAGGACAAGCAGACAGGGATTTATTAAACGTCCTCACCCACCAACCCGACAATAAGCAGTAATGTGCAGGCTTGGTCTTTGCTTCAAAGCTAAAACTGGAGACGTTCTGGGAATTAAAAGATGGGATTTAATCAAAACTTCAGTGATTGAAAAATTATCTTATCCTAAAAAAAAAATCTTATTAAATATTATTAATACATAAAAGCTCTGAAGCAAGACCATAGTTAGCATATTTTTAGTTTTCATTTGCTTAGACACTTGTGTCCACTCTGAAGTCACATTTTCAATACAGGTCACACACAGGCTGAAACAGAAGCTCACTGCTCAAAATGACAATTTCTTTTTGCAAAATGCTCTGACACTCACAAATCAATAAAAACGTGCAACCAAAGCTAATTCTCCCTTAAAAAAAGCACAACTTGTGACGTAATATTAGACTCTTTCAACGTATCACTATACAGTTTACGAGAAAATACCAAATAAATGTTTCAATTTACCACAGTGATTCTACTAGACACAACAAACGCTGTTAGTTTCAACGAAATTCATTTTACATTTAGTTAATTTGCTCCAATTTGCATCTACCAGACTTATACACAAAGCACCTGTGATTTTGTCCCACATTGGGGTGAGTGATCTTGGACATCTGTGCTCTGTTGCAGGTTGTGCCTGGGTTGGACATCGCCCTGAGGGGATGTGACAGTGTGATCTGTTGCCATTGTGCTGAAGAAGCTTTTAATAATGTATGGTTGTCAGTGCAGTGTGATGTAGCTTCAGTATGATGTAGTTTCCAAAAAAAAAACCCTGCTAATGTTATTGCTGGAGTGTGAAATCAGCCTAAAAACGCCTAACGAGTGCACAAATAATCAGAGTGAATCACCCTAAAACAAAGTAACAAGCCAGTTTGTGACACGAACACTTACTTAGCAACACCAGACAATAGCGTGGTCAGCAGCGTGTGGCTGAACTTTCCATGACCACTGTTCACATTAAACCTAATCTGAAGCCATCCAATCAAATATTTTAACATACATACATTTACAAGATATATGCTTATTTGCCGATTATTATTTTACACAGTGAACCTACGTCAGTAGTTTTCCCACGCAACTCTCTGGTTTCTCCACACAAAAACAGGAAGACGTCCCGAGCGTAGAGCTGGCAGTTCCTTGGCACATTGGCTCTGTGTGTTTTTCAGTGGTACAACCATGTGAGCAAAGTTGTGGACCTCTGGCAGCACACTGCTAAACTTTTTCCACAGTAATAATAATTCTCATTTACACATTTACAAAAAAGAACTTGAAGAGGTATTTTACCCAAAAGAAATTGTGCTCTATTCAATTTTTTTTGTGTTGCACTAGATAAGATGAAGCCAACCAACTTTTGTAGGCTTCCATTCAGAGCTTGGAATCTAACTGTACCAACTACAACCTAGTTTAAACACTGATTCTCATGAAGTGCTCGCTGAGGTGTTCAAATTCTGAAAACTCATGAATCCCTGTAACTACAGCACTTTGTACATTATCCCCTTAATTCAAATCACAACATTGGTGTCTTCAGACTGTGGGAATAATTATGTACTAAATCTACTCAGCAGCTAATAACCATAGTTTGTTTTGGTTTTGGTAATTATAATTTTGACCAGGGAAGTATAAGTCCAATCAAATCTCCCCGTTAAAAAATTAATCACCTCAGCAACATCTTTTCATGTAGATTTGATACATGTCAGTAGGGAAAAGTCAATTAAAAGCCAAATTTGAACTCTATACATAAAGTTGTTAATTTCTAATAATTACCCGTCTGAAATATTGCCAATATATATGGCAAGTTGTGCAAATAGGGAGTGTGACAGAAGCTAAATCAGAAGATTAGACCACTATGAAACCTATTTATCCTTAGAACCTCCAACTTACTATGAGCAAATGATAAAAGTGCTAAACACACCCTTTAGTGTAGCATTAGAGTTTCCATCAAACATTAGACAGAGACCAGGGTGAGCTGATGACAAAGCTAATTCAGGAGTAAAACTGGCATCAGCCTACGTCCAAGAAAGAAAACTTCAATTAGGTGGGAAAAGGAAGAGAGAAATGAACAAGCTTTCACTGTCAACTTGACTTTCTGACTCTGGTTCTCATGATATCTACACCAGGGGCAGGCTCACCGAGAGCAGGGGTATATCTCTTAGGGCAACACCCGAATTGTATTAGTGCTGAGACATTGTGGATGCATTTATCTCCTTTGAGCTGAATGATGTAAACAGCTGAATTATTAATCTACCAGTGCATTTCTCATTGTCACAAAGTGCTGCTGCTCTTCTTTTCTTAGAGATCACTTTTTAAAACATGGTTGGAAATATGATGTCATTTTTTGGGTCCCACTATTTTTTTTATATTATTTTAAAAGGAATTAACAAATGCAAAGTGAATGCGTGTTAAGCTAAAATATTTCCACCTGAGCTCTTTGTGACACCAGAACATAGAAAAACACGCAAGGATTTCTGATTAGATAGAAGGATCCAAAACAGTCCAAATCAGTGGAACCAGACTAAAATGGGAACGAGAGGAAGATGACGGTAAAAAAGAATATATAAAATAAAAAAATAGCATAAAATAGTAAATGGTAAATCTCAAATAGTAGAGAATTGCACCTGAAAACAGTTTGAGTCAACTTGCACAATATCATAAAATATGGTTCTCGGTAATTTTAGTACTTTATTACATGTCATTAAGTTCTCCATTACAAACTGAATGCACCACAGGCTCTGATAAATGATGAATATTAGAGAAAGAAAATTGCTATTGGTCGAAAGCAAACACTGCATTTGGACCGAAACAGGAAAAATACATGCACAGCTGAGACTTTGCAGTCTGACATTCTACAGATGCAGCCACCACAGGACTTGACAGTTCTTTTAGTGAGACCTGTTCTGTTTCAGCTTAAATCACACAAGCTTTTCTTATGTACAATTGCTACAATTTCTACGTGTTTTCTTGCACAAAAAGGGAGCTCAGCTTTAAAAAACCATGGAGATGACCAAATGTTAACTTTTTACTCAATGCAAATTTTTCTTTTTCTTTCTTTCTTTCTTTCTTTCTTTAGTGTGTGTGTGTGTGTGTGTACAAAAAAGGCTAATTTATTCCCAGCGTTCAGGACTCGTTCCTACAGTATTTTCTGGCTTGCACTGCCTCGTGCCAGAGAGATACAGGGGGTAGAGGACTTTCATTCCGTCTTTAACGTGCAATTATAGGGCGCACATGCTTTGCGAGTCCTAGCAGAACACTGAAATTAGACAAATTACGTAACTGACATCGAACTGAGCTTCCACATCGTGTTATTTGGGTTCTGGCTGGTGAAATTTCAGTGGAACTGCCAGTGCTGACAAACCCCTTCCTGCAACATTAACCCTGTCAGGAACACACACACTTAAATATTGCTGCTTTATCGCTGTATGAGCCCTATTGAACGTTGTTATACTTTCTTGCTAGTCACAATAGAGTAGGTGGTGAGTAGACTGTGGTCACAGTTATTTTAATTTGGGATCTGGTAATTATAATTACAGTAAAACAATTATAAACATACCTTCAGGTGCCAACTGTGTCTGTGTCTGTGTGTGTGTGTGTGTGTGTGTGTGTGTGCTTGCGTGCGGAATTCCTTCGCCTCATAACACACCTGGTGAGTAATTCGACAAGCATTTTCACTATGCTTTCATCGAGCCAGAATTTGTTCTTTGTGCCTCACGATCTGTCACTTTGTGTTTTCTGCAGTTTTGACTCGAGCTGATCTTTGGTGCTTTTTCACAGGAACTTTTCAACGGAGCTTATTTTCTTTGCACCATTCATTTGGACTCCAGGGGCCTCTAACCGCTGGCACCTTTAAAGACACAAGAAGTTCTCTCTCTATTTTTTTTTTTGTTGCCTTTTTCCCATCACCACTGAAAAGAGGAGGCTGGTCCTTTTATGTTCACCACTGACATCCCAGTGATGTTTGAGAGTTTTTGTGTGTATCTTTTCAAGCATTGTTTACTTTCTGTACATTTTCCAGCACCGCCCTGCTTCTTACTCAGAGCTTCCCTACAGCCTAACCTGGGCGTGAGCAGCTCATATTAAACACATCTTATGTAAAGGCTGCACAACTGTTCACACTGGTTCCATTTAAACTGCACATTCAAGTGAATAAAGTCAAGAGCGAGACACAATCAGCCATATAATCTTTCACTCATATGTTTAAGCATGTCAGTGGCATTCAACACTTCATTTGCATATTATTTCACTGGTCTTAATGTCGACATACTACATAAAGTATACTGCCTGCAACACCAAGACTTGTCCAATCATGTAACAGTAAATAGGCTCTAGACTAAGTAAATGATTCTTTACTTTCACTTTATAAACACACAACTTATTATGTGGACTGTGGAGAAACCGCAACTGAGTTAACATCTGATTTACTAACGCTGATACTCTTTTATCACACAACACACCCGAGAATTGTTTTCAGTTCTCTAGTTAAAGTCTCAAGCTTAGGTTAGCAATAAATAATATTTCAGCAATAAGAAGTTGATGACAGCGACACATCTCAAAAAAGTCGCGATAGATTTATGAAAGTGCTTTGTAAACGTGCAGGCAAGAGCCGAAAGACGAGAGGGATTTTTGTCTGAACACACGGAGCTGCTAAATGACGGAAAGTCAAATAAAGTGTCTTATTGCCACAGCATAACGCAACCTTTAAGCCTCAACAACAAGGGAAACTTTTGGTGGAATCACTTTTTAAAATTGTAATTTTTTTAAATTTAAAATTATAAATAGATTCGCTGAAAGATTGTAGCTGAAGCATTTAGGGTGAACACAGAGAGCATGATCAGCCACGAGCCAGTCTATGTCCCGTGAACTCCTCTTCTACATGTGGCTCTTCATAACATAAAGTAACTCTTCCTGATATTCTTTACTTACTCCAAAGATTTCAGTCTATATGGATTTCACACATGCTTAATACTTAGCTGAATACTGGGAAACACTGTATTCATGTTTAGTTGATGATACCTCCCCACACTGAGTACTCACTGGCTATAGACACCAGACAAGGAAAATACTACATGGACAGAGTAACATACACAGAGAGACATGCCGGGAACATGTCACACATATCCACAGGTACAGACAACTTTAAGCAAACATCTTAAAGAAACATTCTGCCACATTCCCGCTTTTAGCCCTTCGGCTTTACTGTGGATATCCAACCCATCCACACACACATATGCGTTTAAAAACTACACAATTGTCTACAACTACTGCTCTGACTAATGGGCTACTGCTCTGCTTATTTCGGTTATCTTGTCCTTTCTATCTGTAATCCAGGAGCCTGGCAAAGTAGAGCATCACTCTGGTTGTAGCTGAATGCTCTGTCAGCTCTGTTGATGAGGCAGAAACACTGAAACACTTACGGTACATGGACCTTAACGCGCAGCAGAACAGGTGTAGTTAACTTTTAGTGTATTGTTACTGTTGTTATTATTATTAATATTTCACTCCCTTTATGGGTTTCCATAGCAAATCAACCATTTCAATCTCGTTATTAAATGTTCACAGTCTCTCCTCTGAACATGTCCAAGCCACCTCAATCTGGACTCTCTTTATCTCTTTCCGGACTCTTCTCCTACCTGTCTCCCTGATCATCTATACTGTATGCAGCTTTCTATATACAATAGGGCCAGCTGGAAAGTTGGGGGGCCTGGTGGCTAAGTGGTAGAGCATTGGATTGGAATGCAGAAGGCATCAGGCTCAAATCCCAACCCACCAGGTGCGATCCTGCCCAGCCACCAAGGGCCACCCTGGTGCCCGGTCCCGAGCCTGGATAAACTGGGAGGGTTTCAGCAGGATACATGTGGGGGCCCTGAAGGGACTATCCCAAAGTCTTTGATCTTTAGTGCCAACAAGAAACCATCTGTAAAAGTCACTTAAGGACTTTGAAAACTAAAGGTTTTAACTTGCAGAATACTTGGTTGATAACAACAACAACAACAAAAAAAATCCTTCTAAATCCAGTTTTCAACACGGAATGGAGTAAATCAATAGTGCTGGTTAATGACATGGCTGTCGATAAAGTGCTTCCCTCTAAACTGTGGAACAAAGCAGACATTAAGCAGAAATATCTCATATCTGCTACGTCTAATATCAGATTTTACAGTGCTCTGATTTTATTGGCAGCTGTGTGGTATTTCTCAGCTGTTTACATGAAGCAGACTAGTCTACAGAAGCAGCCAGTGTAGACATTGCAGTTAACTGCTGCTGTGTTTTGGCTGAATTTTCCAAAGAGGAATTTGGTTTGGAAACCCTCGGTTTCACTCTTTCCAAGAGCCCGATGTTAGAGCTGCCTGATAACTGGCTGTTTCGGAGCAATTTTATGTTGTAATAAAGTAGTATTGACGGAGGATAAATGCACGGTGGGGCAACAAATGTGCAGAAGAAAGAAGAATTTATGCTTTACTCGCAGAGATGCTGATAAAGACGACAAAAAACAAAACAAAAACATTTGAATGGCAACTATTTTAGTCAGGTTATGTTAATGTGAGATCATTAAAGTTTAAAGCTGCCAGTGAATGAAATGAAAGAAATTGTAGCTGGAAATAAACATGCAGATCTGTTTTACATTAGTCAACTTTTATGAGCCTTTCATAGTGCGCAGTGATACACACTTAGCACTTTTTATAGTGATGAGTTCATCTTTTTCTGCTTATTGATTTGGCTGGTATGGTTGAATTTACTAAACGTTCCCCCAAGGATATGCAAACTTAGGATAAATTAAACCTTTTTTATGTAAAAACAAATAAAAGGAGGCTGTTGAGATAGTGTCTGCCAGTCTAACTAAAATCCAATAGATCTGACTTAGTGTAAAACATTTTCTTTGTAAATTACAGCTAAATCCATAAAGCAAATGAGACAGTGTGTTGTAAACTGCGATGTCTCTACAGTCATCTTTGCACTGCTACAGTATTAAATACTACTACTTGTATAGTACTGTGAAATGCTGCAACCTGTATCTGTTGAAGAGTTGTGCATTTTATTTTTCTTTAGCACCTAACTTAGACTTAGACAGTTGCAGTGTTTGTTTACGTATCTGGGTTAGGAAGTGCTCCATAAACTTGTAAAGGTATTTTTAAAAAGCTATAAAAATCGAGGTAATAATAGAATCTACAAGGTGGAGCAGACGTTGAACAAAGCCGTGGGAGTGGTGCTCCGAGTAAATAGACTGGAGTTATCCATCATCTCAAGTCACTTGACTGAACTGTACCAGCTCACTGACATCCTAAGTATTATTAAACAAATTACTGCGTCATTTCCTTCTTCAGATGAACACGTTGGCTGCCGTCCCATAAAGGTACAATAGTCAGTAATCTCAGGCCAACGCAGACTACACACACATAATCACCTGCAGGATCAGCTCTGCCAAAACAAAACTGATAATAAGGGTCAACAGAGGTCAATACGGGGTCATTCTGCAATGTAGCTACGTCCTGGAAATTATATTATAATTGTTAAGGGTCATGTGTAGCTTAAAAGTCTAATTTCTACTTTAAAATCCGGATCGTGACAGGAAGTCATCTTTGTCTCAGTATGACTTGCATCAATCTGTCAGTTTTTCTAAAGCGGCCGCATGTTCCGATACTCCGCCATTAGAAATCAGCCCACACAGAGGCCTGGAGTCACGCTATGTTAGCTAAAGTATCAAAACTTCATCGTTAAAACATTATATTTATGAGGTATGATTTACTGTTGGTAGTCAAGCAGCAGACAAACAAAAGCAACTACAGTATTAAAAGGTTAGTGTAAAAGTGGTCATTTCTGGGAACAACAAAGTTCTTTAAATGTACTTCAACAAAACAAAGCTTCACAGTGATCTGTTGCCAGATGCCAGTGAAAACTCAACTCTGTGTGGGAAAATAAATTGTAAATCAGTGGGAAAATAAATCAGTAAATTGCAATTTGGTTTTTATTAGACTATACCATGTAAAAGCACTGGTATGGTCATGTCATTATCTTACATTGAGGGTCCTGAACATATGTTGTAGAAAAAGCTTTGCCTTCATTTCCTAACATTTAGCTAAGTTGCCGATGCAAACGACACAGGAACAAAAAGCTGTGGGATTTTGTGCTCTCTGTTCATTGAGAGCGCTTATTCTCACTGCTTCAAGATGTAGGTACTTATGAAATATTCATGCCAATAATTCTCATCTTGAGAACTTTAGCAAACATTTTAGTTTAAGGACCTTTAGCATAGAACAATGAGTTATTAATAAAGCACATTTCCCCCAAAGCTTTACTGTTTTCAGTGTAATTGTGTGACTATTTCCAGCAGCTGGAAGTTGTTAGAAACCTATTTAACTGCATCAGCAGCTGATTTGACTGTTTTTGTTTTTCTGCTACCTAACAGGACGCCAGTACTGGATTTCTTACACTCGGTATGCTTAGATATAACGACGTTTTAGTTCCTCTTTCAGTGACGTGACCGTGACAGTGAAGGTCCAGCACATGCTAGTGCATTATAACATACTGCTGTGCCTGCTGGCAAGAAGTTCAGGATCCTATTTGACTTTCTAAGAGCCAAGGAAACACTGCACACTATATATTGTACAACAAACCTCGAACTGCCTAAAAGCAGATCAGTTATCAGTTAAATCTTTCAAAAAAACAAGACTCATCAGGATAAATAAAGTCATGAATTTGTTTCCTGTCAATTCTTTGCTCCTCTCACCGGGGTTTTGTTGCTGATGATTTGGCCAGCTGCTGCTTTCAGCTGGCATTTAACCCTCAGACCTGGACTCAAACTTTGCCCAGGCCGACCCCGGAGCTGCAATGGTGAAAAACAGTGCTTTCAGAGCGTGAGTGTTCATCTGTCAAAAACCGACTCAGCAGCATCTAAAGCTGTTTTCCCACCGTGTGTCTGCTTCTCCGTTGCTTCCTTTACTCTGATTTCAAAAAGTGCTGCCATACAAGAAAACAAATTAGCTTCTGAAGAGTTTCCACTTATAGTAAAAACGAGCCATGAACACACATGAAATGATGATAATGAATAATAAAACATTAGGATAAAAAAACATAAGGTTACGTTCAGGGAACAGAGAGTGAATATAGTAAATATCCATGACAACACATCATGCGTATTCACTTTCAACTATACTTAATGGCTTTTTTCTTAGTTTTGTCCTTCTCACGCTGTCCAACAAACACACACACATGCATACACACACAGCTGCTGAGTAATAGGAACAGATTTTCAGGGTCAGTAAATTGAAAGCAGGACCACTGATTTGCATGATCTGTAATCACTGTTGGCAGCTGTCCCTCTTGCCTTTAAATTGCTTTCATATGAAGTTATTCGCACATAGCAAGCCACACAGGAACAATAGGCTGGAAGGCTTCATGTTATTTTCAGCATAAAAAAAACCACTTTGCAATATCATGTGTTTCATGTTGAATTCTTGTAGCCCAACCCCATGACCCTGACCCTTACCACCGACACAGCTCTACGGCCTCTATTCACACTCATCAGCTCATCAGCCTTCTCATGTTCATTTCGTGGGTGTGTGCAACCACATGTTAGGATTTTGTGATCACTTACCTTCACTTAAAGTTTAGAACATTGTGATGTAATGACGGGTTGACAAATATGCGATGAAGCTCGAGGCTGAAACAATCTTTGTTTGGGGTTCAATGTAATTACTATCACATGCTTAAAGGACGCCTTCACTGATTAAGAACTTTTTTCTTTTGCTTTCAGTTTGGGTAGTACATGTACATAAATGTCATTAAACTTCCCTTTGACTTCCCTTTATAAAAATATCTCTCTACTTCTACCTGAAAATAGCCTCAGATGAAATCAATTATCAAATCAATCATTGCTCACATTACGGAGTTTGTAATCACGGTCAACCTGTTTTTCCAGAGCTTCTCCGTGTGATGTCACCTGAACTCCTGATGATGGAAAGCTCCTCCGGGTGATGTCAAATGTGACAAATTCTTTCTTTTGTTTATGTTTTTGAGGTTTTGTTGGAATTTGCAGTAGGTTTGAATGGAATCCCACTTTAAGACCACCTGCAGAAAGACATTGACGTCTTCCATTAGTTTATCTTTGGAAACTCCACTTTCTTTTTTAAATACGTATTATTGGTGCATTTAATGCTTCAGTGATCAAAACAAGGATCAATACAGATTGAAGCTGAGCACCCATCCAGAGGGACATCTAGGATCATTGGTCAGCACCTTAACTCGCAACAATCAATTCCTTCTTTGATTTTCATCCCTTCCACCTTAATCCACAGCTCAGCTCTCTGTCACAAAACTTTATTCTGTTTCACTCTCTACCTCTTTCTGTAATTTCCTCCTCTCCCTTTTTTGTTTTCCCAGGGGGCTGACCCTTCCTCCTCTTCCACATCTCTGATTCAGAACAAGAAACGCTTTAACCTCACACACACTCACACACATAGAGTAACCTCAGAGCAGTGTCTCAGGATCAATTACTGAATTAGCATCGCAGGCCAGAGTGCCAGGAACTGAATGGCATAGAGAACAACAGAGAGTTTTTTTGTTGTTAATCTCTCTTTCCCTTCCATTATCGTTTCCCTAGTGACTTCCCTCTCCATCATCACCCCTGGCTTCTACAGTACATGCAGCCTGCTCTTTGACAAAGGTGAGGATGAAAACTTTACAGCAGACAATTCGTAGTCTCGCAGCTAAATAATAAGTGCCATTTCAAAAGAGAAATTCATTTTCATAGTTATTTTTGTCAAGGATACAAGGAAGCCTTTCTTTCAAAACACAGAATTTCTATTTCAAAGACAAACATTAACAAACACACACTCTGTTTGTCCCGTAACTAGAGCCAAGTGATTTTTGGACTGTAACATGAACCAATTCCACTTTAATGTATAGCATCCAGCCCCTGTGTGTGTGTGTGTGTGTGTGTGTGTGTGTGTGTGTGTGTGTGTGTGTGTGTGTGTGTGTGTGTGTGTCTGAGAGAGAGAGAGAGAGAGAGACTTTATTACGAGTATATACCTCAGGAACATGTTAGATAAGTGACTGAAAAACATAACTGAAGCATTTGTACTGTAGACACACATTAAATTTAAGGCCTGTGTGATTCATCAAGCCATTTTATAGTTGTCATGACAGTTTTTTCTCAACCCCCCCCCACAAAAAAAAACATTTTTGGGACACATTGATGTGGAAACTTAAAAACTGACAACTCACAGTGTGTTTGTGTGTCAGACATAATTCTGTCGAGCCTTCACTGCATGTTTTATCATTGTTTTAAATGGTTCTCCGATGCATATCTTGTTTTTCCAGACGTACCTGCCTATTTCCCCCTTAAAAATTTCCTGACTTAAAACTGTTGCCAGAGGTTGAACTTTGGATTAAAGATGAGGGGGTTAAGATTTTCAGCATGCAATCATGCACGCACACACATATTACCCTGAGTTAGAGTGGCAAGCTAAAAGCAGTTGGCAAGGATGCGATGAGGCCAAGTTTTGACAAGTCTCTCTCCATCTCACACACGCTATTTTCTGCCTCACTCTTTTCCTTTGCTCATCCATCTCTCCCTCTGTCGTCCCCTCCTCTATTT
This sequence comes from Channa argus, assembly GCF_033026475.1. Taxonomy (NCBI): domain Eukaryota; kingdom Metazoa; phylum Chordata; class Actinopteri; order Anabantiformes; family Channidae; genus Channa; species Channa argus. Next base: position 14,958,840 of record NC_090217.1, on the reverse strand, counting down.
TCAGACTCTCTCCTCCCATCCCCTCTTATCCCAGACATGTTGGCAGCATTTTTTCCCACTCAAACGGACAGACACACAACATGAATTATTTCCATGGTCCTGTCCTGCATGATAAGGCCGAAAGCAAGGAATTAGGACAGAAAAGTCACTTCATACGCTCTGTCTCACAGCTAGAATCTTGTCCTTTAAGTTTGGAGCTGAAGGAAATGAAGAGTAAATGCATGGACACCTTCATTTGCACTACATTACATCTTATTTTCTTAATCCACTCAGTCTACTCGTTGTTGTTTGTTTTGTATGAGTTTATGTCGAAATGAATATCTAACACAAAATGCTTTATAATGGTTTGTATTTATCACTGCTTTTAACATTTTTATATTAGGAGCTCTGAAGGTTAGGGTAAGCTTGACATCTTCAAGGAGCCCATACATTTATTAGAGGCCTTAGTCTAACCATGTACTAAAGTTGTCATTTAGTTTCGTTTGCTAGAGAAGATACGTACTGTAGCATTGAGCACACGTGCACCGAATCTGTCATTATAAATATTCAGCAAATGCGGTGAATGAAATCTCAGTATGCTCAATTTTTCATGGCAATGACTGCTCTTCTGTGCAACAACACTTTGGTTTTGAGAAATTCCCTGTGCAGCCCATCAAGGCAGGAGTGGACAGAAAGAGACGAGTCAGCATGTGTGAGTAGGGACGAGCGATGAAGGATGAGAGATAATGGAGACAAAGTGAGGTGTTGGGGCGGCTGGCAGACACCAATGTCAGAACCTTGTCTGATGGGAAAATGATGGATCGAGAGAGAAAACAAGAGTGGCTTTGGCTTACACTTGGCCTCAATCGGCTTTCACTGCATTTCTCTTCTTTTGTCGGCTGTGAAGCTTGTGTGAGAAGTGTCTGGATTTGTCTGTCAGGTCCTTTGAGTTTTGATTTTCACCCAGTGAGCTTTGACGTTTTGTAATAGATAAATCTGTTTGCCATCCCTCTTTGAGCCCAGTGCTTCTGCAAGCCCCATGATGAGAGACAGTGGATCTGATTCCAGTTCACCAAGAGGAGAAGTGTCAGTGATGTCAACACACTAATTTAATTTACTGTAAGAACAGCAGCGGACTAAGAAAATATTATGTTACCTTTGTATAATCCTTTCACTACCCACGCTTTTATTTGCTACTAAAGATTGTAAGAGACAGTTAAAGGATTTGGATTACAACAGTTTAGCTGTCAGTGGTTTTAATTTTCACAGTTTTACTATTAATTGTGCATTTGTTACATTAAAGAAGCAAAGTAAACTTTCACTAGATTACACTTTTTTCTCATGTGCTTGGACATGTGTCCACTATGACGTCACATTTTCAAATCAGTTAGCACACAGACTGAAACAGAAGCTCACTGTCCAAAGCAACACAAAACTGCTCTTACAGACAAAAAGACATTAAAAAATGCAACAAAACATCAATTCAATTCAATTCAACTTTTTTTATATAGCGCCAATTCACAACAAAGTCGTCTCAAGGCACTTTACAGAATAAAGTCAAGACTATAAAGATTTTTAGAGAGAACCCAACAATTTCCCCTTGAGCAAGTCCTAGGCAACAGTGGGGAGCAAAAAACCCCTTTAACGGAAGAAACCAGGCTCAGGGTGGGCGGCCATCTGCCATGACGGGTTGGGGTGGGGCACTTTTGCACAACCTTATACATTAAACATATACAGTAATGGTAAATTCTTACTTTCTGGAAATGCTATAATGGAAATTAAAGTGTTTTATGTTGTGATTTTGGTGGTGAATCACCTGTTTCCCACACTTGTTGTGTTGAACTTCATAACCAAGCTGCTGCTGTTTAGAATCGAAACCAGACACTTGGTAGTGGAGGTGGGGGAGAATATTAAACCCAAAGTATTTCATTCGTCCAGTCTTAATTTCATGGCATCTATGGAATAAAACATCAATATCTTCAATGAAGCAGTCGTGGGAAAAACTGTATTTTAGTCACGGGAACCCTAAAATCATACCCACACACCCTCCACAGCCACTGCAGATGTTCTCCTGCAATAAGCGTGTATGCCAGTAGCTGTTCTGGATCTGTTTTACAGGGGAAAATGACTAATTCCCATTTCCCAGGAGAGAAATATTGGCTCAGTATGCATATAAAGAACAAGTGGGGGGACCAAGAGCTAAACTTAGTCTTAATACATTAGACAAAGTCATCTGGAATCCACATCAAAATATTGCTGACATAACGCAGCCGAACTGTTTTGAGTGTTCCATAACCAAATACAGCAATAATCATGCCACATTTGATAAATGTTAGAGTTATGGATTCAAACTCTTGAGTCTTTCTCAACTGTATCTGGATGCAGTTACCCTGGTTCCCCCCTGTCGGCTGTGAGCAAATCTACATTTTTTGACATATGGGAAAATGAATATCTTGGCTGGGATTACCTCTTAAATTCTTTCCCATGTAGATGATTGGAGCCATGCTACTGGTTCCTAGCTCAACATCCTGATGCCAATGGAGTGTGCTGCTGATTTATGTAAGGATGATTTATGTAAGGATTTTTACTCCCAGATATTTCCAGGAGCTACAGTGGCGCTTGATAGTAGAAAATATTTCAGCTAACCCCATCTGAAGAATCAAAAATAAACATCAGGTTTTAGTGTGAGTCCCATGGAATTTAAAGCTGGTTTCTAGAGCTGCATTGCAGTAAGGCACATATTGACACACATACTGTTTTTTGGAGGAAAAATCATAACAAGTTCAGCCAAAGGGTGGAAGGTAGCACAAAGTCAGCTAATCCAATTTTGCAGTGTTATAAAATAAAAAAAAAAGACTAAAAAACCTAATTAATCCTTAAACCTAGTACTGTAAAGGTGATGTGCTTTTACCCTTCTGCTTTCTGCTTCTGCTACCCTTCTCTTCACATTTCAGCCATCAGACAGCCTTGAATTTGTCTTGCAACTCAACTAATTTTCAACTTGCTTTCTCTACTTCTAACTAAAAAAAAAATCCTCCAGATGACAGGGGTGTTTCATCATTAGGATCTGGAGGAGCCTTTGAAAAGTAGATTGACCCTGATAACAAACTTCATAGTACAAGCAATGAGATGACATCATCTGAACAGAAAATCACTTGGAGGCATTTTTTTTTTAGCTAGAAAAAGAGGATTATTTTAACATTGGGAACTTAGAGGAAGGTTTAAGGGCATTCATTTACATGTACTACCCAAACTAGATCCAAGAAAAGCAAGTTCTTTATCTTATATTGACCTTTATTGACTTTATCTCACTCTTGCTCGAAAGGAAAAATGTTGCACTTCTGTTACTAGTACTGCTAAGAGCTAAGGGTACAACATTTTGAATAAGTTACAATGGTCTATATTCTGTTCTCCAGCTCCTCTGGCAGGATCTCAAGGCATCAAGATGTATAATCTCTTCAGCATGTTCAGCTTGTCTGATGCCTCTTTCCAGCTGGATATTTCCAGAAGACGTGCGATGGTCTCCAAACCCCCTCGAATGCCTCTTTCTACAGGAAGTAGCAGTGGCTGTACTCTATGTGCCCGCAGGATGTTCGAACCTTGTGCCCAGTCAACTTACAGAGCAAACAAAGTTGAACGTAGGTGAGGGTTGGAATATTTATTGACGGGTCTTGTAACAAACCTAAATTATAAATAAGCTATGACACATGAGTAATACAATCTGAAGGTGGTTTTAGATAATGGGAAAAGTAGAGAGACAAACTAATGAAGTCACAGCAAAAAACAAATAAGTTGGATTCAGTCCCAGGCCAGTGGGAGAACATGTGGCTCTGGACCACTGCACTGTTTCTGGGAACAAATGTATGCAATAGTCAGGAGTGTTCGCATCTGCTTTTGAGTAGAACTAGCAGATTTTCAGATCAAAGATAGCCCCCTCAACATCAGAATCCATGCACATGTTCAAGACAGCCTCCATGCTTCTCAAATACCTGCTCTGTGACCTTTAGCAAGGGCGTAGGTTGGGTATCAACACCCCTCCCCAGTTTTTAGATGTTTGTCCAGGGTGCCGAGATTTATCTTCAGTGGATGTCCTTGGTCTACACGCCTTAGTTGTCCGATCAGCTTAAAACTACAATACTGTCACGATTTCTGAGACCATCAGCCTAAACTTGAAAAAGGCAACGGTAAGGCTCACATTGGTCAAAAAGCAACAGCCTGTAGTTAAAATAGAAGGCTGAAAACCACACAAGACTGTTTTATCTTCACTCAACTAATTTAAACAGGGAATCTACACCTGCCTTAACTCCATGTTCTGGTCTCCTCACATCCCAGATATTTACAGACAGTCGTGAAAAGAAGAGGAGATGCTACACAAAATTTAACATCACCCTGTTCCAACTTTTTTGAGATGTGTTGCTGTCATGAAATTCAAAATGAGCTAAAACACGTTGCTTTAACACACTACACTGCACTTCCCAAATCCCACTAAACACAACGTGTACAGTATCAGGACAAACAAAAAAGAGCCTTTCACACCTAAAAATGTGGTGACGTCAACAACCCTAAAATTGCAGGCAAATCGTAACAGCCCTTCTGTTAAGCTCTTGTGTGTTGACTTGTTTGGTGTTAATTTGTTCATACCAAAAGTGCCGTTGTTCTGTGACAAACTGGTAATAAAAGAGGCCTAAGACCGACTTTTTTTAATGCTTCCGGCCAGTCCAGTTCCTGTTATGTGACTAAGTTTTTAATAGAGAAGCTCTTTCATGTGCCAGTAGAGAGAAAAGCATTGAGATTAGTAAGGATCAAGCTTTTCCAGTGACACAGAGGTGATTTCATATTCAGGAGACAGCTGCACACTATGAAGTGTCCTGGTAGCTCAATGGGTAGAGCAGCAAGATGGGATGCAAAAGTCTGCAGGATCAAACTTTCTCCTCCAGGTACTCGCACAATCCAAAGACATGCACGTTAGATTAACTGGGGACTCTACATGTGTCTGTCTGTGTATGTCTCTCTGTGTCGGCCCTGAGATAAACTGAGGACATGTTCAGCGTGAACCCTGCCTCTCGCCCAGTGACAGCTGAGATAGACCCCAGCCCCCTATGACAATGAACAGGACAAATGGTTACAGAAAATAGATGGATTACCATTCATTTTTAGTCATGTGACCTGATAAATATACATTCATTGGCCAGTTTATTAGGTACGTCTTTTCAGAACGCTTTTTGTGGCAGAGATTCATTAAAGGTGCTGGAACTATTCTTAAGAGATGTCGATCCATATTGACATGATGTCAATATGCAGTTGCTGCAGACTTGTGGGCTGCACATGCATGGTACAAATCTTTAGACTGGATGCACCCGTGGAATAGTTTGGCCAAGAGGACATGTGATGGGGTGGTGCCCTTCTTGGCTATAGGAAGAAGTATACGAGAAGTGGATATTCGGTGGAGATTAACAATGATATGTATTGTATTATATGATTCAACGTGTGTCATATTAAATATTATGTTTAAATGAGTTTAAATTGCCTGTGGTCAAGTTGTTAAAATTGAAAGATGTCTGTTAAATTCACACACGGCAGCAGAACATCATAACTATAAAGAACTAAAGAAGCTGTAAAGTTGAGGGGGATTAATTTTAAGCTTAACTACAAACTGTAAAAGATGTAAAAGAAAGGTTGTGATGCCTTATTGTGATTGTGGGTTAAAGGTGTTAGTGTGTGAGCAGGTAAAGTGTAACGTCCAACCAGCTCAAACACAACCTAGTGAAGTGGACACTGCTGGGTGCCCAGAGTGGTTTGACCCTCAGATTCTCTCAGAAGCTCAGCAGTGTTTGTAGTATTTACATGGTATCTGTTCACAAAAATCCTACAGGAGCAACTGCACCTGGTACCTGTATTAACAAGTTAATTATGAAACTCAGTGATTACAATCTACTCGTTACATCCCACATTTTTCACCAACTACTCAAGTACTTAAACCTTATAACTTGTATAAAATATTAGTCCCTAGCACACACAAACACATTTTCACCAACCAGAGGCAAAGTTTAACACCAGTGTAGAAGCCACTCAATGTTCTGCTTTATTAATTACAAAAATGTTCTGTACTCAGCAGAAACAATAGGGCTGTACTGTTGAGCTGTTACAATAAGACTCTGTTACCAACCCTTAGTGGAACCTCGTGAGCAGCATACCTCCGAATTTCATAACAGTTGCAGTAAAACTGTTTGTGGACATCACGGGAGGTCCTTAAATCTACAGCATAATTGGTTAAGTTCACAATAATAACGACTGTTCTGTAGTTTTTTTACATAATCGGGTTTTTAAAACAATCCGTCTACTTCAAAGCACGAGTCTAGAGAAAAGAGCTAGGAAATTAAAGTCTAGTGGCAGCCAGCAAATGAGCAGGTTTACAAATGAAGCTGGGTTTACACTGACACTGGTACAACACCAGTAGTAATATATATCATCTGTGGTCTTGATGCACTTTCACTGTAATAACATAACTGAAGTCAAAGAATATTTTAAACAGGAACAGGTGAGTGGGCCTCCTGTCATAAATTGCACATGGGACTCTGTATAAATAGTAGTAATACCTGAAGAAAACAAATTGTCGTATGGCTACTTTATAGTACAATATACTGCATTTGAGGTGAGTGTTAGAAAAGCTCATTGAAAAAACCAAATCTGCCAGTTTCTCAGCAGTTTATAAGGTGCAGGTAGAAATTTGATTATACATTGGAGCGAGGGACTATGGAAAGAAAATAGAATAAGCTCAGGTTATTATGATGATGGTATTTGGTATTAAAATATAAAAAATTTAAATATAAAAATACGTGGTGTGAGCAAATGTTTCTGTCGCAGTGTTTTTTGCAGCGACCTAATGTCGGGTCAAAGGCCTTAACACCTACTCAGGGATCATTCTGGGCACCTCGACTGCTAGTTCCTAAAAGATGAATGTGTCTTAATCCTCACTTAGCATGTTAACAAATGTGTTTTTCATCACCCCCACCTTCACACGAAGCCTCACAAATCATTTTGGTGCCTGTGGTGTGTCTGGCTGACATTAATGAAGTTAGTTAGGTGTTATGTAATCACAAAACTACAATAAGAAGTCTCTTTCATAACACACGCAGGCCATAGTGCTGGCCCTAGGCTGCGGTCCCAATAAAAGGCCATTTAAGTAGAAAAAAATATTTCTGGGGTCATCAGATAGCAGGCTGATTCCACTTATCTATAAACAGCAGTAAGCACACACACGATTCTGCTGAATCAGACTGATTGTGATTCATTCTGATAGACATGTAGCGGTTCTACACATCTCCACACAGCTGCTAGCACAGATGTAGACGTAGGAGTGTAGAAGTTAAGCTGCCTTTTTTCTCTCACCGATCACATGGATCTAAGGCGGTAGAAGCAGAAAAGAGAAGGTGGTTTCTGTTCTTCTCATGTTCCTTTTCATTATTCCTGTGGATGACAAAATACAAACTTTTGCACAATTAGTATTTAATCATAACCATGGTAAAACCAAGCAAAACATTGGAACAGATACTGAAAGTCATTTGAAACAAAATTACAAAAACAACAAAATACTGTTTTTTTTTAAGGTGAGCTATCAAAAAAATGTTTGGCAAAAATATGGTGTTTAAGGCCAAATCGACGTCGGATCACAAGTGAACGGTTACAGAAAATAGATGGATTTCCAGTCATGTGACCTAATAAATATACATTCATTTGGCCAGTTTATTAGGTACGCCTTGCTTGCCATTAGAACATATTTCGTGGCATAGATTCATTAAAGGTGCTGCAACTATTCTTAAGAGATGTTGATCCATCTTTACATGGTGTCATTATGCAGTTGCTGCAGATTTTTGGGCTGCACATCCATGATACAAACTCTGTCTGGCTGTTAAGCTGCTAAATGCTCCACTGTGTTCACCTGGTAGTCGCTAAGTATGTCCGGGTGGGTTTTGTCTGGGGTTTTTTTAGAACTGGAGACCAGTTTGATAAGATAAATGAGAGGGAACCAACAAACGAGTCTCCCGAGGACATAAAGGGAAGTCCTTTAAGCCGTGTATCTCTCTCCCTCCCTTTGACGGCAGTTCTCTATTTTAAGATGGTTTATGGTGTTTTTGTACTAAAAATATTTAATAAAAACAAAATAAAAATGTTTAGTAGTGCAGGAGGCAGGAGATGAGCTGTTATTTGAGCGTTGTCATGATGCAGTATGTCGCAGGTCGGATCACATTCTCTCTACAAATGAACCATTGGTGATTCGTGTGTTCACACCTGTGCAAACGAACAATTATGCAGAGTTTGAATTATTCGGACATATCTATGAAGGTTTGAAGTTCAGAAACATCCTCAGAGAGAGTCTGATTTTATTGCAATTTTAAATGTCCACATAATGAAGCATAAAAACTACGGACCAAACTGGTCAGTCTTCGGACTGTGGGAGGAAACCACGCTAGCATGAGGAGATCAGGCAAACTCCACACAGACAGCCAGGATTCAAACCAGGGACCTTCTAGCTGTGGGGCAGCACCGCTAACCCCTCTACTAGTGTGCTGCCTCCTCCCTACGCCGTGTTCACAGACAATGTTGTTTTAGGGTTTTTGCAACCTTCTAACACTGTATCTTGATTTGTTTTCGTTTGTTTTTTTTTTCTTTCTAGAATTTATATTGGCAGACACTGAACAATCCTCTAGATGGAAGACCCTATGCCCCCTAAAGCACTTTTTTTCATTCAAGTCCATCCACTGAAAATGCAGTGACCAGACAAATCTCACATTTGCCCACAAGGCACACATTTTGGTATCTTTGCTAATATCTCATAACCATGAAATGACAATTTCATGGATGGTCACACTGTTAAACAAAAAAAAATAGCAAAGTCAAATCCTGCTTCAGTGATAAAGAGCTGACAGCTTTTAAATTTAATCTGAGGGCTGCTTTGCATACATCCATATAAATGCAAACGGTCCACATTGGAATAGAGAGAGGATGAGGTGTGGGACAGTGTCCCAATAATGGGTCACATCGTCCATCATCCTGCCATTGCTGTGGCGATACGCATGATATTTGGATAATAATCCACCGGAAAGTAGAGATGAGTGTTAATCACTGGTCTTTTGACAGCACTCACAGATTACACAAACAAAAACTAATGTGCATCTGCTTATTCCATATTCTTACATTCTTCCGAATCATATTTTATGGGCTGTATTGTAACCACTAATCAAATAACTTGCAAAAGGTGTCAAGACCCTTACAAAACACAGTCATGAGCTGTAACTTTTGAAGAAGCTGAAATCCTAAATGTCAGACTCTTCCCAACAACAAAAACTCCTAACTTTCAGTCTCTTATTATAGACATAAATGATAACTGTTCTCCACAGCTGTCTGACAAGTAAGAGCCAGCATCCTGCCAATTTACAAAGGCACAGCTGTCCCACAGAGGCTAAACATCTTAGCTGTTTTTTCCTGTGGGTAAATGCAGGCATAATCCAGGAGTCCTAATCTAGCAGAAGGGTGGCAGAGTGAGCTGTTAATCCTTCCACAACATCCTCATCATGGAAGCCCCCGCCATCACGGCTCCCCCCCCCCCCACCTCTTGTCTCCTCTGGAGTGAACGCATCTGTTTGGGCTTTAGCAAAATCGCACTACTCTCATAAAGCGGGTTTGTGGAAAACTGGGCAGTGAAGGGGAGCAGGGGGACAGGAATAGAGTGTGAAGAGGGCAGAGGAAACAGCAGCTCAAATGGATGTAGACAGGTTTAAAATCAGATCTGTTTAAAATCTCAAGTGCGGATTATTGGGCCTTTTCATCAGCTGAAGAGCACACATTCATTCATAAAGTGGTTTGCACCACAATATCCTCTAGCATTTGTCCCACTGGAAGCCTCCCCAACATGACGTCAAAGCATCTGGACCATGTGCGTCGTTGTTCCCCATCGTAAAGAAAAGCACGGTTGGATTTTTGAAGCTAGAACTCTTTATAATTTCTGTATATCAGAATTCTTATGCTAAACATGAGATCGTTGTCGTTTATTCACAGTAAATGAAATGAGGATCACTCAGTCCCGGAGCCGGCCGAGATCACAAACAAGCTGGGTGATCTTCCAAAATGTCTGCGATGAAGTGGTCACATTTTTCAGTGGCCACAGGACATGCGGAGAACACAGTTACATAACGAAGGTTGATTTGGTAATAAGGAGTGTGCTTTGGAATGCAGATCGAGGGTTGGTGGTTTTATTGGCCGATGAAGAAAAGTCTTATGGTTGGACTTTCCAAATTGCTTTTAGGTGTGGGAGATATTACAGTGGTGCTATTTAGGACCCAGCCTTGGTCCAAGGGAATAGTTGCAGAGAAAAGACAGACTTTTTTGGTTTGGGGATTTCCAATTTACTTTTAAGAAATTTTTATCAAACACAGACTCTGTCTCCTGTTTACTACAACGTTAAAACATGTTATTAAAACCGCAGTTATGTAGAAATCATAAATCTCATAAGTGTTTCACTTCACAACCAAACTTAACCTGCTTTTGTCCTAGAAGTCAATTCACCGGTTCGCACTAACTACTGTAGAAAGGCGTTTCCTTGTTGTTTAAATGTAATTATCCTGCAAATTTTAGAATAAAAAAATAAAAAAAATACAACTGATGCTGAGGATACAACCTGCAGCCGCACGTGTGCCCTGTGCCGCAGTAAACAGCTTTGTGTGGCTGATGCTGCACTGTGCCAGTCTACTTTTCCCATGACCACCATGCGAAACTGACACACTCGAGATGAAGCTTTAGGGTCTAAACAACAATTTATCCACTCTGGCTCACACTATATCACAAAAATCGTTTCACATCATGTGAACACCGCAGCCTTCGACCTCTCGGATCAAAGCAAACAAACTACTAACAAAGGTGATGAGTTTCTATGACCTTTTCCCGTTATGGTGTGCTTCTTTCTTTATTTAACTTCTGTCATGTCCAAAAATTTCACATTGTGTTGCTATTCCTGAAGTGCTTTATTTACTGCTCCATTATGCTAAAGGCTCAGTTATGGAAAATGTCTTTTTTTGGTTTGTACACGCACACAGACAAATAATGAAGATAAGAGATAGTGCTTGATTTTCCCAAATCTGTTTGTTTCCCTGTCCTTGGAACTAATGTGAGGAAGAGTGAAGGGACGAGACTTCTTCAACTATTTCTGCTGGAAGTTGTTCAAGTATTTCTCAGCGATTACTACTGAACGGGACTCCGAGTCATTTCACTTAGGAATTTGCCCGGAGTATTCAACTGTTAATGAGACTGTTTTTAAAAAAAAAATATTTAAGATTAAATGAAGGCACCAAATCGGCTGTCAAGACAGATACATGCACACACTGGATAATCAAGCGTATTTACTGTCACACTGTATATTCTCATGCTGTGTTCTCACCCGCAGGAACAGCGTGATCTCGAACTCTAATCAAATAAGCACAGTCTGTCTGGATGTGGCTAATGAAGAGGAAGAAGACAGGAGAATGAAGGAGAGTGCCGATTATCAAACAACAACATTTGGTTTAACTTGAACTCCAAACTGATAACGGTGGAGATTTTGCATGTATTGTAAAAAGCAGGTTTCCTGTTCAGGCAGCTAAACCCTAATCTTTGAGGTCAGTGGTAGAAAAGCACGGCCTGTGTGCTGAATCAAACCTCTAACAAACCCCATTTCATCCTGGGACTTTTCTCTCTCTCTCCCCTGGCTGTCACTGCCTCACTTTCCAGATGTTCCGAATATGGGTCTCTGTCCTCCAGACAGACAGGTTTTGGTCCCCTTGTTTTCTCACGTGCCCTCTCTCCCCGTCGGTGTTTGTTTCCTTTTCCAGATGAATGATGCGCTTGGCTCCTGGCTCTCGTGGGTTTGAATCTGTCTTCATGGTGGATACACGGTTGTGTGGCTCAGGTCTGTTTGGCAGAATCTGAAAGTTGCTCAACCTCTTCCTCAATCATTGTCGTCATATACAGTATACATGTGTCACCTGATGGTCTAGAATGTAGCTCTACTACATCAGCCTGTCCTTGATGAGGATCACTCTTCTGCTTTACAAAGTTCATGAGGGAAATGATGGCCAGTAAAAAGCAACAATATCCAGGTTTGAGTTAGTAAGGTGTTGCCTCTCTCTTTCTATCTACAGCTGTTCTCTTAGCTCGAGGGTCCCTGGTTGGAGTCCTGGCTGTTGTGTGTTGAGTGTGCATGTTTTCTTTGTGCTTACAGGGTTTTCGTCAGTGTGGTCCTGTATGCTTGTCAGCCGTGAGACAGAGGTGTCTGAGGTGTACCATGCATGGCTCCAAAGCCCCTTTGGTTGTGCACAGTTTCAGAAATGAATATAACCCAGAAACCCAGAAACACACAAGGCCGTGTGTGCACATTTGCTGGTTAAGATCAAGGCTTAACACGATCAGTGGTTTAGATAATGGATGGATGGTTATCACAGCTGGTTAGCTTAGCTTTGCACAAAGACAAAGTAAGTAAATGTGGCAGCACCTCTAAAGCTCCTAATAAACCGAAACAAATGACACTGATTAATCTTAATTCTAACAAGAAACATATTTTCATGTGTTTCTTTAAACATTAACCATAAGTTACCATCTAAAAACATGAAGACCTTCTGTACCACAGTGACTGTGCAGTATTTATCATTACAAAACATTAGTGTCAGACGCTGTAGAGGCCCCTCCATTCCCAGCAGCATGTGTACATATAAAACGTTGATTTAAGCAGTACGATTCCGAGGGACCTATCGTGCTTTTTCTCTGTGTTGTGATCCAAGACAGGTTACACAAATTCTCAGGGTTACATCAACAAACGTGATACTCAGGATAGAAGACTTTACAGTAAGCGGTGACAGGTTTATAATCAGTCATAAAATTTAAAGTCCTGTCCCGATGTGAAGGCCTCCCGTTACAGGAACATGACGTACAGTAATTAGTAGTTAAAAGGTGAAAGGTCACAGCCATAGCACTATGCCTACAGTTACATTACATTAAATCATTACATTAAACAACGGTGACTATAAAATGAGACTTAAGCCTACAGAAAGAAGAAATTCTGAATCCATATTATATTGAAGTGTTTTATAATTTGTCCAGCCTATTAAAAAACAATAAAACAAATATTGACGAAACAAAGACAGTGATAAAAGAGAATAAATGCAAAAGATCAAGATGGGTTTTAGTTTGTATTTAAAAACCCTGTTCTAAAGGCTTCCTTGTCCTTTTATTTTGAAATGAACTCTTTTGAATTTTGAATGCAAATAATGCATTTTTTACTCCACTACAAAACTAGCAATAGATATTAACCCATTAAGAAATTATAATCCAGTATAATATTCTAAAATGCACCATTCAGCATAATGAGTTAGATGACTTTTGGTATTTTTACTTGAGGCAAGAGTATGCAGATTTCTTTCTGACCACAAACCGAAGGGTTTCTCCTGACTTTGTGGCAAACTGTCCTTGATGTGCTTGTAAATGGGCAACTGTGAAGCAACATTGTAAAGCGCTTTGGATAAAAGCACTGTATAAGCAGACAATTTAACCAATATTGTTGGAAATATAAAACTGGTGCTACTGAAGCCACCTGTGACCCACATGCTCACTGAACAACAGCTTTGCAGTAAGAGACCAGTTACTTTTGTTTGGCACTGAGCTAAGGCAGAGAAAACTGTAGTTGTGACATTACAGTAGGACGACATGGAGAATGGGCTCTTAAATAGCCTGGTTGAAATGTTGACAAGCTGTTATTTATCTCCTGGCTTCAAACAATGATGTGAGTAGCAGCTGTGAGTAGCAGATACAAGCTGACATTTATTCACCATCAAAATATTTACTGGTTGCTGGATTATTATTAAAACTGTAGTGTATATGAAAATCACAAACATTTGCATCTTCGTGTGTGTGTGTGAATGCAGCTCATTGGCCTCATGACGCTGACATCAGAACTAGGAGACAGAGTTCTCAGGAACTAGGAAATGTACAGGCCGACGTCCAGCCACTTTTGTTTCTGTTTTAGTCTTTATGACACTTCGCTGTCCCACAGACGGGTTCTCACAACATTAGAAATTAGAGTCTGTGCTCTAATGTTAGCAAGAATAGAAAGCACTTGTGTTGTCCTGACAGGCAGAACAGTGGGTCTGACACTACACCCTGTAATTATTCTCCTGAAAATGAACCTCTTGAAGCTGCCACATTGATTTAAAGTTTGCTAATAGAAGTTTAAGTAGCTCTGGAAAAATGTGTTATTACAACTTTTTTAAACATGAGATTTTCTGATGCCACTTTGATCAACGGCCCTTCAGGGGTCCCCACAGCGGGAATGTGTTCTGCAGGTGGATTTGGCTTTGAGGTTTTTTTTGTTTTTGTATATCAAGCCAGATGCCTTTTCTGCCACAACCCTCGCTCTGGAACGGCACCAAGGTGGCCCTTGGTGGCTGGGTGGGGCCACACCTGTTAGGGGGGGGGGATTTGAGCCTGCGGCCTTCTGCTTCCCGACCCAATGCTCTACCACTAAGCCACCAGGCCCCCAGCTTCTGATCCCACTATGAGTGTTATGAATTGAAGTTTATTCAGTTGAGACAACAAACCAGGCATCAGCCCATGTCTGTTCGTCTGTTTTCAGCTGTTTTGGTGCCAAATGTTAACATTTGAAACATCCAGTGATTGAATCTCTATGGTTTTAATCAAGCTATCTAACATGTGAAAGTATTTTGTATTAATTAATATTTCAGACTCGATAACATAATGATTACATGTTGCATGACCAAGTAATAACATTTGATACGTTGTCACCTCTGTTGTGCAATTCTTACAGAGATTAACTTTATTAGTACTTATTTTACTTTATTATTTTACTATATTAATACTTTATGCTATAACTAGATATACCTAAATGTGAAAATGGACCATGCTCAAATTCTCAGCCCTATAGCACCATCTAGTGCCACTAAAATGTGTTTAGTCTTGCAATTCCTTTAATGTGGAGTCCAGTTTTCACTGTCCTTTAATTCTATAGTTGATTTCTATTATTTTATAAGAAAAATATTTGGCTATTCAATTTTCCACTTTGTTTACCAGTAAACTGTGTCGTGTACAGTGGGTTTCTACAAGCATATTTTTCTAATCTTTCATATTCCAGATTTTGAAACAAGCCTTTTTGTGCACACGTTGCTGGTTAATCAAATCTAACAAAAGTCACACTGAAATGCATTCTGCTTATTTTTTAATATATGGCAAATTTGTTATTAAAAACATTGGCTATATGAGTAAACTGACTTATCAGAAGTTTCCTTTGTGTAAGGTATATTTTGAACGGGTTTGTTGCTATTGATTTAATTAAGTCTTCTGATCAGTTCATGTTTAGACATCGTTTAGTTAAAAAAAACACAGACCAATACACACTGAGGAAGTAATGTTAAGTGTCCAGCAGGTGGCATGATTGTAGAAAAGTTGCACAAAGATGAGCAGGTCAACTGAGTTCAAAGACTCCAGAATAGCCATCATCTCAAGCAAAATGCTGGGAGAAAAATCAGGGAACAGGTGAAAACAATCAGGGCTGAAATAAGGGGGAAATAAGAGTGAAGGGTAGAAAGTGATGGGAGAGGGTGCAGGTATGGGAATTGACAAAGGGTATGGGTGTGTGAGTGGTAGTGTAGATTGGTGCAAGAAAGGCCAAAGTGTAAAGGTGAGAAGAGTCCAGTGTCAGATCCATGACACAAGGTTTTACATAAAGATAAGATTTCATATTTTCTTCTCATACTGTAAGTGACAAGCCCAGTGTCACTATCAAAGAGATAAATTTACTTAGACAACAACACATACAACTTGCTGGTGAGTGTATGTGTAACCATGGTGACTGCAGTACTGAAGGCACAAGTGGTACTCATGGTAAACTGGGGGCTGTGACCCCCAAACTTGGAATAACACCAACGCCCTCCCAGTCATCAGGTGACCTGCTGGCATGATAAGCTGGCCAAAAGAGTAGATAGAGGGCGCTGACATCAAGGCAAGGAAGCTCCTTGCAATGCATGGAGCCTTTCACTCCAAATCCAGCATCTTGAGACTGTACACTAAGCGGAAGGAAGGAGGCAGAGGATTAGTGAGCGTCAGAGCCACTATCCAGGATGTAACAACAAAGATCCATGATGGCCCCATGTGCTTAGTGCATACCTCAGGCAGCAGAAACCCCTCTACTTTATATATTTTTCTCTTAAAAGTACAATTGTTGTTTGCATTGGTTCATGTTTTCGTGCAGTTGCTGTTTCTTCTCTTTCCTGATGAGGGCGCACATTCCCTTAAAATCACAAACATAAAGTAACTGGAAACCCTGATTTTTTTTTTTTTCTTTCTTCCTGTCACATATCACATGAGTATCTGACTCACTCATCTACATGGTCAGTGAAGATGAGTCATGTTGGGAATCATTCCAAAATATTACATTCGTAGTTTTGCATTTGAATCTCAACGAATGGGAGGAAAAGATTTCACTCCAGATTAAACGGCATTATGAATTTAACCGGACACCTTGATCATAACACAAACAGACTCGTAGTCCGCGACAGACAGCTTAACCTCTGCTCTAGACACACACACCCACGCACTGTAACAAATGACTGGGGCGACAGATAAAATGTGCACCTTCACCCATTGTTCAGTCAGTTTGCACAATAGACAGTGTGATTGTGTAAACCTGCAGCAGGTTTACTGTGCTTCTTCTCATCCAGCTGTGATGCAGCTGCATCACAGTACATCCAACTGTCTCATCACTGTACTACAATAATCATATAATAATTTCACTGCTTTACTAGTTGAGTAAGAGAATCAATGCTAGTAGTTGTTTAAACATTTGGTTTACATTCATTTTCTAATATTTAATGAATTTATAAGCTGAGTTTTCACGCTTACTTGAAATAATTGTTCCATTCAAAGTCAGGGAAATGTTAATTTGTTAGTGTTATCGTCCTCTTACCAAAAGATACATTTTACATTTTAAGCTGACCTAACACTAACAATTTGAAGTCTCCATTTTCCCCATAATTAGTGCCAAGTTACACACCCGTAGGTGCGAATGTGGGTTTGATTGGTTGTCTCAGATAAAGGATGGATCGATGGACATTCATGACAAGATTCAGGTATTGCTGCTATTCAAGGAATAGTTCATTACAGTGTAAAATCCCTGTTTTTATTTCAGTTTTTTAATGAATGACCAAGTGATATTAAAGCGGCTTTGTCAGACTCACTGTCACCATTGTTTGCTTCATGTTTACCATACAAACAAGGAAGAGGTTTCAACATTTTATCACATTTCCTCTAAGTCTTGGCAGGAAAGAAAAGAGTTTGTAAAAAACCCCTGGAACTAGTGGGAATTTTACAACCTGTAAGAAATGAACAAGTGGCAGCTGAAACTATCAAAATGTAGAAGTGGAGCAGGTGGATTTCCCTGTTTTTGTATCAGTTACCTACTGTATGAGTGGAGACAGTGAACACAGGTCACTTAACAACCATATTTATGGCTCAACGATCACTTTACACACACCAACAGACAATCATCCCACATCCTCACACCGGACTAACCACCATGTCGCACATAACAAAGAGGAATATCACAGGTTTGAGGTGCAGTCAGTGACAGACTCCACACTTGTCTTTGTCTCCGGCTCCCTCGCAGACAGAGTTATGAAACGTTCAAATACACAAAACAATGCAATGCCAAAAACATTCGAAGACGGAGGCCACGTTCATTGATCCAATGGAAGATTTTGTTTGAAATTCATATCAATAATCAAACGTACTGTAATAATTAGTATTCAATAATACAACATGTCAATTACAATTCAACTGCTCTGAACTGTGGGGGAGTGGGAGGTGTGGTTTTTTTGATGCTGATGAACTGTTGTCTGTCTGTGATGTGTGACTTCAGCCAGGAGAGAGCGGTACTGGTGATGTTGAGTGAGTATTGAAGCCACGTGAAATACAGATGTGAGAGAAGAGTGGTGCGGCCGGTGCTGTCACGGGCCGCAGTGAGGTCAAACAACTGGTCATTGGTGACTTTGGTGAAGGGCTGTTTCTGCACTGCGCTGTGGGCAAAATCCAGACACAAATGGTCATGACAGACTGATGAAGATGAGATAGGTTGTAAATTGTGAAGCACAGCACATTTACGGTATTTCTGAAAGAAAAGGCAGGTTCCAGATTGGTTCAGATGTTGCTGATGGTCGACAGGCACAAAGACACACAGACACACAAACATACCAATTCTAACCAATAGAATTCAAACTATAAAAATAAACTTGTGCAAGAGAGAAAGCAAAAGTAAAGGCAAAGATCTACTCAGAAACTACACAAAAAACAATTTTTTAAACAGTGTTAGTAAGTCACATAAAAACTCTGGCATTAAGATCGAGCATTACTGCTGTGTGGTTAACCACATGCTAATCATTGGAGTAAGCTGCCAAGGCGTTGGCCCTCACAGATGTTCAAATTCCTCCACAAGCACATTTGGTAAAAGTGTGTAGGTGGTAACAGTGAAATTACATCATATTAGAGACTAACAATCAGGATGTGACAGAGAAAACCAAAGTGAAAGTGATTATATTTGCAAACTATGCAGATCTCAATAGAGTCCTATTAGAAATTAATGTATTGCCTGTATTTAAGAACATTAAAGAACTGGTTCCAGCATGGATCAAATGTTTGCTTGATTTATATGCTCACCTCTAATGCACATGTTGTACTTAAACCAATGGAGCAGGCAGCTAAGAGCCGACTGGGACATAATGTTCAGTATATCTCAGTGTACCTGCTCTCACATGATGCTTTGATGAATTAAGGAAACTGTTAACTGCAGAATCAAAGACCTGCAACAAAGGAAAAACTGAAACTACTTCATTAACTTCATATATGATGAAACACTTTTGCGTAGATATGAAACTTTATTAAATAAAATTCAAAATGACTTGCATGGTTGAGATGCTATGGCTGAGAAATGCACATTGAAAGCATGTTTGTGAAGGAGCCCACATAAAGTTATTAGAGCTTTTATTATTATATTATTAGAACCTTATTCAACTTTTTGTGGTTGCGCAACTCTCGGTGGAAACTTTGTGTCTCTTAACTGAGCTGTTTCAAAAAAGAAGTATGAGCAATAACTAACAGAGGCCCTGGCTCCCAGGGTCTGAGGCCTACACATGGTAGGTCCATTCAGTACGAACAGGGGGCCTGTGAAGTGGATTTACATCCCCATGATGGGACATTTACATGTCCCATCAGTTTACTTTATGTATTTTGTGCACTCTAGTGACTGAAACAAACCCATAGTCTACAATTTTAAATGGTTCAAAAAGCATAAAAAAATCCTGTCAACCCATTTGAAATAAACAATTACCCTGAAAGTTTAGATTAGTGAGTTATAAGAGGAAAAAAACTGAGTGTGAGCTTAGAATTTCCAAATAATTTACATTTGCAGAAGTGACATGTTGCAGCAACACTGGGAAGGTGGTGACGCAACTAGAGAAATGCACTGTACAGTGAGAATCATAACTTATTTCAGCATCAAAAGGATTTGATTACATTTCTTCGTTGCAAACAGTTATATATTTGCTCACAAGTGCTTCCTCAAAAATAATGGTGCATTGTACTTCAGCACAATACGGTTCCTTTGTAATAAATCACACTGATTTGGAACTTTGTATCACTGACGCAGGCAGTGCTAACAAACTGGAGGTCAAGTTGAGAATCAGGTATTGTGGTGTCAGACATGAGAAAATCAATTTTACAGATTAGTGTTTAGGACAAACAAGTCTCACAATGGAACATTTCTGATCCCGATGCTCCAAGTCATAGCTCTGCGAGCATCCACTGACCTCTCAATGATCCTTCGGGGGAAAAGTTCAAATTTGAATTAATTATTCAACCCTGAGTTCAAGCTATTCAAAATGTGTGGACAGGTGTTTTCACACGGTAGCATTCACCTGTCCACACTCAAGAAAAGAACTCAAGAAAGGCAAGAAGCCTTGTAGCAGGTCAGCCTGAAGGTGGGTTTGTTTGTTTGTTTGTTTGTGACGCACTGTGGGTGTTTCCCACGTTCAGTGATTAATTCTTGCCAGGCAAAGGGTGCAGCTTCATGGAGGCCTGTGAGCACGTTTGGCAATTGCTCTTTCCCCATGTTATTACAGCAATTCTGAAATCTAGAAGCTGATTGCAGTCCTTCAAAGCTTCCCTCGTGTCACAAGATCGAAAGAGGTAGAGTATTAGAAATATGATTTCAACAAATGGAGGTAAACAATCCGTCATCTAAATTGTCTGAAATTTCTATATGATTGAAAATAGAATTAGGATACGCTCAGCGTGTCATGTTACCATGTTAGTTTGATCTACGCGGTCAACAATTGTATATATGCACGTCATGTGAGCAATGTCACTATCAGCCACCACTGAATGGTGAGATATCCGAAGCATCCTTGTCTGTAGTAAATGTGACATAATGTAGAAATACAGTGGATTTTGCAATGAGAGAAAACATCTTGTGTTTGAAATTGTTAGTCACTGTTGTTTAGTCATGGTTGTTACACTTGTCAATGTTATTTCTGCTGTAAGAAATGTAAACTATTTATTTTGTATATGTATTTTTCGTGCCAAACACAAAAGACATGCAGTGTGTGATATTCAATAATGACGTGCTGAGCCCACTACCATGGGGGGGAGCAGGTATCTAGTCTCCACAGCCATGGTACTGATAACAGCCACGGAATGAGGTGATAACATCCTAAGCTGGTGTCGGGATCAAGTGACCCCTCGTCTAACAGCATGACTGCTCCAGAAGCTGAGTGATTTATTTTTATATTTTCCTCAGTCCTAAACACACACACACACTCACACAAACACAAACACACAAAACAATAGCTGGAGGCCACTAGGAATCGATGAACTCTTGATGCACCGAGGAAATGTCTGGGTCACCAATGAAGGCAAATTCAATTCATTCCAGTGTTTTTCCTTTTCACTGAGCACACAGTATGTTCCTCTCCAAACACAAGTCCCTGCCCACATTCAGTCTGCACGCACGTTGACCCACAGGCTGGACAATTCAATGATCCTCCTTGGCAACATTTCCAGCACCTTTCTTTATAGCGTTTCGTGACAAGAAGTGAAAACAAGGGGAAGCCTGGAACCATCCTGATTTGCCTCCGAGACACCATCAGTACATACACACATATTTGTAATGTGTGATCAGGGCTCCAGGGAACATTCCAAAGGTGAATCATTGGATAATGGTCAAGGTTAAGACTCGGCTAAAATGTAAAAGGTGATCAATATTTCATATAAATGACACAGACAAATATTGGCTAACTGTGGAATGTTTGCCATTTGACCACCATTGTACTTTTAGTAAAGCAAACATCCCCTTTTTTGGTTTCCCCACTGCACGTTTGGAAGCAGCAGGAGGTGCTCTGGACACAGTTTGCTCACTCTTAGTCACACTGCCATAATTGATATGGGTCCAATATTCTCTCTGAGGTGCTGGTGGTGGCTTGGTTACTGGCCCCGAGTCTGTTTCCAACACCACCGATTTGCCAAATGGAACCTGAATATCATGTCCCACAGTCGACACAGAGCAAATAGCAAACTCACTCTTTTTCTGGCTTATAGACTTACAGCACTAA
This sequence comes from Channa argus, assembly GCF_033026475.1. Classification (NCBI taxonomy): domain Eukaryota; kingdom Metazoa; phylum Chordata; class Actinopteri; order Anabantiformes; family Channidae; genus Channa; species Channa argus. The sequence continues at coordinate 14,937,169 of NC_090217.1, read as the reverse complement.
GACACTAAGGGAACAAGTAGCACAAGAAATTATGTTCAGCTTCTGCACTGATCACCACTGTTTGACTAGCAGTGGGTCACGTTACACCATGTAGTTGTAAATTGAATGAAACCACTCAATCAAAACTACAGCAGCTATTTTCAGCCTGTAGGCTCTGTTACACTTCCTTCAGACTAACTGCACAGCACCAGACAGACGCAGACGCCATTTTTCTGTGATTAGGAGTTCACATTATGTCATCTGGGTGAGTTTCGCAAAAGCCGATTGACCATGATTACAACCTCCATAGTGTGAGCAACAAGACAATTTGAACTGAAGGTTCCTCACTTGATCCTCGCTTATGAGAAAAAGCTTTGCAAATTACACACAGGACACTTATGTCACATAGGAGCTATGATTCCAACTTGTAAATAGTGTTCATATCAATTCATCATTACAAAAAAAGTTTCTTAAAGCTTTAATAGTTCCAGTCGTGCACTTAGTAAATGGAAGCACCTGAAAACAAGCTAATATGAATGTGTTACATCAAACCACTTCTTTTTGTTTGTTTTGGGGGTGTTTTTGTCCTTTTGTCTTATCCTGTGAGTTCAGTGTCGCCACAGTGGATCATTGTCTGCGTGTTGATTTGGCACAGTTTTTACGCCGGATGCCCTTCCTGACGCAACCCTCCCCAATTTCTACCGGGCTTTACCCGACACTGCCCAGCTGGGGAGGGGAATGGGCTGTTAGGAATTCAGTGTTCAGTGTATCGAACCACTGACCCTGTGGTCCGTGGACGACTGGCTTACCGACTGAGCTACAGCCTCCCCCGTGTTACATCAAACCACTAATCAGTATAACTAAACACAATTTTATTTTACATATGGAATTGTGAGATTGTGAGATTATAGTAAGTAGAAGCTCATAAAGTCTTTTAATGTCTCTTAATCACACACTGCTTAGGGCATAGGTGTAAAGCTGCAGCGTGTGTGTGTGTGTGTGTGTGTGTGTGTGTGTGTGTGTGTGTGTGTGTGTGTGTGTGTGTGCTGCAAAGTCTCTACACTCCGTAGAGATGTTATGAATGACTCCACACAATGATGCTTAAAAGAACCGAGGTTATTTCCGTTACTGAGAAATGAGTGTGTGTGCATATGCCCATTATTGACCTCCACATTAGGACCCTGCATGTTTTTATCCGCCTTTACCGCTGCCCCCTGCTCCACAGCAAAGGCAACAGATGCATCAGCATGTGGCTGCCAAACTGTTTCATCACTGCTGCTTTTTAGTTCCCTCCCCATGAGTGGCATTACACCACCCAGCAGTATTTCTTCCCCCTCCCTCTCTTTCTCTGTCTTGTTGAGCCTACGTGAGCCTCCACACATCACTCTCTGGCATGAATAAAACATGTAAAGGGTGGAGGAAAACGAGGAGGGGAAAGATGAAGAGCCAAGTTGGAGGAGGAGGGACGAGAGCAGGGTGTGTACAGGTGGACGTGACTTTGCTCATGCTGAGTCACTGGCCATTTTGTCTCCTGTCCATCCTCCCAGCTTCCTCGGGTTTCATCTTTCTCCTAATCACTTTCCTCCTTTCCTTTCACCCTTTCGCTCCTCCTCATTTCCTCTACCATCTTTTTCTGTCATGTGCATCCAGCCTCTCCCTGTATTTTTTTTTCTATACTTTCTTTCTTCCTCTTCTTTACTTCCCAATCTTCTCTTCGGTCTCTTCCTCTTTGTTCCCTCTCCTGTCCCTCCTAATGTTGGCATGTCTGCAGCCTGAGACAATCCTATTAGCCTGCATTCAGAAAGCAAGGCAAAGTTGTAACGTCAAAACCCCTAATTCACTTGCAGCAATCGCTGTTCGTTTTTAGACCTGAGTGTCAACAGACAATGAGAAGTCACACACACTGTGAAGGTTTCTGTCGCATTAGCTTATTTCACTGCAGATGGATGGTGGATGCCAACTTTATTACCAGACTCTGTACCTGCAAGCAGTGGAAGTCTGCAAGTTCTCTTGACAGATAGCAATGATGAAAAAAACGAATCAGTTACAAGCTCATTACATTCACTAAAAATGAAACAGTATTTTCTTTATTACTTCCAGTTAAACACATTGCTCCACCCAGTTCTAAAGCCTGGAGCGTTTTCTCTGTCCAATTCATTTCAGCTTCTGAGTAATAAGTAACACACAACCTGGTTTCAAATGCAGCCGGGGACCTTTGTCGCCTTATGCCTTTAATATATTTCCTGTTGCTGATCACCACTGCAAAGGTACAACTTTCAAATGTGCATCTCTGTTTAGTAAAGGCTTCACTTCAGCGTGAAGTGTTGCTATGTTTATTTGAGCATGAAATATATATATTACAATATGTATTATCGTGTGTTTTTCCTTTGCATCTGTTTGCAACTGTGTCATGTTTCACCCTGCCTTCTATCAGAAGACAGCGCAAGAGAAGACTGTCATCAACAAAGTATGGGGATTGATGCACTGAATCATGTAACTAAGAGAGAAAAAATAGAATATGAGTAATTGGTGAGCTGAGTATCTATCCTTGAGGGGAAGCTGAAAACAGTAACAGTAACAGTAGAGAGAAGTGAGCTTAGCTTCCTTAATTTTGTTGTGACTTCCTGTTTTCTAGTTACTAGTCTTAGTCTCCTCTTTACGTCACACACCGGACATTGTACACCACCACAGGTCTCTGCAGTCCTTCAGGTCTCAACACACACAGACTGTGCAAGAAGAAAAACCCAATTTAAAACATAAACATTCAAAAAACATTCAAAAAAAGTGCATTTTTAAGTGCATGGGACATTTTAAAGCTATTTTTTGATGACTTCACCAATTTGAAACGTGCTCTCTATGGCTTTAGTTTAGTGTAAATGTACAATAATGCTTTCAAACATAAATTATGCACAACAGCACAAAAAGCATTAGCATGAGTCACTACAGTAAGACAGTTGGTGTGATGGTGATGGAACTATGCAGGGGATCACGTAAAAGGGCTTTTATTTCAGCGCCAGTGTAATCAGGGATAACACATGGTCTATTTAATCTGCCCTGCTCCATTCAAGGTCTACTGAATGACTTAACCTCTCCATTCAGCGCAAAATCTCCCCATCAATGGCTTCTGCACAAAGAAAAAGAGATGAGTTTTCACTGCGCTGCACGAATAATGGAGGTAATGCATTCTTTACAAAACAGAAACAAAAAAACACAAGGTCAACTTGAGCATGTGTATATTCTTATTTAGAGTAATGCGCTGCTTCATACACCTATATCATTACTATGTGAAACATTAGAGTTTCGCTAACTAGCTGATGCAACCTCGATGTGGTCCAGCTATCAGCTGAGCTGATGCAGCGTCATGTGCTTAAAGGCAATAATGATGTGAAGCGACCAAGATTAAATCCTAACTTTGCATGAGGAGATAAACTACAAGTACAGAAATGTACTATAACTCTGGTTTCCTTGTGCCCTTACAAATTTAAATTTATAAAGACTGTACTGTCTATTGTTTCAGCCTGGACCGGCCTGTTGGTAAGCAGCAGAGTCTCAGGAGGAGAGCTTGGAAGTTTTGTTGAACATGAGCTTTGAAGAGTTTGAACTGCCAGTTGCTGGTGGGAATGTCTGATGATGCTGTGCCTCATTGGTTAATGGGCTTGGTCAGCAAAGCCTCTGTAAACACATGATTACTAATATTAAACACTTGTTTGTATGCATACGTCATATCGTCACAGCTCAGGTCACTGCAGCACCCTTCATCAACACCACGTCATATTTTACAAACGTTCTAAGATAAATGTGGATATTGTTACAGTCACATACAGTAACGAGGTCAGTGTTCAGTGCATTTAGCTTTAAGTCACTGCTTCAACCACTAATTAGGAACCACTGGTACTTTGAACTCTCTTGTCTTGTGTTTTCATGAATGAAAGTAGTGCACATTTGTGCATTAAACTAGTAATCATGGTTGAAATAGCTAAAAACAGCATGACAAAATTAGATACCTACTAAATAATAGCCGGTGTGTTTCATGTGGTGAACAGGGTGATCAACAGGTGTCAGAACACACAGTGCCTGGCATCTTTCTGATTATGGGGCTGCAAAGCCACAGACCGGTCAGAGAGAGCATGCTGACCTCTGTGCACCACGACATTAATACCACTTAGTGATATTAATAGTGTGGCTGATTGCTGTATGCTTTGTATGCAATGAGTACTTGTAGACCAGATTATTCCGAGCTCGAATGGGACGGGGACACGTGACCAGCCAAATTGAAAAGAGCTAAGCAGGTAGAGGAAGACACGCTGCTGAGTCATGACAAAGGAGCAAACAAATGTGGAGCGTGAGAGACGTGATGCCCTGGTTGGGGATCAGCCTGATGAGCGTACATCTGTAAATGTCACCAAACATTTGTTTTGCATTCTAAGCACAGATGCTCGAGTTGAAGTAAGATACAAGGTCATAGACTGATCTCTATTAACCAACTAGGCCAGTGTCCATTCAAGGTATTTAGATACCTCTAACCTGGCTGATTGGGAACGCACACAATCCTTCGTCAGCACAGAATTAGGCAGCTATTTGTGGAGCCGCTGGCTTAGCGTTGCGTGTAAGCACCAAGCCCATGTAGCATTCATATGCCTGACACAGCAACTCGACTCTCCCACACACACACACCCACACACACTCCAGTGTACCTACTTGTACTAACACCAGGCCACAAACACGTCTACTTTAAGCTGTAATTGCCATTTAAGCCAGAGGCAATTAAAGTAATTAGGCACTTTTCATCAAGGTTCCACGTTAGAGTACAATAAAGGTAAAAAAGGAACTCAAATAATGGTGTGTGACGCAAGAACCGTGCACATTCGCAATAAAGCGACTTGCATAAGTAAAGTAGTCCAATGTCGGCACAAACAATATGCAAAGTTAGAATGCAAAGTGGATTTTACAGTTCGGTGACAAGTTGACTCCTGAAAATGGAAAAGGTTTTACTTACCAAAACAGAATTAATTGAGAATAGGGTTAAGACTTGGTTTTAGGGGTTAAGGTTGGAATAAGGTTTAGATTAAGGTAAGTGGGTAGGAAGTGCATCATGCCAGTGAGTGTTCTCACAACGGTAGAAAGACAAACATGTTTGTGGGTGAGTGAGTGAGAGAGTGAGTAAGTGAGTGAGTGAGGCGGAGCATTAAAGTGGGGAACCTGACTGCAGTCACATAGCCACTCTGCCCACAGAATGACCAGACTGAGCCAAGACACTCGTCTGTCCATGATTCAGACTTGAGGAAATACCACATTCGAGTGTGTGCTGTGAGTGTGTGTTAATGAAGGAGTAGGTGGGAGACAGACAGCACAGACCACTGCGTAAAGCACAAATCACTTTGTGTCAGTTACCAAGAAGCATTAAAATGTCCAAACTATTTTGAACCAGATGCAGATGCTTGACGAAAGCTCAGCTGGTGGAGAAGAAGAAATACACTAAACTAAAAAGTTGTCCTTTTTGCACTCAGTACATGGGTCTGCAAAAAAACTCAAATGATTTTTCTGTTGGTGGGCATGGCAGCAACTCAACTCACAGCCAAATGTTTCCCCTTTGGAAAAAGTTTTACAAGGCAGGAAGCAATAAAAGTATCAGGTAATTTACTTAGGGAAAGTGGTAGAAACGCCGCATGAGACTAATTCACTTTAATGCCCACGGGTGAATTTAAAGCAGCTGCTTGTGTGTGTTCTATAACGACAAGGATTTTGTGTTAACTGTGCTTCACAAACAGGATACGTTGCACAAATGGAAGAAATAATATTAGAACCATTTTAGCACTGAGAAAAAATATTATGCTGAATGCACTATAACATTCAGCATTTTTAGGTGAATTTATTAATACATGTAACATGACTCACGTTTGCTTCGTCAGGCAGCACTGGCAGCTGTGTAATTATTCATCCTAATTCAAACCAGTATTACATGCAACAGTACCGGCAATGATAAACCCTGGTACAGACATGTAACACAACATCAGGCAACAGTTTCCAAGCTCCTCCATTTTAGGCAACATCAAGGCAAATTTTAACTGTGTGTCTTGGCTTGAACTGGTTTATAAAAAGCTACTGGAAAAGCTCAAATGCAGCCAACAATTTGTACTTTACTTTGCAAAAACTGTAAAGCTCTAAACTTTTTAAGATTTAAGAAGCTTTATCGACATGAGACTCTCATGCTATTCACAGTGGAACATAAAGAACACATACCTTAAAAAGTGGAAAGATCTTAAAAACAAGATGCTGCACTAACTTAAAAAAAGTATTTTTTTTTAATGCAGAATGCTTAAAATTGAAATGTAATGCTTACATTTTACATAGTATGGAGGATAAACATATTTGTTTGTGGCTAACTTCATGCCTTTGTTTAGACTACACACAGTAACACACCTACCCACAGGTGGATCAAAGTGAATGGGTTTGGCCATACTGTGATTTATTCAGTTCGAATTACTAAAATATTTGATCCGCCTCATGTGTCCTTAATGATGAATAATAAATAAACGGGGCGACTGTGGCGCAGGAAGGTAGAGCGGTTGTCCATCAATCTCGCGGTTTTTGGTTCAATCCCCGGCTCCTCTGGTCACACGTCAAGCAAGACACTGAAGCCCAGCTTAATTGCTCCCGGTGAGTGTTGGCCAGCCCCCACCGGTGTGTGATTGTGAGTGTGAATGGGTGAATGAGAAGCAGTGTAAAGCGCCTTGAGTTCTACCAGTAGTTAGAAAAGCGCTCTATAAGTGCAGAGCCCTTATCCTTAACCACTCTGCAAAGCTGGACCAAATTTTAATCACACTACTCAAAACCACAAAAGTCAACAACATGGTGGCAACAGAGGAAAAGTCTTAAGAATAGCAAGGCTAAGAAAAAAATAAATAAAATCACACTTCAGATTTTACAAGCCAGAAACATCCCATTAAAGCCAACTGCCAAACCCTGTCCTACATAGACAATGGAAAAAAAGAATAAACCCACTAGTTTATTGTACTTGTGAAAAGTAGAAACTGACAAAAGTAATTTAAAAAAAAAGAAAAGAAATACAAATCTGACCTTGTTTTTTGACTTTAACTGCTTTAAATAAAACAAGATCATTGACAGATTTGATAGATAGGACCATAAATTATAGGATTTATGGTGATTTTCAACCAGTGTTTCCTGTAATTAGCATTGTGTGTTCAATCGTTTATTTTAGGGGAAAAAAAATTATTGTTTGCAGTTTGTTCTGTACCTTTGTATTGTTTCACAATGACACGAGTACATTGTACATGAATATTTCATATTTTGAAACCATAAAATATTGACTCACGAGCAATCACGAGTCAATATTTCAAAGCACATTTCCAGTGGTTAGTTTTATTATCAACAGTGATGCAATTTCATGCCAACATCATGAATACAGCCAGTCGTAATTAGACAGATAAGCAGCCTGCGACTCACACGTTCAACTCGAGGTTTTGTAACTAGGCAAGATAGTGAAGGCCGGAGGGAGTGCCAGAGCCCGCTGTGTGCTCCGTTTCCATTTATGGAAATCATCTGCAAACAGGTAGGCAGAATGTTTATGCATTTGGGCCAGTGAAAAGATACAAACAAACACTTTGTATTTCCTAAGAGTGAATTTAATGGTCCAACAGATGCCATAAAAATTTAAAATAAAACTGTACAACATACAATCCTCTCATTTCTCAGATTGAAACGTATTCCAAGCAGTCATTCATAAACTACATAAAAATAAATAAGGATATTAAAGTTTGTACAAAAAAAAAGAAAAAAAAGAAAATTCAAGTATCTCAAGCAAACATGTTAAAAGTTTGACTGAAAAAGAGGTAAGCAGCAGCATCCTTCTCAAAACATTCTGCTTTCCAATGCCACTCATTAGTACAAAAACCATTACACGTGCACAACACAACAAAAACACGCATCTTCCATATGTCTCCAGTTACACACTGTATGTACACTAACATTTACAAAGATATTATTAACAGCACTCGTTATAACAAAAATATAGGTACTTCGATTCCTGTGTAGCAGACAATGGCCGCGAAAGGAACACAAATAGTTTCCTTTTTGGGAGAGAGAACTTCCGTTAAATGTGCTGCAGCATTGAGACTAAACACGATGAAAAATAAATATTTAACTAGGTAAAGTAAAATATTGATATGTGAAGTTATTAGGTGGTGCCTCTTCTCGAGCGATCGTGTCCAGAGAAATGGCATAAGAAGCGGCGTCAGGCTTGCCAAACAACCACTACAGGCACTCTACGGCAAATCAGCTCCATAACAGAGAAAAATACATGACACGTGAAACAAACGTTAAAAACAAAAAAAAAGAAAATGGAGCCCCACTGTGCAAAATACACTGCTTATTTTGTGGCATGTTAGCATATAAAGAGCCCAAATCTGCCATGTACATGAGAACTTTTAACACATTTTAAATATGTGTGTATACAAAATACTATATTGTTCTGTTCATTAACAATACAACTATAAGCATGGGGTTGCAAAAAGTATGAGAATAAAAATTGATCTGGGAGTCTTTGGTTCCTCTACATAACAGACCAGAAACCTGTTTCCCAGAAAAACGTCAGAGCAGAGATGTAACAGCAATGAGTCACAGTTCTCTTTTGGTCCAAATAAAGTATAGCCTACACTGGGTTGCTCAGAAAACTCTCAGACAATTCTGCAGTGCCAGAAAAAAAAAAAAACAACAACAACAACAAATAACTAAAACCCCACAATAGTCTGACAATGACAACAAACTGAGAATTTGAGAGCCTCTGAGCATAAATGTGTGATTGGACAACAAACTGTCCCACACGGGGTTGATCCTTGATCAATGACACACTTAGAAATGTTGCTTTTTGCCTTCTTTGCTTTCAGTTCGTCTATGTCTCTGATCCTGTTGAACCTTGAGACACATTGATCCAATTTTACTGGCAGGGCTGCGGTACATCATGGCAGCCAGATGACTTCCTCAGGTTCTGCAAAAACAAAAAAGCATCAAACATTAGGATGCTTTCCATGCTGAGATGATAGGTACCTATGAAGCACATTACATCTGGCTACCGCATGTCTGGCAAAAAAAACCAAACAATAAAAAGACAAATCTTGTATAAATGTGCGCAGGATAAATGATACTTTCTCATGAAGCACAGTCCCTAAACAGCAAGTTGCATCACCTGTGTTTTCTTAAGTCCTGACTTTCTGATATTTTTAGAAGCCTTGAAATCTAGGACTGGGTTCATGGGTGCGGTAGCTGTGTGTGCCTGCACCCTGTTAATCCTCAGGATCTTGTCATCTTCATAATCACCTAACACACCTGGGAATGTTATCCGCAGTAATTCCACAAAACTAGTGTGGACAGGCCATTTCCTCCCATGCAGTAACTGAAGCTTATTTAAGGTGGATGTTCATTAGAGTAAATACCCAAGCTCTCTTTGATCAGAGTCTACTTATGTTTTGGCAAAAAGTGCAAAATTAAATAGAAACAATTTATATTCTTGATGTAGTTTTTCGAAAGGGCCTTTATTAAATTTAACCCAATTCAAATGTTGGTGGTCATTTTGGTGTTACGGAAACAGCTGCTTTAATAAAGCTCTGAAACAGTCTAAAAAAAAAAACTTTATTTTAAATGGAGGCTAATTCTAACTAATCTTTTTAGATTAATTTACAGTAAAACATGTGATCAGTTGTGTTTTTGCAAAATAACCCAGCTATTACGTTTTTTAAAGTGGAGACTACAGAGTGCAACAGCAGCTTAGTTTAGTCTGATTGGGATATATTTATCTTAAGTTGTGGTTGGGGCCAGAATGATGAAGCAATTGCAAAACATCCACAGTGTGTTTACTTTTGAAAGACTAAGAAAGAAACCACTTTCATATTAGCGGAGCATGGTTCATCTTTAAGCAACACAAGAAAGACTAAACAGAAGCCAAAGCCAATAACCAGCACAGGACAGTCTGTATGGACCAGTGGATTATGGCAACAGTCAGATCATAGCGACAACACTGCACAGGAATTCTAACAATGTAAACAGGGAATTGCTTCATCATCCAATGAACTAATGATTTGTAAAAGCTTTCCTTCCCATTATTATAAGGAATCAGTGCTGTTATTCTTTAATGCAGTGTCATTTTCCATGAGTCAAGACTAGTCTTCTGTTGCACTGTTCATAAGAACACACTAAGTTGACAAAATGTCAAAAAAAAAATTACTTCTGACACTTACATTTACAAACGGATGGTTGTGTGAATATTAAACCCTTTTGCTTAGTAGCATTTTGAAAATAAGGGAAGAAGAAATGTCAACAGCACAATGTAAACAGAGACACAGGAAGAGAGAGAGAGTGGAGGCATAAGAGAGGCAGAGTGAAACAGCCAATACTTACAGGCAAACTTTGCCCAGCCAGTGCTGCAAAGTGCAGAGGAGGAGGAGGCAGTAGTGGGAAAGAAGAGAGGAAACAAGTGAGTGAACGAGCATGCGGAGGCAACCAGAGGGGAAACAGATGGAGGAAATGTTTCAGTCTGCTTTTCCAGTGAGGTTTTCCATTGTGATAAGAGTTGTTTTTTTTTGCATACTTTGTGACTGTATTACCATAAAACATCAGCTTCCCACAAGTTTAAGTCTAAATAAGTTTGTCCTGGCCTTAAGAAAACCAAAATTGTCTCACCTGTCCAGCCAGGGAGAGAGGAAGGTGCGAGGGGCTGCAGACGGCCATTGAGGCAACAGAGGAGGGGAGCTCATGGATTGGGGCCTCATCCAGGTCATCGTAGCGAGGTTTCTTGATGTTTGACTCCGGGCTGGTCAGAGGAGTAACACTGTTCCTTCTGATCAAGGTGCCAGGACCCCTCTTTACCTCCTACAGGGGTAACAGAGACATACAACACAAGTCAGATGTGCTCCCAAATCATTAAAGAGCAACTTCATATTTCGTGTTAAAGAAGAGAACACTAAGCACGTGACCATGATGGTCAGAGTTATCAGTCCTCTGTACCACTTCCTGTTGAAATGAACACCCACAACACATACACAGGACGGAACGTTGACTTATGCTCTGCAAAGACAGAAAGTGGATCCCAACAATCGCTTTATCAACATTACCTCTGGTCTGTCTCTGTGAGTGTTCACCGCATCCACATTCAGAGAGATGGACTCCACTTTGCACCCATAGGCGACTGGGGTGAGCTTCAACACCGTGTGCAGGGGACACTTCAGGTAGGGCATCTCATCTGGACAGCATGAGGAGAGACAGATGTGAATACAGAGGTAGACTGGAGTGTCAAAGATCATTTAGAATTTGACACTAAACTGGTGGACTTCTGAACTGTGGTACTCACCCGCACTCTTATCCAAAAAATAGGCCAGAAGGCAGCGCATGACAGCTTGGTGGCAGATAACTAGAACATTCTCCTGCCTCTCCAGCTCCATGATGACCGGCTCTACCCGCTGCACCAGGTCCTGGTAGGACTGCAATCCATAAGGCATTAGTATTAGTTAATGTAGCTCTGAAGTAGGGTGATGTGGTTGTGACTAAATTGTGGACCATGATGGGTGTAAGCTGTGCATGTACCTCTCCAGCAGGATAGCGATAGTAGTATTTATCTTCATCTCTCAAAGCAAACTCCTCTGGAAACTTCTCCTTCACTTCATCGTACGTCATCTCCTCACACACTCCCTACAAAGAACGCAAACATTTCAGTTGGGTAACGAGAAGTCTAAGTGCGTTGTGTGAGCTAAAAGCGCATGTTGAGGGGACACTCACTGCATCTATCTCATTTAGGGCCTTCCACTGTTCATACGGTACCCCCAGGTGCTCAGCAGTCTGGATGCTGCGACACAGCTGACTGGTCCAAACCTTGAGGTCCTTCAGCTGCTGCTCCTCCACAAACTGTCCCAGGGCAACTGAAAACTACAGCAGTAACAGGTATCGTGTTAAGCACCTGAAGTGTACTAATAGTTATCTAGTCTACAGTCCTGTATGTAGCTGCTCACACCTGTTTGCCCCGCACTGAAAGGCCAGAGTCTCCACCCAGCCGCCCCTCCATGTTGTCCGTGCTCTCTCCGTGGCGACACAGGTAGATAGTTCGAGGCTGGACATGGATGTTCATCAAGTAGTAGACGATTTTACTCTGGATGTGATCCTGGATGCGGTTGACAAGAAACCGGCGACCCACATCAATCACTTTGATGAAGGACAGGTCCCTGAAGGGAGAGTGCAAATAAGTTACCTTGATTTAAATATGTTGTGCGGACACATGTATTCCCAAAAAAATAAAAATAAAAATAAAAATCAGTGCTTATGATTTATTTACCTGTCATGCTGATCAGGGTCCAGAGGTTGGTAGCTGGTTTTGTAGCATTCAATTCTCCTCTGGAAATCCAGCATGGCATCTGTCTTGTTGCAATCCCGGTAGTCTGGACAAGAAACCTTCACTTCCTGCGCAGAGATAAAGACAGACAACAAGTAACACACCTGATGCCAGAGAGTTAGAAACATTTAAAGTTGCTTTGAAACATGTTAGTAACTCACCATGATGTTTGTTGCAATGACGCTGGGATCATCACACACAGACTCGATGAAGAAGATCTGCTCAGGGAAAACACAAAATAAATAAAATGTTAAAAACTGACGGCGACATTAAAATTTGACTCACTGAATCTCCATAGCAACACTCACCTTAAATCCATTCTCTTTACCAAACTTGAGGATCATCTCCCGCCTCTCTCTTGTTGTGTTTGTGGCATCAAAAACCTGTTAGAAACACAAAAGTCATAAGGTGCTTTCAGAGTAAAAGATGCATTTCAGTCCTATTTGTCATAATTAAATGACTGAAAACTCACCGCTACTTGTCCTCCCTCATCCTTCAAATAGGACTTGACATCTCTCAAGGCTGCTAAGGCACATTGCCTGAAGAAGAAGAGGTGGTGGAAATGTTGATTTCTCTGTTACTGTTACAAAGATACTGCTAAATTAAATGTGTATGGACCTGAGACTTACTGCCTGATTTTCACGGCACACTCATTATCAGGCTTGAAGAAGTCATAGGAGCTGTAGTTCTTCACTGCCTCCCTACGATACTCTCCCACATTGAACACTACAACACACACACACAGACAGAAACATGAAAAAATGCTTTCAGGGTAAAATAAAGGGACAGGCTGTAAATGAGAAGCTGCCAAAAAAAATAAAAAAAAAAAATACAAAAAATACAAAAACCTGCTTGTATACCTTTGGTGGGCATGCCGATCCAGTTGAGGTAGCGGGTGAGTTTCTTGGACATGTACGTCTTGCCGCGAGCTGGCAGGCCGACCATCACAATGACAGTGGGGGGATTAGCAAAGTGGGGAGCGCCAACCACTGCACAGAGGGATGCGATTATTACAAAACTACAAACAACAGTCAACAACAATCTTGCTAGAGTTATGTATACAATTCATAACTTGATGGAGAAGACAAAAACAAGGACAGGGTGGACATCATGAACTAACGGCTTATGCTTGACAAGAGATGACAGCAGCCAGGGAGTTGGTGCAGATAACAGGTAACCTAAACATGCAACCTGTCTGAATGGATTTATTATCCCCACTGACCTATAATCTCCATTTTCCCTCCATACTGACACACCCCCATTGAACATGTCCCTGTGAGCTGGCAGATCCACCCTTGACTTACACCTCACTGCACATCTGACACACTTCTGTGCAATAGAAACTAGCTTACACGACCAGATATACCGTCATGCCACCCTTGATGCCCAAAGGAGTTTTTCTATGACATGCAACACGTGGCTGCATACTGCTGCTGCAGTGACTGGGGCACGCAGGGCATTGGTCCTGCATGAATGATATGTTCAAAAGGTCACAGAAACAATAGATGTTTGACTGTAGGAGTATTAAAATAAACAGTAACTGAGCAATTATGGACTTTGCATCGGATTTTCCCCTTTCATGTAAAATTCCACAATGCACAGGCTCCTGTTTGCTCTCCATCACTGCAGTTGCTGGCAGCAGATTCCTACAGAGCTGTAATTTGCACTTCCTCACAGCCCTGCTAATCTGTTGTTTGTTTTGGGCTTCTAAAGTCGGTGACCTGGCATCTGGTTCGTCAATCCTCAATCTCTATGTCTCCATCCACAACTCATCTATTGCACCCCACTTCTGTACCGCTTCTAAAAGTCTCATTTTAGTCTGAAGTCTGAGTCACACACACACACACACACAACGAGGGGAGAAACAAAGTCCTTCAGCAGGAACGGTGCACCTCCCACATCCCTGGTCCGCAAACCACAATATGCCATCAATAATCAATGAACAGCAGAGGGCAAAGAGGTCAGATGCTTCAGTCATGAAAAGACACATTTTAGATTTAATTGCTCTGTAGCGCCCCCCCCCCCCCCCCCCCAAAAAAAAGTATGAAACCACATAAACAAGCACATTAAAACGTTCCTCTGCTGAATTGTGGGGGAACCTACTCAACTAAAAATTGTTAAGAGAAAACAGAGGCAACGTGTCAGAAGCTGGAAGGGCGTCATTTCCTCAAAAGATCACGCAAAAACCAAAGCAAAAGAGAAAGCGACCCGCTGACACTCACTGTGTGCAAACTGCATTTGTTTACTTTATTTAAAACCCAATAATGAAGCCGCGGTGGTCTGTAGAGCTGCAGCCGTCTCGCGCCATGCACACGTGCTGCCGCAGACCAATGAGAAAAACGGCAGCGCAAGCAGGTAGCAGCGCAGCTATTCTGTAACCATGGTGACGGTCGCCTCGTCACGCACCAAATGGGGCAAAAGCGTGACGTGCGGTGCGTGCTGATGGAGAGCAGCACGGTGAAATGCCGGTGTAGGAGAGATAGACGGTAAAACTACACAGCGCCTTAATTTTAGAAGCTGTTGACGTGAAAACAGGATACTCGTCAGCCATAACAGCTAATAAGAGCCGCTGGTTGATGATAGAAACCTTTTTAAATCTACGTAGAACCAGACTACCACAGACAAACTAGGCTAACAGGTAGAAATACTAAAATAAGGCTACTATAGAAACACAAATACATAGATGGTTAATAGCCCATAAACACAAAAATGGTATATATTTTTTAGATACCTCTCCGAGGTGCCGGCTTATCATCTTTGGTGGGAATCCAGATCTTTTGGATCCTGTTCTGGGTCAACTCTCTGGGCATTCCTTAGGGGCTTAAGAGGACACGGTACACAAACCTCTGGCTAAAAAAAAAAAAAGGAAACGAGTGGCCGGTAATTTTTTTGGAACAGGAGTCCTTTCCGTTTATCTGTAATGAAGCGAACTGCTCACTACGTCCACACAGCACGTTGAACCTGAGCTTATCTACCGGTCTACCAGCATACATCCGCTATTTAACCCCGCCCGGCCGGGAAACCACGTGAAGAGATGACGACACACGCGCACAATTACAGTAAAGCACACATGTACACAGACACACACACACACACACACACACACACAAAGGCGGACGCAGCGCCTCACTGTGGGACACAACTTATGATGATCCTTTTCATTTTACATCATTTTCTTAAGCTTTTTGTTGTTAGCCTAGCTCTATCTCTATCTCTTTAAATTTTTAAATTTTTATCTTTTGTCTGTTTACTATCTATTTAGCCTGTTTCTGGTTCTGCTCTACATGCACGCACATCCCCCGCTGGAGATCAATACATTTTAATGGCCTTTGTTCTATTAATAGAATCAGCGCTTTTTAGTAATATTGATCCATTTTTAAAAAAAAAAAATCAACAAAGAGTAGTTTGTGTATTGCAATCGAGACTTTTAAACCGTCAAAGCTATTTGTCTGATAAAAAAAACATGCACAATGTTTAAAACATTACAGATATTTCCTGATATCCGCTGCATTGCAGCGAGCTTTAATTCAACCTTAAACATGTTTTAACACATTCTTCCCCTCTAAACATAGCTCCTGTCATTCGTTCCGTCTGAGAGCAGACCTGGAGACGTGAGGATCCTCACATCACCTCTGTCTGCTTCCTTACAGGCTGCCGGGCTGCCCCATTGAGTCATAATGGGTATAATTATACACATGGTGAGGTGGCAAAAAACATTTACCAAGCTCACACCAATCATGTATAAGCCATATTTTTTTGCATAAAAAGCGAACTCATTTGACATAATAAATACTTTTAAAAAGCTAAGAATTTTATTGTCTACAAAATACAGCTTAGTATCTGACAGCTGAGGAACCTGTATGTCTTTTATGACCTGCAGAACAATACAGGCTATTCAGCATTTTAAAGGGCGTGGATCCTAATGACACCCTGTGGCTGGTTAATTTATAGAATTTATTTCTCTATGTAATCATATCTTTAAATCTGTTTCAGTTGTTTTTGATTTGCAGTGTATTTGTGCACACAGGTTCTAATAGAAATAGAGTGAGCTCTATTTCTGCTGGTTTGCAATCTGAGCCTGAACCTTAGAACAGCACACTGCATGAGAAGATGCACACATGTACACACACACACACATTTAAAACAGAATATAAAACATCAAAGTTTAAAAGCTTTCTGACAGTTAGTAAACCCTTGAGGAATAAAACAAATCAAATAAATTGCTTGTTACTTCACATGAATCTTGATGCTTATTCATTAATTTATTATGACCCCATTCTTTTTAATGTGTTTGTTTTAAAATACTTGTTCTGGGAAGCAGCCATCCTGATAAGATCTACACAGCCTAAAAAGATTTACTCCTCAAACTAAAAGTGACTTAATCACCTTCCTGACTCACCAAATGCTGATAGTTTGGCTGTCGAGAATATTTCTTACAATATACTAAAATTCCTCTTTTACCTCAGTGGGGACATGCATTTTGAAAAAAACCCTGAACTCTCTTCAACCTTTCTTTAAAAACACAATTCTTCATGTCACTCATACTGGTCTTCTGTTTGCTTAATGAAGTTAATCTAAGTGACACACACCTTCCAGTTAAGCACCTAAACAAAGGGCATCACATATATGTACTGAATAACCTCCTAAAACCTTTAAATATAACTGCAGTTTTCTTTTTAAACACGAGTGGATAGAATCAAGTTAGGAACTTTCCACCTGAGGACCTCAGGCTGCTGTGTGTGTGTATTTAGCTGGAGAAAATCTGGCTGTGATACGTGGTTTTATGTCAGTTTTTCCCTGATTGTGAAAGACTTTTTAAACTTTCCCTAACAAGTACTGGATAAAGTATTAAAGATAAAGTTTAAAAGAGCACGGATACAGATTTTATAATAACTTTATTTCATTTTTTTACCCAGATTGTACCAACAGCTTCATTTAAATAGTTTTTTGTCTCAGGGGGACAAACTGTGGTGGAACAACTTTCCCTAAAAATAGATGTTAATCCAAATGACGCTTCAGCTGTCTGAGCATAAGGTAATTAAAATTATGTTTATAAGGAAAACACTTGATTAAGCTTCTGGTGTGTAATGACATTTACTTTAACTGTTGTCCTACTGGACACAAATGTGTTCATGATTTAATACTTAATAGCCTTACTGAGCAATACAGTCAATATATAATCTTCTTCTGTGTTGTAATAGACCCTCATCTATTTAAAGCACATCTTCCCTGAACACTTGAGTCAATTCCGGTGTAGCACACAGTGAAACACTGTGCTGTGTGTTTGAGAATCCTTTGGTGAACTTGTCGACTCGTTTATTTACCGTGTTTAAATAAACCTTTTTTACATGGATCATCAAATTTCCGGATGCTGCTGTTGTGCCAGCACTGAAAAAGTTTCTTCATCAGAACAGGAAGTATCTAAGAACTGTGATGGAAGAGTCACACTATGTATCATTAAAGTGCAACTTTAAATCGTTTTTCTATGGCTTTAGTTTAGTGTGCAAAGGTACATTCATGCTTTTAAACTTACCTCTGACTTCCCTGTATTAAAATATTTATCTGCTTCTAGCTGATAAAGTCCACATGACAGATATTTTTATACAGACAAGTAAGAGGGAACAGTAATGACATACATTTAGTCAAACTAGACCCAAAAGAAATTTCAATTTTAATGTCAGTGAAGGGCAACTTCACCTATTTCTAACTGCTTTGCTTACAATGCTCCCAGTTTTCGGAGTCCATGTATAGAAATTATATTAAATTTCCCTCTTCTTACCCATGTATTTAAATATTGTTGCTATGATGTCCTCTGGTTGTTCATACCACAGTGGCTTTCGTTTTTAAACTAGAAGCAGAGAGATACTTAATTACCAAGAAAACAGAAGGAAGTTAAAACCATCTATCTGCATGTATTCTCAGAAAAAAAGCAAAGGAAGCAGGACTAAAAATACATGAAATCGCCCTTTAAGTTAGTTGGTAGAGAGGGATTTACTCAAGCAATATACTAAAAGTCTGTACTGAATGTGAGTATTTTGCTTGTATGCTATGAAACTACTACTGCACATTTTACTCTTTACTCTATTTATTTGACATCTATAATTACTTTTAAAATTGTGTCATTACCTGAATTTTCTTTCAGTTAGTTCATAATTAAAGCAGCTTCAGTTCTAGTATTTCCCTTCTTATTATCATCTCAGTATCCCTCAGATTGGAATCGGGAACCGCTTGACTATGATCCCATTAGTAGAGAAAACCGCTACAACATCAGCTACAGCTGACACATCAATGCATAAATATTAACAATCTAAAGATGTCATATGATAATAAACATAGTAGGACATTTGTGATGGGGAGTTTTGTGCAGCAATGTAGATATTTTTTATATACGCAGCGATCTCCTTCTGGTACAACACACCTCCCATAGTAAGACAGGTTTGTCCTCCATCTCTTGATATCCAGCATGGACAGCACAATGAACACATTTGTTTCGATGTATTAATTGACAAACACAAATTGTTTTAAGTTAGAGTTGGAAAAATGTGAATCTATAAATGTTTTGACGCATATGGGTCACGGATGCATATGGATCAATAAGTTATTCTCTTTGAAAGACTGCAATCGGGTCACACTGCACCATAGATATATGTACTAGTACTAGTTGATTTAAATCACATAATCTAATAATTTATTTCTTAGCTGCATTGCCTCGGCTTCAAATGTGCTTAGCTTGTTGTCCTCAGAAGAAACTGGACAACATATCCAGGTCAACCTGTAGTAAAAGCACTTAAGCCATGTGCATTGTGACCGTTTGACCTTGTGTCAAGTCACACACAATCACATCTCTTTGCTCTGCACGCACAGGATATGCTGTGTTTCTCTACCCACACACACACAGAGCAGCACTACTACAGACTCAACTGTAGCCAAAACAAACCTGCTGTTACCCTAAAGCGCAGCATGATCTTTTCTACATATTTGTACTTCAGACTCATGCTAAACAACTACTTCATTAGGAATGTTATAAACTTTTACCAGATAAGTGAAACACATCCATACTTAGAGATATTTTAGACTTTCAAAGGCTGATTGAACACATTATAGTCCTTTACCTTTTGCATATTAACTTATTCTTCTGACCTTTTGGCCCTGCAGTATTTTTTAAATTTTCTTTGAAATGTGTCTTTCTCCTTGTATCCGTTTCTCTATCCAGCCACTTTCTACGATCTGAATTAAACTTGCTCCAGTGGGATCCCTTCTGACATTTTTCATCAGAACCTCCAGGGTCCTCTTGGCGCACTTACATAAGTTCTGAATGAGGCTGAGGCTGAGGCTGCATTCAGTCCTCCATTCCCCCTCCCATAATCCAGCAAGGCTAAGTTAAGACTATTGGGCCCTGGGGACATGTTATTGCATGTTCCACTGTTCATTATGTCAGACGAAATTCAGAGAGAAACTAGGCTTCTTGGATATTCGGAGGTGATCCGCCACACGATGTGCAGAGGGTTCAAGTTTTATTTGTTTACACTAGACAAGCTTAAAAACCCAATAGGCTTGTTTCTAGATAATGAATATCAGAGAATGAACTCATCTTAATGATAAAAGGTTAAAAAAAACTAACAACAACAGTGAACTTGACATGGTTTGAGACCTTTATTTTGACATAAAGGTACTTCACAGGAAAACAAAAAATTTGTGGATTGATTTGTCAACACTAAATTCAGACACATCACTGCTCTTTAGGAAATATAAAAAGGTTTATGTACAATTGGAGAAATGACATGTGTTCATAGTGTCTGTTGGTGTTAATCAATTTCCCCAGGAGAACTCAGACCTGCTCGCCGAGGTCCAAAATTCGAAACTTGTCTAGATTGTAGAAGCAGGCCTTGACCACTCTCCCACCGAAATAGCGGCCATTCAGATCCACCACAGCTGCAGGAGAGAGAAACACTTAGGATCAAGCTATAGTCATATACAGTGAAAAACCTTTCTGCAAAAGTTTAGTTCTGCCAAGTTACAGAAACAACAGAGACCCCATTCAGTGTCCCAGAAGGTTTTCTGACCTCCAGCTAAGGGGCTCTGACATGTATTTCCCTGTAACGCAAGATAAGAAACTTGTTACTGTCAAACTAATGTTTTTGAGGCATCAATTAGAGGAGAAGCAGTGTGAAAAAAACTGTAAAAGTGTGAGTTCTTGCCATGGTGCAGCTGGTGGGGGATGCTTGGCCTTTTGTGTTTTCTACACCAGGAGGAAGATTTTGAGGTGCTACAACAGTTCTTTTGTTATGTAGACTGAAAGCAACTTGATTTTGTTTACACTCTCCTCCTCTTCTCCATTTGCTGGTGCGTGTGATCCTGTGGTCCACAGTGAGTGCACCTACATGCTCTTAAAAAAACCCTGGTTACAAGTCACTTTCTGCATGAGGCGGTTTATTCATGTAACAGCAAACCTGGTTAACGTAACCTATAGAGAGTTCGAGAATCTTGATTTTCCCCGTTGGTTTAGTTAGTCAGTTGGATAATTCAATTTCTATGCCATTTATACATGCAACCAGGTTTCTAATTGGTAATGTGCCTGCCTATTTAGACACAGACAAGACAAAACAAAAGCCAGAAAGCAACTTGTTTTATACCCCAAAACACAATGAGGTATAGAAAATGACCGATCTGCTGCATGTCAGTTGACTTAAACAGTTGACTTAGGTCGATCTAAAAGCACAAATGTTCAAGACCAGACTATTGTCTGTAAACCACATTCACAAAATGACTTCACTGAGAGATCTGGGACGTGGACATGAGAGAATGGATCTACCACCACAACAAAACATTTTCAGAATCCATTTAGTCAGTAACTACATGTCATGATTACCTCTGTGACTATGAATAAGGCAACTCAAAAAAGGAGCTCCAGTCATTCAAGATGCGTAGTCGTAGGCCTTTTATCTCCATTCTCCGTTTATCCACTACTATCAGCATTGCTCAAGTTGCACAAAATATGTGGCTCTAAAAGTGCAAGACTGTTTTAACATCTCATAACTGTTTTAAGGGAGATTTGTTCCTTAAACCTCAGAGAATCCCCCGTTTCTCTTATTGATGTACTGTTTTGTCTCCGTCTATTTCACACACAAGTGATAAAAAGCCCGGGAAGAAAAACGACCCTGCTTTGGCTCCTGGACTATTTTGGAAAAAAGAAGAACATGACATCAGTGGAGTTTCCCAGGACTGTAGCCTTTTTACATGTGCAGAGGTGAAAAACGCTGTCTTGTAGAGCCAGTTCTTAAGCTCAACAAAAAAAAATTCCAGCAATGCTGAACCATTTCTTTTTTTCCATGGCATGAGACAAAATCAACACGAGACTTTCTTTAAGTCACAGAAGGTTCAGCCAGACTAAAACCTTACTTCATATGGCCACTGCTACCATGACCTCTGACCTCTTAATAACTGCAATGAATGGAAGACAGACTTATAAAATGTAATGTAAATAAAATGTTTCACTATCATCATCAGAAAGAGACTGTGACACTTTAGTGTACATCCTAACACCAAGTGTGATCTTCTGTATCATTCTTTGAGCGTCTGTCCCACTTTCAGAGTGCTGTGATGTAAGAGTGGTTCTGCTGGTGCCACGGGGGGAGGTTGGGTTGATGGGACACCTATGATGCAACACCACAGGGAACCAAGTCTCACCTTGTTTCTGATCTGGGCCAACCCAATTAGAACGAGGACACACTTTAACCTGCATTATTAGAGCAGTTGCATAACTTTCTTCCCCCCATTATGTAAGTCACATGACAAAGAAGCAAATACTTTGAAGACAGAATATGACACAATCTTTATTTTAAGCTGACTCTGAGTGAAGAAATACACTAGAAATGTGTCATCACAAATGTTTCAAGTGTCAACTGTGAGCTTCCAGGAGCACAAACCCATTTTTGGACAACATGACCTGAAGTAGGTGTTTTAATAGTTTTTAGTTAGAGACAAATCTGCCGCCTTGTAGATATTGAAGTGATCAGTTTAAAAAAAAAAAAAAAAAATTGCAACAAGACAACAAGAAAACTGACCTTTGATGGCCGACTCCACCCTCTCAAACTCCAGAAATATCCTGACAGCTTCATCATCTAGAACATCTGCGATCTGGAAGACAAAGTGCATTTTAGAGACTGTCCTGTTTCATCACTTTGACTCAACTGGTGCCTTTTTCCATTTTCAACATACTACATGAATTTGAATACTACATGTTCATGATCAGATTATGTCTTCTGGAACGTCATCTGCCTTTAAAATGCAAGCAAAGATATGTTTTGATAGGATGGGAAAGGCAAGCCCTGTAATTCTTGTCACTCACCTCAAAAATGACACATTTCACCACTTTGCCGTATTTCTCGCACTCTTCTTTTGTCTCTCCCTCGAGGTCCTCGTCCACCTCTCCTCGGCCCACCATATTCTGCAAAATGAACAAATACGCTGCCTGAAAAACAATTTTTATATTGTCTACTTTTATGGGTTTCTAAATGACTTCTAGATTTGTAATGATTTGGAAATCTCATTGACCCATATTTTGTTCACAATAGAACATAAACACATATTACATGGTGAAATTGAGTTATTTTACAATTTCATGGAAAATATGAGCTTGTTTTCAAATTGATGACAGCAACACATCTCAAAACAATTGGAACAGAGGCAGCAAAAGGCTGAAAAAGTATATTGTAAAAAGTATAAATAATATGTAATATCATCAAAAGATTCAGAGAATCAAGCGCAAGTAAGGTCAAAGCCCGAAGGTCAAAACTGGATGCATGTGATCTTCTGGCCCTCGGGCAACACTGCATTAAAAACAAACATGATTCTCTACTGGACATCACTGCATGGGCTCAGGAACACTACCAGAAATCACCGTCTGTGAACGCACTTTCGTGGATTGCATAGCGAACTAAGTTAAAGCTGTATCATGCAAAGATGAAGCCATATGTGAACATGATCCAAAAATGCTGCCGTGTTCTCCGGGGCAAAGCTCATTTAAAATGGTCTGATGCAAAATGGAAAACTGTTCTGTGGTCAGATCCTGAAAAGTACATAAGGGTTTAGAGTAACAGATGCTCCCATCCAGGCAACATGTCTTTCAGCAACACAATGCTAAACCAAATACTGCATCCATCAAAACAGCATGGCTTCACAGAGGAAGAGCCCAGGTGCTGAACTGGCCTGACTGCAGTCCAGACCTTTAACTAATAGAAAACATTTCATGCATCATAAAACCAAATATCCAGCAAAAAAGGCCCAGGACTGTTGAGCGGCTAGAATCCTGCATCAGACAAGAATGTAACGACATTCCTCTCCTAAACTCCAGGAACTGGTCCCCTCACTTACCAGATGTTTACAGACAGTTGTTAAAAGAAGTTTTTCCAATCTGTTTTGAGATGCGTTGCTGCGATCAAATTCAAAATGAGCTAATATTTTTATGAAATAGAAAATGTCTCAGTTTCAACATCTGATATGTTGTTTATGTTCCACTGTGAGAAAAATGTGCATTTTGCATTGTGCTTTTATTTACCTTTTACACATCATTCCAACCTTTTTTGAATTGGGGTTACACCACTGCAATATGTAAAACATGCACTTTCAGCACATACCCTCAGCAGGACCACTTTGGTGGGGTTTTTGAGGATCTCTGTCAGTGGGTTTGCCTCGCTCTTTTTAGACGAGTCCGCTGGTGGGATGGTAACAAACACAGAAGGTCACAGTATTTTTTTCTCTTCACAAAAATATTTCCATGCTGCTGGTAAAACTGATGAAGCAACTCAAGGTGTGTAACAAAAAGGCTTTATCGTACTGCATCTCTTGTTTCAATATTCGTGACAAGTCAAACAGTATAGCGTGTTTTGTTCTGAATTCTGTTGCAAAATACTGCTCTGTGGGTCAAGCCAAAATGATAACAGCTTGTTCAGCTGTCACGTCCGTCATACTTTACAACACTCAAAATTAGCAGCTTAAAGTACATGCTGCTAAAAATTTATGTAAATGGGTCACAAGTGCAATACCATTGTTCACACTTTATATCTAAGAAGCACAATGATAAAATATATATAAAAAAAAAAATATTATTTATACAATCAGATGTGCAGCTGACTGTAAACTGAAAAATTTGTGTGGGTTGACCACACAAGACACTGGAAGATGTCACTTAAGGTTGTGATTTACATTAAACCACCATTATTGACATTTCATTGACTAAATATTTAATTAAATTGTGGTTATCAACTGGAAGATGTAGATTATGCTGCAGTTAAAATGTACTACGTTATACTTTTTGTTTAGCCTTGCCTCACTGAGGACCATACAAATGGATCATCACATCTCTAACAAAAAGCCCTTCAAGATACAGAATTTACAGCATTAGTTTTAGCTAGATGTCCCTTTTATATTGTCAGGCGTATATGCCAACAGTCCTCAAGTTTCCTGGACTCAAAGAACAGATTGTCTAACGGTGACTATATTCCCCTCTAAACTGATAAGTATACAGTACAGAGAAAAGTCAGTCACTGCAACAGTTCTGCGCAACATAAAGCAGAGATAAGTTTGCCAATCAACAGTGACATCTACTGGCTAAAAGCAAGCACTATTGCATTTTGTAGCTTTAGCTTTATAATTTCTAGCAGTTAGGAGAAGAAGTTAGAAAAAAACAGAAATGGTCAAATCAGAATTAGAACAAAGTTGTTAAATAAAGGAATCATTTAAGGGAATTTACTGACAAAAAACAAACTGCAACAAGGGGAAAAACTTTAGATCATCAACAAAGACCACACTCAAAGGAAATCAAAACCAAAGTTACAAAATGAGTGCAGATTATAGAGTTGGCAAAGAACTATGCACACACAGTGAGCCACGCACAACTAACCACTATACGCTCATTGCCATGTCCTGCCTTAATATACAATTCAGTAATTGTGCATGACACTAGATGATTAAAACACATGTAAGCTCACACACACACACTTCTAGGATAAAAATATAAGTAGGACAGCACATTCTGTGTACAGGAAAGACAAAATGGAAGTGGAGGCCAACCTGCAGTGCCTATGCCTGAAGCCTCAGCAACACCTGACTGGCTCGACCCTGCTGCTCAGTCACACACACACACACACACACACACACACACACACACACACACACACAAATGTGAAAGGTACAAAAACATGCATATAAAGTAATAATAAAACATCTAACCGATACTGAAGTGACAGGTGTCATGTGTTACTGACGGGTGTAGAACAAAAATACACAGGAAATTATAAACCGTGAAACATTTCTGGTGCTGCAGAAAACAAAAGCAAAAGTTGCTGTTCATGCAACTGACAAGTAAAAACTGCAACCAGGCAAAGTGAAAAAGTAGGTGAAAACAGGAACAAAAACATCATCTAATCTTTATCTCACAATGGGCTCAAGCTAATAACACGCAAACAATACTCATGTTTGTGGCTTTGCTGAGCACACATACTTGACATTCATATTGCTGGTGGAAAATGGTTGTGAACCTGGATCAGACGTACAGTAATCTTGAGACATTTGGTGTAAAACACGTAGTCATTGTTGATGACATTAGCCGAGAGGTTCACAAACGTTTTCTAACTCTTAGTGAGAATGTTGAAATAAAAAAACAAAAAAAAAAACAATTGTCAATTGTTAAACCTGATTATCATAAATCATTTGAAGAAAAGATGAAGATGTGATCACATTTAAATGTACATTTAGACATAAATGCTGATAATTCTTAGGGACCTTTGTACTCATTTTGTTTTTCTGACACTGTATGTATGTGGCAGCAGAGAAAAGTAACAATAAAAATAAAAGTCTTTCCTTACGTTTTTCTGTAGCATCACCTATAATGATCTTTCCACCTCTCTTGCTGGTCTTCTCCACAGACAACGCTGTGCTGAGACCCTGCTCATGCTTCCCCAGGCCCTGGCCTTCTTTGAAGCCATACTTCTGCATGATCTTATGGGCCACTGTGCCTCTGTGGGTGAACACAAGCAGAATTATCACATTTTTGTACAGGTATCATTTGCTGTCTTCATAGCATTTCTCAGTGTAGATGTGCTTATCTAAATGTCCATATGAATTAAAAATAGTTCATGTTTACCATGATATCTGCTAAGGCACTGCAATAAAGTGCAATGTGTAAAAAAAAATGGATTTTCAAAACAATACGCAGAAAACACTCTGGGCTTGTGTGTGTATGTGTGTGTGTACATTCCACAGACCCCATGTTGGCCAGGAAAGAGCTGGTTGGTCCAGGTGGTGAACGTGGCCGGTCTGAGTCCTCATAAATAGGTGGAGGGATGGCGGCCTTTGAGCCTCTGGCAGGACGACTTTCATCTTCATAGGAAAATGATGAGCCTTAAAAGATAAGAAAGTCTCAGTTTTAGGTCACTTTGGTTCTTCTTAGCCTTTGCTAATGTGTTGTATGTTCAGTTTCATAGTTTAACGAAGCTCAGAGAAGCTAAACCCAATGATCTATTCGTCTATCAGCAAAATATAAAAAAAACAAACTAATGTTTTAACTGAGGAAGACTTGCTTTGCCATTTTATAATTTTGCAGCACGACAGTTAGATAACCAAGATTCTATTAATGTGGACAATGCTGCCCTCTGCTGAACACACGCTTTCCTTACAAATACACACACAGCTGGAAAATTTTAACCAAAGTTCTACTAAAAATACAGGCAGATAACGCACATTTTCATAATTTATATTTTGTTGATTTGTTTTTTCCAAATAATTAATTGGGGGCAGACAGAATATTTTTCGTAAAATGCCAATGCTTTTACTTTATGTTAAAAATGTATATTTCAAATTAATAAAGTGTTAAGCAGATCATCACGCTTACCATCTCTGTCCACAAGTGATGAAGGGGGAGCAATGGCTGCCCCACCCATACCTGGGAGACAGAAAGAGAAAAGCAAGTTAAATCTAGTTTTTGCTTAGGTTGAAACGCTGTGATATAAACAAAGGTTTTGTTTCACTTCGGCTCAGAACAGACGTACATAAAGGACTAAATGTTGTGGACAAGGCTAGCAGACAGTAACACATTGTTCTGTTATTGGTCTGATTTAAATAAATTTTTTTAAATTTCAGTTTTACTTGATAATCAGGGTCAAATTATTCCAGATTATATTCTCTCCACGTGTACTCCACTAGCAACAATACAAGCAACTTTAAGATCAGCGGGTGGAAATACTCACTTCGTTTCCTCCGTTCTTTTTCGTACTCCTCGTCCTCATCTGAGTCTTCTTCTGTTGCTGGGAAACGAGAGAAACCACTTGGAGCTCCACCATCATGTCTGTCTTTCCTCTTCCTGTAAAACACCAAGTGTAAATTAGCAAAGGAGTCATGTGTTTCATTCCTAACTTATAACTATTGCATGGCCCTAGATTCATTAAGATGAATTAAAGATAAGCCAACAAATTTTACATCACTACTGATGTGGAAGAACAGATGGTGTCTTGTATTTAATCTGCATAATTTAGTTGCTTTTGCCTTGTATCATATTTGCATATTAAACAAGCATAGTAATACTTTTCTCTCTCCTCAATCTCCTTCTGCCGCTCCTGCTCCCTCTGCCGCTGTCGTTCTTCTCTGTGTCGCTTCACCACCTTCTCATAGTCGTTGGGGAACATTGGGTCATACTCGTCTGCTAGTGGGATTAGCACATCGCCAGACGAAAAGCCACTTGGTACTGCATCCTGGAGTACAAATATAGTATGTAGTAATATGTAGTATTCTCGTATGATGGTTTAATCATAAAAAAATATTTGTATTCAATATTAAATGTATTTTAGCAGAGAGGTAAAACCACAATCTCACATACTTATCTGTCTCCAAATAAAATAACATACTGACTAACATAACATCCACTTATCCTGTTCAGGGTCGTGGGATGGCTGGAGCCTATCCCAGCTGTTAGAGCGAGAGGCAGGGTCCACCCTGGACAGGTCTCCTGTCAATCTCAGGGCCAAAAGCAGACAGCCATACACAGACTGATGGCCATTCACACTCACATTCACACCAGTTAACCTAATATGCAAGTCTTTGGACTGTGGGAGGAACCCGGAGTACCCAGAGGAAACCCACGCAAGCACAGGGAGAACATTTAAACTTCACACATAAAGGCCACAGTCGGTTAGGGAATTTGAACCATGGACTTTCTTGCAGTGAGGCGGCGGTGCTAACCACCCCACCAACGCACTGCCCACCAACATTACAAAAACATTCACTATTTTCTCTGGCTATTTGATTTGATTAAGGAGAGAAAACATCAAGGTGTTCTTAACATTCCAAGGATGTACTGAATTCAGAAGACATGGATTTGTTAAAAACTTCATGGACATGTTTGCTGTTTTACCTTTAGTCCAGCAGCAACATGTGGAGGAGTGTCCGTGATCTGTCGTTCCTCACTGGAGCCTCCTCTCTTTAGATCAATGACTGGGGCTAAGACAGTGGTCTGCTTCATCCGCTGGGTCTGTACACACCAAACAAAAGCACTGAATGTACACATATTGAAAATACACATTTGGGTTGTGTGTTCTTGTTGAAATTGTGGACAATTTGGAATACTTTTATTGTTTACAAACACAAATAATCTGACAATCTAATCAAGTAATCTGACAAACGTCTAGTCATCTTTCAGTTCTTTCTGATATCACCATAACAAAACGTAAGGCCCATATCTCAACAAGGGGAGACATTAAGACGAATCTACTGCCTGAATAGGGGACAGCCTTCGACACTAACCTTGGCCTGGGTCAGAGCCGCCTTCTTCACCTTCAGCTGGGACTGAAGCAGCTTGAAGTTCTTGGACCAACCTTCGGTCTTGGTGTCACTTGCAGCCACACCGAGATCATCATACAGCGACATTTCTGCCTGTCTGTGCTTCTGTTACCTAGAACGACAAAAGACCGTAGCTTTACTTCTTTCACTCTAACCTGACCTCACTTGCATCATTTCATTCTGCAATGCAACACTTTATAGATAATGTTTATTAAGTGCAATGCTGGTTACCTCCAAAATATTAACCGGGCAAAAATAAACTGTCCAAATCGTTTGTTTTTTTGTTAGCGTTTGCGGCGTGGAGAGAATCTGGCTAACTATCAGCTAACATAAGCGAAAGCCAACGTAACTGCTTATCTATGGTGCCGATTAGCTAAAAGCCTAAAATTAATTCAAACATTATTTTTACTTTATCTGTTTGGTTTTTTTTTTAATCCAACGCTGTTAGAAACAGTGCCTGCAACATAAAAAGGTTAAACTTCCCATTTGCTAAAGCTCCTCGCTGGACTCGACGGAAGTTGACGACAGATGGCAACACGCTCCGCTCTTGCGTCACCAAGCGGCAGGAGGAATTTATCGCCACTGACCTGCCCACGCGCTTCTGCTTCAGTACGGATGATGTCATCAGTTCTGGAGAAGTTTACTAAGGCCAACAGCTCCATAGTCAAAGCCACAAGATGACATCAATTCTCCCATCGCTTTTTTTTTTTGGAGAATGTTTTCGACAGAATAAAGAAACATTTTAATTTGGAAAAGACAAACATAAGTTGAATACTATTCTAATTCCCCAAACAAGTTGAAAGGGAGTGAATTCTCATTGTGTGTTAAACGCACTTATGGTTTTCTTTTAGCAGTTGCTAAAACAGTTGTTAAATAATGTGCATTCGTAAAAACAATAGCGCGACTGTTACCATGGCAACAAGTAAAACGTGGTTTAATCATTTTTGTGCTGCCACGTTACATGACATATAGACAATGTATGTATTAGCAGACTGATAGAGGAGGATATGTTTGGTCATTTCTGAGTCTGTTTATTAAAATATAATAATAATAATAATAATTATTATTATTATTATTATTATTATCATTATTATTGTTATGATATGATCTCTCGGTGACACTTGCGTACCACGTGACCCATAATGGGCGTGACAGTGAAAGTGAAAGGAGACGGTCTTATAGCAGCCGCAACAGCGCGACGTCTTGCAGTGAGAATGATTTTTACATGTCAGAGTTTATTTGAACATGTTGTGATTCTCCACAAGGCTGTCAGATGGATTTTAGGTCGCTTTCATTCTCCGTCTTCGTTGTGATGGTCTGTCTGCTCGGAGCTGCACGCTGCGCCAACAACGGTGAGTGAACGTCAGTGAACACACACTTTTCAGGGGATCAGTGTCATGACCATAGTTAGTGCAAGTATTTGCTGTGGTAAGGTGGACCAACTTAGGGCATTAAAAAATCAGAAAAGATGGAAATTATCAAAATTGCCTGATAGTTTTCATTTTTATCCTGTTTTAATTTTTTCCCCCCTGTTTTTATTTCAGTTAATAATTCATTTACTTCCTCATTGGATATAAAGTAGAAAGATTACATTATCACAGTCTTCAGCTTTGATAAGCAAAATATTAATAATTACTTTAGCTTTTCTATTATTGTTAGTCTCAACTGCCAACTCTGATAATACCATTGTAATGACATGAGTGATGAATACACAAAACTTAGTGCATCTCATTACAGGAAATGTCTCAGACAGTATTACTTTGTTATCAGATTGACTTCTGCACTGTGAGTTTTTACTTTGAAATCTAGGTTATGAAACTTAAATAGATGTCTTTTTTTCTTTGCGTAGTACTATAGGATGCATCTTTCAGAATTTGGGAGAATTGCTTTACTCAGCAGTATCAGTGTGCTAATGATTACTCTGAGCATGTAGTTTATTATGAAATTGGTTATTGCCTTACTGTAAAGCAGTGTTAAGAAATCCTACATCATGTACAGATTTTTCTGCTGAAATTGTGCAAATTTCAACTATTTTTTTCCCCCCTTTGCTAACTGACACAAAAATGTCTTCATATGTGGAAGTCTGCATCTATAAAAGAATTTTCTTGTATGATGTTTTCTTTACTAGACAAAATGAGTTGTCCATGCCCAAAAATTCCGCTTAGGAGTCTGACTAAGGCTCCGGAAGAGAACTGTTACCAAGTTAACAGCAATTATCGCTATCAGTGTATAGACAGTTATGTGAGGAGAGCAGGAACCTCAAATCTCATCAGATGCCGTGAACAAGATGGCAATATATCCTGGAGCCCATCCAAGCTGGAGTGTATACGTAAGATTTATTTGTTCTTTACATCCACAAAGCTCACTCTAAAACGCTAATAAACTATTTCTGCATAGAATGTGGCTCACGGAGTGAAGACTTACCAAATAAATGGACACTAATCCATGGATCAGTAAAGATTCGAGATTCAGCAACTTTAGTGATCCCATAGGGAAATTGTGTTGCCTTGTGACAGCTGCTCTCCACGTGAAAGTAGAAAGAAAGGAAAAGAGCATCCATCAAACCAAGACAATAAACAAGTACAAACTATTGATCAATAAGTAAGAAAACAGCCAGCTAGAGGAGTAAATGTAAATGAAATAAAAATATTAAATGAAATAAAAACACTTCGGGTTGAGTTTAATGGCCACTGGGAAAAAGGATCTCCTGGCTGCACAGAGGAGCACTGATCACACCCAGAGGACAGTCTCTGGCAGTTGATTGACCCACTTTGAGTGTAGTTCTGTTCTGCCATTAGTGATGCTCTCCCTCTTGCTGATTAAACTTGCCGTACAGTTTTTGTTAGTGCTCCTCTGTGCAGCCAGGAGTGAGAGCCACAACATGCAGAGGGTCAAACTTCTCCCCAGAAAAGAACCAACCCTCCTAAGGGGCTGGCTGCCTTTGCACACAGGTAGAACCTGGATCAGGTGGTGTCCTTGTTTTCCAGAGACCTCACGTTGCCCATAATCAGAAACGGGATACGGCATGAATCTTTTCTCCCTCGCTCGCCTGTTTTTGTCACCCCTCCGCTTTTTACCAACTCTGTGGCCTCTCGCTGTTTTATTTCGTCCGGGATGATTAAAGTCTGAACGAAACGTAGATCCACGGTGCCGATCAGAGAAGGTAAGCTTTACACGGCAAACTGGATACTTTACTATACTAAAATGCCACATTAAAGTACAAAAAAGGAAGAATAAATGAAAAGAAAAGGAGAGCAAATAGCCTGTAGGGAAAGACACCCTTCACAAAGAAAGTGAAGTGCTGTTACCCAGCTTTGTAAATTGACATCCGGAGAGGAATTAAACACAGGATGATAACAGGATGGCAGATCATAGCAAACAGAGCATTAGGCAAGTAATTACAGAGAAATGCAAGTACTGCCAGTACTACATGGCCCCAGAGGACACAGTTCAGTGGAAAGCCAAGCTGTGCCCTGATGAGTAAATTCTGTATAAGGCAACGGGAGTTTTCTTTGGGTTTGTTCTGCTTTTCTATGCTCACTGTGTCTTAAAGGAAAAAGTGTATGTATGAGTGTATCGATGTGACATCACATAACTGGCTATGTATTTTATATATAGGAATTTTGCCTAACTGCTTGTCAAGAAAACGAGAAATTAAGAGGTACACGGGCTTTTACCGTGTCCTGTGGACTTCATTTTTAGACTGTGCTCTGTCGGTGGTATTTATTATCAGCTCAGTTATGGAGCGTGGAATTCAAAAAATGTTCAGTGTTTCGTCACAAAACGACCTCTGGATCGCATCATTGTTGGACCACTATACAGTGAGTAAGCCTGCCTCCCTTGGGCAAGACACTGAACCCCCGCAGCAGCCCATGCCCATCCCAGCCACGCAGTGCCGGTCCCAAGCCTGGTAGAAATTAGGGAGGGTTGCGTCAGGGCGGTGAATTAAAAACTGTCCCAATTCAACAGGCGGAGAAATGATCGGCTGGGGCGACACTGAACTCACAGGATAAGCCGAAAGGACCAAAATCAGACGCCTCCACAGTGTTAAGAACCAGCCCGAGTACCCGCGTGGGGACAGCTACTGTAATTCTCTAAACAGGCTGCCTGAGAAACAGTGCTGCGGCTTACATCCACGTATTAGTTAGCCTTTGATAAACTAAAATAACTAGTTGTATCAACATCCTGTGCCTCCCATTTGTGGTTATGTGGTAATGTGTCAGCGGAGCCTTGTAGAACAGCCCTCGTTCATGTCTGCATCTCTTAAACGTTTCAGCATAGCTTTTATTTTATGTGCAAGAGCTTGTGTGTGTACTTGCTGTGTGTAATATTAAAATGAATATGATGATTGCTTCTAGAAAATTGTTACAGGGCCAATTAAAAAGTATTAATCCGGTGGAAGTTTCCACCTACTGCTCTATTCTAATTAAAACTTTGTTGATTTGAAGTAAATAACCTAAATCATCATTGTTACAGACAATTGGTTTTAGTCACTGATCCAGGTGAATGTGTTGAAAAGATTAGTTATGGAAAAGCACAAGTCAGGAAGAAACCTGAATCTCCCTTGGAGTCCAGTTAAATCCATTATTAACAAATGCAGAGAGTCTGGCACAGACATAAATCTGCCCAGAACAGGCCAACCTGAAAAACCGAATGATTACACAAGAAGGAGGCTAGTGAGGGAGTCCACCAAAGGGTCTGAAGGGGTACCAGCTTTTGGGATGGAGATGGGAGACAGAGTACAGCCAATGATGGTTTCCTGGCTCATTTAACAAGGTTTCCATAGCCTGGTGATCTCATCAGACCTTGGAAACTTCTGCTACTACTCACAATTTCTAGCTGAGTTTCTTTGTCACTGTGCCATAAAATTTGAAATGATGAAGAACCTGGGCAACATGTAGCCTGTGTAGAGTCCCTCCTGTGTCAGCGGCATAAGCTTGTAAGTCCTTCAGAGGAGACAAAAGTGTCTCAGTGGCCTCCCTCAATAGTCCCCTGCTTGGTGTTTGAGGACAGCCTGCTCTGTACTGCTTTTGTGCCATATTCCTTATTTCTTAATCAATCCATTGAAATATTCGAAGGCAAATTCAATGACTTGAACATTTTGCTGGGTTCCCCGACTTCTGCTTTTTCAGTTATCTTTTCAGTGTTAATTTTTCCTGAAGGTGTAAATTGTTTCAGGCTGCAGATGAATGATAGACGGTTCACATTTTTTATTTTCAGCTGACCCAAAGAGAACAACAACAACAACACAACCCCCAATGATCTCAGTAACAAGTAAGTGTATCAGGTTATATTGATCAGGATATTAAAGAGCCTATAATTAATGCTTGTTAAGCAGCTTCATTATGGGTTCTTCCAACTATTTATATTGATAGATAAATATTTCTTTTCACATTTATAATGATGGTCTGATTTGCAGCAGGTCACATTGAGTCCGGCATTACCTCCACTGTCAGTGAGTTCTGTACTTGCATGAATTTTTGTGATGAATAATACTAAAATAATGATGAAATATGATATTATTTTAGCAAATAATATTATTTTCATTCTTACACTAAAAATAACACTTTAGGTACGTATGATGAAGCTAGTATCACATCTGTCTGTCTTCATTCTTGTTAGTAGTGGTGGTGGTAGTAGCGACAGCAGCAATTGTGCTTGTAGTACTGTGCTGAAGCCGCCGTAATAGAGCTGGTAGTACTAGTACCAATAGCAGTAACTTAACCAGAAGGATAGTTACTTATCAAAAGTGACATTTTCGTGTTGAGTTCAGATAAGCCTGACAATATGCTGCTGTGAGAACAAATTGTTTAAAATGGTGGGGTTATAACAAAACACATTTAATTATTGTTTTGGGGTTTTTTTTATATTGCTGATCATGATCTGTAATAATGATATCACTCGAACTGATCAAACCCATTCTACATGTGGTCTTTCGCTTAGCCATCTTAAAGAAATCAGACTGCAACAGTTATATTAAACTTACAGTATATATACATGGTACAGAGGAAGGCAACAAGAGGCTTCATCGTTCCAATAAGTCAC
This sequence comes from Channa argus, assembly GCF_033026475.1. Lineage (NCBI taxonomy): Eukaryota > Metazoa > Chordata > Actinopteri > Anabantiformes > Channidae > Channa > Channa argus. The sequence goes on along the minus strand of NC_090217.1, from coordinate 14,901,924 downwards.
AATAAAGGGCGACTTCACCAGTTTTCAATTTGCTCTCTATGGCTTTAGTTTAGGGTGTAAATGTACACGAATGCTTTTAGACTTCCCTCTGACTTCCCTATACTTAAATATGTCTCTGCTTTAGCTGAAAAAACTCCTCCAGATGACATCACCCAGAGAAGTTTCTCATCATTAGGAGTTCAGATAATGTCATCTGGAGGAGCCCTGAAAACGCAGGTTGGCTATGATTTCAAACTCCACCGTGAGAGCAACAAGGTAACATAATCTGAACTAAAGGTTCCTCCAAGTGATGTCATCTGGAGGTGCATTTCAGCTAGAAGTAGAGAGATATGTTAATGTAGGGAAGTCAAACAGAACTTTAATGACATTCATTTACATATACAATTCAAACTAGAACCAAAGGAAACCAGTTCAATATCAGTGAACTAGTAGTAACGATGGCAGAGGAGCAGCGGTGTAGTAGCACAGAGTACTGTTGGTAAGAGGAGCTGTATTAGCAGTGAAAATGAAGTCGTGCTCTTCAAAGTGTTAGAAGAAGTAATTTCTTTTTCTTATCAGCAGCAGCTTCAACCAGTGTAAAATACCTTTTGTATTATTATTATTATTATTATTAGTCTTTTTTTCCAACTCAACTGCCAACTCTGATAATACCATTGTAATGAGATGAGTGATGAATACACAAAACTTCGTGGATCTCATGACAGGAAATGTGTCAATCAGTACTACTTGTTTTCAGATTCACTTCTGCACTGTGAGTTTTAACTTTGAAATCGAGGTTATGAAACTTCAAAAGATGTCTTTTTTCTTTGCGTAGTACTATAGGAAGCTAGTGCATCTTTCAGAATTTGGGAGAATTGGTTTACTCAGCAGTATCAGTGTGCTAATGATTACTCTGAGCATGTAGTTTATTATGAAATTGGTTATTGCCTTACTGTAAAGCAGCGTTAAGAAATCCTACATCATGTACAGATTTTTCTGCTGAAATTATGCAAATTCCATCTTGTTTTTTTTTTCCCCTTTGCTAACTGACACAAAAATGTTTTCATATGTGGAAGTCTGCATCTGTAAAATGATTTTCTTGTATGATGTTTTCTCTACTAGACAAAATGAGTTGTCCATGCCCAAAAATTCCACTAAGGAGTCTGACTAAGGCTCCGGAAGAGAAGTGTTACCAAGTTAACAGCAGTTATCGCTATCAGTGTGTAGACAGTTATGTGAGGAGAGCAGGAACCTCAAGTCTCATCAAATGCCAAGATCAAGATGGCAATATATCCTGGAGCCCATCCAAGCTGGAGTGTATACGTAAGTTTTATTTGTTCTTTACATCCACAAAGCTCAGTCTAAAACTCTAATAAACTATTTCTGCATAGAATGTGGCTCACGGAGTGAAGACTTACCAAATAAATGGACACTAATCCATGGCTCAGGTAGCAAGAGACAGTGCTGTTACTAAGCTTTGTCCACTTAAAGTTTTGAAACTGGAGTGGACTCCAGAAAAAACTGTGTGCATGGTAACAGGACGAGATCATAGGAAACAGACCATTAGGGCAGTAATTACAGACAAATGTTCAGTGGAAAGATAAGCTGTGCTCTGATGAGTAAATACATTTTGGCCTTTGGTATCACGTTACTGAATCTGAATCCAGCCTTTTATTTTTATCAACCAATTTCAAGACCGAATTAAGGAGAGGTTGGTTAACCTGATCATTTCTAGAGGCTTAAAATTGTTCTCCTCCATGAGCCTTGTATAGCTAAGTATAGTATAGGTTTTATATTATGTATAGGAGTTTATGTACATACTTTCTGTGTATAATATTAAAATGAAAATGATGATTGTTACAGGGCCAATTAAAAAATATTCGTCCGGGGGAAGTTTCCACCTACTGTACTATTCTAATTCAAACTTGGTTGATTCGAAGTAAATCACCTAAATTATCACTGTTACAGAAAATTGGTTTTAGTCAGATTTATTTGGATGGAGATCACCTGATCCAGGTGATCCAGGTCCAGGTCCCTTGGAGTCCAGTTAAATCCTATATTAACAAATGCAGAGAGTCTGGCACAGACATAAATCTGCCCAGAACAGGCCAACCTGAAAAACCGAATGATTACACAAGAAGGAGGCTAGTGAGGGAGTCCACCAAAGGGTCTGAAGGGGTACCAGCTTTTGGGATGGAGATGGGAGACAGAGTACAGCCAATGATGGTTTCCTGGCTCATTTAACAAGGTTTCCATAGCCTGGTGATCTCATCAGACCTTGGAAACTTCTGCTACTACTCACAATTTCTAGCTGAGTTTCTTTGTCACTGTGCCATAAAATTTGAAATGATGAAGAACCTGGGCAACATGTAGCCTGTGTAGAGTCCCTCCTGTGTCAGCGGCATAAGCTTGTAAGTCCTTCAGAGGAGACAAAAGTGTCTCAGTGGCCTCCCTCAATAGTCCCCTGCTTGGTGTTTGAGGACAGCCTGCTCTGTACTGCTTTTGTGCCATATTCCTTATTTCTTAATCAATCCATTGAAATATTCAAAGGCAAATTCAATGACTTGAACATTTTTGCTGGGTTCCCCGACTTCTGCTTTTTCAGTTATCTTTTCAGTGTTAATTTTTCCTGAAGGTGTAAATTGCTTCAGGCTGCAGATGAATGATAGACGGTTCACATTTTTTATTTTCAGCTGACCCAAAGAGAACAACAACAACAACACAACCCCCAATGATCTCAGTAACAAGTAAGTGTATCAGGTTATATTGATCAGGATATTAAAGAGCCTATAATTAATGCTTGTTAAGCAGCTTCATTATGGGTTCTTCCAACTATTTATATTGATAGATAAATATTTCTTTTCACATTTATAATGATGGTCTGATTTGCAGCAGGTCACATTGAGTCCAGCATTACCTCCACTGTCAGTGAGTTCTGTACTTGCATGAATTTTGGTAATGAATAATACTAAAATAATATTGATCATAATATTATTTTAGTAAAAAGTATAATTTTAATTCTTATACTAATAATAACTAATAATTTTAAGTACCTATGATGAAACTAGTATCACATCTGTCTGTCTTCATTCTTGTTAGTAGTGATGAAAGTACAGTAATAATGGGACAAATACACAGATCAGCCACAGAATCGACACTGCCTGTTCTAAAAGGATTATGGAGGTCAAGGGTCAGCGTGACCACTCAGAGCAGCCTGCAGCTATACAGCTCCATACACAGTAAAATGTGATACACTGTGTACAGAGGTGGTAAAGTTACACAAAGTCAGCACTAAAGTAACTTCAAAGATTTTGCTCAAGTTAAAGTACTAAACAGATTATTCACATTTTACTGACAAAAGTAGAAGTACTTCACTAGGATTTTCCTCATGAGCTAGTGCAACACACCTAAATAGAGAGTGAAAGCTAATCAGGCCACAGTGGTTGACACTTGCACCACATTATATAAGTACTGTGGTTGGCTGCAAAAAGCAATTAATAGTTCTTTAACAACTTGAGATATACAAAGCTTGTTTTAATTAAGAGAATTAAGGAGATAGAACTTACAGGATATTTTGACAATTCATTGCATGGAAAACACAGACCAATTAACAATAAATCAAAATCAGCTAACACTAATACTTTGTGCATGTTTTTCCGATTTAAATTCGATTTGTTGTGTCATAATGTCACTTATGACTTATGACTACTTACATGAAGCAATTCTGTTTGTCTTGTGATCTGTCCACAGATGTCTAAAGACTTGGAAACTCCAAATCACAGCTTGATTTTGTTTTGTTCTACTTCAAAGGATGGGTTCCCCATTTTTCGATTTTTGTCCTAAAACAACAGTAAAGTACCAATATAAAAACTGAACTAGACTGAACTAGACTGAACTTACTGTGACCATTCCTATGTAAGTGATGGGGGACAAAATCCACAGTCGTCCATCTGTACAATAAACTCTCTTTCTCTGCAACTCAAAAGGGAAACACAAAGAGGAAAATTTATTCGGAAAAGACTGTAACTTTGAAAGATATTCACATGGTGTGAAAAGGTTTAAGCCTCGCTTTAGCTCTAGATTCACACATTTGAATACATTTTTCGTTTTGATCCAAATGTGAACCCACCCTTGAACTAGTAGTAATGATGGCAGCAGTGTACTGTTGGTAAGAGGAGCTGTATTAGCAGTGAAAATGCAGTCGTGCTCTTCAAAGTGTTAGAAGAAGTAATTTCTTTTTCTTATCAACAGCAGCTTCAACCAGTGTTCAAATGAGCAATGATGTAAGTGTCTCAACTCCAGAGACAACAGAAACAAGCAGCACAGATCAAAACTCACCTGGTGTCTCACAGGGTAAATAACTAGCAGTCACAGATACTGGTGTATTTTACTGCATTAAAACATCATCCTTGACTGATTTTCCAAAGAAAACTAATAGATTAATATCAGCTATCAGTCACTGAATCCAACATTATATATTATTTTATATATTATAGCAGGCAACATCACTGACAGTTAAAGGCTTTAATGGCTGGTTAATGTGGACATGTGGAACAGTTTAATTGTATTAGTTGTCTTTTATTACTCAATAGATTTCAAAATGGGCAGAATTCTAGTATTTCTCTGCAGCTACTATACTAATTACTATAGTGAACAATGTAGATTAGGTTCCTGCCCGGCTCACAATGGCTTCATCTGCCAATGCGGAACTCTTAACTTGGAGGGAGGTTTTATTCTTGGTTTCTTTTAGTTTCAGAAACAGTAACGACACTCCACACCGCAGCCAAAACCATCCACACAACCTCAACCACCGCTGACCCGTCCAGCAGTGAGGCTTTCAATCATTCTTCCTCAAGTGAGCTTCAACACTGCTACTGCACCAAATCTACTAGAACAAACCTTATCAGCGGGTGTTGTTAAGGAGTTAATGGTGAATGCATGAATGCATGCAAAGGAACGTGGACAATTGAACTTAGATTTTTCAATTCAATTCAACTTTATTCATATAGCTCCAATTCACATTCACATTTTGTGCATATTTTCTATATACCATGACAGTTTTCCTTAGAAATAGATTAAAAAACCAATACCAATATATTGAATCATAACCCATGTAATGTGATACATAGTGTATCACCAGATTGTTACCAATACACAGCCCTACTACCAAGATGCTGTACATTACACTAGCTACTGTATGTTTGATCAGCATCAGTACATAACCCACCAAAATGCATTATAACCTTTAATGGTGGAGCATCAGTTCCACACACTTGTTTTATCCTTTTCACATTTTGAGCTCTTTCTGTATTTTCTTCTGTGAGGAAATTTAAATGTGTTTCTCTATTTCTCACAATCGGAAATATAGCATTTGGGAACCCAGCAGCCATGATGGGAATAGCCTCCACCTCACTGGTGATCATCTTGTCTTTAATCGGAATCAGCCTCTATTGCTATAAAAGGTACTTACGTGTTAACGTGGATAGTGGATTTGAGTTTTAAAACGATTATTTTCACTGGTTATAATCATCATCACTATTTCTTTTATATCATAGAGGGAAAAAAAACAACATCCCAGAATCCACAGCAGAAGAACAGCTGCCCATGAACAATGTTTCACCCTAAACGTGCGACCTTCTGCTGGCACACAGAGCAGAGACTGAAGACTGTTTCACACATGAACTCAGGACAAATCTGCTTGATTTCATTGCAGGATCATGCCCACAGCACGATAGAAAAAGCTGCAGGAAACAGTGTTTTGCTTATAGCACATCGCAGCTGTGCTATAAACTTTCTTCTAAAAATATCAATTATTTACTTGCTTTTAAACTTCTCGACCATTCCGGACAGACCAGCGTGCCGCCGGCATGGGCTCATGCAAATAATATGGACTTTGTATTAGGGGGCTCGCAGGATAAAGTCGGGATCATGTTGGAAGCATCTCACCAGACAAAGCCAGGAGAATTTCAGGATTCCAGTGCATGCGCGAAAGAGGCTTAACTGTAAGCAGAGATCAGTAACACCTGACTCCATGCAGTGAAGAATGAATTACTACCTCCACACTGGACTCCAGATTGTGTGTGTGTGTGTGTGTGAAGCCTGGAAATTAGCGCAGATCACCATAAAACACTTTCCATGGCAATGTTATTTTTGCACATTGTCAACAATTTGACGTTCAGCCTTTTTATTCTGCACAGATCTCCAGAGATTTGCACCCAAATATTTGAGCTCTACATAAGAAACAAAAGAACAGAAGATGCTTTTTTTTTTTTGCCGTTAAAGGGAAAAAGTGGTGATTTGCACTACAGCATAAAATCCAAGGTGCTAACATTACTCTGCATTCAAAATATGGCTTTTAAAAATTGTTTGACTAAATTGTGGTCACAATGTAATTATAAAATAAATATTTTAGTTACTTCTATTCATTGCTGGTTTTATGGCATTTATGGTTTGGAATGTCAGCAGGTGAACTGAACAGCTATCAGGCTACATGCTTATGACTATTACTGTGACTGTATTTCTTCTGTTAGCAGACGAGAGCCATGCTTCTTATCATCTCTTCATAATAGCATCATTATGTTCTTATGTTAATGAACTAGCGATTAAATTACAGTTGGGTGAAAAATCCCTTTATTTTGAAATACCAAAAATATTTTTCCTAGCTAAATATGTAATAAATGTTATGTTGAGGGAAAAAATAATCTAAAAATAGTCATTTTAATCACAATAAGGTTATGCGAGCTTTCGCACCCCAGATGGATTTGTTGACTTTGGCACCGAGGTGACTTCTCCCTCCAGACAGCAGCTGCACCTCTGAGAAACCTGTAGGTGCTGGTTGCTGACAGAACTGTAAAATATCAAATATGTTAATGAATGTAAACACGAGCTAAGTCTACTCATGAGTCAGTTCACCCATATCACAAAACGAAAAGGAAAAGAAACATTTCAGTGCTGGGGGGGTGGGGGGATGGAACAGTGGTCGTGCTGCAAAAGACACCTGTGCAAAAATTATCTAAAATTGATCGAAAATAAAAAAAAAATGAGGCAAATACATCATAGGAAATACCCCCGCATGAGTAACAACTACCGAGGAAATAACCTAGGTTTCCTCAGTTGCTAAGGCTGTAACAGGAATCAACCAAGTCCATATTTGGGTTGATTGCTTTTGACCGAGATGAGTCTTTAAGATGAGTCTTAAAGCTAAAATAAAAATGATAACGGGCATCCAGCATCTTCCCAGATGAAATCCCGAAAGGTGCTTCTTAATGAATGTTTCACCCCAACGCCTTTTTTTGTAAATTCTACGTAACACCTGTAAACCTTTGGAATGTGCGTTTCAAACATATGTATTTTTACTGCATGAATGTACTATTTTCACACACATCTCAAAGTTATTTCTGGACAAACGGAAGTTGTGAAATATTAGAAACTGTGCAGTTTAGGTTCCTATTCTATGCATATTATAAATAGCTACTTCTATTTTTACAGTTATTAAGATCATGTGTTTTTCTGCAGTTTTGTTATTGTCAGAGTGACACAAGCTTGTATTCAGATCAGTTGTGTGGGTCAGTCTGGGTCATAAATTCATCCTGTGTTTAAAATACATTGTTTCTCTTGTTGCTGCTCGTTTTTAAACAGGTCAAACTCCATGAAAATATTATTTACAAGGAGTAAAGGAGGAATCACTGACAGCAACTGTTAACACAGACTTAATCCGTCTGAGCTTCATAGACTCATTACATAACAAGGGCAGATTCTTTCTCTTTCCAGATGTTGGCGGCCTCCACTGGAATGAGGCCACGTGACAGAAAAACGTGTCCAGACTATTAGTTTGAGAGTCGTATGGCTTTGGTCATGGACATTTTAGTAAGTCAGTTGAGTCTCTTAATTGTATATGTCAAATACTTCCTATTAGCCCACAGTATCCTCAGTATTTTGTTGATTTATATAATAATATTTATTAATTGTACTGAAAGGTTTTGTCTTTACTGGAACTGTTGTTCACTGGCAGCTGTTGAGCAGCAAGCAGCTGGAACCAATTACAGAAAATCCCCACAACGTTAACCGAGGATTGTTTAGTTTACATGTACAATGTGAAATGTTTTTGAAGGTACACCCAAAAAAAACTACTGCAATTATGTGTTAACATGCCCCAATAGGCTGCTTTTCACAACAGGCTGCCAAAATGTTTCATATCCATCAACTTCAAAGAACAAAGACAATAAAAAATGTAAAAAAAAAAATAAAAAGTCTGCCAGCAGTCTTTATTATTTTTTTTTTAATAAGTGTCCAAACAAAAACCACACAGCACACAACAGTCCAGTTAGTCACTGGGAGATATAGGTCAATAAATGCTTTTGTTCATGGTGTCTTAACTATACAACATACTAAAATACCCAATTATAAAATTTGCAACAAATAAAAAAAGATTTAGTCCGTTGCAAGATCCCAGGAGCAAATAACTTCCTCCTCATAAATCCGTCCCCCCCACCCTCCTCCACAGCAATTATTCCTCTCTCTCGCTATGAATTTGAGCAGTGTTAGAAAAGTTCCAGTAGCATTTCGTGTGGGTGGGGCACATCAAGTCTTTGCGGTATTGCAGCCATAGAGAGCACGTCGTCTGTCATGAGAAAGGCAGTAGGTCCAATGCGCGTCCACACACACCTCTCACAGAGTGGGCCACCCTCCAACACACCATCAGCCTAGACAAAGGGGAGAAGGAGGAAGAAACAACAAAACAAAGTAAAATATATGAAGGTTTTAGTTTTTTTTAAAAGGCATTTTCAGAGTATCAACGGCTAATTATGGCAATAACAGTAAATTCTACACAATAACCAACTTACAAAACAGCTCAATGACAAAAAAAAAAATGAAATACATCAGTTGGTGAGAGATGAACATTTTCTTACACATTTTCTCTGTTGTTTGCGCATGATGAACGCTGAGCTGGGCGTGATGCAGTTGGGACAGTTTGGGACAGAGCATTGGAGAGGCTCGCCCACCTTCATCAGAGAGCTCGGCATCTCGGATTTCAAGAAGTATTCCTGGAGACGACATGTTTAAAGACGACATGCGGATAAACAACTGACCAAAAGGTTAACAGACCTTTAGTGTCATCAGTAGTTTTCTAAACTGTGCTCATCACTGTTTAATACTTGACTGAGTCAGATTTGGAGGAGCACAAAACGGCCCTGTCTTTGTTCGTCTGTCTGTATTTCATGGGGGGAAAAAAAATGCATCCAAATAAATCTTTGGGGTTCCAGAAGGGTGTTGTTCTTCACATGAACTAATAATTTTCTTGGCCAGTTCATCTAATGAAAGGTAAAGGGTCGAGGTGAACCACATTCCTTTTAGTAAAACGCGGTTTCTCATGCAGACGTTTTGTGTGGACTGTTCAGATACAATAACAGCAATAATGCCATTAAACTTTGGTCCTAAAAAAATGGAAACAGAACAGTGAAGTATATACAACATTCACTTTGGTCCCAGCTACCCAAACACTGCTTGCTAGATTTCCTTAATAGAAAAGAGTTATAGGACACCAGCTGCTTCCTTTTTGCAATAGCTCATTAAAACACACATGCATGCGATATGTATCCAATCAAAATCAGGCCTGTGGTTGAGCAATATGAAACAGTACATTGAGTGAGACGCACTTGTCTTTCTGAGATACTTTCCCAAGCATTTCTCTAAACAAGTACAATGTACTAAACATAACAGTTTATTGCGTGTTTATTGGGACCCTTATTTTGTTTTTTTTGTTTTCAGTCTAATTATAATCCAGCTGGACTATAACCCACCCAATGCAAATAATTATCTAAACTATGTTTTATTTCTGTAAAGGGGTCCTGTTGAAATACTGAGACATTTCCAGGAATTCACAAATCATTGACTCTGTAGTTCCTTTAAACTTTGCCCCCTGCATTACCTGCAGCCAGAATGTAGTTAAGATAAGTTTAGGGACTTAAATGAAAGAAGCTGAACTGGAAAAAGTAGTTCACACGTTTTCATCCTGGTGTTAAACGTGTGAGATACACGACCTTCAGAATGGCTGCGATCTGAATCTGTAATGGCCACAAACAGGCTGAAGCTTTTAGCACATGTGCCGTGTGCTATCTGACGTGTCTCACCCCGGCCGCCGCGATGATATGGCAAATATTTTTGGTGATGATCAGTGAGGTTCTGGCACGAGTCACTGCCACATACAGGAGGTTCCACTCATCATCAGGAATATCACCTTAAAAGGGAGGAGGAGAAAAACTTAAAAATCATCTAGTGATACTTTTTGTTAAAATGACTAAATCATTTCATTGAAAACTTTCTCCTAAAGTTTGGATTTTTTCTTTCATGAGAACTTATTGTAGTTCATAAGGTTAAAGGACAAGTTTGAAAGTTTTCTAAATTAATTGTATCGTCCATATTTGAAATATAGACGCCAAAACTCACACTGAATCTTCTCTACTCACATCTCGTCAGCCTGCAGTCAGGATTAGATTTTTAGTCTGTCCCTACAAACTTTCAGAAAATCTATCTGACACTCACAAAATGTGTGGATGACATACATATTTAAAACTGATATAAATAAGGATAAGGAAATGCCAATTCAGAGCATGAGGGGCAATGTTTGTTACATACAACCATGTCACACAGTGGTGCAGCATGCTATCAACTCTTTTGATCATTTGTGGTCAGGGTCTATACTGAGAGGATTTTATTAACTTGTATGAATGAATGTTGACACTGTTTCTGACACTCACGGAATGAGAAGTTACAATTGTGGTCCAGGTTGTGCCAGGAGGAGGGAACCTTGGCAAAGTCATCGGTGACCATCACAGTGTCGAACTCTAGACCTTTAGCCTTGTGGACGGTTCCAACTATAAAATCTGGAACAAGAGTTGAGTGCGGCAGCTGATGTCAGTCTTCACAGTCATCAATGCAAAACAGTTTCTTCTGAAACCCACTGACTGTCTATTACTATAAAAAAAAAATAAAAAAAAACTATTTATACATCCAGAGGTTGCATTTCACTATTTCGCTCTCCATCATCCATTTAACTAATACGGTCAAAAAAATTTGTCATAATCTATTATTACTTTTTAAAGTTTGAATAAAAATTATACAAAACAAGCCTTTATAGGGGGCTGGAGAGAAAAGACAAAAAGAAATCAATTGATTGGTAATTTTTCATAATACCTCTGCTAAACTGTACATTGTTGCTGCCCTTGTCATTTTTTTTAAGTACTTTGGTTATTAGATTCATTAGTTTGAAGTATGGTCACTGCTACAAAAACAACTGCATCTAAAAAACTCAAATTTTGCTTTCACAGTCCAGTTGAAAAAAAAGAGAAATGTCTCTTTAAATATCCAAAAAAAGTAATTTATTAACTATTGCAGGAAATTAAAAAGTGGAGAGAGCTTTGATGGTGCTGGACTAACCCTGAGCATATGTCCTGTCTGATGTATAGAAAAAATATTCAGGTCTATGAAGATTTAAATGATTAATGACGATGATTTGCACTGGCCCTCACTCACACATATTGGAGACACACAGTCAGTGGTTATAACATAAGGCAAACATTTGAAAACAGCAATGGAGCAATGTTTAATCAGGCCGCCCAGCTACACAACAGGTCATGCAGATGGGATCAAAGACGTGAGACAAAGGTCCCCCACAAAAATCCACATTTTTCAATGTTAGTGGATGCGAAGCAGCTGTAAAGCTTTAACGAGCATGATTTACATTCCCCAACAGTGACATTTTACTTTTATAGGCGGCCAACCACCGGCTTTGTCTGTACATGAATACAGATTATAGCTCATCCATATTAATCAGGGGAGAGAGGAAAACATAATGTATGCTGCATTATGTTCTGTTCATTCTCATACACTATGGATGTTAAAGCCACAATAAATATTTGGGATAGTTGCTTGCACATGCAAACATGTTTTTACAATTTTAACAAATAATTAAAAAAAAAAAAAGAACTGAATGTGATGTCAGTATTGTCAGTTTGTGTTGATACCTGCTTTGTGAAAGTCTTTTTCATCACTCCTTTCTAGGCGTGTCACCAATTCAGGGACTCGACTTCCATATTTTTCCACAATGTTGAGTTTGGCCCACAGCTCCAAGTCTTCGGTCTGTGTGACGTACTTCTTCAGGGCCCAGAAGCCATTCCCTTTTTTTTTGGCGAAGGAGCGAATCAGGGGATCCTTCACTGCAGGCAGAGCAAATGTTAAAGCTCTGTTTTTAAAAAAAAAAAAAAAAACAGAATAAATACATGTTTTTGCATTTGTATGAGTCCTACATTTTGGTGGCGGTTGTGGTAGTTTCTCTTTGACTTCCCGTTGAGCAAACTGCATCAGCTGCCATATGTCCAGAATCCTATTAAGGCCAATATTTTTCACATCCTGGAAAAAAAAAAAGTCAGACCTGTTTAAGACGGGATTATGGCATAGCGAGCGTAGCTCAAAAAGCTTTTGGAAGTCGATATCTCTGCATCGCTACCACTGTTTAAGGAGTCTGTCACCAGAGGCTGGCATCACATGTTTTCCAATAAGATAGGAGCATATGTTACAGATTATAGCTAGTAATCAGAAGGTTTCATTCAGAAAGTCAATCGTAATCAGGTCGTTTAAATCTATGTAAAGGCACCGATATCCAATTACATGGTTGGTTGTGACATCACAGTAGGAGCAGTTTCGACACCACACAATCCACAGGTCGGACATTCAATCTTAAAAAAGCTTTTGTTTTTTCCATAAAACCAGCTCTTTAATACTTCAGAAGACTTATATCTAAACTTATAACTACAATAGCTAACTTAAACAACTTTAATATTTGTGTATACACACTCACTCCTACGAAGTGCAGACGGCAGTCTGGATTGGCATCGGTCAGCCGGACGGCTTCACTGAACACAGTTAAATTGCACCTCGACAAGATGGCAGTCGTCCCCCGTTGAGGAGTCACACCGGTGCTTATAGCCTCGGCTACCTCGTCTGCAGTCTCGTCACACACACCGCCTGCACAATGGACAAAGACGGGACAACAAAGCACAGGCGATTACATTAAAAATCTCCGGAGCATTCTAAACATGTCCTTTATGACATGTCTGAATACAAACCATTTGCAGTATTTACCCTTCTGCTTCCCTCCTACAAGAATCTTCTGGACTCCCTTGCACACTGTGAGGATGGTGGCACCTACATAGGCGATCTCGGCACCGAACCTAAAACTCTGGACAAAGACAAGCGTGATGGCAGTTTATTTATTTGATGAAGAGAATCGTTTTTGTTGTTGGGGGTAAGATAGCCCATTCAAATTATGGCCATTTTGTAGTTGACAGCATGCATGTTCTACAACTCTTGGTGCCAGGATTGAATGTGTGATCTGTACAATATGTACTAGTTCGACCACTTTGTGACTGGGAGACACATGATGCCCCACAAAATGCCCCTACTGGAGGAGAATTACCATTTATTAATGTTATGAAACAAGTGTATTTTGCATATAAACAAAATATTAAGCATAAAATGTTTTGCAGTTTGTAATATTTGCTGATAATAAAAATATGGTTTGCTCAAGGAAAGAGTAAAGAAGTAAAAGTAGAAAGAGTGTGCAAAAATAAATTCCCGGTAGATGCCTGGAATCACATGTAATTTATGTTAAATCCAAAATGGCTTCATCTATTGCAAAACAAAAACAAAAGATATTTTGAATTAGAAGTCACACTTACACTATTGTTGTAATGTTCACTCATACTTCCATATACGTATCTTATACTGAGATGTATGGGAAACATTTGAAAGTATTATGACAGAGCACAATGAGCATTACTTCTTTTTACAGCCCAAATCTTTTGTTTATACCTGGGTCAGGTAGTAGATGTGTGTGTGGTCAATAAAGTGCAAGGCATTGACTGCTCCTTTGAAGGTATAGATCTGTTGATGAGGATCTCCAACCAGGATTTTCCCACAGCTCTGAGACAGCATCACATCCATAATGGCTGAGATTGAAAGAAAAAAAAAAAACAAGACACCATCAACATCGGTAGGTGTATGAAAATAATCCCAATTCTGCTTTCACCACAGCTCTGCCTCACAGTTACTGTATTAGTACCAGGAGTGCAGTCCTGAGCCTCGTCGACGAAGAGAACGTCGTACTTATCGGACAGGCGGGGTTTGGGATTTTGGAGCTGCCATAACTTGAGGTAACCTAGGAATCAGAAGGTCAGTGCCCGTCATTGCAGAACTCCTTCTCATACCACTTATGTTCATGTCACTAATTTACAATTAACATACCGTCGTGTGTCATGTTGTAGGCATCTACTGATGTCTCATTAAGATCCTTCATTTTGTTCCAGATCTTCTGTGCGTCGTAAACATATGACTACAATTTCACAGTGAGAACCAAGCAGTTTAGATATAAATATGCTGTGCTCAGGCTCTTTATTCACACATAATGTACATTAAGGTGTTCATACCCGTTTCTCGTCTTCTTCTATGTGGTGTCTTATGCCACTATTACTAATGTGGGTGCTGGGGACGTGTCTGGTAGTGATTGTTGGGTCTGCGGAGGCCATGAAGGTGTTGAGAGTTGTGGATACCACTTTGGCCTTGATATAACCACCGCGGCCCTCAGGCAGGACAGAGTTGATCGCGAAAGGCTTCAAATTAAAGGTCAGCTTCTCACGATACCTGCCACACAAAGACATGCAACAAGTGATGTGGTTTTAAAACTGGAAACCCCAGACATAACACGAGCACTAGACTCTTTCAGAAGTGAAACATACTGTATCATGGAAAGTATCTGGTCCATCTAGTTAGACCTTATCTAGACAGGAAACATTCAAACTAGACACACAGTATCAGCATTTCCTAAAGGAAACTATACTTTTCACTGTGGAGTTAGACTGGTAGAGGTTTTCCACGATTGATGTGGTCAGGATTCCTTTTGGGTGGGTCTAAAAGACATGCAGATGACCCACTGGAACATATATACATTAACATCCCACTGAGATTTTCAATTAGTTCAGCTTAGTATGTTGCTTATCTTACTTGACGTTTTAAGATAAGCCGTTTTAAGATATGGTCTGCTTTGAAAAACAACTTATTATCCAGTATTTAGTTTGGTAGCGGCCTTAAAAAAAAAAAAAAAAAAAAACAACCCACACATTTCCCATGAGCCTTAGGAGTTTCCATCATGTCACAAGAGAGGAGATGAGAAAAAGTGTTAGCAGCGAGTTTGCACACGTATAGAATAATGAAGTATTCATATCACATTTGAATGGTGAAAACAAGTAATTGGATTTAAAAGTGGCTGTGCAGGAATGAGGGGAATGTAACAAGGAACGTGTTCCTTGATAATATATTACTGGAAGTGGATGCAGTCAACAGTGTGCAGAGGTGGTTTGGATTTGCTGTGCCCAACTGTTTAGGGGAGAAACTGCTGTTGAGAAGTTATTTCTATGTCTGCGGATGGAGGTCTTAAGTGGTCTCAGTCTTCTTCCTAAGTGAAAGCAGTTTAAACACAGTGTCAAGGGTGGGGTCAGATATGACCTTGGTAAGACAGTGGAGGAGAGGAAGAGCAAACAGCCCTGAGGTGCTTCTGTGCGGATAAGAGGAGGTATGTTCACTCAGCCTCACATTCTGCCTTTTGTCTGTCACGACATTTATCTGCAGACAGACACGTTCAGGCACACAGAGCTAAAGTTACCTACAAAAACTTGTTACAGCATGACAGAGAGGACTACACACTGTCGCAGGAAGGTAGAGTGGTCGTCCACCGATCCTTCAGTTGTTGGTTCGATCCCCGCCAAGTGCCCTTGAGCAAGACACTGATCCCCCAACTTAGTTGCTCCTTAGTGAGTGTTGGCCAGCTGCAGAGCAGCTCCCCCATGGGTGGGTGCCAATAGGTAGAAAAGTGCTATATAAGGGCAGAACATTTACAAATCCATGCTAAGATCACCTGCTTGTGCTTTGTCTGACAAGCCCCCAGCCCCCAGGCCCCCAGCGTCACTTTCAACAACAAAATTCTTTATATACATGCTTTGTAGGTTCAGTCTCTTCTCATAAGGCCACTAAAATGACATTAACCACTAAAATATAAGTATTTTTAAAAATTGGTAATTTGGATTTACATTATAAGAAAAAATGTTCTTCTGTAGTTACACTATTAAGAAGACCCCTTTGATTAACTATCTTCAACTATCTTCATATCTGCAACAGCAATGTTATCTTTGTCACATCAAATCATCTTTTTAAGCTGAGAGGCCTAACAAGCCTTTTCTGCTTTGTGTAATGTCTGCAGGTTTACCTACAGACATATTTTCCATTTAACTCATATAAGTGGGCAGTTTATCTATAGCCTGAGCAACACCCAGCACAAACAAGCCCACCCAGCATGATCTGCTGCAGCTACTTAAAGGTTACTGCACTGACTACATATTAATAAATAAAAGGCAGCGCATAGGAAAATAACAACTTTTTAGTTTCCATGGACTGGGAGAGTACTATGTTCAGAGAACCAGCATAAAATATTAAAAGTGAAGGGGACAACTTACAAAAGTAATCTGGTCAACAAGTTTGTCTTCAAATGTCAAATGCTTCCTTCCTCCACCTCTGACTAACTGTTTCTGTTTCCTTTGGTGGTTTTCAATTGTTTTCTTTGTACAATTAGCCAAAAATATTTATCTCTGACGTCTTTTGACTTGTCTGTGCATGGACATAAACACTTTTTTTTTATCTCAGCAAGCATCTGCTGCATCTTTTTGGTGTAGAGTCTATACAGAAAAACAAAAGCTTAACACTATAATTATCGTCATCATCATCATCATCATCATCATCATCAGTGATAAGACCTTGGTTCTCACCTCCTTCCAACATCGCAGAAGGCCAAAGAGTGAACAGTCTTGCAGTCCACGTTGCTGGGGAAACGGTGCTGTGCCTCATTGGCCACTGACTTGTTGAAGGCCACATAGAGGAAGCGGAGGTGTGGCCGCTGATCAGCGTACTTCACCAAAGTGGTCGTCTTCCCTGTACCTGTGAAACACAGCACTGACCTTTCAGCTATGCCACAATGATCTGCCAGTCTGTCCCCGATCCCATTCAATGCACTGACATTAATTATAAATAAGCTTTTATAATAATCAGTCTGGGTTTTTTATCAAATAGTTTATAATGCCATATATAAAGCATCAGCCCCAACATTAACATAGTCTGGGGGTTTTAATATAAAAAATATAAAATGTTTTTTTTTTTTTTAAATATAATAAATTAACAGAGGCTTTTGAATTATTTTGGATTAACCATCTGGCAGTACATAAAGTGGTTAAAATCAGTTTCACCTTTACCGATAACAACCTTATTTTTCACTAATTACTGTTCATGTTTTGCCATAATTACCTTAATCAGTATTGCTTAAAATAATTGTTTTTCTAGTGGATTAATTTTAGTTTTAAGCATTTTTACTTGAGTAAAATATTTAAAGTGTTACTTAAAAAAAAAAAAAGAATTATGCCAATATACTGGTGCTTTTCTTGAGTATTGAATGTGTGTACTTCTACCACCTCAGCTTAAAGTGTATCACATTTTGTTGCACATGGGGCTGTGTGACTGCTCAGGGGTCGCGCTGACCCTTGTCCTCCCCTAAATGATCAAGACCACCAGTGTTAATGTTGTGGCTGAACATAACCTGATGACATCTCTGCATAATTTTATTAGTATTAGTTTACTGCTAATTTGTGTCTTTGAGGCGTCTAAAATCGAAGACATCTCAAGTCCTGCTATGAGGCTTTATTATTATAAAATATTGATTCAGCTCTGTTCTCAATTGTTAAACTTTTTGTGCACACTTTAGATCTACACTTAAGCAGGTTGGAGTCATTTCAGAAGCAAACTTATGGATTTATTGGCGCTACTTTTATCAAAACACATTGATTCACAGGGTCATGACAGCACTGAAAATATTTTAATTTCAATGCAGAATAATTCATCATTCTATGCTTTGTTTTATCAAACCTACTAATTTGATGACTGTGTGACTAGAATGGATTTTCAGTATCCTGGTAATAATCTATACTGATATCAGATTTTACATTCTGAGAGTTTGGGCTTGTTAGAAACCCTCCAGGGCTAATGTGGTGTTGCATTATTGCATTTTCTCATCCCACTACTCTAAGTGTCTTACAATGCTTCTGTTCAGTTTCACGCCCAATATTGTCTGAGCGGAAATGTTAAACCATCCATGGAGCTGGTTTTACAGATAATAGCATCATAGAGTGGCACTCAAAATGCTTTTTAGGAGAAGAGTATTCAACATCCATTTACTTTGAGTGATTTCCTGCTTTGCTACAATTGTGTACCATCTGCGAGAAATGTAGACAGTAACTCATATGTCATTCTGAGGTAACAGTAAAAGTAAATAAAATGCAATATTTAGATAATGAAAAAACGAGTTAAGTGACAGCACACTCACACTGTGTGTAGTCTGCATGTAAGGGGGGCACTGGGCAGGACTAACAGTCTTCTAAAAAACTAGATCAGGATTCATTGCAAAACATTTCTTCTTGATTTTGGCATCCTAGGTGAAACCACCAGCTAAAACCACTCTGTCTGCGAGCAATCCAGTGGTTTTTCACACCAAGCTGATGTCAGACCTACTTCAGCATCAGCTCATGCTAAGTGGGACTGGAACAAACCACGAAGAGCAAACTGGCACGTAGCGCTGCACACTTGGTGCTTGCGAAAGACAAAATAGGAGTCATATACACACACTCTAAATCAAGCTGTGCTAGCTTAACACCTCTCTCTGTCACCATACATGGTTTTAAAGACTTCAATTTAAGGATACCACATCTGAAAGGAAGTTAGAAATTGCACTAGTGTTTTCGATACCATTTTTGTGCACTTATTCCCAACGCTGCTAAGAGTCAACACAAATGGTCTCTCTCACTGATGTGAGCCAAGCCAATTCAACATGTTGAGTCCACTGTAAAGCTTCAGACAGGGGTTCACTTACTTAAGACCAAATTGTTGGACTGGGACACACCGCAAAAACTAGAACTATAGATGTTCACCGAAGGCCAGACAATGGCCACCGGCTTGGTTTATACTGGCCTTTAAAATGCAAGGGTTTAGCGGTTTGTAACTGCTGAACACCACAAACCACCTAGAGAAAACCCAGAGAGCTGAAAGAAGTAAAATGAGCCCAGCCCAAATAAAAAAAACTGTCAAAGTAAACAACACATAATTTAACACACGAGGGTCTAGAAGGGTCTAGTGGTATTGATGAACTGTGTACAGTTGAAGGGAGCCTCCTAGTGAAATGTAAATGTTATGCTTTGCTTTAACATAAGCAGGATGTGGTGGTTGCCACTATACAGTTGCAGGCTGAAATTGGATGTTTCCTATGTCTAAATAGAAATGTTATGTGTTTAATAAAGGTGTGAGTTTGCCACTTATAATAGTCCGAGCTGGCCTACATGACAATATAAATCTTCACATATTTATTGATGACGCAGTTATTTTGTCATCGTTACCATAGACTGTGGACAGATAAAGTAACACGAGCAGCAGTGGCTGCCACATAACTATCACATTTTACCTGCAAAAGCTATGATCTTGACCACATGGTCTGCGTGGATTTTGTGGCTGAGGATCTGTTGCTGTTCACCTGTGAGATGAAGCTGAGGACGCCTAGCAGAAACACACAAGCACAAGCTACTCAACACACAACGCCCCCATGCGTCAATGCAATCCTCCTCAGTTAACTACCCGATGACTGACGGTTGTATACAATGCCCAGAAGATTTTTGGAAACATCTACACACTTCTGTATTTCTTTTATCTTTTGTTGGTTTTAATTTCAATCAAATGGTTAAAAAAAAATGGATAAAAAAAAAAACAACGCAATTTTTCAAATAATTTTAAGCATGTTTGAACACAAAACAACGGTGAAATCAAATGTGCATGTTAAACTTTCCTTTGAGCAATAACTGTGACAAATCTGTGGAAATCTACTGAGCAGTTTTTGCAGATATTCAGGTGTGTGTAACTCCCAGGCCTTCTGTAGAACTTCCTTAAGCTCAGCTCTACGGGTTGGGCAGCGTTCCCTAACCCTATCCAGTTTCTCACACACCAGCTCGATGAGATCCAGATGTTTTGTTTGAGTTGGCCCAGCCATTATTGAGTCTATTTCAGCAGCTACGTTCTTCTCCAGATGAGTCTTACATAACAAGGAAGAATGCTTGGTGTCATTGCTGCAGAATCTGCTGCAAATTGAAGTAATACCCTGTCAATTGTTTTCCTGAGGGAACGGTGTGTCTCTTCAGTATGGAGTGGTATCCATCCTGATGATGTAGATCTCCCACTCTTCCTTTTCCAAATCATCCCCAGATCATCACATTTTCACCTCCATGCTTCACTGATGGTGTTAGGCAGGCACCTATCAACTTTTCATGAGCTCTCCATCTGTCACATGTTAGTCGCTTGGATCCAAACAACTCACACTTTTAATCATCAGTCTGCAAGACTTTGTTCCAGTCATCTGAAATCCACTGTTTATGTATCTTGGCCCACTGCGATATTTTCTCCCGATTTTCTAACCTTAGTACCTTATTACTGCTATAGTTTTTTTTTTCCTTGACAACTCTGCCCATTAGCCAGCTGACCTGAGTCTTTGAAACACTGCGTGCACACATTGGTTTCTCTCTAATTTTATTCAATATATCTCACCAAAAATAACCTTCCTTTCTCAAAACACGATAGTTTAACAACTGGGACATCAATTTAAGAGCATCCACACTTGAAATAAAAAAATCCTGATAAGTAGAATGGCACAGATTTGTCAGGCAATTAGTGAAAAAAGAAAATTCAGGGGGTGGATGTAGCTCGGTTGGTAAGGCAGTCGTCCACGGATCACAGGGTCAGCGGTTCGTTCCCTGGTCCCGACTATATGTCGAAGTGTCTCTGGGCAAGACACTGAACCCCTAACAGCCAATTCCCCTCCCCAGCTGTGCAGTGCCGGTCCAAGCCCCGTAGAAAAAAAAAAAACAGTGTTTAAAAATAACAAGGGGATGAAAAGTAAAAGATTTGCTGAGAAATTTAGTTTCCTTTTTGTTAAAATTGGTTTTATTAAACTGGTATAAAAATATTGATGAGGAATCAGTATCAAAGCCTATGTATTAATATTGTTACTAGTGGGGAAAGGTTTTTTTATGGATACCCAGCCCTTTTTAAGTTACAAAACACACTAATCTAGTCATCACCAACTGAACGGTTTAAATACACATCTGCTGTACCGAGAAATAAACCCCATTTATTAAAATTCATTCATGACCAACACAAAAAGGGCAGAGTGGAGCAAAGTTGATTGGTTTTGATTCTATTGAGTTAACTGTAGTCTGTGTCTTTAACGATACTCTGAATACAATAACAGACCATGAGCTTCTTCACCCTAATGAATCTTTCAACCAATCGACTAAAAGAAACTGAAAATGACATACTGAAATTAATATACTGTATGTTGCACATTACCCGCGCTCAGTAGAAGTGACAAAAAAGGGACCGTTCTCCAACAGATGAAGGACATAGTAGATGTTGTAGTGCACCCTGAGGAAAGCACAAAAGACCAGGCCATATAAGAGGGATGAATTGTGTGAAATTTAAGTGTGGACTTTTGCTCTCAGCTCTTACCTGTTACTAATCTGGATGTTGTTCCTCTTGAAACTAAGCAACATCATGGCCATGTGGCTCAGGTACTCTGAGATGGCAGTTTGTGACAGGCATCGACTGAGCAGATACACCAAGTTCTGCACATCACCAACACTTTCACTTAGGATCAATATGAGAGCCATGCCTGCATACGGGTTGAGTCCCTGGAGATCAGACAGATCAGACTTTTAGTTAAGATTTAAAGACGACCTGAGGACTTCTGTAAAATCGTGTGTGTAAGCCTTACCCCAATGCCAAGGTTAAAGCACTTCTGAATATCAGGAATTCGTAACCTGATGGAGGCCTCAGCCTGAGGAAAGAGCCGGTGCTTCTTAATACACTCCAAAACGTCCTCCGGCCTCACCCGCTCTCTGACCTCATGCTGAGCCATTAAACTGACCAAAACACACACACACACAAACTGGATTATTATCACAATGGACAGAAAAACATATTCCAGCTTTCTCAAAAGTCTTACTTTTGGCAAATTATATTATATATGCTAAATTTAGTCATTGTCCACAACCGACTGAGACACTCGAAAGGGACAACAGGTTCAACCATTTCTACAACAGGTTTAACTGCATTGCTTCAGCTGGATTGTTAACATCCACAGTCTGTTCAGTTCCCACCTCAACATGTTTCCACTCAGCTGCTAACACAAAGAACAATGCCATCCTGCCTAAATAGTTTCCACTAATACAAATGCAGATACAGGTGTCTAACCACTCCACTCTTTTGTTACACTATTCGTTTGATACACTTTATTGCTTAGTGTTATTTACTGGGAGCTTGTGGCAGGAATCTTTATTTGGAAGGGCCTATTGTTTTCTAGATTTTTACTGGTTCTATTACTTTTTCATATTTATTACACGTATTCACGGTGGCCACTACGTCAAACTCTGATCCACACCTAATCCAACTGACACCAAGATAAGAAAAAGATCACATTTTTAAAGAAGATTATGGACAGTGTGGGCACAAATTAACACTAATATGCGCCAATTTGGTGTCGATAAGTGAAAAGTTCCAAAACTCACCTCTATAAACCAGTTTATCAACTGCTGTTGTTAAGACTAAAATTACTAACTTCCACTCTCACTATTGTGAATTTACAGAGGTTATGATAGTAACTGCTCTCTTTAATGTACTCTATATTAGATGTTGTCTTGTATTGTCTGTCTTTGTGTCACTCTTGTGCACAAATACCTGCCGTTTAGGGAGAATAAAGGCAAACCTGTCTCTATCACAACGTCAACATGTGTGAAACAACAACTATAGGCAATGTCCGGACCTGATTCTCTAGACTTACACAACAAGGTATCGTATGCTGTGTTGTGAAAACGCGGGATCTGTTATGTTGCTTTTCTTAAGGATGGAGTCGATCGCCACCATTGTATCCTTCTCCCTCATGACATAGCGGAAGTATTGTTTCCTATAGGGCACAAACTGTAAAAAAAGAAACACACAACAACTAAAGTTAATTTGTTATACTGTATCTCTACTGTACATTAGAGATAGACTAACAATAATTCACAAGTGTAAAACACAAGGTCAGGCTCTTTTAAACATATGAAAACCTGGTAAAACCCAGCAAGTACACAGCTGCCCTGCATTTGTTACAGCATACAGTGTTACTCTCAACTCAATTTCAAATCGTTAACCTTGGCATCCTGCACAATGTTCTTCCAGCGATGGCAGACGGCAATGACAGTGCGATAGAGGTCCTGGGCGGGCAGGAGGCATAGTATCTGCCTCAGCACCTCCTCTGGAAGGTCATCCATGCAGCCATGTGGTTGTAGCAAAACCCTGCTGCTCCCCATGAGTCCGTAGTGAGCATCAGGGAGGGCCTCTACTTCATCTTCCTCATTGTTATTGTCACTGTCAAACTTCTCAAATTCATCATCCTCCCCGAACATCTCTGCTGTAACTCCCTCCAGGTAATCTACATCATCGACCTCCTCATTTACTTCTGTCTCTGACAAGGCAGCAGCTAATAAGCTGGCATCGTCAAACTCCTCTGACTCTGGCACCAAGTCATTGATGTCCTTCCGTCTCGCAGAAGGACCAGAAGAACTTCCTGAGGTGGATCCTAACACTGTAAGGAATGAGAAAGTCAAAGATTCAGTATGTGGCATTAATTTTGTGAACCTCTCAGGAAAAATAAAATTTGTTCATGCACAAATGTTTGTCTACAATCTTAATTTAAGTAAACTAGTGTTTATCAAAAAAAAAGTGTATAGCACAAGGTTTACACTGGATTACCACACTTCTGTCGCTTGGTGGTTGTCCTAGGATAAAGTGCCTTGTTGGGGTCACAGCTGCCCCACCCCTGATTAAAAATGCATGGCTGGGTGAGAGGCTCAGTTCCCTCTGTACTTCTACCGAGTTCCACACAGGCCTCTGCACTCAAGTGCCTTCTTTTTGCTCTGCCTGCAAACAAGCACACAGCGTTAAATCACGTCAGCATTAAGGTAAATTACTCTATTGCGCTCACTCATGTCAAATTTCGCTTTAATGTGATGTGTTTATGGTTCAGAGTTTGCCTTATCTTACAGTTTATTCGATGTCTAGATACAGGACAATTGCCAAATTTGTAAAGTTATGGCTATGAATATGCCACATATATACAGTTTTTTTTTTCAGACCAACTCTACTGCCAGTTAATGCACTCACCTTTTGCAGCCACCTCCATCTTTATGTCCAGCACATCCGCGCAAAAACCAAGAACCGAATCGTTTCTATGAGTCCGTAAACAACTGTAGCTAATTTAACGTTAGCATATTTACATTTGTGCTAACATTGATTCTCGCTGACCTCCAAACAACTCTCCCATTAATAACTAAAAGACATCCCTCACGTAACTCACACTAGACCGTGTGCAATTTAATTCTATCTTGTTCCATGTTTTTTTTTTTTAATTGCAAGTAACTAGCTAGAGGTTCGGAGAAAGTTTGTGTTGATGAATACGCCACAATTGACCACTTCTTCTTCTTCTTCTTCTTCTTCTTCTTCTTCTTCTCCTTCTTCTTCTTCTCCTTCTTCTTCTTTGCATGTATTAGTGCACCTGATACATACCACCACCTACTGTATTGGAGTGTGTAGAGAAACTGCAGCTAATTTAAGTAACAAGAAAAGAAAGAGTTTCACTGATGGGGATTTAAAATGCTTTTTATCTCAAAAGATATGGTTAACTGTTTACATTTACATTTAGCTGTTTGGCGAACACTTGTTTCCAATGTAACATACATTGGCAAACACACGCCAGGGCAACTCAGGGTTCAGTATCGTGCCCACACATCAAAAGTATTTTCTGTAGTTCATGTACAACGTCCTTACGAAGTGAGCCACAGTTGGTAAACCTTGACCAGGAGAAAACCTCGGCCCACATAAAAACACACTTCACACGTAACTGAATTTAGAGTGGAATAAACAGTATATTACATTACCAAGATGTTACCATGACAATTATACACTCTGTGACATCATGCTGTACTCACGACAGCGTCACCATGGTTACATTTTTCCACCTTATGCCTCCACGTTTTTCTGTTTGTGACTAGTTACAGTTTTTATTCTGGGTGAGTCGCATCTTAAGTTGTTGATCCAGTCAGCTAAGGTTAGTTTAATGCTCTGTCAAACATAATATGATGAGAAAAAGGGCTTTGGGATTAGTATTTGATTGAGAAAACTCTCGTGTACTTATTAGCCAGAGAGGACAAGAAAACACTGGAGTGCTAAGATTAGCCTGCAGTTCTATACAGTGACCTGTTTTTGTGTGTATAGTTTGCTTTCCTGTTTCCTAACACAGTATGTGCATGTGTTTCGCATTGACATTCTAAATTTGTTGTAGGTGTGAGGCATCTAAAAATACAAGGTGTGCTTATATTTTTAGATCAAGCAGTGGAACAAGGATTACAAGGGGCAACAGGCCACCAACAGAGAGCTGGGTCCTCCAATAGTATCACCTGCAGTATATACATGTCATTGGTGATCAGCAGTGTTGTAAACTCAGAAAGGTCTTCTCCTTCCTTGCTTTAACTTGAATATGAAGCTTGTGAAGCTTTTGATGAGTCAGTCCCATTAAATAATGTTGAATGTTTATGTGTGTGTGGAAAAATGAAGTTAATCTTCTCTGAACAGAAGAGTTCCTGATGGCTCCCTAATATCAGTCACAGGCAGCACAGAGAAACACATGTGCACTAAAACCACTGAAACAGTGACCGTGATGTACAAACTATATACATATTTACAATAATAGTCCCTCAGACAATCATATCATAATATCACATATCTAATCAGTCATAATCACTTTTTACATTTTCTCCTTTTATGGTCTTATTTACAATACTTATTTAACAAATTAGCAGTACTCAAAGTAAGCTGGTATACAGTAATTATACTCTTTGGCTTCCCGAGCTTCAACTTGGCAGTGCCTACCTCTTCTCACTCAATACAAGTAGTTAGAAATAAAACTTAAAATAAGCATCAGATCATATATTTAAACGGCTTCGATCCATCATTTATTTCTATTGGCATTAATTAATTAATTTCGCCTCAAACAAGCAGCAGCAATAGTCCACAGAAAAGAACCGAGAAAAAAAGTCAAGCACTTTTAATTTTAATATAAATCATCTACTTACTTACTTTTATTTAAGTAGAAATTTCAGCGGATACTTTTTGTACAGTACATTTTTGTTTGTTTATTTGTACTATGACTTGAGTGCAATTTGTGAGTACCTCGTCCACCACTGCATTGATACAATGACGTCAGACGTCGATCTGATGGCGTTTCCATGGCGAGTGCATTACGCCCAATATAGCATTTTTTGGCCTTAAATGTCATCTACTGTCATTTACCATAGTTGTTATCCAACACCTGGTTGACGTCTACGGTCAGTAGAACTGTCTTCCGTCTGAAACGACTCATTTTGAGCCAGTTGTTCTGAAAGATGTCCCAGTTGGAAAGTCGTTTTATTCACATTGTGTCAGGTCTTGGGTTTAAGGGAAAAGTTTGCATGTCGAGTTGTTAGGAGCAGAATGACCTCAGGAGTGTGGGGCTCTGCTTTCATAGCAACACGTCACTGGTCATCACCATGACTACTGGTCTGGTTAAAAAAAGTTATATTATTTCCAAAATATTTTATAATAAAGTTCAAATGTATATTTATTTATTCAAAGCCAGTAGATGCTAATTTATATTTAAGATCTAATAAGGTGTTTTTTGTTCAAGATTGGACTTTAACATTGAGACTAAAACTTTAAATTTAAGCCTGTCAGTAACAATTAACGAATAGTAGTTTTTGATAACACAAACCTGAATTGGACACTTAAGAGAAATATTATTGATGAGCTTCATAAATATTGTAACCTGGCAACGACACAATCACAGTAAAGTCACAAAGATTAATTTTTCCTCTTCCCACTCTTGGAATCTTAGCACCCACTTGGTGTTGAACTGACAGAGGACCGACATCAGAATGTGTCCGTCTACACTGTAGTCACTCGACCTCAGCTCAGAGTGACATGAATCTGGTGACAGATGTGCCGTCACAGTTCATGGTCACTATGAAAACAATTACAATACAATATGAAAAAAACTCACATTAGTACCGCAGTACCCTGCGGACATATTGCACTTTATTTCTAATTTAAAAAAAAAAAAAAACAGATTCAGGTCGGAAACAGATACTGTATAATCATATTTATTAATTGGTCAGTACATTTTAGTTGCCATCAATACCCAGTTGATTCCACCTTAATGGGGATGGAGGCACAACATGGAATATTTCTTAGTAGTCACTTTTAAATACAGTACCTGTTCTTAATTACAGCGGAGGTAAAAGGGGGAAAAAAATACCTTCATATTATTAACACAAAAGATGTCCTAAACGTTCTCCAATGCTCCAGCTCCCCTGGAAGTCATTGCACAATAGGTGAGATTGGGGTTTAAATATAGGTTGAAAAGTTGTGACAATTAACAAAAAGAAAGAGAAAAGACAAAAATCCTCCAGTTTGTAACACAAATCCTAAACTGTCCATTGTTTTCTGATTTTATGTTGGTTGACTGATCTTTTTGTTGGACTGTTAACTCTTTCTCAGTTAATACTCGGTTAATCTTTCACAGTAAATACTGTCACATAAGGAATGTAAAGTTAATAAATGTCAGTAATTGCTAAAAATTAATACAAACTGCACCTCATCCTACAAGCTCATAAAAAGGTGGAAATAAAAGGTTAGTCAACTAAGGCCTACGAGACTAAAACCTGAAACAACTAGCTACCAGCAGGTGTCTCAGGCCGAGGTTTATGGGAGCAGCTCCTTAACCTGAAAGTGGTCCAGGATCTGTAGTGTCAGCAAGGCTCCTTCAAAGGCTCCGATTCTACGTGAGAGGATTTTCCAAAACTCGGATTCGAAGAATTTTGTGTTTGCTATGATTTGAACACAAGTTTGCTTTGCATTTACTAACTGGCATTAAGAGCTGTATTGCTGTTAATGCCTTGACAAATAAAATGTCAGGTCTCATGACTTCTACGAGCACAACGCAACAGCGCTTTTTCAGAAAATCTCTAGATATAATTTGGGAATCCCTGGAAATCTGAATATCCAACCCTGTTTTGGAGTCATGCATAATGAAATGACCATTTCTTCCTCCCCCCTCCCATGATGAGAATCTGAACTTCACTGCTTCAGGACTGGGAGCTCCCTTGGTTTAAAGAAAGCTTGGACCATCCCCATTGCAAAGATGTACACTTTGGAGTCCACCATGATTTTTTCTTTCTTCAAGAGATCTGCAGTATCAAACGAGCCAGGTGTTAGTTTGTGCATTTGCAAAAATCCATCTCATACAGTAGTAAGATGACAGTGAGGGAAAAGCTACAAGGCTATACCATCTATTTTTGTCTGGAATTCATCAAGAGGTAAAAGAATGACTTCAACAAATTCTGCGGAGAGAGAATAAAGGCAGGCGTGATGATTTGTTTTATGACAGAAAAAGTATTTCTGAATAAGTAAAGATGATAACTCACCTCCATCAGCTGTGGAAAAACACAAAAGATGATTATCCAACTTGTTTTTTGTGACAGATAAAAAAAGTTATTTGCAAAACGTTATTTACAACCTGAAAGACACTGGATCTATTGCAAGGATATTGTCAAATTCTGTCCTTTGCCCCTTTCCTAGATGAGGAGTTAGCAATTACTTAATATCTTGTTTGTTTCAATGTGATAAAAACCCACCTGCATACTTTTTGACACAAAACACTGGTGGTGGTTGTAGTAATTATTAGTTCACCTTGTCTCGATTTTTGTTTATTAAAATGTTTTCACCTTCAGCATTCTTGTGCCTTGTCTAAAACATAAATTCTTTTTAGTTTTTTTTATTTTAAAAGCTCAGGAGCTGCACATGAACCAAGTGCAGTGACATCTTGTGGCTTCATAAACTCACAGCAGCCTTCAAAGAGTGAATTTACTAATTTGTGTGAAATAAAAGTCTAAAAAGCCATTTGTTCCCAATGCTACTGGGCTGCTTTCTTAATTAATGAGCAAATTAATAGAATTAATAAGTGATTATAAATAAATCAGTTTTACCGAGCTGTTGTGTTGGGTTGATATTCTCCTCTTCGTCTCCGTTGATGTTGACCAGGATAATCTGGGTTGTGCAGTTGGACAAACCGGGGTCCAGACAGGTCACTGCAATCAAAGCGATAACATCTGTTACTTGCATTGTCTTTCACAGAGATAAACATGAGTGTTAGGTGCTCGAACCTCTCTGCTGCATACACAGAGATAAGATACAGCTAAAGCAATCACATGTACAGCATATCAGTTATTAATGACCTGGTGTGACTCCTACTACTTCCCCTTTGTAGCCAGTTTCTTCCTTCAGCTCCCTCAGTGCAGCAGCCTCCGCAGTTTCCCCCTCATCAATCAAACCTGTGCACAGAGAAAAAATAAAAAAATAATAAAAAAAAAAATTTGTAAACTAAATGATATGCAAAATGACTTTTCAATTATGTACTTAAAAAATGTGTGTTTTTTTGTATGACAACATCTGCACTGTGTTGTTGAGAAATCAGAAATCAAATCCTTGACAAAGCCCATATCGATCAAGTTAACACGATCATGGAAAACTCACCGGCAGGAAATTCCAGAGTGCAGCCTCCCAGGGGAGGACGAAACTGCTTCACCATCACTACACAGTCTTTATGAAGCGTCCGTTTCAGCAGGGCGATGATTCCAACACCTGCAGGAAGAGAGTGTTACAACCCAAACAGCTCAGCAACATGTTCAATAATTAGAAAATAACATACATGCTTACCATCTGCCTCTGTGTTTGTTTGCCTTGTTGTCCTTTTCACAGTCTCCCATGTTCTGGTCAAATGAAACAGATGCTGAAAGCAGTACCAAAAGGGGGAATTGCTTATTTTTTTTTAACCATGTTAGTGACAGAGACAACAGTACCTGGTGTTTCCAGCCGGGTCCACATATGTTGTTTGCTCCAGCTTCACCCATTTGCCTGCTGCTATGAGCTGGAACACAGAAAGCAGTATTGAGGTAAGCAACACAAAGGGAAGATAACACGACAGGTACAAAATGCATTACACAATACAGTTAAGCTGCTCAGTAAAGGAACTATGTTTCGGAAAATGAGTGCGACAACTCTAGACTTTTTCCCCTTGTATTACAAAAATGAAGACAATTCCATTTTGTCACCGGCAAGTTAGGATGAAACATTATATCAAGTGAATACTGTTTGAAAAAAGGGTTGTAAAAAGTTTTATATCTATAAAACATCTGCTACTGCTTGCATTTATATTATCTACCAGTTTAATTAAAACTATATTAATGTGGTGAAAGTGTACCGAGAAACTGAGTTGCCTTCGTCTGTTGATACGTGCTACAATCGTAGCACTTACTTAGTAATATAAAGAAGCAAAAACAGAAGCAAAAGAATTGTCTTCCGGTGACGTCATCTGGAGGACTTTTTACTTGTATTGCGAATAGAAGCTGTAATTTTTGTTAACCTGTTACTCTAGAAGTTCTCCAGATGACATCGTCGGAACTTAGAAAAGCCAGATGACGTCACTGACATACATTTTAATATACGGAAGGCAGCGGTACCCGTGGTATTTTCCATGTACACGTCCATGTGCATCTCCCCTGTAGAAATATGGAAAACAAACGTACCTCTTCTTTTACTATATGCGAGTCAGTGGACACTTTGGGCTCAGAGTGGCTCATTTTCAGTTTATCTGGATCAGACAAATGGAAGAAAATCACGTCAGAAAGCTTTAGGCCCACGTGCAAAACAGTTCACTAGGACTCCAGCTGAGACTAAAACAAAATATAAAGTCGGTTTCTGATCTTGTGTTGCTCAAATAGCTGAAACACCCGAGTTTATCAAACCCTGTTACACTTCCACGTGTAGCCCTTTTTCCTTTGTTTCTTTGTTAATTTAACACCACTTAGCTGCTTTACATTATATATTGTATCAAAGGATTGTAGCTAGTGTGTTTTAAACTCTCTATAATGATTTAAAATGATGAAATCCAGGTTAGTTGAACTCAACTCACGTGAAATCCCAACAGTAGGTAAAAGCAGAGATAAGAAAGTCGCAAAGAGAAGTCACTCTGCTACCGCTTCCGGGCCACCAGAGTCTTCTTTAATCCTCCAGTAAGATAAAAGACTACAAACAATAATGAATCTGTTTTGGAGTGAACCTTTTGGGTTAATGCTAGTGTTTGTAGTAATTTCAACAAATTAGCAAATAGAATAACGTATTCCTATCCAAAGATAGTTAAATTGTCTTATTAATTTTGATTGTTTCACGCCTACTTTTTAAAACTTTGAGCGACCATCTTTACAATGAACGATCTATGTCTGCGGGGCTCAGTCGACCACGCCTACATGTGCACCTCAACAAAGTTCCCCGTGTAAAAACAATAATTTATTCCGTCATTTGAACAATAAATTCGGTTTTATTTATTCTTGCCTAAAAGAGTGTAAACATTTCAAAAGTAATCAAGAGAAGTATAAATACAAAGCCGTACTGCATCAAAATACCATGGCATTGAACGCAAATGCTATTTCGAGATTCATAACAAATATAAAACGTTCGGACCATATTAACTGATGGACACGTTTTTTTTTATTTACAGGATATTGCAGCATGAAGAAGGAGCAAGTTGTCAATTGTCAGTTTTCGGTTTGGTATCCGATTTTCAAGAAACATACGATTAAAAGGTAAGCAGCTGCCAATTGTAGAGGAAGTTCAGAAAACGCTGTAATTGTTGAGGCTATCAAATATACTCTGATTAGCCAACCGCTAACATTAGCTTCCAGATAAAAGCCAATAACTCCCAGCTCTCGCCTATGTATTGTCTATATATTATGTCCCACTTGAAGTTACTAAATGGGTTTACATCTTCTTTAAAACAGCTATATCAGACCTAATTTCATCTGCCATCTCTGCCTTTACTGGCATTTAAATGTGATTTTCCCTTCTTCTTTTCCAGTTTAATTCTCCCACTGCCTCAGAATGTAATAGATTATTTACTGGACGATGGGACACTTGTAGTCTCTGGCAGGTACACATACACATTCTGTACATGTTGTTTTT
Source organism: Channa argus (assembly GCF_033026475.1). Classification (NCBI taxonomy): domain Eukaryota; kingdom Metazoa; phylum Chordata; class Actinopteri; order Anabantiformes; family Channidae; genus Channa; species Channa argus. The sequence continues at coordinate 14,869,614 of NC_090217.1, read as the reverse complement.
TCTTTAAGTGTCAAAGTATTATCAAGTGTTAAATACAAAAGTAGTTATACGTAAATTTCTCCCCTGCTTTTATAATTTAATTTGTGTGGAAGTTCAGATATCAAACCAGTGTTTTCTTTATTCAGGTTATATACATTTAGTTATATGAAGCTGTTTAATAGTTTCATCTGCAAATTGGTGTTTTTGTCTGGCTTTGATTGTAAAGGGAACTGGGTTTGTCTTTGGTTTCTTGTTCCTACAGTGACCACAACTCACAGCAGCCACACACTAACATCACCACCTCAGACGCTGAGGAAGACGTTCAGGTAAGGAAACAAAAATTTAGGTTGCGTGTCTACTGAACAGTTCTCATCAATATGTATTGTGTTGTCTTGTTTCTTTGGAATAAAAAGTTATTGTTTTCACAATTTTTTCATTGATACCATACAGAAAAACATTTTTAAAAGTTAGTAAGGAAATTACTTACAAATAAAGACATCTTGCATATATATATATATATATATATATATATATATATATATATATATATATATATATATATAGTGTGTAATGTTTAGATAATGTAATGTTTTTTGTAAAGCAATGGCATCATGTTGGTTTTTTGTTAATTATATGTCTAGTCGGTCCTGGTACTACCCCAGAACGTCAACAACACACTCCGAGGCTAAGGCTTAATTTAGGTACTGCAAATATATTAGAACTTATGTTTTATCCTGTAATAATGTTGTTTGTTGTGTATCCCCCTCTAGTGGTCAGATGACGAGACAACCACCACTGTCACTGTGAGTACCTTTTAATTTTGTGGATGTAAATCTAAATTAACCCAGCTATCTTCTTCTTTACATTTATGGCGCATTCCAGCTCTCTGTAATTGAAATCAAAGTGCATCACATTACCACCATACTGGTGGCGTCCATATAATGTAATACTGCAATAATCTATTTGTCTGCAAGGCTCCTGAGTTCCCAGAATTCACCTCGCAAGTGTTGGAGGCTATAAACGCCCTTGGTGGTCGCGTCTTTCCCAAACTCAACTGGAGCGCTCCACGGGTAACTACTGCACTCTGATGTTTGTGAAAAAATGAAAAACGGTTTTGAAATAACAAAATGTTACATTTTAGTAGAGTAGTACATGTTTCTGCAGTATGGTTGTTTTTATAATTTGTAGTATAAGCTAATGAATTGACTAAAAGCACTGCACATATTTTAGTTCACTGGGGAATAAGAATTTTCTACCAGTGCCAGCATTAAGAATAGGGGCTGCTGGAGCTCAGTTGGTAGAGAAGTTCACAAACCACAGGGTCAGTGGTTCGCCTCCCAGCCCCTCTGGCTACACGTTCAAGTGTCCCTGGGCAAGACACTGAACCCCACAGTTTTCTATAGTATCTGCCACTTTGGACAAAAGCATCTGCTAAATGAATAACCGTAATTGTAACTGTAATTAAAGCACAAATTGATTGTGTGTGTGTGTTGTTACCTTTCAGGATGCTAACTGGATTGCTCTGAACAGTTCCTTGCAGTGCCACAGTCTCAGTGATATATTTTTGCTCTTCAAAAGTTCTGACTTCATCACCCACGATCTTACGCAGCCGTAAGTCTTACTATCCAGCAACTCTGACACCAACACACACACAGACACACTCACAACATATTTTGCATTTAGAAGATGATCGGGGAAAAAACATGTCTGGCTTCCATTGCCTGATTGGAATCTGCAGTAAATCAGAAGTGGCAGCTGGGGAAATTGCTGTGACGTGTATTTATGTCTTGCTTGTCTCCACTCTTTGCATGACAAACATTTTATGGCGCGAGTGAGTTACTGCGGTGCACAGAGAGCTGTTTTTTTTTTTCTTGTGCAGAAAACTATGTGATTGTGCCCTTGTAATTCTATGGAGTATGCATTTTATTATGTTTACTGTTATGTTTTATTTTGTTTTGAATTTCAAATCAGAATGCATTTCGTTATACAGATTTCTTCAGTGTAGTGACCAGGACTCCCCAGATCCAGTCATAAACTATGAGGTATGTTTATCCCCCATGGTTAAAGTTTCTATGTACTATTAATCCCATCAACCCGAGTTTAAGATGGGGCTTTTTAAGCATGTTGTGATGCTTTTTCTTTATGGCTCTGAAATTTAATTTTAGAACATATGTCATTTTGTGTTCACAGCTGGTCCTGAGAAAGTGGAGTGAGCTGATTCCTGTTGGAGAGTTTCGCTGCTTTGTCAAAGAAAACAAACTGATTGGTAGGAATTTTTCCCTCACAGTCAGATCATCCGTCCTCATTAACATCATCATAGATTTGGAGATACTAGTCATTGTTTTGATAACCAAATAAAACTGTTGAATCTCTTAGGTTAGCGTCAGATACAAAACAGCAAGAATGATTGCTATTACCGAGCAAGCATAGCTGAACATGGGTGAAATACGAATTACTTTGAAATACATTTTAACAGTGATATGGTGATATTTGAGCAGTGTGTTCCTGGAGCAGGCTAATTTAGAAACAATTATAAAATCCAATTTGAGCTCCTGTGACAGTGTATCTGTCTGACCTCACAGCTATCTCCCAGAGAGACTACACTCAGTATTACCAGCACATCTTGAAGCAGGAGGAGCAGATCTGCCAGGCCATCCAGGAATTCTTCAACCAGCACATCCAGTACAACTTCCTGGATGAAGACTGTGAGCATCATCATCTACTCTTCTCACACATAAACCGACTGTAGCTCTAATGGCATGAAATATTTACAGTTGAAAATGGGCTGTTGAGGCAGGAAAAGATTAATCATAAGTAAAAATTCGTTTTCACCTAATTATGCTTTTAAATTTTAATTTCAGTTAATGTTTTTTTTTTAACATTTTTACTTTGTGAAACTAGCAGCCACAGTAACATAAATGTCATGCTGTTGTTTTTCTGTTTCAGTCGTGTTTGATGTCTACAGAGACAGCCAGGTAACTCTCTATTGAATTTACATTTGGAAGAATTAAAGATGCCGCATTCCGAATTTTATTCACAAAGGTGTGTGTTTGTGTTTATCAGGGACGAGTGTGGTTGATTGATGTGAACCCATTTGGCGAAGTGACAGACTCACTGCTGTTCAGCTGGGAAGAGCTCAAGTCAGGTGGAGAAATCACCCAACAGCAGGTCAGCACATCACAGATGTTTCTGTCCACCTCATTTATTTCTTTGTTTCACTTTTATCTTTTTTTTTTGGTTTCGGACCGTAACAACGTCTGATCTAAGCTGTGTATGTGTGCAGGAAGGCCCGGCGTTCCGCTACACCACCAGTGAGGTGACCGTGCAGCCCAGTCCCTGCCTAAGCTACAGAATCCCACGGGACTTTGTGGACATTTCCACTGGAGAAGATGCCTACAAGCTCATGGACTTCCTCAAACTGGTAGGACGTTCAAATAGCTTCACAAAATGGCTTTCAGGCTTCAGTGCAGCGGATGTTTAAAACACATGACATCATTAACCAGGGTTAACATGAAACAACATGACATCATTCTTACTCTGCTTCAAAGAAGACAGTTATTTAATAATTGAACATCTCAACAAAAACTTAAACTATAGTATGTCATATGTTTTTTTTAAAAGCCTTATGTGGCTTAGACTGTTTTAAAATGTCTCTCTACTTCTAGTTGAACATCTTTCAGTTCAGTTTTTCATTTCCCAAGATAACATGTGAAGGGATTCCTATAGGATCAGGTCAACCTTTGTAGTATGAATGTGATGTCATCTGAAGGAAGTTTTTAGGAGGCGCAGAAGGACATTGTCCACCATGAAAGACACATTTACTCCTAAAACCAGTGGATTTCATTAAGAATTTCTTATACTTTTGATTATGTTAAAACCGCTTCAAACAGTAGTTTTGCAGCGTCTGAGGGTAACAAGTCAAATATTGGTACTGGCCATAGAAAAACATATATACAATGCAAACTAAGGCTGCGCAGAATGAGTTCAGAAAAAAAATGTAAATGAAAAAGTATTTAGTATTTTAGTATAAAAGTGCACACAGCATATTTAAAAGTTTGCTCATCTGTCCTTTCTCCCGTCCACAGAAGAAAAGCCAGCAGGACGATTCTGATGAAGAAGAGAACACTCCGCAGTGACATGCTTCTGCAGAAACCTGTAGAATAGCTGCTAAAATCCATAGTCTTAAAATGTTCTCTGCATGAAGTGACTGAGCTTGTGTTTTCTGTCACACTCGCCTGGTAACGCTACGTGACTTACCCAAACAGTTCTCCCAGTCTATTCTAATAGAGCATGATAAATTAGTGGATCGCATTTACAGCCCTTTTGAGGATTCATTTTCTCTCAACTTGGTCCTTGCCTCCGCTGGTGCTGCTGCTGCTGCTGAGCGTCGGCCTGCTGGTTGTAATGGCTCAGTGAGACACGAAGAGGGAGGCGTTTGGTTATTTCACGTAGGATGGTCTGTGTATTTAGTAACACTGTAAAGAACCTCTGCTTTTATACATTAAAAATAAGTCTGTGTGTGTTAATTTATGTCTTCATTGCACTGTGTCAAGCTGTGTCCACACACACACACACACACATTACATCAGACCTCTGTGTTTGTGTGTCATATCGCTGTGACAGACTTCTTTATTTAACACTCAATCCTTCATCACTGAGTCACCTTTAATTTGCTGTTCCAGCCATCCCTGCTCCTCCATCTCCCTCCTGTCAATTTCCTCTGAGCAGTTTTGACACTGTCATTGCTCCAAGCCGCTCCAGGCACTCTTCTCCCAGTGCTATGTATTTTTTTATTTTTAAATTCTTCCCTCCATCATGAATCACTGTAGACTATTGCTCCAAACAACACCATTAAACTTCTTGCTGTGTATTGACTCGGCTGTCAGTCTGGTGGGTACTGTAAACTAGCACATTAGAAATTGATTGCGCTTTTACACAACCGCTCTCATTACACAGGGAGCTAAATGAGCTCTGGATGCACGGTGCAGGGGAGTTCATTTTCAGTTTTTTTTTTTTTTTTTCTTCACTGGATTGATTGAGCAATTATAAGTAGATGGAAAGAGGTGGAGTGATGGGAGTTACAGCTCCCTGGGTGAAATGCTATGGATGGGAAACGGTAAGGCATACATTTTAGCGGATGATTAATCATCATTAGAAAAATGAAATCTGGCTGTAAACATACCATTCAGATCTGCTAGAGGAGTCCTGGTTTGACCCACAAAAGAGGGATGGGCTTCGCTACACAGGGCTTCCTGCATTAAAGGCAAAACCACAGAGTATGCCCAGTGCGGGAGTGTTTTGTTGTTTTATGCTTTTGCTGCAGTCAGATAGCTGTAAATTCAAAACTAGACCCCAGTCCGCCATCAACATTATTGTCTTAGACGGCAATGATGTTAGCTGGGTTTATCTAATACACTGTCAACTCAGTGTATTTACACTTAAAGCTGCCATAATCGATATTTTCAAACCAACAATAACTATATGTAGAGTGGATTCCTCATTTCAATCCACAGGAGCAGACATTTCAAATTGTCATAGCACATGTTTAACACTACATGTGTCATGACAGTGTGGCAAAAATCCATCTGCCTACTCATATACAGCTTCTTGACCTTCATCCTCCCTCCCTCCTTCCCTCTCGGTTAGGCCTCTCTTACACCCCTCTCTCTTGTGGTTCTCCTTGCTTTGCAGCTGGGTAATCATCTTTCATGAGGTGGAGGTCAGATTTGCTGACTCATGAGGATGAGGATGAGGGGAGGGGAGTTTTCCTTGGCTGCTGCTGAGGAAGAGCTGCAGTAGTTTGCAGCCAGAATACTCATGAGCAGATGAAGCTGCAACACATTGTTGCCCCCCCCCCCCCCTCTCGAGTATAACACACACATAAGGTACCAAGCTTCATGTCAGGACTGGTGTGTGACTGTGTATGTGTCGTGGAACCAGCCTTGGCTGACCTCAGACCCTGCAGCTGTCGGAATCCGAGGGATCAGTTCTCCTCTACAAACTGAAACAATATAATCCAGGTGTTATGCGAGACGGGTAAACCCAGGTGATGATGCCACTGCAGCCACGGTCATTGCTGATCCCCGGGCGCATGTCCTGAGCCCCGTAGACGCCTTTGGACCCCAGCCTGTGATGGATGAATTATGGTTGCTGAGAGAATGTTGGTGCATTCCGAATGTACTGCTGACACGTCCTTTCTCTGTCCGACAAGATTAATGAGCAGCATCCCCACCAGCTTTCTCTATGGCAATGCAAACAAACACTGTCACATAAAGCTCGGTGTTAGTGTAATTATACAGTAAATGCACTATGGAAAGACAGTTTTATAGCAGACGCAATAAATTATAAAATATACAAATCTGAAAAAAGGGGATCCCCCCAACCCCCCCCCCCCCAGAAAACCCCGCCAACAGCGCAGGAATTAACGTTGTTTAAACAAATGCAGGTGGCAGCATGAGTCTGTCAAGTTAGACGCACGAAACCAGCGTAAAGCGGAAAATTGGCGCGCTTACTTCAAAATATAAACTCTGGATAATTGCATTGTTTCAGTAAAATGTTTTACTGTGTGGCTAAAATATAGGACGTTACATTTTTAGGGCTCTGTGTATGACGATGGTGGTGACGATAATATTGATTTTACATATGTATTGCTACATGTGCTTATGGTAGTTTTCATGCTCAATTATGTAAATGAAAGACTTTATTGTGAAAGCCCTTACAGGAAGTGTTGTTATCTTCGCGGTTCAATGACAAGTGCTGTCCAGATGGCCAGAGAGGGGGGGGAGAGAGCGAGAGAGAGAGAGAGAGAGAGAGAGAGAGAGAGAGAGAGAGAGAGAGAGGGAGGGTGGGGGGGGGGAAGAGAAACAGGGACACGGTAACCTGCAGGAGAACTCACATGGTCCTGCAGCAGCGGAGCTCACAACATCGGGACTCCCCAGACCTGTTACACTCAGCCCGGCTTCAGCCTGTCGTAAAAAAAAAATAAAAAAAAGACGACAATAGTCCTCTGCTTTCCTTTTCAGTATTTTCTTTATTTCTTGTTTTTTTTATTTTGTTTAATCTTTCGCATCCCTCAGCCCAGTGTGGGTCGGACTTGGACCGGCAAAGCAGCGCCATGGCTCGGGAGAACGGAGACACCAGCAGAGTGGAGACGTGGAAAAAACAAGTCGACGACATCAAGAAGATCTTCGATTTTAAAGAAGTCCTCGGCACGTGAGTACACACTAACTTCACAATACAAAATCCACACGTGGAAAGCGCCGCATGTAGATTAAATATTAGTTCACAGTGACCTTAATGTACTTGTTAGGCAGACATACATGTGCCACAGTGGTAGTACTGCTGTAGTACTGCTGTAGTACTGCTCTGACTGTGTTTTTCATTTTTCACTCTGTAGCATCCCTGTAACCCCCCTACTGTAAAAGCTTTGTTGGGTGTTTGTAGCTACTCAACAGGGGTGGTGGGGTTGGGGTGGGGGGGGGGATCACATCACCAGCTAATCTTTCTGCTCCGCTGGCATCACTGTCAAAATAGGTTGTTTGTATAACGTTGTGTATGATATTTCTGTACAATTTCCACATGGCCGTGTTGTGCTCAGGCAAATCCAAGTCCACAGTGACTTAACACTAATGTTGTCCCATAAATGAATGATGTCTTTCAAACATTATATTCCTGGATTTGAATGGCACGATGTTGAAAATTCCCTCTTTTTTTTTTTTTTTTTACAAAATGTTTTGCATCTTTCAACTCTAACCCCTCACAGGTGTCCAGTCGGGCCCCTTTTTAAACAGACATCCAGAAATTCTTCTACAAATCACAACCAAGGGCCTGATAAGAAAGTCATCACCCAGCCTGTATTTTTTTGAAAGTTTTCACATAAAAAAAAAAACAATGACTGTGTTCATTGCTGCCTTCAGACGCTCGTGGCCTCAAAGTTTTCTCTGATAGGACTGATAGGATGCTGTGACACAGACACTAGGACATTACCGACAAACAGCTGCAGTTTTCCGATCGCCCATGTCTCCTCTCTTGCTCTAACAGACTGAGCCTTTCCTCAGCTGTTCTTTCTAAAACACTCAATATTTCTATGGATCTGTCCCCTCCCCTCCCTATTTATCTCTCTTACTCTTTTCTCCCTCCACCTCGAGCCATCTGTTCCATCATCCATCCATTTTATAAAATGTTACCTCTCCTGTATAAAATCCCTCTAATACTACAGCTTTATTTATCTTCTGCCCCCTTTTCTTTCTTTTTCATCCTTTTATCCCACCTACCCAGCCGTCATTCCCTTGTTTTTATTTCTTTATTTATTTTTCTCAGCTTTTCCCCTTATGTTTAAATGAAACTAGTCATTTTTTCTGTTTAAATTATTCTCTTGTAGTTCATTTAGTTTCACCTTCAAATTAGCAACAGGGTTTTACCAAGATGCTGGGGATTAAACCAGGTTTATTAATAAAAGCACCACTAAAGTCAAAACTCTTTTTAAACATTCATGACTTTTTAAGCTGTCTTCTTATTTTCTTTTAACTATTTTTTATGTATCGTTTCTAATGTGTTCTTTAACTTTAGTTTTTCTTCAGCATCTTTCTTCTTCTTTCTTTCTGTCATGCACTTTTAGTTTCAGTCAAGTTTTCATGCTTTGCTCCACTTTTATAGAATTGAATACACAATATTGTCAATGCATTGCCAGTTCTTTTGGGCAGTGTTTCAGCTCTCCCACAAACTTTCCACAGAAATTGCTTTTTCTCGTATTACAATTGAAATAACCCTGCAGAGGAACTTGAAAAACTTTGGCACCATTTCCTTATACATGCTTTGCGTAACAAACTACATAAAAACTTGTGGCAGTCTTTTATATTTTTTGATTAGACCTTTTTACATCCCTTCATTTTTAATGGCCTGTAATGTCAGCTCTCTGACAGTTGAACCATGTGGGACACACATGCCATCACTATGACACAACTATTTGCTGGCAGGTACACAGAACTGACTGAGGGAAGCTTATTAATCTGCGCTGAAGACATAATTTGATGCTCAGTGACAACTGCTCTTTGTGGCCACATGCAGTTAGAGGTGACATTCACACAGAAACAAACATACACACATAGACACACAGACACACATTTACAGTTAAAACCTCCCGCACATCAAAATGATTTGGTTTTCAATTATTTGTACTCATTCATAAATATAAAGTGATCTTTTCAGCCCTCTTTACAAGTACCTGCACACTACATTATCATAACAGGGGAGTGTGGCTCTGGCTTTTACCAATCCAATATTTAAGCAGACTTTAAGGTTAGTAGCAGCCAGGAACACAGTCTCGAGCAGCTTTAACAGCACTTAGAATTCCCACTGCAGTTTCTTCGGAAATTGCATTGTCTAGTCATTTACATTGAAATCCATCACAACATATTGTGCTCAGGTGTTACAGCTGACTCAATATGTGAATAATGTACATATTCTGATCAAGTCCTCTATTTTTTTCTCTATAAGCTGAGCTACCCCACAATTCTTCTAAGATTGTAGCAACGGAAATACCTCTGCCTGGGTATCTTTGCTGTATTAACATAACATATGTGTAATATTTAATGTGTATATTTAATTGTGCTGAACTCTTTAAACTGAACTAAAAGCTGTCGTCTCTTCAACTATTGTTTTTTTTTTGTCCAAATTAGAAAATACAAAATAACTTCACTTAGCATACAAACTCCAGTAGGTTTCCTGTGGATATTAATATGCTGCGTACACTATGACTAATTTGTGGTAGCTTTGTAGAGACCCTAATAGTATTTAGTTTGATCTCTTCTGGCATGACTAATATTCCTACATTGTTCTTGTGTTTTTTTCGGGGGGGGCCTGGTGGTTCAGTGATAGACCATTGTTTTGGGATGCAGAAGGCTGTGGGTTTAAATCCCACCCCACCAAGTGTGGCCCCACCCAGGTCCAAAGCCTGGATAAAAATGGGGGGGGTTTGCGGCGGGAAGGGCGTCCGACATAAAAACACATGCCAAGTCAACGTGCAGAACACGTTCCGCTGTGGTGACCCCCGAAGGGACAAGCCAAAAGCCGCTGATCTTTTTGTTCTTGTGTTATTTCTGTAGTCTGTTTTAATGTATGTGGTGTTTATATGACGTAGGCAATGACTTAGGTTGACTGTAGCGCTTAAATGTCAGCTTGTGGTGATATAATGCTTTATCTCTTTTTGGCACACTCTATAATATTCCTGGGGGGGATTTTCTTGGTAATGACAGCATGGCTTTAACAGACTGCAGGAATTGAAGTCTCTCAGCAGCAGCAACAGTATGACTGTTAAATTCACAATCTTCGTCTAGTTGGAAACAGGCTCTTAGATGTGGACCGGATGTAAAACAAACACAGGCACAGGCTTTGGATGCAGACTGGTACAGAACTCAATGATCCGAGTCGGCCTGGTTGTGGCCACGCATTAACCAAAGCTGCTGACAGATCTTTGAACTTGACGCATCAGCAGAAAAAGTAGAATGTCTGCAACGGTATTGTGTGTGTGTAGTAAGGAGGGCTGGTTTGCGTTGAAGGACACAAGGAAAGGTAGGAATGGCTGTGGTGTATGACTACAAATAAATTAGAGTTTTGATCGAACCCCAAAAATGGGGTGATCAGCCATTTTGAAACTGTCAACAATGGCAGTAAAACTAACCAGGATACAGAGTTCACTGTTAATCTTCACCTGTAGCTGTGTTGTGTACAGAAAAAACTGCAGCTTCAGACTGTTGTGACTCCTACTGTAGTGTTTGATTTTTTCTGCCTCAATGCTTCCGAGCTGCAGCTGTACTAACAGGATGTGATGCCACAGATCTCACACTGACCCATCATCTTTTCTCCCCTTACACCGGGTAATCCACCTCACCACTGGCCAGGCTTTAGTGCACGTGAGTGCATTTAAAAATCTCTTGTCCTGAAATATCCTTCCTCAGTGTGTGACATACCATTTTATGTCCTCCAATGTGGATTAATCTCACCATAGCTCATTCTGTTAGATGTGCCTGTGTGTGTAGACATACTATATACAGTACATAAGGCTCCCATTGGTGTCTTATTACCACCCCTGGTGTGTATGATATGTGCGTCCCTGTTGGTAACTACTCAATAATTCAATACTAACAATAGTGTGTGTGCCTTGTGTGCCTCTTGTGTGTGTGTGAGAGAGAGAAAGAGAAAGAGACAACTTCTCAGGTAGCTCGCCACTTTCAGCAGAAGAGATCACAGTAAAAACCAGTGAAAGATTCTATACTAACCATGTTTGTCTGTGTTGTTAGCGTTCATCTGTCCTCATGAGCAAATGTCGTCGTGCAACTTAGTGGATGCTAAACTTTACTTTGGCTCCATGCTGCGGACTTTGCATTTAGGTTAGAGATCAGGGACTCAGTGGAGTGTCCTCCCAAGTCAGCCTATAGGAAGACAACGTGTGCTTGAGGGCCTGTATGTGAGTGAGATAGAAACAGAGTAAAGTGGTGGCAACAATGGTGGTGCATTGTGGAAACGTCATCGTGCCATCTAGGGCATGCTGCCCTTAATTGATGCTCTACTTCCCTGCTACTGGCACTGTTCTCTCCACTGTGTTTCTGGGACTACAGGGCCCCCCCTACACACACACACACTTTTCTTTATGTCTCTCCTCCTCCCTTCTTTATATTATACAGTACAGCACTGTGTCCCTGTGCTACAAGCATGCAAGTAACAAGCGTTCGTGTTTTGACTTTGTTGTGAACAGTCCATTGTTGTAGTGCCAGGAAACACGATGAGCTTTGAAGTTTCTTTTCTTTTATCCTCATATTAATAGTATCTTAAAAATAGAACAAAAGATGATTATTTGCTTTGTGAAAAAAAAAAAAAACAGCCTCATCTGTGGACTGCTTGCCCACATTTTTAAAAAGGAAATATGTGAGTGTCGTTCTGTTCGATGCACATGCAAAGTAAAATGTGAACAAACAGTTTTTTTTCCTCTTCAGCACGGCGAGCTGTCACCGGTTTGCCGTCTTTCTCATTGTTGCTTGTTGTGGTTGCTGATGACCCTAGTCGTTGGTGGTGGTATTGGTGATGTCATCAGTCACGTTGGTTGTGATTGCTCATGTAGCTGTGATTATCTGTTATTTGTTCCTGTGATGATGCGAATATAGATCGACAGTCACATCCTTGCTTATGTGCTTACTTTTGTACTTTTTGACAGCAACCAGATTAAAATAGGATTTTGAGGACATCATAAGTTACTGTGATGTTTGCAAACATTATATACTTGTTAGAGATAGATGTTTTTTAGTGGTTAATAAACAAGTATATGTTATGGTTGATATGGATGTTGTTTGCGATTAAAAGGAAAACAGATTGATTTTTTTACACTAGTCCATTTTTTGACAAAATGAACTTATCTGAGTGGATTTGTTTTCTAGAACTTTCAGCTGTACTCCATCCTCACAATCAGTTGAAGTTTGCTCAGTTGCCATGAGCTCTGTTGGTAACAGGGAATAACATCTCCATGACAACTGAGCAAACTCCATCCACTGATGAACACTGCAAGGTGATTTGAAACTCTGGAGATAAAAGTGAGTAAGTTTGTGTAAATGATAACATTGATTATGTTGTAGTTTTTAAAAGACTGTGGAAACTGTGGGTAGAAATGTGAGACACTAACTAAATCACTCATTAGAAAACACTGCACACATCTACAACAAATTCTGTGATTCAAAAACACTTGCATCAGCCAGCTGTCAGGACTTTGTGAAATCTAGTGTGTGTGTGTGTGTGTGTGTGTGTGTGTGTGTGTGTGTGTGTGTGTGTGCGTGTGTGTGAGTAAAAGGGGAGAGGTACTATCCACTTCTCTGCACAGATTGACATGTGTGTCCAGATCTCAGAGTATTTATGTTCATATACTTTAGTCCATTATCGGATCAGTGCTCTATTTTAAGCCTCTCAGCGACCACATCCAGCTTATAATGGTCCCGAGCTGAAAGCCTGTGACACACATGACTCTGTCCGACAGCTGTGTGCACGCGGGTGTGTCGCTGTTCATGTATTTAAACAGAGCCACATGTTCACAAAGGTATATAGGGAAAGTTTATGTAAAGAAATTATTTTTTAGGGTTAAGTTTTTGAGGTTTCAAAAACACATTTAATCGTCAAAATTGTGACATTTGAAAGAAGTTTCTTGTGATCTTTTAATTAATTTTGTTGTATTAGTATTTACATCATGGTGTACTGATGTGCATAAGAACACGGATATTTCTGAAAGCTTGGCATTAAACATCAAGAACACTTCACACTTGCAATTTCTGTCTGGGGCATCTTGCCCTGATGTCCCACTGTGATATTTCGCTGGCTATCTTTGTCAGTTGTGGAAGCAAGAAAATATGCAGTTTCCTTTTGAGGTATTAAACAATTCTTTCAAGAAATACAGTTGAACAAGATGTTAGTTCACATATGGCTAAAGAAGATATTTTCCATCCTCTCCTCTGCATGATCTGCACGCAGAGATGTTGTACACGAAAGTTGCAGGGGCATAAAATGAAAGCAGGTGTCATGGGACAGCTGAATAATGGGCACTCAGTGGTTATTGGTTTGTTTTCTCTTGTATGGTGGATTTGATTTCAGTCATGTTGCCCAGTCCTGAAAGGTTCGGACAACAGCATCTGCTGTTCGAGAGGACGACTGGGGTTACAAACTGCGGCACGAATGCTTGTTATTAGTCTGGCAGTTCGTGGGGGACCATATTTATGTGATCAAGGACGACAGGGTGCTGTGGGTCAGTAGTCTTGGCGACATGAGCAGGGCTGCAAGCTGTTTTCCTGTAAACTATTGGCCTTTTCAAAACATCATTAGAGGAACAACAGAGGACACTGTGTGCACATTTGTGCCTAAATAAATTTATTACAGCTCAGCTCTTGTGCGTTGTGTGTCAGTTACCAAATATTTTTCCTTGTACGGGTTCAATTTGTTCCTATATGTTTTAGAAGCCTTTTAGTTTTCACTTTTAGTATTTTCTTTTATCACGATGACTCTAATCATTCTCGTTTCCATTTGCAGCAGGCAGTTGTGTTTTAGTAAAAAAAAAAAAAAGTTCTGGAAAGCACCAAACCACACATATAAAGTTACTGTGTAGCTAGTGGAGATTTTTTTTCCTAGTAAAACATAAGTATGATGATATAGACCTAGTTACTGGGGAAGTGTGTATAAAAAAATCTATCTGAGCTTATGTAGACAGAAAGAATATTGATGAAAATTGTGAACCATCCATATCAAGAAAAACAATTGAGCATGTGAATGTGAGGCCTTACTGTATGTTGCTGAGACAAAGCAAATCGTTTTCCTGGATAAACCAAGATGAAATATCTCACAGCAGTGGTGGTGGTTGCCCTTAGGGAAAAGCTTCTGGACTACAATTTGTGTTGGAATTACATTTCTTATAGCTTTACCTCAAGTGTCTGAACAACTTTATCTACCTTAAAAACATGGCAAACTGAATTTAGCTTAAGTGTCACACTATACAAAACCTCTGGGTTTCCAGTTGATGCTTAATTCACTTTCGGATTTGCGGCATTTTATTTCATTTCATCATATCAAAAACACATGAAATTTGAACAAGCAGTAGAAATTCAAGGTTTTGCGAACCTTACAGAGCGAAAAGGAAGATTTATTTATATAAAAGTATGTAATTATGGTTGTGAAACCGACTGAATGTCGGAAAGTAGATTAGCATATTTCACTTGAGGCTCTGCTGCTTTTGACAGAGCCAGTGCAAACTGCAGCAAAATCACAGAGCAGAGGAGGACGACGACGATGAAGAAGGAGAGATAACGGAGCAGGAATGAGGAACTGTAATGAAAATAAGTGAAAGGAAGAGAAACCCATGCAACCCTACAGGGGGTAGCCGCAGGGGCTCATACCATGTCCTGTTCCACCACTAACGAAGATATTTGCTAGAAGTGATTTTTTTTTAAATCAGCCTCACTTTCCTTCCACCATCTGCTGTCATTATGAACTTGAAAGGTTTTGCTTTCAAAGAACAGCACACATTTCCTTTTCTTTGCTGTAAAACATTTCAGAGTTGGGTGGCTGTGTCTCAGTTGCCAAGGCAGTTGTCCATGTACCACAGGCTCAGTGGTTTGACTCTTGGTCTCTCCTGGCTACATATTGTATTGTCCTTTCAGCAAGACACTGAATCCTAAAGTTGCTTGTGGTGGGTCAGTTGAGCACCTCAGCTGCCATTACTCATTGGTGTGTGTGTGTGTGTGTGTGTGTGTGTGTGTGTGTTTGTGTGTGTGTGTGTATCATTTAGCTGATAGATCCTTACAATCTTCATCATAATAATTTGGATCAGTAGTTAAATAGTTATTAGCTGCAGCAGCATTAAACCCTCACTAACCTAATATACAGAACAGTAGGATTTGATCTATTTAGAATTAAGAATGAATTATAATGCGAACTGTCTTAGTCTTTGTTTGCCTAACTTTTCCTCCCTGCTCTGCTTATGAAAAGATTTCTCCACCACAGGAGCACACACAGACCTGAGCACATCTTTCTTTCCAGTAATTGTTTGTTGTGAGGCCAGAGACCAAGAACTTTGGACCTCTGTCAATCTTTAAGACAGATTGAGAGAACCCAGCTGTAATTCCAACAGTTTAATCTGATGATTGTAGGGGGTCACCTGGTAGATGAGATTCCAACCGTTGGCCTGCTGAATGTGAACAGGCATGTAAGTACATGTTTGGGTGTATTTATGTGACAGCGCTTTGTAAGATGCAGCTGAAACCTCAGTGTCTTCTGTTGGCTCAGGGTGCTTAACACGTAGATGAAGTAAATAGGACTTGTACTGTACTCAAATACCAGAATTTCTTGTCTGACATGATGTGGACAGGCTCATACAAAATAGATTTCCTCCAGTATCAAACTAATAAAAATCTAATTTACATTTCATTCAATTTAGCTCAAGGTTATGTCTTAACATCTCGTTTAGTAGCCACACAGGTACTAATTAATTGCAATTTCATGTAATCAGGGCCCCACCTGATTTACATTGGTAAAAAGAATACTGTCAATATTCCAACAATGCTGCCAATATTCATCTTTCAAGTCTTAAAGTTTGATTCATTTATGTTGACTTCCTGCAGTGTCTTTCTCAATGTGTATCAGAGGCCACTTTTTTCATGCTTGATACAAAAAACAAGTTAGCTAAATCTTTCTGGAGTATATGTAACAGGGCCCACTGTCATGGAGAAGAGTGTTCGGTCAACGCCTAAGTGTAAGTAGTTAGTTGTGAGCCCATTTATTGTTGTTTAACTGTTCACTTTATTACAGCGTTGCTTGATATTTTATTTAGTTTGGATGTAACTCAACAGCAGCTGTATCCACACTGCACGTTTGAGTACTGCCGTCAGATTTTTTTTAAAACTGAGGTGAATATCAGAAAGTGAATGAAGGAAGGAGGAAACAGAAGAAAAAGACAAACAATGCAGCAGAAACATGGACTGCATTTCTATGCAGATGCAATTTACAAAATCACCTTAATCATTGTTGTTTCAATAAGCTATTTAATCATCAGTGTTTTTTTTTTTTGTCCTTTCGGCTTATCCCGTGAGTTCAGGGTCACCACAGCGGATCATTGTCCGCATGTTGATTTGGCACAGTTTTTACGCAGGATGCCCTTCCTGACGCAACCCTCCCCAATTTCTACCGGGCTTGGACCGGCACTGCACAGCTGGGGAGGGAAATATTTAATCATCTGGGGGGATGGGGGTGGGGATATTTAATCATCTGTGTTTTAATCCCATCAACTTATACAGTATATCAAAGGGAAAAAATATGACAATATCTGTTTTACAAAATGAACCAACCCTAACTCTTAGTTCATAATGTTGGCAAAATGCCATAAACTGATTATCTAACGTCTGGATTAATTTATGGTTCTGCACTGAATCTGTGTCATAGGTCTCACACACGTACTGTATAGCATCCTATGCTGTAGCGTAATGTGCACAAATATACTGTAAATGCTCACAACTAAGGATAATTTGCTGGTTCTTATTTGGTTTCCCTTAAAATGTATTTTAAATTAAAAATCAAGGAGGTCTGGATTGTTCGTCTTTTCTCTTTTCCCTCTGTCTTCATGAACTCAGAAAAAATGTATTCAAATTGTAACAGGTTCAGAAAAAATAAAAATGGGTTTGAATCACCCAGCATTTGCTTAATAGCATTCAGGGGGCTTTTGTATAATAATTGTAGTGTAACAACATGTACCCAGACCACATTTGGCGAATTGATGTGAGAACAGCCAGTTGTTGCCCATCAGATTGTGAACGATCGCAGCCGGCAAAGAAGGCAGCTCCATTGCTGTCCAGCACGGACTGTCTTTTGGACAGAGTGCACAAACAGACACATGCACACAGTAACAGAAAATGTCAGAGAGTCATGCATACATGCAACATATATTATTTATTTCATACACACGATGACGAACACACACCTATGCACATAATGACACTGTAAAATGAAACAGTTTCTGCGCTGGTAAGCATTACACTTCACTTCAAGAGTGACACACATATGCACACACTCATCTGCACCTTGGAGGCTTTTCTGTATTATAGCAGACCTACTTTTAGTAAGTCCCCCTACTGGACTTAGATCAGTGTGTGTGTGTGTGTGTGTGTGTGTGGCTGTTTATCTGGCTCAGCTTGGCCCAGTTAAACTTAAGTTAAGAACACACACATATTTATCTATGTTTAACAATTGTTGCCCCAATCTCTTTTGGCATTTCTTGTCCTGTGCCAGTCAACCGCTCAGGCATGACATCTCCAGCGGAATCTCAAGAACTCATATCGGGTTTGGAACATATATTTAGTCTGATCACATAACAAAAATGTGTCACTTAAGCTGGTGACACCGTCAAAGACTGTTTCCACCAACTATCACAGATTTCCAGTTTCTGACAGTTTGGGGAGTGGCACACAGCTGAAGTCTGAGTAAACTGGGGGTAACACAGTTAACAACTGGAGGTTTGTTATGATAGACACACACCTAAAATCCTGTGTGAACGGGAAATTCTTGCGCCTTGTGCCAAAACAAATATGAGCACAACTGGGAACTTTGACTTTTTAACTTAACAATTTGTGCAAAAGATGAAAAAAAGCATGAAAATCAAGGATGTAAAGGCAACGACAACAGGGACTATAGGGTCTATGGAAGGAAATGAAGGGTAAATAACATTATAAAACAACAGCACATTCAGGTACAGCTGCTACTGTAGCTCTGCCCTAATTGTGACGGCATCTGTTGCCGATACCAGTCGTGAATATTGAATGTGTTTGAAAAAATGTTTGTGAGAGCAACTGGCAGAGACTGAGCCCCACGACTAAAGACTTGTGAGTTTTTTGAGCATCAGGACTTGTTTTCAACGTAGAGGTGTAATCTGGAAAAAATTGATCATTTGGCAATACCCAGCTGTGTGTGTGTGCTGATGTGTGTTTGAGAAGATGTCGCATGCATCATTGGTTTATCCAGAGAAGTAGTGTCTAGCTTTTCCAGTCAAACGTCATCCTGAGAGCCTCTACTGGGTTTAGATTTATGGGCACGCAGCTTTTGCCCCCGTGTCTGTGTCGGAGTCAAAAACACACACCCACAAAAGGATGTTTGGACAAACGTTTGTTTGGTTTGTACAAAAAAAAATGCTCATGGCAAAGCTAATCAAATAACTGGTTAGATATTGTCTCTTGTCTTGGATTATGTCATTAGCTCCTGCTTTTGTCACGTCAGTGTGAGACATCCAGGGACCGTACAGAGATATCACCCACCCACTCTTAGGCCTCCCGATAAAAGAAGTAATAATCGGCACAAAAAGCATTGAAGTAGCCACATTTTCTTGTGGATGTGATCAGTAAATTTTGATGAAACTGTGATGAAACATTGTTTAAGCTTCTCTCTGACTCAGCTTCCATTTTTCAGCGCCTGACATCATTTGTTAGATCATGTCGTCAAGTTCAACACCACTTTCAAACGTCAGGCGTGTCGCTGAAGCTCCTGCTCACAGTGACTCAGTGGGTACCTGTCACGCTCACACTAACCTCAAAGCCAGCTGCACCCGGAGCAACCTTCTGCTCCTGTTTAACTACCTCCCTTGTTATGTTTGGGTCTGTTTAACTTGCGCTTTTGTGACGTTGGCTCTGAATAAACTAATTTGTAATGTAATGAACAGAGCCAAGATAAAGCCCACTGAATAACTGTTATGTCCGGTAACACCTGTTCTCTTGTGTGTGGCTGTGTCTGGCGTTACAGTAGTCTACATGGCTGGGTTTGAACTTGTGACAGAGATACAGCAAACGCGCTGGAAAAAAAATGAACGCATAGTTTCATCATAAGAATAAACAAGTACGAGCATGTGTGTGTGTGTGTGTGTGTGTGTGTGTGTGTGTGTGTGTGTGTGTGGAAACTGTGGCCAATACCTGGCTACCAAAAATCACCTTTATATATGCAGCTTAGGCTTGTTTATATGACATAGCCAATACAATAGAGGCACCTTTATCACAAATGTCTTGAGCAAACACACAGGTTTAAAATGTTTCCATGTTTAACAACCAGACTCCACGTTGTTAGGATGAACACAATGGAAACCCGGTCTTTGTAGCTACATTTCCGTGTGACCCAGCAGAGTGGTGGTGCTGTTGTTTTGCTCAATTTGTGGCTTTTAGAATTACATAGTATTAAAAAATAATACTGGCTGAATTGTTAAAAACCAGCACTAGTCATGAACGAGCTAAATTACAGCTGCTCCACTTGCACGTGTGACTACTCCTCTCACAACTAACTTAATTAAAGAATCTTCCTTCTCAACTACTGAGATTCTGTGTCCATTTTTTGGACCTATAAATGGACACAGGCGGGAATAATGCAATAAACTGGTCCATTTGTATCACAAAACGAGCTTAACTGACTGCATACATGAATTTAAATGTTTTAAATCCCTCATCAGCTGAATCCACTTGGTCAGAAAGAGCTGGATTTCGACTTGATATTGTCCACATATATTCCACTACAAGTCACCTTGTCTCCTTTAAATAAGGTTTTTACTGATGATGGGGATTTCGCTTAAACTTTTACTGCTTTTCACCTTCCTGCTGCACAAAGATGATGTGTTAACCAATATGGACTAGATGTTTGAAAAGTTCAGTTTGTCCAGAAAACATAAATGATAAAATAATGCATAACTGCTTAAAGTAGCTAGTAATAGTATTACTAAACTGATGAGGTAATGAAAAGTAATATATAGAATAAAGCATTGCTTTGGTAATTTGCAGACTTCTCACAAAATGGCACAAAAATTAAAAAGGCTGTTCGTTTTACCCATGGCAGGACTTAAACTTCACATTCTTTCCTGGTTTCAAAACACACCCGGTTACATGGAGCTCACCTGATTGCCGGTAAACGATCACAATTTTCAGAGGCAAAGAAAATATGAAAACAAAACTACAGCAGAAGTGCTATGCCCCAATTTTTTTTGCACAATAATTTTTCATATTTAGTAACAATAATGGCTTTTTCCTATCACTTTAAGGCTTCATCCTACTCGTGCTACTGGAATGGAGTAAAAAGTTTTTGTCACATGATTGTCTTAAAAACTCATTTACTCATTTATTACTCCATGCGGGCTCTTACAACTTGTTCTAGATTTATAAAAATGCACAAATTTGGACTGACAGCTATACAAAAACACGTGCACAGATTACAATGGACACACACACACACACACACCTGCACGCAGTCTCTGCCTTTCTCCCCTGACATTGGATCATACAAAATACATGCCCTTCCGTGCACAGGCTGAAGCTGTTTCCATGGTGATTAATGCAAACAGAAGGGACGTCTTCTTGCAGCCCAGTAGTGGTCAGGGCTGTTGCCATGGCAAATATATACCTTAGTGGCTGCATGTGTGTGTGCCTGCATATGTGTCTCCATGTCTGTGTGATGTGCACGTGCCAAGCAGACGGTATCATTTTTCTTTGTTTCCTATGCAATCACTCCCCCTGTTCTACTATATTACGCACACACACACACACACACACACATCTTATGCCACTCCCTACTTTCTCTTGTTAAAGGAAGATAATCTAACATTTAACAGTAAATGCGCATTGCATGGTAACTGATACCTTATACATCACCTTTGAAGCAACATCATGTAACTTTTGAGCATCAAGGCATTAAATACTGGTGCATTTTATAGATTTGTGTAAGGTAACCTTTCCAATGGGCTGGTTCTGGGGTCAGCTAGAAGAGCTAGTCTCCATCTCCACAGTGCTACCAGAGTGTCACACATCAAGTCTCAGTGTTTTCACTTTGGGAGAAGTTAGGGGGCATATCTCTACTAAAATACATTTGAAAAACGTTAAAATGCATGTGCTATGGTTTAACTATGGAGATACTATTTGCCCCAGATGAACTTTTGTGTTATTTTGGCTGTGTGTGTTTTGGGTCACGATCTTGCTGCATCAAAGTGACAAAGGGTTTCTGTAGATTTCTGAGTTCATTTTGCTGCTGCCGCCACCATGTGTTACATCATCAATGAAGAATAATGAGCCTGTCCTAGAAGAAGCCATGCAAACCCAAGCCATTACATCACCTCCACCGTCTACAGCACAAATAAAGGAATCACTGGCATCACTGTTTCAGTACTTTTGGAGGGGAGTGTAGGTCTAATAAAACTATATAAGATGTAGTACAAGGAATTCCCCCATGTAAAAAAAAATAAAATAAAATGGTCTTAAACCACTGGGTTTCCACAATTAAACCAAGTGGTTTAATTAGGCATCAGGTGTACAGATAGGTATCTAGCATTTTGTTGTCAAATGTATGGTGTCCCATGAATTTCGTTCAAATCATATTGTGCATCTCAGTTTCACACACGAGACACTGCATGACTTTGACAGAAATCCCATTTATAAATTCATCCACTTTGATTGTTTATAACTGCATGGTGGCCCAAGGTAATCTTGCTCTTCACGCGCTGGTTCATATTTCTCTGTTAATGTTTAACTTTGTCCTGCAGACCCCTGTATGCATGTCCCATCTGTTCTAGTATTGCCGGTGGAGTGGAGCCCATTCTTCACACCCATATGGACAGTGAGTTGGATTGCACTGTTTGGGCTTTTAGATCACATTGACTTGTCAGTGTTGTTGACTTTTTGTCTCAATTGCATAGAAGACTGTTAAAGCATTTTCTTTCAGTGCTCTCTCTCATCTTCATCTTCTACTGTCAGAGCTACAGTGAGAATACAGACTATAATTGGCACTTAATTGCTGCCGTGGCAACAGTGCTATTTAAGCCTACAGACTCTACAACAAAGGCGTGTAGTGCATGCGGTCACACACTCAAAAGAGGAATGGAGGGAGCACAAGGAAGGAGGCTTTTACCTCCCTTTCTCCTAATTTAAATGTTTGCTTTTGACATGGAGACATGGAGTTAGGATAGAGAGGTTTTGCTGAAAACTTGTGTGTGTGTGTGTGTGTGTGTGTGTGTGTGTGTGTGTGTGTGTGTGTGTGTGTGTGTGTGTGTGTGAGAGAGAGAGCGAGAGAGAAACAGCAGTGTTTATATTTCACCTGTTTTTCTGGTCCGTTGCAGCAGCCGTAATAAAATCCTAGCCCATCATGCCTTCCCTTCTGTTGCTATAGTGATTCACATCAGCAATTTTCCACTAGTGTCTTGGGACCCTGCAGTGGTCATTTTGGAGAGGTTATGAGATAATGACATTTTTGTAATCTCTAAAGGTAAAGTTACATCTGTGGTTGCTGAAAGTGAATCTGTTTACAGTAAGGAAACATGGAAAACTGGCCAGTTGAGTTACAGATCTTACAGTATATCAGGACCTTTTTTCATTTGTATTCGTTATGTCCTGTACCCTACTTACTGCTGTCCATAAATGCTTCAAATGGCCCCCACAAAAGAAGAATTATTTACAGGAGCTGCCATTCAACTTAGCTTTATTAGGCCAGAGAAACAGCAGAATAAATCTACATGTATTTATACTTTGTATTTGTCAAAGTAATTGCTATCTAGTTCCTCATTACATGACTTTGGGGGTTCACAAACAAAAGTGGTCTAAACAAGAAGGTGTGAAAACACCCTGAGATACATACATTTTTCAGTTCTAGTCCTCTACAAGGAATTACTCTAAATGCAGGGGCTTATGGATGAAGGACGACAGATTATTAAAACTGTTCATTGTTAAACTTGTTAGTCAGGTTGGGCCTAAACAAACCCAGTAAAACTAACACAACAAAGTCAACTCTCTCTCGCTCTCTGTCAAACACGAGTTGTGATCACACCCTCTGCTCATGCCCTCCTCCTCCTCTTCCTCCTGGTTCCGACTGTGGCACCCAACAGTGTTGAGGTCACGTGTTGGATTCCCAGTGCACTAAAAATGCTCTGCCTTCTGGGTGGTGGAATCTGTCTCAGATGAAATTGTTCTGAAGCTAGAGTGTGCCGGGTTTGTTCCCTCATACATTTAATCTCTCCTGCCTTTTTTTTTTTTTTTTTTTTGTCAGTGTCATTTTGTCCTCCAAATCAGAAGCAAACAAATCCTCTAGTCTTTTCTCCTTTCCTCCTGTCTTCTATCTGCTCGGGTTTTTTACTGGCATCTTCTTCTGATTTACAGTAAAGCCTTTTAACTATGTGTGCGTGTTTCTCAGCAACTGAAATATTTTCTGATTGACATCCAGACATGGCACACGATTCAACAGATTACTTTGTATTCAAAGCACATGATAATATTGGTGCCAATTTTGAAATGTGAGTCTGTACGTGATCTGCTCAGTGATGACGTTCGCTTGTTGCTTTATAATTGTCCTTGTCCATGCTGTGTCATTATCAGACATTCTGCCACGTGGATGTGTGTGTACTTGAGTCCATTCAGATCTAACTGCTTCTGCTTTGATTAAACTGCTAAATATTGATCGTCAGGAGCAGAGCTACAGAGCTGACACCAGCCCATTTTTCATCCGGCAAATTTTTTTCTCTCCTTGATTTCGTTCCGATAAACAGTGCTAGTTATTACGAGTTACATTTGTTACATACACGGAGATTAATTTCTGAAGATAAAGGCCCTTTACAATGATACGAGCAGAAAAGAAAAGATTAGTGCGGTGTTAAGAAGCAGATCAAATTACCTTCTGAAATGGAGGCTGGAGCAATGTTCTCCAAACACTGAATAACGGGGAGTTAACAATGAGATGCAGATTAGATTGTGCAGAGAGGTTTGTGTTTATTCCTGATCTTGTGAGAGATGTGTTAACACTAAATAAATGAATGCAATATCACACGATTACATCCACTTTGTAGCTCTAGTTTAAATCAATTCATTTGTACCTGACCAGTGTCTTTAGACAAAAGCTTGAGCTGCTAGATGATCATTTTGAAAAAAATGCTTATCAACAATATATGATGGAAGTCTTTGGAAGAGTAAAAAGTTGAAATGAAAACGATTAAATTTGCCACTATGTACACGTGATTGTACACTGCAATGTGTTGTTATCACATGGAATTGACTAATTGACAGATTTCAGATTTAAGCAGATTTTTTTTGCTAAAACCATATATCCTGCAGCCCTGATAACAAATATATTCTTATATAGCTACAAACTGCAAAAGTGTATTGAGACAAAAATTCAAAATTGCATTAAAATGTTAAATAAAATAACTGATTTAATGGATTGTGGTTGATAAAGCGACTTAACTTCTCTGAAGCATGTAGCTGTCACTGAAGAAGCGCTTGTAAGTTCCCACAGTAGAACAGCTGAAGTACAGGAAGCCATCTGTCTCAAACTAGAGTGACCTTCTCTCAGCAGATGAGGTGGTCTGCACTCTCACGTATCAGCCAAATTTAACACTAACAACAATAATAATCTTGATAATTTCAGTCATTCACACTTTAACTCATGTGACTAGCATGTGACGCACATATGGTAAGTGGGACGACAACCCACAGGTGGATTTACCAAACCATAATGTGTAATCAACTTAGTGACTGCACAGAGTTGAAAAGCTTGGAACTGCTGAATCAGACAGTTAGAATCCTATTTGGTAAGTTGTGAAATAACTTAAAGCAGGTTGCCACTTAACAGTACAGGAGTTTAGCCATTATTTCCACCTGCTCTATGGAGCAAAGAGAGCATCTCAGAGAAGAGCTGGCCTTTCTAGATCCTGTTGTTCTTGATTCACATTTGAAATCTATTTATTTGTTTTTGTCCTTTCGGCTTATCCTGTGAGTTCAGGGTCACCACAGTGGATCATCTGTCCCTTTCTGATGGCTTGGGACTGGCATTACATGGCTAGGGGTGGGCTGTTGGGGGTTCAGTGTCTTGCCCAGGGAGACTTTGATATGTGTTTGGGAAGAACAGGATGCGAACCTCCGACCGAACCTCTGACCCTATGGTAGGTAGACGGCCGCTCTACCAAGTGAGCCACTGCCGCCCTGTTTCAGCCCTGAAACAAGTACATGGGGGACATTTTAAGCATGGTTCGGGTCTGTTGGTCCACCAGCTGTCCACAATTTGTCACATGTAGTTGGTGTTAAACTTGATTATTCAGAGTCTTTGTAAACATGTTCCCAGCTCCTCCCCCTTTGTCTTGCTGTTTTACTCTATGGCGTCTTAGCTACTTTTGCGTATTATCAGTGTATTATTGAGTATGGTTACGCTTAGAAAAATGAGCTTTGGTCTTAGACACACAAGAGCTCACACCAACAATTGAGTTTGACCTCTGCTGTGTAAGATTACTGCCAGGTGATATTTTACTTTCAGTAAAACAGAATATTCTGATGACCCCACAACTTCTAAGCATGAATGTAATTTCAGCTTAGCACTGAGAAATATTGAGTCTCATCACTCTTTATGTTAAAAGTGTCAATGTCACCTTGTCAGCCAATTCCATTCTCTCAGCATCTATCTCTGTCTAGCACAGTGTTTGTGTGTCTGTGCGTGTGTGTGCGTGCGTGTGTGTGTGTGTGAGAGAGAGAGAGAGAGAGAGAGTATATACTTGATTGAGAAACATGCACAGTCCTGCACCATGGCTGCCAATACATTTCCTGCTCAACCCACTGATGGAGGCAGTGGAGCTCAACTGACACAATTACACAGGTTGATACAGGAGGAAATGCAATCATTGTTGCCGCGGGTAACAGCAAGCGGAGTCTGCCAGCTTGTCAACCCCAACACACATGCACACAGTGTGAATTCAGATGCCAGATGTTACAAAAGTTCCCTAACTCCAATCAAATGCACCCCACAGGGCCTTAAGTGTGCATGCGTGTTGCAAGCAAATTACTTTAGGGTTGACAAAATGTGAAGTGGATTGCGCTGTGTTCCTGTCATGGTGATAGAAGTGGAGTGTGTGTGTGTGTGCACTTGCGTGTTTGTGAACCTGTATGTAGCCAATTAATTATTATTTTATTACATTTTTTGCTCGTAGACAGCTTATTTGGCTTCTTCTCAACCCCTTCAGATCCTTTTCTACATGTCAATAAAGTTCATTTCTCTTTCAGTGTATCTGGAATCTTGTTGATGGTCACAGTATTATTCCTCGGTTTTGGCTCTAAAAGCAGGATTGATTTCAGTCAGTGCAGCAGTTTATAAGGGGCCCCTCCAGAAGTGTGTCTAATCAAAGGAAAAAAATAATGCAAGAGAAATGACCCAAGTCTCCTTTCAGCCACTTCAGCATTTTATTCTGATAGATTTAAGATTAAAAGCATTGTCATAGACGTTTGGTCGGTTTCACCTGTTGAGTTCTTCGTATCGGCCTTGTTCCTTGTATATGTGATTAAGCTCAGCGTGTATGATTATGCCCCTTGTTAAACTGGCTGTTTAATGGCTCAGTAAACACAAAACACAACCCAAAAGCAAGTCTCAAAGAAAAAACAGGTCCAAAGGACAGTTCAAGTTCACAAGCAGGCAAGAAAACATGGAGGACAAACTTAAAGAAATGGGTGAGGCAGGAGAGTCCAGAAGGCAGGCAGACGGTCTAACAGACTGAATCAGGCAGTCAGACTCATGGAGCTGGAAATTTACAGCAGGTGCTCAATAGACAATCTGGCAACTGGTGAGGGGAAAATGGAGGGTGTAAATATTACAGGAGCTAATAGGAATCCGGGATCAGGTGAGTGAGTGGGCGAGGCGGTTCAGGTGATGAAAGTGACTGCAACATCATGGTTATGGCATGCTGACGTGCTAGAAGTCCCACAGATAGCTTTTCTGGGAAATGACATAAATTTCTGAAAAACACAACTCTGGGATTCGGAATAATCTAATTATTTTGATAGTTTTTTTTTGTCACCAAATGATTTTACACCCCAAATCCTAGCTTTGCTAGCAGCTACGAAGCACCTTTGTTGGAAAGAAAGATACCTATAGTATGCAGGACAAATATTTAGAGTTTATAAAATCCCTGTGTGTCTTTTTTTTTTAGTGGATGCTCAGTCAGTCATGTATGTACCAGTCTCTCTCTCTTTCTATTACTCTCTCTCCGAGGGTAATGAATGGAAAGCTCCAAGCGTGTATGTGTGCACATGTGAGTGAAGCAAGCAACAATACAAACAGCACGACCCACTTGTTATGTCTAACTTTGACGTCATCAAAGCCCATAGCAGCCATTTTCAGTGCAAGCAGATGTCTGTTGTGTGTCTTTGTGTGTGTGTGTGTGAGAGAGAGAGAGAGAGAAGTGAAGTGATCTGGTTGCTGGACTGTCCACTTTGCTCAGCAGGGGTAGTCGGCCGTATGGTCACTTGTCACTGTAAAAGATGTGTGGCATGTTAGGTGACAGGCATTGACGGGACGACAGAGCGAAAACGAAGGAATGGAAGTGAAGGTGAGAAGAAGACGAGACTCTCGCTGAGAGGAGTGAGAAAAACACTACAAGCAAGCGCTGCAGGGACGCAACAACCTGCTGTTGTCTGTGTACCAATGTGATCGTACGGAGATGTTTGTCAGACCAGCCTCGTGGCAGATGGGCAGCGTGTCCAATGTGCTCCGCTCTAAAAGGCTTGAGGGGCTTTCCGCACGGCCGCACACACATATTGATACAATAGAGGGCTCATTCACAACAGAATCTTTCCCTTTGAATTAGAAAACTTAAAAAAAAAAAAACTGTATCCAAAAATACACACGCAGGAAACATTGAATGAATGACAACCCCAGCAAAGAGAACGAGGTTTGCAGTTTGTTTAGTTGTGCGGTGAACTAAACGAAAGGCAACCTGAGGTAAAACTCATTTTCCAAGCAGACGAATGTAACATGGAGAAGTGGAAATGAATTATTCTGTGGGTTCTTGAAACCTTTCAATAAGCCATGACAGATATTACGATGTTTAATCAACACAACTGGGTTAGTACAGTAATGTTGAAATATAAATGAATAGTCCATTCTTTCTTTCTTTCTTACACACACCGGTGTGTATATTCCTTCTCGTGAAAGTGACAGCTTTAGGCAGCTTTTTTTCTTTATTGTAATGATTGTTATGATCTTTATCAAACAAGCTATCATGTGCTTCATAAAAGGCAACATAATAACTTACGAGTGTCCAGTCAGGCTAGTAGCCCTATGAGGCTCTTTGCTGAGTTTCTTCTGATTTGATAATGGCACTAGATGACATGTTAAATAATTACATTTATTCAAGTTGATCCCAAGAGCTGGTACAGGTAATGGAAACACTACTGACTGAGTGGCGAAGTGCTTAAAGAGCTTAAATTGAAAGCTAATGTTGCTTGGGGTGCGGCGTGATGAGCATCTGTCACACACCAATGGCAGGTTCACACACGTTTGTCCATTCAAACACTGGATATTGGTGTATATTGGTCACACCTGTTTGCAGCACAGTGGTGAAGTGGTAAACTACCTATGGTTAACCAGCTAAACTATCTACAGGCTCACGTGGGTACAAAGGTTAGAAAGGGTGCTAGCAGCCAGGCCACAAAGCAACTTAAAGGAGCCTTCCTGTGGTCTTAGATTTGATATTGCTGCGCATTTAGCAGATCTTAGAATGTTATACATCTGGATTTGTGTCAGCTGAATATGGCCTGTTGCATATGGATAACTGGAAAATAGGAAGGGTGAAAAAGTGAGAGAAGAGATATTAATAAAGACATGTTTACTCTAATGCAGCACTGGTTAAGCTGGAGGCAAATTGACAGGAGTCAATGCTTAGTTCAGGCAGATTAACTCACAATAGCCTCATCTTCATTCATCACCCTGCTTGTCTTCATGCACACACACAAACAAACACACACACACACACAGGGAATGAAAGGCTTAGCTGAATTAAAACCTCCAGTTATTTTGCTTGATATTGGTGTTATGATTGTTATTGAGCCTCCTCAGTTTATATGTGCGAAACAGCAAATCGAAATTATTTTCCACTATAGCAGTCAATCTGATCAAACGAATTATCGCTGTAATTTTACCCTTGGTAGATCCAAACACATTACCAATGCATAGTCAATTTCTGCCTGATACAGATGTTCAGTAGATGGAACCTCAAAAGGCAAAATGCCGGAAGACATTCAGTTTTTATTACATCGATGTTGTCTTCCCTTTTTTCAGTCTGGCAGCCATCTGCTTGGCAAAGTGAGGTTTGCTGCATTTTATTTTACTGTAGTCCAGGTCTATTGCAGTAATATTGTATTGTGAGTTTTTTTTTTGGTATGATTACTTCCATAATCAGCTGGCTACTCAATCTGTGGAAGTTTTCTCAATCGTTTTTTTTTTGGAGTAAAACTGTGGTTAGAGAGTTCTGACTGTCTAACAGTCTAAGCTTACTGAATGAAATGTCTTGACTAAACACATTTAACAATTTATCACAATATAAAGACAGTGTTGCCAGCTGTAACACGCTTAAACAACATATTTGTCAGAGATTAGAGCGTCACTCAGTGTCCCTTTTTGTATTGATCATTATTTTGAGTTATGTGAGAATGTCAATTTAGAAATGAGTTGCTCTATTTGAGATTATTCAGTGGATTTTGTTTTCCTCTGCTCTGCTTTGATCATAAAACAGTAGGACACCAGAGAATGGAAGTTCCTAATATATGGTAAACAAGCTGGTTGTGACTAACATGACTTTTTATTGATCCGTTCACAGAGGAGCGTTTTCCGAGGTGGTCCTGGCCCAAGAGAAGCTTACCGGAAGGATGTTTGCGGTGAAGTGCATCCCTAAAAAAGCTCTAAAGGGGAAAGAGAGCAGCATTGAGAATGAGATTGCTGTGCTGAGGAAGTGAGTGCTGTAACACGCACGCTCACACATACACACACGGCTCCTAATTCTTGGTTACCGGGGCAACTGTGCATCTTGTCTCTCTTCCTCGCATCACGACCACCCCTCCCTTCGAAACCCCCCCAGCCCCCCGGGTCACGATCCACAGCCCACCTACCTCATATAAACGCTTCACGACTGAAACCGTGCGCCTGAATAATGGAGCACAAAAACAGCTGTACAGTAGTAACACATAGAATCGCGTTTGACAAACAGAAACCCTGTTGATCTATAATTGCTAAAATTGTACATCTTAAAAAGTTGTTTTTGAAAGTAGTCATGCACTTTTTCTGTTGGAAAATTCCTTACACCTTGGCTAATGATAAAAGCTCTCCTTATGGTCATATTTCTCCAGATACATGTTAGCCCTTTAGTGCATGCTTGGACTTTTGGTTTATTTAAGTATACAAACCCCCCCAATAAAAACCACTTTAAAACTGAGAAATAGTGTAGGAACAATTCTGAGAGTTGCAAATATTAAATATATTTATTTGAATATTCCCAATTTAAGCCATCTATCCAGTATATTGTTCTTTTAAAAGCCAGGAACAGTCAGCATAATATTTTTACATTGTAATGTGAGCCAGAAAATTGTTAGTTGGAAGCTGCAAAAGCTTATTCGGCATTTGTGCTGCAAGCGAGACAGTTTTGTTGGAACGAGCTTCCATGTTTGGACACAGTGTTTAAGTGGAATTTGCTGCAGCTAGTTACATGGAAGGAAAGTAAAGATACAAAAAAGGACTCTTAAAAGAAAACTCCTACTTTGTTCCCTTATCACACAACGCACAACGACACAGTCATGTCAAACTACTGGGCTTCTGTGACAAGGAAGATGTATTATGCTATTAAATACAATATATTTGTTAATTTAGCTGTGCTGTGAAACATTGGAGAAAATGAGAATGGCCTCCAGTAATGAGAGAGAGACGCAGACAATCATTTATTCAAATGAGTGTGATTACTCTAAACAAATGAGAGCATCACTTAGCAGCCTGGCAGTGTACGGCACTAGGTCGGCTTTGAAGAGAAATCTGCTGCATACTTGGCACAAAACAGCAAGATGTTACTGTTTCTCCAGAGCAGACCGAGCTGAAGCTCTCACAGACTCAAAGACTTACTTTGGAGGAGTGCAAAGATCAAATCATTTTGATTGTTTTGCAGTTCATCCTCGGGCAGGCAGCACAGTTACAGAGTGCTTAGCGCTGCACCCTCACAGCTAGAAGATTGCAATTTTGCGTCCCCCTGGTTGACCCTGGCCTTTCTGTGTGGAGTTTGCATGTTCTCCCCTTGGATGGGTTTTCTCCCACACTACATCCATGTTAGTTTAATTTGTTACTCAAAAATGTCCAAAGACCTGAATGTTAGTGTCCTTGTCTGTCTGTGTATGTCTCTCTGTGTTGGCTCTGAGATAGACTGGCGACGTGTCCACAGTGTACCCTGCCTCTTGTTCTATAACAGCTGTGATAGGCTTTTTTTTTGTTCCTAACTGAACTAAGTGAAAGGTTTAGTTCAGTACATTTCATTTTGATGAAGATGCCACATATTTCAGTTGCTCCAACAGTGACAGAGGTAAGAGCAGTAACAGAATACACATGTAGAAGAGGTCTATGAATGAACCTACCGGCAGCATCAACTCTGGGATGTATGAGAGGGTTATTTCTGAAAGCACCCTGGTGTTATTCTCCGTTATTCTCAGGCTGTTTACTTCCAGCCCTTCATTTTCGCAGGCAGGGCTTAAAAAACACACACATTATCCCTTTTGTGTGTGTGTGTGTGTGTGTGTGTGTGTGTGTGTTTGTGATTCACGTCTCACCTCTGCAGTTCAGCATCTGCCTGTCGTTGCAGAAATCAGACATTCCATAATAAGTGTTGGATGCTCACCTGTCCGCCTCCTGTGCGTGCCTATGTGTGTGTGTGTGTGTGTGTGTGTGTGTGTTTGTGAGAGAGAGACTCTGGGAAGTTAACTCTATTCACAATGCATAAGATGATTAACCCACACACAACATCAATTGTGTTCCTACAAGGTATGAGAAAAACAAATGTACACTCACTTAGGCCCATTTTCCATGGAAGATGGAATTACCCCCATCACTGTGCGGTAACCATGGAAAAGATTACATTTAAGAAATATTAAGAAAGATTTTGTACAAAATGGCTCCTTAAGAAGTTGTTGGTTAGAATCCCTGAAAAATATGTGCTTGAAGGAAATGAAATGAAAGAAAATAGAGTCTTAAATTCTTTACACTGGAAATTATAGTTTGGCAAAAAATTGTTATGTCAAAATACACCATTTTCCAGAAGCTTTCAGCCACTTCTCACAATCACGCAACTTGTCAATTCTTGATGTTCGGACTGGGCATTGGCATCTGACAGATTGTAATAGAGATGGAAAGCTCCAAGAAAGCTACTAAATGGACCTTTATGTGCAATTGTGTTGTCAGGATGAGCCTCCCTGAAGCCAACAGATGCTTATTAACCAGCAAATGCAGAGGAAAGATGATTTGAAAAGAAACCTAATCAGGAAGCAATTTGTCTGGCTAATCATTAGAATTAAAATTCAGTTAGTTCTGAAAATGTGTTAAGTTTGTGATCAGAAGGCTTCACTAATGGCTTATCTTTTTTTTTTCAGGATCAAGCATGAGAACATTGTGGCACTAGAGGACATCTATGAGAGTCCTGACCACCTCTACCTGATAATGCAACTGTGAGTTGAAGTTTTTAATGCTCTCTAACCAGGGTTTTGGGAGGTCGATATGTTGATAAATGGAACTGTCCCTGAGATCATTTACAGTACCAGGTGAAAGTGAGCTCTGTGCTGCATGTGTCATTCACTTGTCATGAGCTTAATTTTGAGGCTAATTTCTTTTTTTTTCTAGCTTCTTTTTGGGCATCATATCATTTTAATGTTGATGGTACAGAGACAATATGAAATGAGGGGAGAGGACATGAAATTAAATTCCCAGACCAGTCGTGGTGATGCATGGTCAGCAACCCATACTTTAATGCATTAGTCTTACTGTAATACTTTTAAATGAAAACCTTTGTTAAAAACAAAGAAGACGGAGCTGGTCTAGAATTGATTCATAAGACCCCCCATGTATTTAGTATTTAGTACAAGATCTGGCTAGTAAGTTTATCTTACTTGTCACTAAGTGTCACTTGTACATAATATGTTTCTATGAAGTTAAATATGACTTCTTCCTGTTGTATCTCCTAAGATACTGTAAAGATGTGGTGCTGGAAACTTTGTTCTACTGAATTTGCAGAACTGAATCACTCAGTGTTTTTTTTTTAGATTACATTAATTTGTTTTTCTCTAGAATTTTTGAAGTGTTTGCAGACCCTTAGGAGAGAGCATCTTAGACCCTCTCCCTTAGGCCAATCTCATTTGAGTTTAAGATGCTAGTAGTTTTATGGGAAACGTAGGACGCTGTGTTTGGGAAACTTTCTGTAGCTACGTTTTTTTTTTTATCTCTTGTGAGTAAAACTACTGTACTCAGTTGCTGAGTAAAGCAAACATCAAGAATGAAATGATAAGCTGTCAGCCTGAAAGTCCACTGATACTGCTGTGAGCATTTGATTTTGGGTTTCATTTGAAATGTGAAATTTATTACTTAAAACATATAATCCTTTTTTTATGTTGAGAGACAAACATGAGGTAAAAATTCACAATACCTCATCTCTTGTCTTTTTTACGTTTTTAATTCTGTTGTTCTCTCAACCCAAACACACACACACACACACACACACATGCTTTTCACTTTAGTAATGGTTCTACTGAGATGACATCTCCCACTCACAAACACAAACACACACACAAAGCCCACCTATCCTCCCACACACCACACACCCGCAGGACCTGTATTTCATCCGTTGCCTGCTTTGCTGGTCAGCCACAGAGCGTAGAAGGATTGACCATGCTTTACCCATGGGTGCCCTACTAACCTGCTTCACAAGGTCACAGCCTCTTACATAAGAGGAGAGGCTGCCTTGGAAGTTTGGCATTCATGCTGGAATCTTTTCAACCAAGTGGAAGTCGTGGCTGCGGATTACAAAGCCCTGGCTATGTTTACAACCTGATGTCAGCGGATTATATGTTCACATTGAGGGTAATTTAAACAATGCAACTCTTTTTCCTGGCAGACCTCAAGACGTCCTGCCTCCCACTGATGTGTCAGCTACACACCAACCATAAACTGCCTACACCTGAGGTAGAACAAAGTACCTAACTAAAGCTCATTGTCACTGGGGGGGCTGTGGCTCATTTGGTAGAACAGTTGTTTAAGGACTCCAAGGTTTGGTGTACTGATTCCTGGTGGCCTTGGCCAAGACAGCGAACCCTCATAGTAGGGCCATAATTTATGTGCAGCCATCCAATGAGAATGTCCCTATAGGGATCAATCAAATATCAATAATCATAATTATGATTATTAATATTATTAAACATGAGCAAGCAACAATGGTCAAAACACAAACGGGGATTAATCAGTCATTGTTATTTTTTTTAGCCAACCAAATGCTAAATTAATCTTATCCGGGCTTTCACAGAGCTGGGTTCCTTCAACATTTCTGCTGAAAAGGTGGTTACATCACCTCAAGATCTTCTGCTGGCTAGACTCCAGTCAAAGGTCTTACTCCAATTAAGCTGTTTAAGTACAGTGTTAACCTTTTGATTGAGTTTCCTGTTGTCATGAATAAACCAGTTAAGAGCATGTCTGTTTTCCTGGCTGCCTGCCACCTCCTGTTTGTTACTTCGCTGCTGCTTACGTGAGAAGCAAACAGTAATAATCCTGATTCACATCTGAATTAACTTTGAAACCGGTCGATGTTAAAGGCAAATACCACCCGCTTACAGTACTGCATATAACTTAAAATGCCCTTTTAAACAAGAAAAGCACTTAAGAGTATAAATTATACTGAAATGTTTGCTATTACACCTGTTTAGCAATTAACTTTATTATAAATACTGCTGGTTATGTCTGTTTTTTCTGTGCAAGTAATAATAGTCAATAAGCCATCATCTCGAGAGATTTGGACTGTAGAGGCTGTGGTTGTATTTTATTACTATTTGAAAGAATGTGAATTGTTTTACCGGAGAAAGACGTCTAATTTTATTGAATTCTGGAAGAGACAGTATCAAGTAAGACCCAACCTCTGCTCCTCTGTCCTCCCACGCACCTCCCTGAACCCCTTCGTCATTTGTCAGTCCTCTGTCACACCATCTGCCCTCTACTTGTTACACTTCAATGCTTTCTCTCCTCTCACACCTTATTTCCATCTTCATCATGTCTTGCCTTTCTGCAGCTCGCTTGTATTTTCCATTTCTTTCATTTTTTTTTTTCCAGGTACCATCTGCTCATGGAATATGGGTTAGTTGCCATAGTTACAGGGTTAAAGGTAATATCTGGGTTATAACATTTTAGAACAACCCCGAGAAATGCAGCAGGCAGCATTATAAGGATGACAGATTTGTTGTGAGTTTTGAAATGTCACTGTTTCTTTTCCACAGCGTTGAATTGAATTCATATTTATAATTATAATAACTTACCAACAACTAAAAGAAAGATGCTGCTCATTTGTCATAATTAATCAATTTTTCACACTGTTAGTTTGAAAATGTAAAGTTTATAATTTAAAGGACCTATTCACGGATTTTGAACTTGTTTCTTTTGTTTCTACTTTGGTTACTACATGTACATAAATGCCAATAAACTTCCCTCTATGAAAATATCTCTTTACTTCTGGCTGAAAAATGCCTCCAGATGACATCACTTAAAAGGAACCTTCAGTTAATTTTATGTTGTCATGTTGCTCATACTATGGAGTTTGTAATTGTGGTCAGCCTGCTTTTCCACAGCTCCCCCCGAATGACATTATCTAAACTCCTAATGATGAAAAACTCCTCTGGGTGATGTTATCTGGAGGAGTTTTTCAGCTAGAAGCAGATAAATATGTCAATATAGAAAAGTCAGAGGGAAGTTAAGAAACATGAATGTACATTTAAACTAAACTAAAGCCCTGGAAAGCAAGTGCAAAATTGGTGAAGTCGTCCTTTAAGAAAGTTCACTTTTTTCTAGGGAGCTCTGTGGCATGCTAGAGCTAAATAAATAATGGACTTAGTATAAAAAATTAATTCTAATGTCCCTTAGTAGCTTTCATCAAACTAATTGCTGTTTGTTTGACGTTTTTTGCCAAACTTTTGGATAGTTTGAGAGAATCATCTGGGCATTTTTGAATTTTCAGATTGTTTTTAGGTGTCTGCATGTTAAATGTAGAGAGATTTAGAGACTTGCTTTCCTGTATAAAAATGTTACAGTTTATATATAAAATTCAGAGGAATGCATCAGAGGGACGTTCAGGCTTCATTTTCTTCTAGCTTTAGTACTGCAGGCTGTTCTTCTTAAGCAGTGCATCTGAAGTGTTTAACATTAAGCTTTTACGTCCAGTAGGTTGTGTTTTATCTACACGTAAGCACAAACTCAACAGTCCTTTAGCAAACATGTATACTAAGCCCAAAGTTGGGGTTTCAATCTACAAGCACTATTGCAGTAAGCAACTGTATTTGTTGTAATTGTATTATTGAGATGACAGTTATTATTTCAACCGACAAAAATCCCATTTTTTTTTTACATTTTCTGTGTAATTGCAGTTTGGCAGATTGATACTATCTGACACCATTTTCCTGTCCCATTCATCATGGTCTGTCTTACATAACCTCAACCACAGGGAACTAATCAGTCAGTACAGCTTTGGCAGTGAATGCCACAAATTACAGCAGGGACTTTATATTGATGCTGTGATTTGTGAAATGCATATTAGTCAACACTTACAGTTTTGAGACAAAATGGCACAACGGCCATTGTGGCACAAGTGAAGTCTTTGGTTTACTTGTAGGATGCCCTTTCCTCTGTGGTTTATGATGGATTCATAAGAAGTCTGTAAGCAGCAGGCCACATTCATACTTCTTCTTAATGTTCATAATTATATTTTTTATATTTGTTTACTCTGGGTTGCAATCTTAGTCAATTTTATTCCCTTTTTTTTTTAAAGCTCTGGCTTTTCTATTTTCTTGCAAGTCTTGAATGCATTACTCAGAGACTCAATCATAAAATCTGAGACAATTTAAAGTTAGATTGTGGACAAAGACAATCAAAGCGGAAAGGCTGAGTAGCGGTGTCCGTGTTGGACTTGGCTCAGCAACAGCCAAGGAGAATTCACCAACAAGCTAATGAAAATGGAAAGGACATGAGACTACAAGCCAGGCCAGGTAGATGAATGAAAGGAAAGTTAGTAAATGGGGACGACAGACAGGGCTAATTAATACATGGATCCCTGAAGAGCCGAACTGTGACACACCTATCACAAAGATTGAAGGCAGTATAAATGTGACCATACCAGCTGGATTTTAAACAACATAGAAGCTTCATGTACATATTGATCAGTTGTCTTGGTTTTTCAGTTGGGCGAGAGTCTGAATTGCACCAGTGTGCTGGGAACATGTTAGTACTGCTATAGTATTAGAATTTAGATGCAATAGAAATGTACTGTAGCACTGTTGATGTTTTTGCAAAAATAGTGCAAAAAATACGATTCTATCTCAATATTACCTTAAAGCCATATTACCCATTACTTTTTGACACATCCCACATACTGATTCACTGTACCTGTAAGGGCCATGTCACCCCAAGCTGCAAAGCTGCCGCCAGGAGGGCAGCAGTGAGCTTCTGTCTGCCCGTTTCTTTGCAGCGTGTCCCACACCATCTGCGACTTTTCAGCTGATTTGACACGCTGCTTGGTTGTTAGTGTTCAGAGCTAGTGAATCGCCGCATGAGAAGAGGCCAGACTGTTAATTACACAGTACAGTTTGTAAATTCTAAACAGGCATCCCTTCATTAGAAATAGTTAAAACCTGATGGTGAGGAAGAGTAGTGTGAAAATGGTATGATAATGCTGCTCGTTTAAAGTTTGTACATATGGTCTCAGGCCTTCTGCTTTGTCTTCCTCTCACGGATGCAGCAGATTGTATTTGTCACTGCTAGTTCTTGGACACCAGCTTGGTCAACTTACTGTAAATATGTGTTTTATTCATTTCAACTTAGATGATCTAGTTTAATATTTTATTTGAAGAACTGACCTTTTAATTGCGTTTTCTCAAGTTCATTAAACTGAACTGAAATAGTCTTATAAATGTAAAAATCAATTTCAGTCTGATGTCTAGTCAAATGCATTTAATTGCTTTTATGATTTTAGGGCACCAGTGTAACTTGGTGTGACTCTGGTGCTGGTGGTTACTTTTTATGTCATTTTGCATTGAGTGTTTGCATTACATTTTTAGATTTTTTTGATAATAATGTCCGACACTGAACGCCTGTCTTCATTTGAAACACCACGGACAGTAATAGAAACAAGGATAGGGCTTTCTCATTCTATCCTTGAGAGACTGAGTTTGTTTATTTAGTATGTAAATTAAAAATAATTCATCCCAAATAAGTGTGCGGAACACATTGCGCTGTGGCGACCCCTGAAGTCGAAAGCCATTTATCGTAGAACAATTATAGTGTTTATATCATAGTTTCCGCTGCATTGCCTTAATCTAATGGAAGTTTTTATGGTGTGGATCAATGAAAGCAAACTAGAGGTATGTGTGTAGCCTCAGAAATAAGGAGGTTTTCCTTCCCTCTGTTGGTGATTAATTGATAAAGCAGTTTGAATCTGCTGTGATTAGTCAGGTCCCAAGGCTGTTTTGGCTCTTTATCTCTGCCATGGGGAACAGCACACACACTCACATTTGGAAATAAGGCTTCCTGTCAATCTGGATGCACAACAGTTATCTCATGAGAGATGCTTCGACTCCCTGGCTCTGAATGGATCAGCTGACAAAGAAGAGATGGTGAAACAGGAGGAAGTAAGAACAATGCAGCATTTACTCTGGAAACATGTTAGTTAAAGTTTATCTATCAGTAAATGGGAAACATAGATCATTGTAGATTGATTGCACATCCGTATATTCTGTAAAAAGTATTAAAGTAAAAGAAGGGAAGGAAAGAGAACCAGGGTGAGGGAGTTTAAAAGTGGCAAGGTGATTCATGACAACATACATACTTTCACAGTTTAAATCAAGTTTGCACTTGTATCAGTGTTTATTCTCTTCAACTTATTACCATTGTAGCCTTATACTGCACAATGGTGTGTGTGTGTGTGTGCATTAATGAGAGAGAGAGAGACATTGTATGCAAATTTTTGTGCACTTGCTTGTGCACGTGCTTTGATAGGTTTTTGTGTAAGAGTGTGTACGATTCTGCCCTTGGTTGTGTGTGTGTATGTGCATACACACTGTGTGGGTGCTCCTGTCTGATTGCCATGGTCCTCTTACGCAAAGGCTTACGCAACCATGCAGCCTGGTGGCTGATCTCCCTTTAGCTGTGTGCGTGTGTGTGTGTGTGTGTGTGTCTGTGTGTGTGTGTGTTTAGGTCTTTCTTGTCATTCCCAGACAGGACTGCCTGAGAAACCAAACAAGTCACTGCCCTCTTTGAAGAGAGAAGATTAGCAATTAATTCTGACTTCTCTCTCTCTCTCTCTCGCTTTTTTTTTTCTCAGAAACTTCATTAGACTTTAACGTGCACAGGCACTAATCTCATTTGTCGCTGTGACGATGCCCCACAGATACACCGGGCAGCTGTGTGTGTGTGTGTGTGTGTGTGTGTGTGTGTCTGTGTGTGTGCACATGCATGTTTGTCCTTGGCCACCAATACACTGCTGTGCTTGTAACTAGGTACTTGTTTATGTGTGTTCTTCATCGTTTTTTAAACCACAAAGTATAACCAAGCAGGACATGCTTAGTTGCCAATACTACTGATATTATTCTATTGTTACTACTTTTACATATCATGGTACCTATTTAAATTACCATATTTGCTACAGTTAGCGTTTATAATCTACCTACAATCTAACCTAGACATTTGGGTAATTTTAAATTCCAGCAGGGGGAGCTATGTGTCTGTACAGCAGGTGAGAAGCTCCACCCGCACATTGTGTATGTACTGAACTGAACAAGTTATATCGTGTGATCTGGAGCCATAAATTATGAGAAAACTATTGAAATAATCTGCCAGAGGGGGGAAAAATGCACATTAACTTCTTTAAGTGTTTTCTTTTTCAAACATCTTAGTGGTTTTATTCTGTCCTTTACCACTTTCCCTCCCCTTCATAATTTTTATTTTACTTTCTAAACTTTGCCTTGGGTTTTTGGTTTCTTTTCTTTTTTCTTTTTTTCTTTTTTTTTTGTACGGTTGGTAAATTATCCTGCAAAAATGCTGCAAAAACACAAACTAAAATCTGAATCTTAGAATGGGATGTTTCACAAAATGTTGGTGATGATTACAGGGTTTTCATTTATTTCCATTATATTTTAGGATAAGAAGACAAAGGAAGAGAATTCCCTTTACTCTAAAGAGTTATTTTTATTTCTGGGGACAAACCCAATCAATTTCTATGCCTGAAGCTTACACAGACAAATACACTCTCGTTGAATGGACATGATTTGGAAAAGCATACACCTGTCTATATAAGGTCCCACAGTTAGCAGTGCATGTCAGACTCTGAGACAAGATTGTATTGAGGAAAAGATCTGGGGAAGGGTACAAAAAATGTCTGCAGCATTGAAGGTTCTAATGAGCACATTGGCCTCCATCTGTAAATGGAAGAAGTTTGGAACCACCAGGACTCTTCCTACAGTGGGCCGGCCGGCCAAACTGAACGATCGAGAGAGAAAGGCCTTAGTAACCAAGAACCCGATGGTCACTCGGAAAGAGCTCCAGCATTTCTCTGTGGAGAGAGGAGAACCTTCCAGAAGAACAACCATCTCTGCAGCACTCCATCAATCAGGCCTGTATGGTAGACTGGCCAGACGGGAAGCCCTCCTCAGTAAAAGTCACATGACAGCCCACCTGAAGGAGAAATTCTCTTGTCTGATGAAACAAAGATTGAACTCTTTGACCTGAATGCCAAGTGTCATGTCTGTAGGGAAACCAGGCCCAACTCACCACCCGGTCAATACCACCCCTACAGTAAAGCATGGTGGTGGCAGCATCATGCTGTTGGGGTGTTTTTCGGTGGCAGGAATTGAGTGGCATTTTGAAATAAAGGTGTAACATAAAAAAATGTGGAAAAAGTTAAGCATGAATACTTTATGGATGCACTGTGTTTCGCCCCATCGCTTCATTTGGATCATTTATATAGTTTATCATCATTTTATTTATTTTCCTGCTGCTGTTGACATCAGTAATATGCAGGAATCAGTAACCACAGTGTAAGAAAACACACACAAATACAGGACAATTCCTTTCCCCACTTTTATTAGACTTTCAGTTATAATGCGAACATTTTATAAGGTACGGTAAAT
Source organism: Channa argus (assembly GCF_033026475.1). Taxonomy (NCBI): domain Eukaryota; kingdom Metazoa; phylum Chordata; class Actinopteri; order Anabantiformes; family Channidae; genus Channa; species Channa argus. The sequence goes on along the minus strand of NC_090217.1, from coordinate 14,827,918 downwards.
GCTGCAGTTATATGTGTGTGTGTGTGTGTGTGGGTGTGTGTGTGTGTGGTAGCACATGGCTCACAGCTTCCTCACAGTCTTGGCTAGAAACATGTCCACCTCGTAAATTAACCAACATCTTGACCCAGCAAACTCTCCGGTCTGTTACCGGTTTCTGCTGTGTGTGTGTGTGTGTGTGTGTGTGTGTGTGTGCATGCATGCATAATAATGTTCTTTACAAACATTCCTACCTGTTCTTCAGGGTGTCTGGTGGTGAGCTGTTTGACCGAATCGTGGAAAAAGGATTTTATACAGAGAAGGATGCGAGCACACTGATCCGACAAGTTCTGGATGCTGTCAACTACCTGCACCAAATGGGCATCGTACACCGAGACCTGAAGGTAACGAACACAGTCACTCACACACAAATGCACACATTTATTTTTATTGCAGTGTGGGGACTGTCAATGGACTTCAATTCACTGTTTGAGCCTTACAATAAACTTAATCATAACCAGCACCTAACTAATCCTAATTTTAAGCTAACGCTAACCTCACCCTGACCTTAAACCCTGCCATCACTCACAATTCAGTTCTGGGAGCATATATATCTTAAGTGAGTGGCGAAACAAATTTTGGGCTCCACTATGTAACAAACACACACACACTCCTCCCTTGCAGTGTAAAACTACACAAGCAGTTCCTTCTCACTTGTCAGCAATTAATTTAATACAGCGGGAAGGACAGTAGTTCAACACATGCAGAGCATTGTGGGTCAGCATGGAACTAAACAGAAATAAATAATAATTATTTCTCTTTCTCTATTTGTCTCCGGTTTCCAGCCAGAGAACCTGCTGTATTTTAATCCTCAAGATGAGTCAAAGATCATGATCAGTGACTTCGGTCTTTCCAAAATGGAGGGCAGTGGTGATGTTATGTCCACCGCCTGCGGTACCCCCGGATATGTGGGTAAGTTAGTCAGCCTTCCCTCACCTCATACAGTCATTAGTTACCACACCTCAATGTACTGGAAACCCACCTTAGCACAATAGCAGATTTACATTTGCGTTTGAAAGTTTACATGAACGTCATGGCGAAGGTGCATTAAGAGCTGTTCTTTTTGTGGGTAGAATGATTATACAACATGCGTATCAAATATATGAAACCCCTGAACACACTTGGTAGCCATCCGCAAGCTTCTTGCAAAACTCTGCTTGATATTTAAAAGCTCTGTTCTGCTTGGTTTGCTTTTGAGCACAGAAATGATTTTTAAGCACAGTTTACACAGTTGGCGACTGTGGCGCAGGAAGGTAGAGCAGTTGTCCACCCATCTCACAGTTGTTGGTTCAATCCCCACCTTCTCCAGTCACATGAACAAGTGTCGTTGAGCAAGACACTGAACCCCAACTTAGTTGCTCCTGCTGCATAGCAGCTGCCCCATCAGTGTGTGAGTGTGAATGGGTGAATAAGAAGCAGTGTAAAGTGCTTTGAGTGCCAATAGGTAGAAAAGCACTATATAAGTGCAGACAGCTATAAAACAGCTTTGTTATAAGCTTTAAATCATCTCAAGTTTTAAAATTCAAGTGTAGTTAAGAAAAACAACAGGCTACTGCGAAATTGAGTTAGAGAGGTAGTAGTAAAAATTCAAGGTAGTCAAAATATCTAATCACTTCTTTGGGTTACTATACTTACGACATATTTCCATTGACAAATTTGGTTCCTCCCTTAAAATCTTTAAAACAGAAATTAATTATAGCATGTTTATAAATGCTGTGGAACCATGTTTGCATGTATGTTTCTGCATCTCAACAATCAATTAAATGAGTCTTACACTACATACTGTAGTATTTCCATTCTTTGGAATGCTTCACAATGATTTGTTTTTTGTTTTTTGTGACCTTGGTGCCAGTCCCGAGACCGGATAAAATGGGAGGATTGCGGCAGGAAGCGCATCTGGCGTAAAAACCCAACACTCACTTAGACACACTGACCTATGTGTGTGAAAATCCAACAGAAAGTACACTCGCCTCACAATGAGGCAAGACAGAGCCATAAACAAACTGAAGCATACTGATTCTGCACATGTGTGCAAAGTTTATACTTCGCCCCAATTATGATGGGTATTTTTTTCACATCAGGCTAAGTGCTTGTGTTGTGTATGTTTGCCAAATCCATTTCAAGCCAACTTTGTGTTTGTATGTGTGAGCGGACATTATGACAAGCTCAGTTTCAGCTCTGTCTGAGGCCTTGGTAATGAGCTACAGAGGAAGGTCGGGCCAAGTCGGTCAACCTCCCAAAGACCAAGAGCAGAGAAAACAACAGGAAGGTCTTAGCTTTAATAGCCACAGGTCTCTCTGATGTCAGGTACATAGTATTGGAGCTGTGAAAACCTTTACCTCGTGCCGGTAGTTGATGGCATGTGGTTTTATTTGGATAGACATGAGAGACCACATATTGTCTCAGAATCCAAACTTATAAAACAGCTATGTTGGACCTTTAAATCTGTGGGAACTTTAACTGGGCTCAAACAGTCTACTGCAAAAATTGAGGTAAAGAGGTAGTATTAAAAATTCAAGGTAGTCAAAATATCTAATCATTTCTTTTTCTCTCAGCTCCGGAGGTGCTTGCTCAGAAGCCCTACAGTAAAGCAGTGGACTGCTGGTCCATCGGAGTGATCGCCTACATCCTGTAAGTACACAGCCCTCACATAGTTTAATCTTCACTACAGTAGGTGTATACACTTGAGACTGCAGACCTGGAGTAACAGTTTTTCTCTTTGACCTGGATTTTTTTTTTTTTTTTTTTTTTTGCTCCAATACAAATTTGTGACCCAGAAAGGAATTTTCACTTATGGCAGCTGATTAGACCTGTGTGTGGGCATTCCAGCTATCATTCCTATGGGTTGGTCACTTAATCCTTTAACCTGAGCAGAAGGAAAATAAGTGGAATGAGTCGAAACACCTTTGTGTAAGTGCTGGTCACTTGATTGAGCTGTGAAAGCCAAAAGATTAGAAGATTAGATGTTAATTATGTCTTTGGCATTATTATCAAAATACAACTAGTTTGGTCTAATAAATGAATATTCTCTTTTGGTGCTTCAATGGATGCTGGTTGTTTTAAAACATGTTTTGGTTATTACAAGTAAATTAATGCACTATATTAATTAATTTCCTCTTAAACTGGACACATGGTACCATCACTTGTTATATTTGTAAGGGCACATTTTGTATGAACACTCAATTGAAATGTACTGCAGTTACAATTTTAAATACACTGATTTTTTTTTTTTTTTTTTTTGCCAATTCAAGAACAGAGTAACAAGCTGTGAATATCACACCTCCTTTTTTATTACCTTGTAAAGTTAAAATGGGCTAAGTTTTAGGCCATAAAACCATAAAACATCACACAGAGCTGTTAAACGTGGTTTCGTGTCATATGAATAGGTAGTGTCAGCGTTCGTGTTTGACTTAAGGCTTAAATTGTAACTTGCTCTGACAGATGAGCCATGCCTACTTTCTTCAAAGGTCATAATAGCGCAAGTCTAGTACATTGTACCTCAGCACATGTGTGTCCTTATTAATTGTACCTTCCTTTACTTGCTTTTGTGTGTGTGCTGTGGGAAATAATGATGTTAGTGTGCCATCACCAAAGTCAGATTGTGGTCTGTTGCATGCCCTTGTATGGAGATGGAGTAGCAGGCTAGATTTCTTTTTCCCTATTTTATTTTTCTTTGGCTGCATCTCTCACACACATGTGGTATGTGAGTGTGTGCATGTGTTTGGAAGCTGCGATACTCTGTGTGCTTACTGTAATAGTGTGTAAGATAGTTGATGTGTGTGTTTAGGGGTGTGTGTGTGTGTGTGTGCATGCGCGTGTGTGTGGAGCATGACCTCTAAATTGTGCAGCGTAAAATACTGTTGATGCTTCAAGCTTCCAATTTAGTTGCTCTAACGTGCGTGTGTGTCTGTGTTTTTGTATCTGTCTCCATTTATGTATGTGTTTCACTTGACAAAGACATCATCTCAAGTGTGAGGTCAGATCTGAGGTCAGAGGTCAGCAGCCACTTAATGTGATGCAAAGTATGAGTGGTGGCAGTGAGCATGAACTTTCCAGTGTTTTGTGTGTTTAACGTATGCAGAGGTCTTCTTGCTGGTGTATCCTGTACGTATATTCCAGAGATAGCAAAAGCCTTTGAGCAAGGTTTACCATTCTAGCCATTTAGAGAAGGTCAGGAGAGGGAACACAACAATGTCAATCAATACATGAATTTACTTCTGGTCTAACACTCCTCTCAAACCAAGGCACCAAGAAGAAGCACCAAGTATTAGCTGGAGAAGAAGAAGAGGAGTTGGATGAGCGTAGTGGTTTGCTTCTGAGTCTCATGCTATCACTGATGCTAGCACTAGTTTCTGAGGTGTTTTCAATTTTTACTTTAAACTAAAGTCGTCCATGGACCTCAGGGTCAATGGTTCGATCCCCGGTCCCGGCTATATGTCAAAGTGTCCCTGGGCAGGACACTGAATCCCCAACAGCCCATTCCCATCCCCAGCTGTGCAGTGCCGGGTCCAAGCCCAGTAGAAATTGGGGAGGGTTGCGTCAATAAGGGCCCTCAGGAAAGGTCCTACATGCCTCCTCAAGTATGTGTCTTTGTGTTTCTGTGAAATGTGTTTTTGTTGTTTTATGTTTTTTTTTTATTTTATTGAGTAAAACGTGGATTTTTGTTTTGGTTCAGCTGGCAGCTCAGTGGTAAAAGTGAGTGCATGTGTGTGTGTGTGTCCATGTGTGTTTGTAGAGAGAAACAGCAGCTCCCTGCTGGCAATTATCACAATTAGTGTTGGGATTCAGACTTTGTTAGCTTTTAGCTGCTGCTCAGATGGAAAGAATACATCAGTTAATCAGCCATGATAATCACTGGGAACCCTGAATGTGTGTGTGTGTGTGTGTGTGTGTGTGTGTGTGTGTGTGTGTGTGTGTGTGTGTGTGTGTGTTTGTGCGGGTTCTCTGGGACAAATTGTGAGTGGCGACTGGGTCACCAACAAATGTGAAAGTAGAAAAATTAAAGGGAAGCATCTCACACACCAGATGTAGCCCTCCTTCCTTTATGAAGGGTGTGTGTGTGTGTGTGTGTGTGTGTGTGTTCATTGGAGCGGAGGTTGAGTTGAACGACAGGTGAGTCTTTAACCAACTGAGAAACCAGAAAAACAAATGGATTATTTTTTTTAACCTCACGACCAGCCCAGCCTTCCTTCCTTTCTTCCTGGTGTGTTTTTGTTTTATTTCGTGTGTGTGTGTGTGTGTGTGTGTGTGTGTGCTTGTATTGATGGAGAACGGCATTTTAATGGGTTTTTATGAAAATCTCATCCAGAGCTTGGGTAATGAGGTACAGATGATGTTTCTGGTTGAGCAGCAGCTCTGGTTGCTCATTGTGAATCGTCAGACCACATAGTTGACTTGTGTTGACCAGCACTGGGAACCAGTAATCTCTTAACCTATTATCCAATGTAGGGGTGGGTATTATGTTTGAAGCATCAAAATATTTGCCTGATATTGATACTGTATATCACACGATGGCAGATGTGTGCAAAATCGGTGTTGTGTGCAATACTTTAGAGATGTGCAGGCAAATCCACCATAACAAATTAATTCCTTTTGGATCCCCACATTGTTTTCTGTTCTCACCATATCTTTATTTATATAATGTTGCTATGCGGATTTTATTGTAAAGTAAACCAACATTATGTTGGTCCGTCCCAAAGTGATTTTTATTTTTGTTGCTGTTTGTCTGCACAGTCCTCCACAACTGTCCAGACAAACAGCAATAAAATTTGAATAAATCAGATACAAACAACTAAAAATGGGCAAAAATTTTAGATATTGACACCAGATGCTTAAAAACAAATACAAAACATTAATACAAATACAAATTGACTAAATATCATATAGATAATAAATCATATAGATATGTCATGACATGTTAGTCATAAAGTACTGTAGATATAATATCTTCAGATGACTCAACTAATTGTTCGCAACCCAATTTAAAACCTTAAAACATGGTTAAACTAAACGATTCGCTTAGTGATGAACAGTTGCCGAAAGTCATTATTTTTTGGTAGATCAATTGACCAATTAACTGACTAAACATTTCATCCCCAAATAAAAGACTTAACAAAATAAAGTATAATTTCTTCACACATGAACCTAAGTTAGCTATTACATGTACCCAGGACTGAATAAGTAGTTGGATGAATGAATCAAAGAGGGAAAAATTGAAAACATGACTGGCTGTATGAATCATTTCCTGTCTGCAGGCTGTGTGGTTACCCTCCATTCTACGATGAAAATGACTCCAAGCTGTTTGAACAGATCCTCAAAGCCGACTATGAGTTTGACGCTCCATACTGGGACGACATATCAGACTCAGGTGAGCTTATGTTTTTCATCTCCTCCTCCTCCTTCATCCACTGTGTCGCACATATGGACCACACACTACCTCTCCACTGTGGCCTCTGACATCATCTGCCAGGAATGAGTGTGTGTGCGGGTTTATGTGTATGTGTACACAGATATCACTCCCCAGCCTGATTTTGTGTTTGCTGCAAACTTGGTCAGGACTGTAGTACAGAGTGTGTGTGTGTGTGTAGTTTGTATCTAAAGCTATTGTCATTTTATGGGCTCTCTTTTTTTTTTTTCTCCTAGCCAAGGATTTCATCGGCAGTTTAATGGAAAAAGATCCAGCTAAACGTTTCACCTGTGAACAGGCACTCAGACACCCCTGGTAAGAAAAACACACACACACACACACTCACGTGAAATGTATTACAATGTCAAACAGCCTAACAAGAAGCAATAAAATCAGTATATACACATGTTCAGTCAGAAGCGTTAACAGAGAATTTCTGCGTGTGTGTGTGTGTGTGTGTCAGGATCGCTGGGGATACAGCTCTGTGCAAGAACATCCATGAGTCAGTCAGCCGGCAGATCAGAAAGAACTTTGCCAAGAGCAAATGGAGGGTACGTTTTGTTTCGTTAGCACCAGTGGTAGTTTGTTCAAACTAGGCTCTTGTCTTTATTTTCAAATGAAATGAAAAATCAGTTATAATAATTATCATTTCTCCTGGTGTAACAGTACAGTGATCCCATGTTGTAGGAGAGCGTAATGAAATCTCAATTAATAAACCCATCACAATAGTAGTTCAGCCCCCTCCCACACCACTGATTGAAGTCCATTTTGTTTTAACCCTTATGCCAAACAACCTTATTTTGATATATAGATGCTATTAACATGCTGTTTCACTACCTTTTATTCACAACCACTTTTATGAAACCAAGATACTTAGGCAAAATGATTTTTTGACCTATTATTATTCATTTTATTTTTTTACATTTTGAATCCCTTCCACAGCAAGCGTTCAATGCCACTGCCGTGGTCCGGCACATGAGGCGGCTGCAGCTTGGCAGCAGCATGGGGAGCAGCATTGACGCCTCCAACACACCAACTAGGCCGAGCCAGGCACAGAAGCCGGCCCAAAGCCAGAGCCCGATGAGCCAGAGCCAGCCAGCTCAGAGCCAAAAGGCCGGCGAGACGGCGCAGAGCCAGAGCACCAACCCAACGGCCAGCAAAACCTCTTCCACAGACAACAACATAGCAGCTCCACGCAAGGAATGTGAGTATGAGTCAGCAGCACTGGTGGCATCAGAAAGGCAAAAGAACCCAAATCATGGCTCCAAGTCCACTTTGAAAATATTTTCGTAACAAAGAAATGTTTCAGTTTCTGCACCATATTGACCTTTATGCAAAATATCAGATCACTGAATTTTATTCATTAAAGCACTTGTAAGACAGGTACACAATTATACTGTGATACAAGTATGCGGCTGATTTTACTGCAAAGTCCTCTCTCTACCAGGTGTAACCACACCAGTGACACCCTGCAGTCTGGCATCTGCAGCCTCTTCTCCTGCCACAGGGGCAGAGCTGAACAGGCCACATCCCTCAGCAGTCACCGCCCCGGTTCTCACGGAGACCAAGTGACGCCAGGTCCCGCGGGGAACCAGCTGGGAGGCCACAGCACTGTGAGGACAACAGAAAAGGAAGGGGATCACCCTCTTCTTCAATCCTCCCTCTCCTCACTGCACTTCTTCTTTGATGCCGCCCAGCTAGTTCCCTGCCCTGCTCCCAGAGGAGCAGAGGACTTTATGTCCCACCCCACCCCCCCACTCCCACCGAGTCAAGCCACATAGCGCCACACTGTACACCCAACATGCTACTCCTGCCACAGCAACAGCACGGCCACTGACTCTCGCTGTTGAAGTTTGTAAGGCCGGCTGTGATCCGTTGCTTTAACGACACATGGGTGTGAACTGCTTGAGCCATAATTGGTGGTTTGCGGTGGAGCCACTGGTATCTTCTTATTCAATGTCAGTCAACATCATCAACTTCCCTCTTGATTCTGGTCTTTCCTGCGCCACTTTATTTCGATTTTTTTTTTTTTTTCTAAGGTTTGACTGGTGGCAAATGAATTTTTTTTTATTATTTGTGGTAAAAGGTGGTATGTGTACTGAAACAAACATATTATTGTCATATAGATGCTATTTTAGTAAAATTATTGTTAATTAATAAGACAATAGCCAAGATGATTGGTAAGCTATGCTAAATGCTGTCTTGGTGTAACGCCAAGTCTTTTTTTAGGATGGGTTTTAAGGTGTGTATCATAAACAGTCAGACGCCCATATGAACCCTGAGAAATCTCTTCTTAAAGGCCTTCCAATGGAAGTAATGGATGCCAAAACTCACAGACTTTGTTCTGTGCAAAAACGTATGCAAATTTTTATCTAAAGCAAAGATTAGGCTTAAGCTGTCATTCCGAAGTTTGACTGTTTTTTAGTACAAAGCTCCCCCTTTGTGTTTCTACTGATAATATATCCCTGTTAGGTTGCAATGGAAAGAAGAAACCAAAAGTGAGACAATGTTGTGCCACTTAAAGGCTCGTGTTAACAGGAGGAATGTTTACAGCAAAGTAAAACCTGTCTCAGTGTTTATATGGGCATGATGTGGTATGTTTAGTTTTTTTTTTTTAGACAAAAAAAAAGTGAGCCGATCGTTTAGGAACCCATGTCCCATAACCCCTCTCTTAAATTGTTCAAGACTCCCCTCTCGTCTTCTGAACGATGGCCTCACTTGTGTACGAAAATTTTACTAGTGTCGCGTGTGACAATGACTTATCCATGTAAAAGCACTACACATGCCACCTTTCACACTTCGTATACGTCCGTATGGGCTTGTTTGTCTGTCTGTGCTTTAAAAAGTGCTTTAAAAGTACCACACGACTGTTGAGGTGTGAAAATATGAGTCAGCATTTTATCTATTTTGCACAGAGGTTCAGCAATGATCTCAGACCCAGATGAGCTGCCATCCACTTGCGTTTTTTTCAGAGAGAGAGTAAAGATTGTAAACCTTTATATAAAAAAAAAAAAAACCCACAGTGGATGTCAGAGCATTGTACAGCTTGTTTACTGTCTGAAAGATTCTGATTTCTTTCTTATTTTCTTACTTTATAAGATTTTTATAAGATTACCCTTTAAGGGACACACAAGTTTAGGATTGGATAGGAGATTATAGAGTTCTGTACTGGAAGGCTGCTTCCAGTCTAGAATGGTAGTGACTAAACGTAGCTTGCCATTTAACTTCCAAAAAAAAAAGGGGGCTGCAGGCAGTACAATGCAATTTCAAAATGGTTGAAAGACGTCAGAAATCTAAAATGGAGAAGCTGCTGCCTGCCATTGTTCCTTCCCCCCCCCTCTGATGAAGCCATGATCACACCTTCTCGCATTGTCAAGCTGCACCTAGTCAGAAGTGCTCAGGGAAAACCGCAGCTGCACTGTGTGTGCCAGCACAAATTGGTTTCCTAGTTTATTTCTTTGTCCCGGTCCAGGCATTGTGGTTAATGATTAAGGACTGAGTTTTGGACTTTGGATCACAATAGACACTACATTTTGTTTCTCAGTCTCGAAAGCTTCACCTGACCACTTAGTGATTAACAGGCCGATTTAGAGACAATACAAAATGTCAGTGGGTAGCAAAACAATCCAAAAAAAATTTGAAGGCCTTTTAGATTTCAATTTCAAAACTACACAGCCTAATTATTAGACTAGGTTTAATGTGACTCTGTTTTTCGTGATGGAAATCAAACCTGACTTGAATGTGACCTTCTTTTGACTTGGATACGACTACAGGAAATCGCTGTAATGGCCTTTCACACACAAATCCGAAGGCAGAGGTGTACGACATTGGGTGCTCACTCACACATATCAGATTGTCATGTCTTTATTAGATGCAATTCTACTGATCCCTTTATTGTGAGTTTTAGCCAAAGACTAGAGCTAGGGACAAAGGCAATTTGGCTGATGCTACAGTTCTGGATGAATTAGCTAGACTTGAACTAGTCAGTGTAGCTGCTGAAGGAGAGGAAGTTATTTAGCTTTGATTTTATCTACATAGAGTGGTGCTGAAAAGAAACTGCAAATTATTCATAATACTTGGTTTTATATAAGTTGTAAGTCAGGCAAGTCAGGTGGGTGTTCGACCACAGCTGGATAAAAGTTGAATTGAGATAGAAATGGTGGTAAAGGAAGACTTACAAATACTTTCTAGAATTCACTTTGGGCTCACTTGGTCATTTTGTGTATGAAGCTCCAGCTGTTTGGTTCTGAGCTTGACTTCAACAAACCTTAACAACAACATTTTTGAAGAATACTCTATTTAAATGTCTCCGTCCTCACTCTGCATCAAGGTGTCCTCTTACAGCATCACTTTCGCAAAGCTCATAAAGGCCAATTCCAGTGTGTTTTGATTTTCTGTATATCATTGATGTCCAGCTTGTATCATTTAAAGGGGAAATGATGGCTCTATATTTTTCTCATTGTCAGTCCAACAGTACTTTTACACTACTTGTAGTCGTCAGCCCTGAGCCCAAAACAGGTGTGTAAACTGAATTTGTTGGAGGAATAATACACAATTGCTCCCCGATTGCTTGCTTCAGTGACAATTTATAGCCAGAGAAACGATGCTAGTTGGGTTTTAAATTATCTTTATGTACAGAGGAAAAAGGCATAAAGCGCATTAGGCTACACAGCCAGTACTCGTTAGCAGGTTATATTCATAGTGGGTTTTGGCTTAAGGTTTCCAGACAGATTTCAACACTAACTATTTTATGCTTAAAGTTCAGTTTACTTGAAAAAAGAGATTAAATTCAGATTCAGATCTAAACAGTCGAGCAAAACAAGATGAGGATGATGTCATCAGGCTTAATAGAAACCCTACGGAGTTGCATTATGAGATATGTAGGATGCACGATTTGACCATACTAGCAACTAAAAAAGAATTATATCTCATGTTTGTTGCTTTGATTTTGACCATTTGTTTTATCATATTCCACCTCCTTGAAGCTAGGCCTTTGAGGAAGTGCAATATTGAAATAGGAAATCCCTCAGATAACACTGGAATTGCCTTTTACACAACATTTGCCGAACTTGTTCCTTTCAACTCAGGATATGCGTTGACAGCACTGACACTGAGCAGACACTTCTCGCCTTTGTGCAGACTGATGGCAGATGTTTAATTTGATTTCAGACAAATTGGCTGGAAATTTGCAGTTGTGTTGTGCACGCTTTGCAGGCAACTGCTCCAGCTGTAATTCGAGAAAGTTGAAAGGCGTGTGAGCAAAGCTCAGCTAACCTGATTTGTTGTACTGTGTTTTCAAATGTGTATATGTCAAAATCAGTCATAGAGAAAGTTGACATTCTAGTGTTTGTGGCTGAATGTAACCACACAGTTTAGCTTTCAGAAACCTGCATTTACTCTATATACTTTTTTTACGGAGGGAGCTTCTCTCTACCAACCACACTCCACAGTCAATGCATATAATTACCAATATGTTACTATGGGAAATTTGAAACATGTAAGGGCTTTATTCAAGTGATCACCTTAATCTAATTATTCACTTTACTACCATGTATACATACTAATTTATTGCTATGCATTTTTTAAACATTTTTAAGTGTGTTGTCAGTGCTTTCTCTTGCAAGTGGAATCAGGAAACTTCAAGGAAACATCAGCAACTCGAGTTAATAAAAGATAAAATGTTTAGTTTTAGGGGATAAATACTAGGTACTGAATCCCAGATCTATGACAATTTCAATTTATTAATTATGAGATTTTGTTATTGAATTAGCCACATTGTAAAGGTGGTTAGCCAACACTGCATGTGTTTAATTAAGTGTGAGAACGTCCACGTCAGTCGGGACGCTGTAGGTGTATGAGTTTGCCCTGAGGCAGGCAGATGGTTCCGGTTTATGCTCCTCTGTGGTTTTGCGTCCGCTGTTTTTGTTTGCTAAAGAGAGAGGAAAGTATCCAATGTTAAACATGCTACTGTAAATAGATGTGAATATGAATGATCATTTTTGAGATAATATTTATGAATGTTTTGCTGTTCGGGCTTGTGTGAGTCAAAGAGTGTGCGTGTGTGTATGTGTGTGTGTGTGTGCTGAGGGAAGTTGATTGTATTCTTTATGGAATGTTTAATGTATTTTTTTAAACAAGCTGAATCCCCCTTTACGCCCCCCACCGAAGTTTGCTTTCATAAACTGTCCAGCACTGTGTGACTGCCATCGGCAGAACTGCACAGCGTCAGTGTTCCACCACCTCTTCAGCGTCAGTCCCAGTGAAGGTGAAAGCGTCCTTTATTGAACTCAGGCTTATGTTTTTGCCATTCAAAAGGAAGAAATCCAAAGCTGTGACCGACTCAGAAACACACTGTTACAGACACGAGGTGGCCACGAGCTGCTCTCTTCCGCTCTTTCCCCTTGCCACTAAAGTGTAACGTCACAAAATATGAAAATACAAGCATGTCAAAAAAAAGTACAGAAATTCACCTTGTTCACCTTGTGTGTTTGCATTATCTTATATACCCTTGTATGATGTTAGTACTTCTGTATTATGTAAGGACACGCACAGGTTGAGATGCCATAGTCCGTGAAAACCTGAGGTTTATTTAGTGGGAGATTAAAGTTTCAGTTCTACGAGCACTTTTGAGAGGCAGAAATCATTTCACTGGTCAGTACAAGTTAACTAACCAACAAACAAACATTCAATGAGATTGATCGCATGCTGCCGATTTGAGTGATTCAATATTCATTTCTTCCACACGAACTGGAAAAATAATTGGCCATTCAGAACCGTAAACGTTTTTATTTCATTGCAAATGTGTAAATTGGAAGAATACAAAGTCGTTTTTGGATGTGCAGGGAGTTTTTGGAGCATTTATTTTGCAACAGCAAAGGTTCAGTGTTTTCAGTTTCAGGTTCAGTCTTCAACCTATTTGCACTTGAGACTGTAGCCTGTGCACTGCAATAGCTGCACAGCTGGCACTTTTTATAGGTCTGGGGGTAAATCTTCTTTTGTCCATTTATGATCTTGAACTTTACTACGTTAGCTATGTGCTAGCATTGCTCACTGGATAAGTGTTAAGTTTGCTGCTAAATTCTACTTATTTTCTCTCGTGTCATTTTATCAAAGGGAGCCAAAGTCCCGTACGTCGTCCCTCTCACTCTGTTTTGGTCAGTTGGTTTTTGGTGTGAAGGCTTCTCGTCCTTTCGATGTAACTAAATTAGCAAAGTTTTGCCTCTGAGAACTGTTGGTAGGACTAAACTCCAGTCATGCGGCTTGTTTGGACACCGTGTCTCCCTGTGGGCGTCCAGAGCCTGCTGAGGTAGCTGGCTGTATTTACTCTTTGCATGTGACCACGACAAACTCCCGTCCCGTGCACTGTCGTCCTGTTGGCGACACCTTTGTGTGTAAGGGCAGGAGCTGCCGGCAGCACTAATTGTGCTTTGATGAGGAGGAGGGGGACTTTATGGGGCTTGTATATCCGATGCCTTCGACAATCATGTGCACATATCAAAGTTACCATAACAACACGAGCCAGAGGGACTTATTGTGTTTCGTTAGTCTTTTCTCCTGGAATAAATCCTAAAAGACTGTAATATGACACATCTCCCTTTTTTGTTTTTCCTCCTGTGTGTTTGTTCATGTCTGACAAAATAATGGGGCTGGCATATTAGTGCCCCTCTCCTCGTGCTCAGAGGAAGGACTCCATTTCTACACATACAAACATGTATGTTCGTACCCAATTTCAACATTGAAACCTTCATAAAGTCCAGGATCCATGTTAGT